>NC_143153.1:29422542-30162772 GCF_041381405.1 Jatropha curcas
TTTTTTTTTTTTTTTTTTTTTTTTTTTTTTTTTTTTTTTTTTTTTTTCCATGACTATCTCATTTCTCATTTTCTTCTTTTGACAGGATCATGGACTTTTCTTGTATGCCATTTTTATGTCTTCAATTACCAAGAATCATAATAGTCTTGATAAAGTAAAATATTTAGTTAGCAGCATATTGGGTCTTCTAAATGTGAAGCTACTTATACATATCTCATGTTCCAATGTGTCCTATTCTCTATGAATAGGTGTATTTCATTTTCATAAGTTGTTGTTATTGCTTATTGTATGGTTTACATATTACTATTTATGTCACATCCTCGTCCGGTGGTTAGTCAATGTTGCCTCTTTTACATATCTGATGCCAGGAAGGTGTTGCACCAATCAATCTAGTTATTGAGCATGAACTGCATCGAGCATCTCCTGGTGGTACTGGTGGTGTTAAGACTATAGGGAACTATGCTGCAGTAAGTTAGTCCTTTATTTCTTGTCACATTTAACTGTCTGTTTATTTATTCTAGGACCTTTCTGTAAGATGCTTATTATCTCTTACATAGAAATGAAATTGGTGTAAAGTTTTTTTTTGTCTTCTGGTTCCTTTTGCTCTCCCGCCAAAAACAAAAAATCATTATGATTATGAAAATATTCATGCCATACATAAGTTTAAATTTAATATTGCATCTGTAATACAATTGTGAATTTGATTTGAATCTATTTTTTGAATCTATTTTTATTCTATTTATTGGATTTTTCTTATAGGTTCTCAAGGCACAATCTGCTGCAAAAGCCAAAGGATATTCCGATGTGCTATATCTTGATTGTGTTCATAAAAAATATCTGGAGGAGGTTTCATCTTGCAATATTTTTATTGTAAAGGTATTGTGAACAAGGAATTAATATTTTTATTGTAAAGGTAGTATGAACAAGGAATTAGCTCTTTTGAGTTTTTTTTTTTTTCCGTTGTTTCCTTGAGGGGTGTGTCATTGACACCTGGTGTTGAGGGAAAATGCCATGATTTCTGTTTTTAGTCATTGCTGCAAAACCACCATTACCACCAGTAACAGTATACTATTTGCTGTTATTTTTGCCTACTATGGCCTACCAAATGTTCATAGAAACACCGATCAGCTTCTAAGACTACCGGCCAAAGTGACACTGTGGAGCACCTACTGCTGTTGTTGGGAAGCTGTTAACAACCTATTATTGACAATACCAGCTTCTTTACTGTTTTGTTGTCTTTTGAATTTTGGATTTCAGCATAACTGCTCCAATTTGTTAATTGGGAATTGTGGCTCAAAATACCTCTTATCAAACTGAAATCTATATAAGGGTTTAGGTTTTTAGGTTTTAAAAGCAGACAGACGTGCTTTTTGCAAATTTTTTCCACTTCATATATATTTTCTCAAGAACTATTCTTTTTCTCATCTTTTTTCAGGAGGTGTAGCTGTTAATTATTGTAATGAAATTGTTAATAAAACAAGGGACGGGGTTTCATAATCCAAAAGTTATTAGCAAATATTATCAGTGGTTTTTTTACTAGACATTATTGTTTAGAGCAAATGCTTTAGTATTGCCATTTATGTTGTCCTTGCTTGTCACTATATTAACAGCTTGGTTGCTGGGATACTTGGCGTCTTTGCACGTGCTGATTCCAAGATGTGCTATTAACTCATGTTCCATCCACAGATTAATTAGCTTTGGATGTAATTTTGGTTTTTTGTCTGATGCCTCGCATATTCTTTGTTAGTTGAATGTTCTTTGGTCTTATGGTATTTTGACTTTTTAATTGTTCTGTTTTCTACTATCCCATGCTGCTACACCTTTGTCTTGGTGAAATAATGGAATAAGAGGATTTTGTTTGTCTTTAGTTTAAGCTCTATGTTTCTCAAGATCATTAAACTTAACAGATTGAGATTTACTCTGCTCTCAGGATAATGTTATCTCCACTCCTGCAATAAAAGGGACAATTCTACCTGGCATTACAAGGAAGAGTATAATTGATGTTGCTCGAAGCGAAGGATTCCAGGTATGTTCTTTTAGCCAAAAACACAATATTTAAATAGATGATAGTGGAGAATTTATATCTTGATTATTTGTCAAACAATTATTGCAATGATAGTGTTAAGCGTATGATACTAACATACTCCGTTATATAAATATGGAGATATGGCAATTCTAGGTCTGTTCACCTTTCTTACAGCTGATGCCACTGCCATTTTTTCAGTTGATTCTAGAGCTTGCCTTTGTAGTCTCAAAACTTGTTCTCCTCCTTAAATTGGCTTTTACCAATATTATTTGCTCCAGAGTCAAACTTTATTCTCCTTAAATAGGCTTTTACTAGTACTATTTGCTACAGAGCCAGAGTTTGCACATGAGGATATCTGATGAAATTGTTTAAGCCATCCTTGTTGCCTCCTTTTTAATTTCTTTCACTGTTAACGTGTCGAGCTTGGGTAGACCTAGGATTTACGGGCTGGCTAGTCTAGGTTTTCAAATAGAGGCTGTATTTGTGACAGATACTCTGATAGAGATTAGAACGCAAGAACAGTAAAGAGAAACAGAATTGACTGAAGAGCAGAATTTGGAGTAATAGTATTAGATGGAGAAAGTTGAAGATAACAATGGAGAAAGACAAAAAAAAATGACTGTAACCGCCCCCAGGACTTGAGCCCGAAGCAGATACTCTGCTCAATACAACAAAAAGAATAAAAGATGCCTTTACATGATTACTGCTAACATATATATATAGAATCATTCCTAACAAACATGCTGAGCTGTCTCAATCCCTTCCTTGCTGCACACCGCTCCCCTTCGTTGCTGATTTATTCCTTCTATAATAAACCAAAAACGGTTTTGCACTTGATGACGTGGCATTCCTATCATTACCACCCCCTTCTGAAAAAGCCTTGTCCTCAAGGCTGAAATTCGGAAATTGTGCCTTCAGGTCAGACTCGTTTATCCAAGTTGCATCTGTTTCGCTTTGCCCCTGCCACTGAATTAATACCTGAGGTATTGGGCCTGAAGTGGAGTGCAGAGTTCGGCGCTGGCAAACTTGATATGGCTCAACCAATGGACCTGCTTCTATGTCGAGACCAGCCGGCAACTGTGCAATGACTGGATGGTTGCCAATTACCCTCTTGAGCTAAGACACATGGAATACAGGGTGTATTTTGGATCCCAAAGGCAGTTGGAGCTTATAAGCAACAGCCCCTACCTTTTTGAGTACTTCGAAGGGCCCGTAGAATCTAGCAGCCAGCTTGTCATTGACTCTATTGGCGACGAACTGCTGCCTATGTGGCCTGAGTTTAAGGAAGACCCTTTCTCCTACGGAGAACTGAACATCACGACGTTTGGGGTTAGCATATTTGGTCATCAGCTGTTGAGCTCTATGTAGATTGTAGCGGAGCTGCTGAAGTATCTTATCCCTATCTTGGAGGTGCTAGGAAAGAGCTTCAACACGAGTTTCACCCGGTAGGAACCGCTGAAGGGTTGTGGGTGGCCTGCCATAGACTAGTTCAAATGGTGTTTTCTTAGCAGCTCCTTGATAATTGGTGTTATACCAGTATTCTGCCCAGCAAAGCCACTTAGCCCATGATTTCGGATGCTCGGAGGAGAAACACCTGAGGTAGGATTCCAAGCTTCGGTTTAGCACCTCTGTCTGACCATCACTTTGGGGGTGATAAGCGGTGTTGAAGGACAGAGTAGTACCTTGCAAGCGGAAGAGTTCAGTCCAAAAGTTACTTAGGAACAATGGGTCGCGGTCACTAACAATAGTTACCGGAACACCATGGAGTCTCACAATCTCCCTCATAAACAGAGTGGCTACGGATGCAGCTGTAAAAGGGTGTCGAAGGCCGAGAAAGTGAGCATATTTTGACAATCTATCAACCACCACTAAGATGCAGTCCACCCCTTGGGACTTTGGAAGGCCTGTGATGAAATCAAGAGCTATGTCCTCCCATATTTGGCTTGGAACGGAAGCGGCTGTAACAGACCCGCCGGTGACTTAGCCTCATATTTGTGTGTTTGACAGATCAAGCAAGCAGCGACAAACTTCTTTATGGTGCCCATCATACCCGGCCAATAGAAATTGGAGGCAACCCTTTTGTAAGATCTATAAGCTCCTGAATGTTCGCCCAACGGAGTAGAATGAAACTCTTCTATGATCTTGGGTATCCACTTAGAGGAGGGAGGCAGAACCAATCATCCCTTATAGAACAAATTCCTGTGGATGAGAGAATAGTGAGCTTGAGATGGTTTACCCGAAGAGATTTCTGAGATAATCTTGGAGAGAGTGGAATCTTGTCGGATTTCCTTAGAGATCGCATCCCAATCTACCCATTGTGGACCCGAGACGGCTTGAAATTCAATCTCATCATGACAGCGAGACAAGGCATCAGCTGCCCTATTCGTTTTTCCGGTCTTGTATTCAATATTGAAATTGTATCCCATGAGTTTGGCTGACCAATATTGTTGGGCTGGTGTGGACACATTTTGTTGAAGAAGGTGCCTAAGGCTCTTTTGATCAGTCCGCACTGTAAAACACCTCCCAATTAGGTATGGCCTCCAATGCCGGATTGCTAGAACAAGGGCCATCAACTCATTTTCATAAGCAAACCTGGACATGGCTGGGTCTCCGGTAGCCTTGCTGAAATAAGTAAGAGGCCTGTTATCTTGAAGGAGGACAACCCCAATCCCAGACTTAGAAGCGTCGGTTTCGACTATAAAGGGCTTAGAGAAATCTGGCATTGCCAGTACAGGGGAAGTGGTCATGGCATGCTTGAGAGCGATGAATGCGTCTTGAGCATCTTGTGGCCATGCAAATTTGGCTTGGGCTTCCTTCTTGAGAAGAGTGGTGAGAGGGCGAGCTAGTTGTCCATAATTGGCGATAAAGCGCCTATAATACCCTGTAATACCCAGAAATCCTCGCACTGCCTTGGTAGACTTTGGAATGGGCCACTGTAGTGTCCTTGAGACTTTGGAAGGATCCATAGCAACGCCATCCTTAGAGATAATATGCCTCAGGTATTCAACTGATTTCTGACCAAAGAAACATTTCTTTTGATTGAGTTGAAGTTTGTTATCACAAAGCAGCTGGAGCACAAGCTTTAGGTGCTTCAAGTGAGAATCCCAACTGTGACTATACACCAAAATATCGTCGAAGAAGACTAGGACAAATTTCCGGAGATAGGGGCGAAAGAGATCGTTTATTACCGCTTGAAATGTGGCTGGTGCATTGGTTAACCCAAACGGCATGACAAGAAATTCGTAATGGCCCGAGTGTGTCCGGAAAGCTGTCTTGGGAGTATCAGCTTCAGCCACCCTAATTTGATAAAACCCGGACTTAAGGTCTAGTTTAGAGAAGACCTGAGAACCATGCAATTCGTCCAACAGTTCCTGGATAACCGGAATGGGATACTTGTGAGGAATTGTAGATCGGTTTAGTTGCCTGTAGTCGACGCAGAACCGCCAACTGCCATCCTTTTTCTTGACTAGGAGGACAGGGCTAGAATATGGGCTAGAGCTGGGTTTGATAATTCCAGCTGAAAGCATATCATGCACCAACCTCTCGATCTCATCTTTTTGAATGTGGCCATACCGATAAGGTTTCACCGATATTGGTCGCTGACCTGGCTGAAAGGCGATCCTGTGATCAGTGGAACGACGAGGGAGGCCATAGATTTCCTGAAAAACAGAAGCATGAGCCGCAAGAAGTTCCTGTAATTGTTGGCTCTCAGAATCAGAGTTCTCTACAGCGGAGACACATGACATTGGAGGAGGTTCTGTGGACAATTCTAGTAGGACTGCGGAGAAAGAGACATTTGTGACCTTAGAGAATGATTTGGCTGAAATCGCTCCCCCGGGTTAGAGATGGATCACCACATAATTCCACCAACTGATTTTGATGTAGGAACTTCGTAGTAAGCCGCTACCAATTCACCTGCACATCACCAAGTGTTTCCAACCATGCAACACCCAATATTATATCAAGACCTCTCAATGGAAACATAAAGAAATCACCAGAAATAGTGTAGGAACCCAATTGTAATTGTAAGTTGCTGCACACGCTGGAAGTTTTCATGCGGTGGCCATCACCAAGCTTGACAAGGAACGGGTCAGTGGGTTCAACTGTCAAATTCAGTGTCTTAGCAAGATCGGAGGACACAAAATTGTGGCTAGCTCCGCTGTCCACCATGACTAATACTGAGTGAGAAGCCAATAGACCTATAATTTTCATAGTCTTGGGTTGAGAGAGGCCATAGGCAGAACATAAGGAAAGCTCAAGCTGCTGGAAATGGCTTTCGTTGAGATTCACGGGCAGAGGTGTGAAGATATCTGAATCTAATTCGTGTAGGAGCCCTTCATCTGTGAGAGTTTCATCCTCTCCTCCTATTATTGCCCGTAGGGATTTGTGAGGACATTCATGAAGTGGAGAGTAAGGTTGTTTGCAACGAAAACAGAGCCCCTTCTCTCTTAATTCTTGGTATTCTCTGTGAGAATAGTGCTTGAATCCACGGTTTCTGGGAGAGGAAGTGGAATGTCGGGAAGGAGCAGGTAGAAAGGGTTGGCGAGAGGTAAATTCTGGAGGTCTAGAGGAGTGGGTTATGGGTTGAGTAGTGGGTCGGGTAGGGTTTTGGGTCGGGTTGTGGGCGGGTGGTAGATTTTGAAGTGGGGCGGGTGAGAAAAATTTAGGGCCCAGACCAAACTTACCTTGAGAATCGCTACCAGATGAGCGCAGCGTGGGTTTCTGAGTATATGGTGACTGCAATTCGCGTTCAACCTCCGGCGCAACTCTCATCGTGCGATGCAGTTCCTTAGAATCAGATGAACGGATTCTAACTCGGATTTCTTCTTTTAACCCATTTAGAAAACACCCCAAGAGTTGAAAATCTGTGAGGTCTGGAGTTTGTGCGGCTTGGGTAATGAATTCATCAATGAAGGTGGACACCGAGTTCAATTGTTTTGTGGCAGCAAGCAGCTCGTAGGGATTATCCGAATCCGAACCACTATATTTTATGAGGAGTTCGGTTTTGAGTTGGGTCCATGTGAGGTTTGGAGTGCGGCCTCTAAGCCATCGTAACCAGTGGAGAGGATGGTCTTTCATACCCACGAGAGCCATGGCAACAAACCGGTCTGGAGGGGTGTTTTGTAACTCAAAATATTGCTCAGATCTTGCAATCCAGCCGAATGGGTCAGTTCCGGTGAAAATGGGCATTTCGAGTTTTTGAATGTAGTTATGGGTTGAAGATGATGAGTGTGGGTGAAGGTCGGGGGTGGTGAGTGGGGTACGGGAATTGTTGGTAGCAGACTGGTCTGGGTTTGTTGGATTGGATGGTGAAGGAGGAGGATGTGTCTCAGATGAAGAAGCAGGGGATTTACCTGTGAGAAGAAGGTGTGTAAGCTCTTGGAGACCATGTTGAAGCTCCGAAAGCTGGCGAGAATGATCAAGTCTGATAGAAGCAATAGAGTCTTCAATGGAGGCTACGTTCTTCTCTAGAGTTTCCACCCTTTGATCCATTCTGGTCTTGGGCATTCAGAAAAATCCAAAGCAGGTCGGACCAAATGATAGAGATTAGAACGCAAGAACAGTAAAGAGAAACAAAATTGACTGAAGAGCAGAATTTGGAGTGATAGTATTAGATGGAGAAAGTTGAAGATAACAATGGAGAAAGACAAAAAAAAATGACTGTAACAGCCCCCAGGACTTGAGCCCGAAGCAGATACTCTGCTCAATACAACAAAAAGAATAAAAGATGTCTTTACATGATTACTGCTAACATATATATATAGAATCATTCCTAACAAACATGCTGAGCTGTCTCAATCCCTTCCTTGCTGCACACCGCTCTCCTTCGTTGCTGATTTATTCCTTCTATAATAAACCAAAAACGGTTTTGCACTTGATGACGTGGCATTCCTATCATACTCTCCCAGGCTGAAAGTGAAAAGGTCATTAATGAATGAAACTCTTGGTCTCTGGCCATATGCTGAATTCCAATGGTCATGAATGAATGTAGAGCCTTTTCTCTCTCGTCTCTTCCTGCAATGTAACTTATGAAACCCAGTGGAGGCTTACAAATGCAAAACGTAACATTGCTGCATTGTCATTGCTAATACGTAATGTCGTTTGGTCTGCTAATATTTTTGTGGCGGGTTAATGTCATCTGTTCCATTTTCTATTGTATATTTCTTTTTATTAACTTGGAAAGTCTCATCTCAACTTAGAGAGGACAACCATATGTTATTGTTACGTTGTTGGTGGTGGAATAACTTTATCCCAAATCCCGACATGAAAAATCTTGGACGCCTTGGTCATCTTCGGTTTCATATCTTAACTCTGTTTGAAGGCAGTGATATATACATCTTGATAACATTGGTATGGCATCAGTCCGCTTCAGGTTTCACATGATCCGTTGAACATGCAGGTTGAAGAACGACTCGTGGCAGTGGATGAATTGCTTGAAGCTGATGAAGTCTTTTGTACTGGAACAGCTGTGGTTGTGTCACCCGTCGGCAGCATCACTTACAAGGGTAGAAGGTAAGAGTGTGTCATTGCTAAATTAAATTTTGCTATTGAACACTGGAAAAAAGGATTTGAGAAGCAACAAATTTGATCTTTTGAAGGAGTTTTGCATCTAGATTTAGTTGAGACAAGGAAGATACATCAGATTGCTCTTTTTTTTAAACCAACTGAATTTGATTCAGAAAATTTTGACACTGAAACATAACTATATATTTTAATGGTCTTTAAAACGAACATCTACTCACGATGGTAAAAAAAAAAAAAAAAGGAGGGAGGTTGAGATGTTTAGTAAAACGGCACCACCGAGAACTTTTTTGCAATTGTGCAGGGTGTCTTATGTAGAAGGCGGCTTCGGTGCTGTCTCGCAACAACTGTATACAGTGCTTACCAGACTTCAAATGGGTTTGATAGAGGACAAAATGGACTGGACCGTGGAGCTGAATTAGGCAAATTCAAGTAATTGAATTCTTATTTTTGTGATTTTTACGTTGGTAGAGATTGCGCAAACTCGTAACTATCTTGTGGCAGTTTAAAGGCGTTCACTTGGTGGGTTCTCTTTTCTGTTGATGTGTAGATCGTAAATGTCAGATTGTATTTGATGTTTTTAGTGCCTTTTGAACTATGGCTATGCTAAAAGATTAAAAAAATAATACTAAATTAGTTAAAAGTCTGAGGAACTAAAAATGTCATTTTGATTCCTATTCCAAAATTAACAATAATCCTCCGTCTACAATCATGATCTAAATCAACAGATATCTTAGACTTCTTTGAAACATTCACCTTTATTTCAAGCATGCTTGTATTAATTTTTTATATGAATTTTTACTTGTATTTGAATTTCAGTTTTTCATATCCACTTCCTCCATCTGGTATTAAAGTTCATTGCTTAAGGAAGTTGCTTCAAAACATTCTGAGAGGCTAAATGCCTAAATCCATTGTTTTAAATAGTTTGTTTGTGGAGCAATTGCAAGATTACGAAGAGATTGATTTATTGGAAAGTTAGAAAGATTGACTATTGAGATTGGAAGTTTGAAGCAGGAGAATAAACTGGAAGGCATCAAATGTGTTATCAGAGTTTCAGAATCTAACAGTTTAAGAATTTCAGAATTTTGAAACCAGTACGGTAGTTCGAAAGTATGGTCATGTTCGAAGGAGGTATACCCGTATATATACGCATCCACCTGCCACAGGAGGGAGAGATTATTGGCTGCAATCTTTCAATTATGCTAATCATATAAAGAAATTGAAGATCCTTAATTTCAGATGAGGATGAGCGAATTATTAAATTTTAGCTTAATAATACTGAGATTAATTGTATTTTAAAGCTGTCAGCTAGTAGCTTAATTTACAGTGTACTTGCTGTTATGTCATCCTTGCAATGTTGGGCCAACTGAAAAGATCAGAAGACTCACTTAACAACTTTTCTGTTGGGCCAACGAGAGGCTGTTTTAACGACTCTTAGATTGATAATGGTGTCCCAATTATTGGGCCTACAGCAAGTTCAGTGGACCTTATCCTGCAGCTAGGATTTAACAGTTATCTCCAAAATAAATAAATAAAGTGGAAGATGCCTCGTCTAAACAACAACAATGTTCATTAACATTATTTTTCGTCTACTTTAAAAATTGATCCAGAAGAAAATTTTTTTATTGTTGTTTTGAAGTGTTATTCAGAAAAAAATTATGCTAAAAAATATTAATATAATTAAGATTTTACTTAAAGTTGATTTAACATATTTTAATTAATAATTATAAATGATTAAACAATAGTTTCAAGTGATATTTTTCATGGTTAGTTTGTCAATATAGAAAGCAAGCTTTTCTAAATAATATTTTTAATTTCAATATCAAACAAACTTTTTTTTTTATATATATATAACCAGGAGGTTTAATCCCTTTCGAGCCGTAAAGCGTAAAAGTTTTTGACTCTCCTAATAAAGTACACTATCACAATAAAATGTGCTATCACTTCAACCATTGGTAATATTAGACATACTTTAATCTAAATAAACAGCTAATTTATTACAGTCCTACTAGAATGTAAAATTATTATATCCGAAGAAGTGCATATGTAACTAGCATGTGTGCATATATGTATGTAAGAATTAAAATGAATCGTACAAGTTCTCTCCTCTTTATAACTTTAACTTTTTCTTTTTCACACCCAAATTTGAAGTAGATGAATGTAAGAATTGATCTTTAAGTGTCATGCACTAACAAAATGAAGTAGATGCCAAAGGTTTGGAGCTATTAAAGATTGAAATTTCTAAGACCTTTCTCTAAAGAAATGAATTTGTTTATAATTAACAACATATAAAGTAGCATTATCAGGTTGAAACTGTATGATAAAGATAACACTAAATTCACCTGACCGTTAGACTTTCTAGTATGAAATGAAACTGAAAGCCATTACCATATTTAAACTTGTTTTTATATTTATATATTATTCTTATTCAATTCAACTAGATTTGTATATCTGATTTTTGTCTTTTCTTGTTTCTTTTGACCTTTAGTCTCTTTGTTTTTTTTTTCCTTTTTCTTCCTAATAGCTTTAGTTAATACTTAATAGAATATAGAAGCTACGAAAACGCGTTGGGAGGTACTTTCCTCTGTGGAGAGGTCAGAATTGAACCGACAAAATGAGAATTATCACAAAAAAAATTTCTAAATAAAAAAAAAATATTTTCCAGTCTAATATTAATTTAAAAAGAATTATAAGAATAATTTTTAGTGATCCCATATTTACAATGCATGGCAACATTGCATTGAAACCGCCAAAACTAGCTATTACTTCTGAAGTTTTAATACAGTATTATATTGCAATTTCGCTCCTAATGTAGTACTAAAATCTTCAACTCAACTAAAAATATTACTCGGTTACTCAAACTCACCTCTTGAGCCTCCATATCATTTTTGTAATTTGATTAAAAATAATATTAAAATACCAATAAAATCGGTTTGAGCCAAAAGAATTCAAGTTTCTTAAATAAAAATTTCTATAATCGAAAAAAGATATATTGAGAGCGTTTCCTTATGGTCCTGACAAGCAAGCGTCAATTTTGTAAATACTTGTTCAAAAGGCATTATCTTGCTCTTTAACTCACTAAAAAGGTTTAGTTGCCTTTTTTCTTAAAAATGGATTTTGTTATTTGTAGGAGTCAATTAAGGCAATGCATCTTTGCTTTGCTTCCCAAAAGCTTCGTCTCTCTCCTAAGAGTGGGTTGCCATCAAGCTAAGTGAAAATAATTCAAGGCATGCACTTGATGAAGATGTTAATGGATATGATGAGTAAATATTTCTGAATCACTTGATTCATGCTTAAGATAGAAAAAGAAAGAAAAAGTTTTCTTTCTTTTTTTTTTTTGGCCATTCGATAGCACATACAATAAATTTTCTATTTTTTATACTTTACACTATCGACAGCAGTTACAATAATTTAAAAGTCCATCAAAGATAATACAACCTATTAAGAGAATTGAATGTTACATTGCATTTCCTTTGCCACTGGACTAGAGATCATTTACAAATGAAAGAGAAAGTTAGAAGTTTAATGTAGATATAATATAATAATTCCCTTATCAATTGCAGGACATTCTAAAAAGAATGGAGTCTATAAGACTTGGGAAAAGTTTTTGGCCTTCCATATATTATATATCACTATCTAAGGGACATTATCTTTCTAGAAGTTCACAATTTGTCAAAAAGCGTTCTTTGACAATAAGTCTCACCCCCGGTATTTTCCTTAATACAATGTTTTAGCTTTACAAAAATAGTTTCTTTGAATGTTCATCTCCAAAGTATTCAAAAAGTCATGACAGGATAAACATATGGCTTGTAGTTTCAAATCATGGTGGTCATTTTATTGCATTTTGGAGAATATATAGGTTTAGAAATTTAACAAGTAACTAAGAAAACATCTAAAAAAGTGATAAATTGAAGATACTGCATCTATGCCAAAATATAAGTGGTTTGATGTTTTTACATGAGCATTAATAAAATAATTAATTCCTCTAAATTTTAGCAAAATCAAGAATAATATGATTAAATTATTATTTATCTCACATTATTATATTATATTTAATACAAATAAGAGTAAAATTGAAAAGAAATTATTTATTACTCTTTAAAATACTTAAAATGACTTATATTTTAGGACCAAACTATTATTCTAAAACGACTTATATTTTGTGATAGAAAAAGTATTAAGGAATTTTGAATATTTTCAAATTAAAAAATATGTAGAGTAAAATCTTGCCTTGGTCAATCGGTAGCCGAAACAAAACTTAGGAGTCATTCATTTGGTATTTCAATTTAATGATTTTGCTACTATAATTTATAAATGAAAAAGGATTGATTGTTTTCTGAGTATTTGCTTCAACAATCTCCTCTCTCTCTCTCTCTCTCTCTCTATATATATATATATATATATTTAATTTCTTCTTCATATCTCTGCCAATTCTTCTTTAATCGAGGTGACTATCTCCTCTTTTCTTTTATATTTTATTTTATTGTACTTTTTTTTTATTTAATAAACATATATTTTCTAAAATTGTTAATTTGTACCTTTCCAAAAAGATTTTTTTTTTCTATTATTTATTTTCCCTTCATGGATTTTGTAATTCCTTTAATGAGATTGAATGGTTTTTTCATTTGTTTTTAAGAGAAATGATTTTTCGTTGATAAAAGTATTATGTTTTCTTAGACTTTTTAACGTGTTGGAGTTTAAATATTTAGTTTTAAATTTCATTGCAAATGTTCAAGTAATCTAATAATAAAATATTTAGCTTATTTAAAGACTTGAAGATCGAGAGATAGCATGATCTAATAATAAAATCAGGTGTAAATCCCTTCCTAATGCGTGAGAAAAGCAGAAAAAAAATATATATATAAATATCGATTTGCAGCTGAAAATAGCCACCAAATAGAACGCTTTTTCCTGAGTTGCCAAGCCAATTCTGTATTTTGCTCCTTCTTGATGTATATATGTTGTTATAATATTTACTTGTGTACGTTATTTACTTTTTCAATATGAATGAAAGATTTAAATTTAAAGAAAAAGGAACTGATTATTTGTAATTCTTTTAACAACATTATATAAAATTCATTTAAAGTATTAATTATTTATAAGTTATCAATAACATGCAATTACCTATAATTTTTAATTTAAGTCAAAGACTAAAACATGTGAAATTAATCCAAACACAACAATTTTGGAATATAATATACTCAACTTGAACTATTTAAGAACATATGGCTAGCTTAAATACAAGTAATTAAAGGCAAAATAAAAGTTGAAGAATAATAATTGTGTTAGACGCCTAATTTGGAACCTTGACTGCATTTTTCTTGGATTATGCTATAGTTTTTTTCCTAAAAGAATAATGGGTTTGAAAATTGAATGTGCATATATAAGATATTATTAGAGTGCGACAATCACATTCTTGATGTCTTCACAAATCACAATTTTACATCAAAATGCGTATTATCAATTATGATGTTTGCTAATTAGGGCAACTCAAAGATTCCCAAGCCCAAGTTGCCAATGGCAAAGTCATCAAAAGTTTGTTCTATACAGAAGTTGACACTTTTCCGACATTTTTAGATATATGTTAGAGAATTTTACAAAATGTGGCCTATTATTTATTTTATTTTATTAATTTCGGACGTTTTAAGGGTACATTTAAGACTTTTTGAAAACACTTATTAAACATTATAGGGAGACCTTTGAAAATTCTATTAGACTTTTAAATAAATTCATCAATAAAATTTTCAAATTGTTGTCTTAAATATGTGTTTATAATTATTAATACTTAAAATATAAAATTAAAAGAAACATAAAGTAATGAAAAGCTCTACCTTATAATTTATAATTTGTAATTTATTACTTATTTATTATTATCAAATTCAAGAACTAACTCGTGATGTTAATTTAAAATCAGTAATTTACAAAGCTTTTTTTTTTTAAAAAAAGAGTTAACAATATTGTATCAAATAAATTGAAATATAGAATATTATCAGATATTAATTTGACCTCTTTTATAGTCGTTGAAATTCTTGGAATTATCAAGTTATCTTTAAATAATTTAGAGATGTTATGATTTTCAATAATGATATTAATTTCAAGATTTAACTAATTATTATTTTATTTTATATTATTATTATAAATAATTTTTTATGTATTTAAATTATTAATAAATAATATTTATTTAATGCAATGTCCTAAACGTGCTGGTGTGCTACTTTTTAAAAAATTACTGCGTTCTATATCCGTGTGGTGTCGTGTCCTATATCCGTATCTATACTGCCAAGATTATTACTATTGTGTTAATTTAAAATTAATAAAAAAATTTCATTTTTTAAAAGTAAATTAACATTTTAATTTTTAAGTATTAAATAATAGTAATTATATATCAAAGACGGTCAAAACTTCCAATCCCATTCATTTTTATATCTTCTCCATTGCTCATAAATAAAGTATTAAAGAAGAAGGGTAGCAGAGGAATGACATTATAGTTCAAGTCCAATCCCAAAATTAAAAACCAGTGAATATAAACACAGGCTGCTCTTCCATTGCCTTTTAGTTGTCAAATTATAACAAATCAATTATTTATATGTATATATATATATATATTAATTAATTAAGTGGGCATAGTCAGAAAAGTACCTCGAGAAAGAATCCCCTATGGAGAAAATGCCTTGAGAAGAATGGAGGCTTTAGCTTAGCTGTGTTCAATTCATAATTTTTTACTGTCAAAATGACCCTTTCAAAGTAAATACTAATTAAAACTTTCAATTAATATTACACCCATCAAATTAAGTTTTCTGACTATGGTGCCGTACCATCAAGACCATTTCCCTTCTTGCGTGTTCAAAAGTTTCATTCTATATTTTTACCTTCCTCTTGACCTACCAATTAATTTATTTTATAATATTTTTTTAAAATTATATAATTTTTAAAATTTTCAAAAAACAACTGTTTTTTTCCTATTATTATTCATTGGGACACAACAGATTGAAATAAAATAATAAATTATATAATATGAAGGAGCTTTCCCCTTTGCTCACTAAATTAGTGAAAACTTTTGTAATTGAAATGATTCAAACTCGAGATCTCTCCTTTTTTAAATTAGTAAAAAACCCTACCAGATCACACTCAGTTCAATTGGCAAAAGACAACTATTTTTCACATAATAAAAATATTATTAATTCAAATAGTTAATAAAACTCAATTTTTCATTAAGAATGCATTTTAAAGCAAGCATTTACCTATAATTACAACGTCAGCCAACCATTATCACTATCAAGCATATTACTTAAACATCATGCTTAGTCCAGATACGGAGACACATGTTTAAACGGAAAAAAAAAAAATCTCAACTTATTTTCAATTTACAATATAATGTTATATTTATTTATTTTTTTATGTTCTATATACTTTATTTTTTGAAAAAAAAAAAGAAAAGAAAACCCTATCAAAGTTTAATCCATTGATTAGCTCATGATGGCATATACCATCAAAAATTTAAAACAGACACAGTCAAAAGCACTAACCATTTTTAATGTATATAGAATGGCCTCATTGACATTTAACCTTCTAGCTCCATTTGAAACATTAAAAAGTATTAATACTAAAAAATGAATAATAAAATAACAAAAGTATAAAACGAGAAGCGATAAGGTCTGAATTAGTGATGAAATGGATGTGACAGTAGACTTTCCTGTTTCGTTATTGATAATACAATTAATGGACTATGACCATATTGCATTTATTTAAACATGTCCTTAATTATAGATTTGTTGCTTAATTTGGGTCCCAAGAGATCTCTATTCACTTAATTCATGATTTAATTAAGTAAAACCTCTATTATTGCAGCTGTTGTTATTTGAAAATTTTTCTTAATAATTAATATTTTTATTTTTGTGCTGTGATAATTCAACCCATTGGTTACTGTTTTCCTTAGATCAGAGTAAGTTTTTCTTCTTGTTCGGCCAATTTTGGTCACCAACCATAACAGAAATTTTAATCCAACCTCAGAAATTTTTAATTTACATTTTTTTTTGTCCTGTAATCATTAAATGTCTTTCTCATAGTGTACTTAAAGAGTGAAAATTTTCAAATTTCTTAGGTAATATATACCAATATACTGAAAATAAATTTTATAGTGTCTATTTCATCTCACGATTTTACATTATTGCTTTAAAATTAGCCATTTTTTGTACATTAAATGTTAATGGCTCTACATTTTAGTTAATTCTACATTTTTTTCACTTAATTTTAATTCTTGGCATTTAAATTTTGATTACCTTAATCTTTTAAAAAAAAGTTATATTTTAGTACTTTTGATTTCAAAAAATTCAGGTCGAATTTTAAATTTGTTTTTTTCTATGTGTGAGAGATGCTTTTCAAAGTCGTTTCTTATGTGATGTAGGATTGAGTACAGATCAATACGTAAAGTTTAGATTAAACCTATAATTATAAGATTATTTTAGAAGAGATTATTGAACTTTTGTGTGTTAGGTCATGGAGAAAATAGCCCTAGCTACTCATTCTTGTGGTGAGGTTATCCAATATTTTGGTGGCTTTTGCCCATTGGTGTAAGAGCTTTCTCCCATGATTTGTTATTCAATGGCATATGGGGATTGAAACAGAAGTACTCTTCTCCATTTTGTGGTGGTTCTGCACTTTATGAGGTTTTTGCGTTTGGTGTAATTAATTTTATAGTAAGAGATAAGTTATTGTTGTTTTATTGATTGAAAGTTAAAATGACTGAAAGAAATTTCGCAGCCACGTAATTTTTATATTTTGCAATTCTTACCGAATTAATGAAAATTTTTATATGATCTGAAATTTACAAATTTAATATTTTATCTCCACATCTTTATATAAAGTGAAAAGTGAAAAGATTAATTAAATTATATGTGGTTGGTATAATTTAATCATTTCTAATGAAAATATAGGATAGATTAATCTATTTATCATGAGTAAATGAGAGGGATAATTTGGATATAGTTGAGTTTATGGATTTCAGAGCAAGAGATGTACATAACTGTTAATATTGATTAGCATAATAAGCTATTGTTATAAATATGATAGCTTGAATTAAAAAAAAATTATTTTTGATTAGTTTAGTATATGAGTAGATCCATATATCACGAGTAGACACATTTATAAGAAAAAATTTATCTACACCCGCAGGATGAGCCCATTTAATTATATATCAAATCAATTACAAATAGGTTTTTGATTCAAACAATTTCTAACTATATACTAAGAAAAAAAAATAGTAACAATTGTTTAAAAATTCTTTTTTTTAATTGGTTTAATTATAAAACTACTCATCCACCAAGTGTAGACGAATCATATCCATATTTATATATGTAGCCCAAGTAAAATGGTGCACAAGGTAAATAATTTATTTTTTATTTATTTTGTTTATAATGTATTTGATGTTATTGTTACTATAATGTAACAGTCTTCGTATCTAACAAGAATAATAATGAGAGTGTGTTTTCACTAAAAAAAAAAAGAATAATAAAGAGTAATGGTTTTTTTTTTTTTCATAAATGCCAATCAACTAGTGACTATTCTCTCAAAAAACATCAACCTTTGATTAATTTTATGATAAATATGCTATTTAAAAAAAGAGTGAAAAATATGGATGTATACCATGTATTTGCTGAAAAAAAAAAAAAACAACAATAATAATGAATAACTGTTTTTTTAATATTAAAAATTATTTAATTGTATTTTAACTTGAGAAACAAAATTATTTATTTAATTGTCGAAGAAACATTTTAACATTAAAATTTAAAATCTCTTAATAGGGAAATGGGATGAAGAATTTACAATAGAAGAGAGAAAGTTATATCCCCTAATCCTATGTAGTAATTAATCTAATGACAAATTTAAAATTATTTAATTGCCACAACATGTGAAAGAAAAGTCCCTAAAAAAAAAAAAGAAAAGAAAAGAAAAAAAAAAAAAGAAACTGGACTGTTTCTTTTCTGTTGCATGACACACTCACACACATTTATTACATCGAATGGAATTCTTCCTGGAAAGTACTGGACAATTCAATGACGCTCTCTACCATGCATACAATTCCTTTCATTTAGCAATTATAGTATTAAGGAACCATTCAACCAATTGAATCATCCTCCGTATATTTTGAGCATCATTACTTTGGTCCACCAATTGCATGGATGGCTCTGATTTAGTTATCAAATCACCAATCTTGATTCTCGAAGGGTATTTATTAAAGCAGACTTCTTTAAATATTAGAAGAAAATTATGATTAGTGGGATATATATCTGTTGTAGATTCTGGACTAATGACAAAGACAAATAAGAAAAAACCTATATTCTACTGTTCTGGCATTTCTCATTTTCTTAATTCTTTATTATTCTATTCATAAAGTTATTTCCATCTTTCTTTTTTATTTATTTCTTTCATTTGCCTTTTTGAATTCCTCTCTGTCTTTCCTTCTCTAGCTCTTATAGTCTCTCTTTCTTCAACTCTCTTATATGTGTGTGTTTGTGTGTATATATATAAGATTATCATACCATTATTGTTTAAGGGATAAGGAACAGGAAACCAAAGCTATAGCTAAGAATAAGCAAAACTAAAAATGGGCAGAGCTCCTTGTTGTGACAAAGCGAACGTCAAGAAAGGTCCATGGTCGCCGGAGGAAGACGCTAGGCTCAAGGAGTATATCGAACAGAATGGCACCGGTGGTAACTGGATTGCCTTACCTTCAAAAATAGGTAATTGATTATAGCTTAAAAAGTTTATAATCATCAACAGTTAACCAACAACTTCTGCCGAGATCGACCATTAATTGTTAATTAGTTGTTTATTTATATGCAGGTCTTAAGAGATGTGGCAAGAGTTGTCGTCTTAGATGGCTGAATTATCTCCGGCCAAATATTAAGCACGGAGGATTTTCAGAGGAAGAAGATAACATTATTTGCAGCCTCTATATTAATATAGGAAGCAGGTAATTAATTAATTTATACCTGTAAATTAAAAATAATAAATCATGCTTAATTTTAAATTCTTTTTTACATATTTTTTGTTAGGTGGTCTATCATTGCTGCTCAGTTGCCAGGAAGAACTGATAATGATATAAAGAATTACTGGAACACAAGGCTAAAGAAGAAGCTTTTAGGAAAGCAGCGAAAGGAGCAACAATCGCGACGAAATAGTCTAAAGCAAGAGATAAAGAAGGAAAACCAGATTTTTATGGCATCTGCTAATGACTTTATTAATCAAGAGCAGACTACTAATTACTGGCCAGAGTTACCATCAACATCAACAACCTCTATTATACCAGCAGTAATGAATCCAACCCAAGATTCTCAGTTCTTGGATCAAGAATCTCTTAAAAGCTTGCTGATCAAGCTAGGAGGAAGATTCTCTGATAATAATGATAATAATAGTGGTAATAATAATCAAGAATTGATAATTTCTAATACTAGTGTTTATTCTCTTAATCATGATCAACCATATTCAAATACAGTCAATATGGGTTCTTCTACTGCAGCTTCTGTAGATAACGGCAATTACAGTCTCTTTCAAGGGCTTGATGCTTTTTCTGCCGTTGATTTCGATGAATGGGTTTATAGTAATAACCAGCAGCAGCAGGTAGAAGGTATGCAGAGTTTGTATGGATTGAGTGGTAGTACTAATGGAAATGGAGCCATTAGTTCTGGAGAAAGTAGCAGTTGGGAAAATAATATTAGTGGAAGCTCTAATTTGGGTTATCCTGCACTTATTTCTGAGTTTGAGACTTGCTTGCAACGTCCACCGCAGCAACAAGATCATTCTTCATCTTTTGAAGTTTCGAGTTACCATTTTGGGGCACAATAGTTACTACTTACTACTGCTTCTTTAATTAGTACACATGATTTGTGTAAATTGTTAGTTAGTAGGAAATTTGGTATGGTGTTATTGGAAATTAATTACTCATAAATTTAATCAAGAGAGATATTTGTTAATTTTCTACTTTTAATACCTTTTCTAATTCATTTTTTCACGCGTTAGATTTAATTTCTTTTAGGATTTTAAGTAGTATATTCGCGAGATTCTTTACACTATAATCTCCATGATCAATAATTAATGTTTAAGCAATTAACTTTATCATCTATTTTCTTAATTAATATGTACTTAATGCAAAAAGTAGCTATCTTAATTTCTCTTTCTTTTGATTCTGAATTCGAATTTATTAGCTCACAAAAGACGACTCCTCTTCCTCTAATGCTTTTGAATTAAAACTCGTTGATAATATCTTATCAAAATTTTGTATATATTAATAAGGTAAAGTGGGAAATGCTTAGACAATTTTGGCCATGCCTTGCTCGGCTCTAGCAAAGTAGGGCACAAAAAAAAAAAAGGCTGCATTCTTTTATTGTTATCTTCATGTCTGCAATTAACAATAAGAGCTGTGAAGGCACATGCAATCACTTCATCTCATATAGTTCCAACTAGAACAGTACTAAGAACACAAGTTACATGCTAAAGGCACTTTTTATATACAATTCCTACTGTTAGGTCAGGTGGGTTAGCTAGCTATTTCTATATATTTATCCATCTGCTATTGATAACAACAAATACAATAATAGAAATATTCTTTAGTCCCGTCTCAATCCAATTGTTTTGAAACCTTTGATCATCATTTTCCCTTTTCTCTTGTGAAAAAAAAAAAATGTCAGATTGGTGATGTTGGTTTCTTTGAAAAACACATCAAAACCTTCTTTTCATTGTCTTCTTCATTCTCAGCTTTTCAAATTAAACCTTAATTTCTTGGAAAGAACTATATATATGTTCATGGTTAATTTATTGTGAAGAGGTAAATTTGCAGCCATCATTTCCATCATAATGAATAGATCACATCAAAGTTGACTATTTATGATCAGTCTCAGTCACTATTTCAAATGTTTTTTATGGCACATATATTTGTACAGTTATTGAAGCCAATTCAGTGATTTAGGACAAGAAGATTGTTATATATTATATATATGCATAAGGCAGTTTTGTGCAATCTTCCAATTAAATTATAATAATTGGTTAATTATAATGAATTTAATTATGATAAAACCATTAGCATGCATCATATTTTACATGTAAAAAAGATGGAAGAAAATAATACACAAAATATAATTAAACATGGACTTTTGTTGGAAGAGTCGATGCCAACTATGTACGTGTATGTTGATGTGTTCTTTGTATGTAAGCTCTCAAGTCAAAAAGAGATAAATGCACCAAGTTAGACAAAATTGAACAGGTCTTTGGTGGCCTTAATCAGCAACATTTAAGCTTGAATATATTATAGCTTAGCTCAGTCAATCACTACTTTTCATAGACAGCCACTATGCCAATTTTCTTTTAGTTAATAAGTAGGGGCGGAGCCAAACAAAATTTTCAAAATTAAGGGAGTTAAAATTAGAGAAAACAAATTTGTGCACTATTTTATAAGGAAAATTAAAAAAAAAAATAGAATTCCTGTTGTAAGTGTTTAATGAACAAAATGAGAAGAAGTAAATAAATCTTAAGGTTTGATTTTTAGAATTACTATTCGAGAGATAATTTGGATATAAAAATGCATTGTTGGGGTCTGTTCGACAAAATCAGTTATTTTGGTAGCCATTAGCTGTTTTAGTAACATTTAAATTTTAACTGTTTGAGTAGCTTTTATAAAATGCTAAAAGCTAAACGTAATATAAGTTAACATTTTATAAAACGCTATCTTAACCTTTAAAAAGTTAGTCCAAATGTTATATTACCAAATACTATAAAAAAAAAAAAAAAAAGTATTTTGACACTTGCCGAATATAGCCATAAGCTCATTAAAAAAATATTGATGAATCTATACCCATTTTATTAAGAGGATCAATCTCAAAATGGTAAAATAAAATAAGAATTATTTTTTTGTTGGTAATAAACTTCATTATCCTTTCTTATTTTTTCTATTTAACAAAATTTTTTTAATTAAAATCATACTTTAAAAAAGAACTAATAAAAATATAATGCATAAAAGTTATATATTTTTATTTCATTCTTTCATATATTTTCTAGAAATATGAGAATAGATATATAATACTAATGAGCTATTTTTCTATTTTGGGAAAACTAATACATTTTTTATACTCAAAACATATATAAACAAGATCAATTTTTTGGGTAAAAAAAAAAAAAGACGAATTTGTATTTTTTTACATACTAAAAATATATACTAAATAAAAGTTTAAAAGGTCTGAATCCTTATTTTTACTCTTCCAACCCATGTCTATAGATATCGTAGTAGATATAATCCACCTAAGAATTTTTCCTACTCAAAAAATAAAGTGATATGTATCACTGTGTAAATTTATATAAGGATATCCTGGATTAAATGGAAGAAAAGAAAAAACAAATAATTCTTAGAAGAAAAAGCATATTAAACTATGGACTATCTAGAAATAAATTCTACTACTTAATGTTATTTTTATTTTAAAATCACTCTCATTGTAATGCCATTATTTCACTTGTTTATAATTTTTGTACTAGGCTGGTTGTGGGAATGACCATTGTTGGATATTGACCCATACCTAACTATTCATCTCATCGTTAACATTTTGTTTTTCACTCATTGAACATAGTTCTTATTTCCTGATTTTGTCAACAATCTGTGATTTGAGTTTCATCACCATTGATCCCCTATGACTAGGCTTTATGTAAACCATGAGGTAATCAAAGTTCCTTTGTGTCAAGGTTGTTTTGAAGCAGTTATAGCTTCCAACACATGTATATGTCTTACCATCAAAACAAAAGAAAAGCATTTATTTAATTAATTTGAACATCAAATTCAATTATATATACATTCAGTTATATATACACTGAATTATTAAAAAGCTCGTTCATAAGATTAACAAGCCAAATTGTTCAAGTTTGCTCATCGGGCTTGTTTAATATAAGAGCCGAATTAACTTGAGCTAAAAAGTGGATAATTTTTTTTTTTAACCACAAATTGCAATGAGCCAAACTCTAACTTAGCATTTCAAGCTCCAATTGAGCTCAAGTTCGAATATATTTTTATTGAATCAAATTTGAATTCAATTGTATTTGACTCAACTCGACTTATTCACAGTATTATATTTTAGAATCGAATTATGTAGTTACAAATTCTAATTCTAATAAGAGCTTATTTAATTAAATATCAAGAAAATATAAGAATTCACTAAATAAAGAAATACAATGGAAAAATAATTGAGTCTTTTGATGACTGATTAGTTCTTATAGCCTAAGGTCAAAACTAGACCGACTAAATTAATTGAGAATTGATAATAATCACATGTAGTTGTTACAAGTTGGATCAGATTACTAGTTTCCATACTGACTTTCATCTCAATTTTTTGTCTCATTGGCCAATATTTTTTTTTTGTTATTATTTTTATTATTAATTAAATTAGAATTGGTTGACATGATTTTGAAATATTAGCTAGCTAGTTGATTTTGTCAAGTTTAAATTTAAAAGTCTATTTAACAAATTAATTCAACTCTCAAATCAATCTTTAAAAATTAAAATAAACTAACAATCACAGTGTCAAATATATAAATAGCAATCATATTAATAATTCTCCGTGCCGACATGCTTATATATATATATATATATATCTTGTGTCTAATTTGCAAATTAAATTATTTCCACCATTAATTATTTTATTAAAGAAATAGCATAAGCTGCAAGTCACTGAATAAAAACACAACTTGATTAATTCCTGTTTCTGATTATTAATTTTTATTAAGCAACTATCATATCAAGTCTATGGTTAACAACTAATTAAGCATGCTTAAATTTTTCTACACATAAATATATTTTTTTTCCTTTGTAATTTTTTAGTTGGTGGGGGAGCAAGAAACTTCAAGAAAACATCATCAACTATTATAAACTTCTATATATATTCAAAGACTTTACCAATGGAGAGACCAAAAATTAAAATTATAACCTTTTCAAACATATGTTTTTTGACTTTTGTGCTAATATATTAATGTAATTAATTTATTTAATTGGTGCAAGAAATTTCTTTTGTCATCCACTGCGTCGTCTTTAAGGAAATGTTCACATTTTGTTGTTTGTGTGAATCTTGGAAAAATCTGTCTCTCAAGGCTTCAAGCTTATTGACAAATATGAATGGCCAAAAACAATTACATCTAAATGTTCCAAACATTCTCAACAAACAGCTAAACAACAAACTCAGTGGAAGCTATATATTGGCAATAAAATATTTTTAAAATTAATTCATTCACTAATAATTAACTTAACAAAAACGAACAAGTGCATGCATGAGAGAATCCCACCATAATTCTGACCTAGAAGTAGGGACGAAAGTGAGATGGCTTTTTGAGGGCACTCAATCTGCAAAATTGGGCTTAAGACGGGTACGAGTATCAAATTAACTATTTACCGCGGATTTGTGTTGAGTTTGCGTTTAAAGCTGTGAGTACTTTCTACATATCAAAACTTATTTTATAATTCAAAAATATTAAATACATTAAAATTCAAATAAAAATTTAAATGTATATTGAGCTCAGTCAGTATTTTGCTAAAACTAAAATAAATTAAATCCAAGCTTAAAATTCTACACCCTTATATCATCTAATACCAAAAAAAAAAATTAATTACTTAAAAAATATATTAAACCACTAGAATTTAATTTAGAATTATCCTTTATCCATATTTTTCTTTTTTCCATGCAGCTGTTTTTTTTTTCTTTTTCGTTTTTTTTTTAAATATTGAATTTGAATTATTCTTCCCTTCCTAACTATCAAATAAGCACTTGAGCAAGTGCAATTAAGCTCTTTTATTCATTTATTTAGTTATATTTATAATGATTAAAAAATTGGTATATATTTTCATACTAGTTTGTATATTTATTATTTAATTAAATTGCTTTTTTGGTATTTAAGAATTACTACTTTTTTTTTATAATAGTCACAAATTCTTTTTATTTACATATGTCATTATAAGAATGGACAATTAATTTTATGAAATCTATATACGTAGTCCAAGTCAAGAACTTTTCATAAATAATATAGTTAAATATTTACGAGTTTGGCATGCACTTATGACTTATCCAAAACCTGAGTTTTCTTGTTTTGCATTAATTAATTAAAAATGAAAAATACTACAATTGTCTCCCTCCACGATATTTATTGCATTGTTTAAAAATACTTGTCACATCCGTGGTTTCAAGGAGTAATTAATTTTTTTATATTTATCTTTTGTATATGAAAATAATTATTACTTCAATTTAATGATTTTCTTAGAGAATTAATATTAAATTAAGGTTAATATTGTCGATTTACTCAATAATTTATTATAATTTAGACAAATTACATAATTTTTTTAAGGAACGTAAAATTTTAAATATGACAAATATTATAAAAGACAATTAGTATTATAGATGAATACTATTCCAAGTGTTCAATTAATACTAGAGAAGTAAATTCAAAGAAAGTTAATTAATTAATTAGCCTTAGACTCTTGGCAAAGTTAGAAGACCAATCTCCAATTGAATTCAAAAAAATTGATACTATAATAATAAAATGAATTGTGTAAGCAGTGACATCAATGGCAAAACGGTAAATGGGTGACTAATTAATACCGGTACCCATACAATGCACTGATTACCATTGAATGAATAATTTCAAAGGTTCAATTACCAATATTTATTATTCTCTTCGTTTCAAAATAAGTGTCATTTTTTTAGCTTGGCTCATAGATTAAGAAATACAATTAGTAGTCTAATAAATTTTAGAAAAATTAGTTTACAAGATATCTATTTTGCCTTCCAATTAAGACTGTCTTCGGTTACAACTTTTTAAATAGTCAGTCAAAACGCTAAATGTTATTTATTATAATATTCGGTAACATAGCTTTTGAATTAGCTTTTAGAGGTTAAGGTGGCGTTTTATACAAAGTTAATTTACGAAAAGTTACTCAAACAACTAACAGTTAAATGCAACTCAAAAAGTTAACAGCTACCAAAACAACTAATTTTATTGAACAAACCTTAAATTAAGGAAGTAATTGAGGGACAATTATATTATGAGTAGAATACTAAATAAATAAGAGTAGATTAGGCAAGAACAAAAAATTAATGTAGTCTTGAAATTATATGTTTATTCATATTCTTCTCTATTTGTTGATGAATTAAATCAAAAGCTTCTTAATCATATTATAGAGGTCCATTAATTAATCACAAATTAATGTTATGATTTACAACTTGTATTATTATCCATATCATAACCAATCATACATTTAATTGGAGGTAAAAAATTTCAAGCTGATTATTTGTATCCGCCGGTCCATGTTTTTTAAAAACAAATATTCAAGTGTGTATACTTCAATTTATGTTTCTCCTAATTTGCTTACTCTATCTTGTTATATTTTTTTTAACATCATAATAGTTAATGATTTATATTTTTAAGACCATGATAGTCAACTCGTGATTGCACAGTAATTGAATAAGTAATTAAGTTTTCTAAATTATAATAAAATATTCATTTATATAACTAAATTACCTTTTAAAAAAATTATGGAAATAATCATTGCATTTAATATAAATAAAAGTAAAATTAAAAAATATTATTAATTAATCACTGATATTCTAATAAATGATTTATATTTATTGACAAAATAATTATCTTAAAACGGCTTATATTTATAAATACACCAAGTATAAACATTATCTAGTAATCAAATTTCATTGTGGAAGAGTCATAAGTTAACGGCCAATGCAATATAAAACAATCCCAAGAATTAAACCACCTAGCTAGCTAGGTATATAGTATATAGGTAAGAGAAATATTGCAAATGCCAAAGCTTAAAATCACCATAGCTGATTTTTGCAAACCAAGAAAGAATAATATGAAAGAAAATCCTTGACAAAGAAGAAACATGTAACAGGAAAAAATCTCCAAAAACTATATAAAAAAAAAAAAACTTAAAAATAAATAAATAAATAATATCTTGAAGTTCCTTTCAGAAGGCTCATTCTGTCAACGGCGTGACAATAATATTAATTAATAATAATATAGTTAATATATAAATAACCATAGCAAATGGAACCTTGATTAATGCCTTAAGGTCGCTCGCGACAAAACCTCCGGACGATCTTTTATGCAATTTTTTTTATTTATTTTAATATTTGAATCTCTAATTAATCAATTTTATAACTATTTATTAGTGATATTGACACTCATTAACATGGGAAATTATTTGTTTATTTCTTTATTTAATTAATAGTCCATATAATTTGTCTTCATCCTTAATTAGGATAAGTTAGCTAGCTAGTCTTCTTTTGTGATAATACTTTTTCCAAGAAAGAAGAGATTAGCTTATTATTATAATTATTATTATTATGATTTTTTATTGTTGTCGTGAATTCAGCCTTTTATAAGGAACAAGTATGATGAGATGGCCATTGTTCATAGGATAACATTTTTATTTCTGCATTTTTGTTTGGGTTTGTTTGGACATTATAGACTCTATATAAACTTTTTTTTTTTTTTTTGGTGCTTAATTTTGTTGTAGACTATTTTGTGTTGGGTTGGTTCGGTTTAAACAAAACCAAATCGTCCCTAACTGAATAGACTATTTTTAAAAGATAAACATCAAATAAAATCAAACAGTAATTGAATCAAATCCGTTTGATTTAAATAATTCTGGACAAATTTAGACCTATATTTTATCTAATTTTTTAAAAATCAAACTGAATCAACAAAAAAATCAATCAGGTGTAGTTCGATTGA
Organism: Jatropha curcas; assembly: GCF_041381405.1. NCBI lineage: Eukaryota > Viridiplantae > Streptophyta > Magnoliopsida > Malpighiales > Euphorbiaceae > Jatropha > Jatropha curcas. The sequence continues at coordinate 29,450,858 of NC_143153.1, forward strand.
TCTACTCACTAATATAATTATTATCACTTTAATAAGCAAAGAAGAGCGCTACTTCTAGTCCACAAAATAGGAAAAAAAAAATGAATCAATGAAAAATTTTTATTTTTTGTATTCAAATGAAAATGAAACCTATTTTGCCAAAGACTAATATAAAGTTATAAACTGAACCGAAACGGTTCAATGTAATTGTGCATTTAGCTCTTTTCTTGTTTTTGGTACCGTGATCAGCCTTGCCTCAACCAGCCATATTTGGATAAAGGAAATTAAGAATGGCGTTAAAAATAGATATGAGCTCAAAAAACATTCTAAAAATTTTTTGTTGGAGCCTGGCAAGCCCAACTCAAGGGCTTGGGCGGGTATACCGTAGTTTTGGTGAATATTGTGCCTCAAGCTCAACCCAAATCAAATTGAGTTCATCGGAAGCCTACCCGACCCGAGTTTTGACTTAAAAACAAATTGTCCAAACCCGTTATTTTTGTTGGACGAATACCATGCTCATTAACAGATCTAGTAGTTAAAAGTAAAAGGCTCCATACTTATGAGTTAACTGGAATTGAAATTAAATTGCAAAATATTATATAAATTAAATAAATTTATTACTAATCTCAAATTAATGTATGAATAAATTAAAATAAGTTTTGAACTAGCTGATTTTTGACTCCATCCAAACAAAGCATCAAAAGTATGGTTAGACCCATGACCTTCCAAGCCTACTGGACCGACTATTTTTTAAAGGGTTCAAGTCGATGCAATACTAGCCCAATTTCATAGACTTGTCTAGCAAACTTATAGCGGGCCTGAGTTTTGGATTTTAGTTCTACGCTTGTTTTTGAATCAATTCAAATATATGAACATTATTTTTTTAAAAAATAAAAAATAAAAAAACTCAAATATATGAAGATCTTTCTTTGTAAAAAGTTTCGCTAATAAAAAGCTTTAAAAGGAATTGTAATTCAAGTAATTTTTTTATTCATTTTGACGCAATCGGCAAAAGGATATTGTGAGCTATACAAGGATAACCCTCCTTTTTGCAAACAAGTTGATGAAAACTCTTATAATCGAAAGATTACAAACCAAAAACTATTATAGACCTAATCTCTAGTGAGATGACAACTTGCCTGTACCTAATTGGTATAATTTTAATAATTTAATTAAATAAAATTAATTAAGCTAAGTAAATATAATGATGCACTTTCTACAAAATCTAATGAGGTGACTTATAACCTAGTTATGATAAAAGTAAATTTTGATTTTTTTTTTTTTTCAATTTCATCCAATCTCTCCTCAAAATGATTTCATTTATAGCTTTCTCTCAACATTATCTTAATTAAAAAATTCCAAATCAACTCATACCCTAACACTCACACACTTGTTCATTATAATAGGCATTTAAAGGGATAAAAGCTAAAGTTGGTAAGGATTAAAAGTGATACCAAATGATAATAGGCCTGTTAGTTTCCTATATTAACAGTATAGATATGGGCAAATTCACTTTCTAATTTGTTGGTATCGAAATTACACTAATTAAACCTATATTTGCACTAGGAAAAAAAACAACTTTTAGCATATGCATGTTTTATCAATTTAAATACTAGGAAATTTCTTGTCTGTTGAGGAACACCTTATATGAGTTACGAGGTCATGGAAATTTGTTGTATAGTATAATACAAAATGCCCCATTAAGCACAACACCAAATCCCTAACTTACCCAAAAGCAATACTTTCCTTTTGGCACTATTTTTTTTTAAATTAATTTTTTATCTGTTGAAAGCATGGGGCGTCAATTTTGCCCTTGACCTTATGTGCTAATATGTCAACTTTGAGGGGCTTAGAGCACCTAAAAAAGGTACTAAAAGCTAAGGGCTGCCCACTACATTTAGAGCGTGATATTAGGGATATACTCTCCACTTTAGAAGAAGCCAAGAAAGCTCATTGTTGCAGAAAGAATTGCAGGTTTCATAAAGGAAGTCATAAATAAGACATGATCCTATAAATTATATTTGGAATTTGAATCTATCCAACACCGACTTTTACACTGAAATTTCTTGGAATACCCATGTTAAATTAAGTTTCTTCAGATAATAAATACCTTGTATTGATTGCATACAAAGTCTTCTTTTTTTTTCTTTCTGAAATCATTTTTAAAATTAGCAAATCACAATCACTTAAAAGATTTTTTTTATTGAAGGTGATTTACAGCTGAGATATTAGCCAAGAAATTAGAAAGCTACGATAAGTCTTGTACAAAACTAGCATAGGTAGCTAGATTTCTATTCTGCCTTCACTTTTGCTTTAAAATAACCTATTTTTATCTGATGAAGTTTAATTAACACCTGCAACCAGACATGTCTCAGTCAATGATAATTAAGTTGTGCAGAACTGACCACATTTTGAATTGGAAGAACCCTAATAGCTATAAAACTTACATAGCTTAGTCAATAACACAGCTTCTGCCCTGAACAAAGAAAAAAAAACATTCTTGAGGAAAACATGTGCATGATTGTCAATGGAGAAGCTGACACTAAAACAAAAATTTCAAACACACAATCCCTTTTGAAAGATTCTAAAAAACCCATTTGAAATCTCGTCCAGACAAGTTCATTTATGTTACGTGTCAAAGACAACTTACCAAATATTCTTTCACTTTGGATTTTAGAAAGCAATAATCTTTTTTTTACCTCTTTTTTCATTATATGCATTGGAAGCGTGGTAACAAGCCCAAACGAACAGGTCTGAACGGCAACATGTTGTGTACTTGTCTTGTGTTGTCTTCATGACATAACACGTTCATATATTCGACTAGGAAAAAAGAAAAGTCCAGCAAAAGTTTAATATCCCTAAAAAGTGAAAACAAGGTTTTGTTTTAAAAGTGATTTGTTAATTCGCTATATAATAACAATTGTCGTTTTGATAGTGATTGTCGGGTTATTCTTTTCTCTTTGTTTTTCTTTTCCTCTTTCTTGCTTTCTTTTAAATTTTTTTCTTTTTTAAATTCCAAGGCATAATCAGAGCAATAACATGTTTACTTGTAATAAAGACATATTAATGTTGACTTACTAAAAGTTTCTAAGTTTCGAGCATTCAATATAAAAATTAACATGTTAGAGAGAGTTATTATCTTAAAAAAAGCATAATCATGTTATTGTTTTCTTATAAAATTTAATACAAAATAGCTTATGAGTTATGAGTTATGGCATAAAAAAAATGAGAAGACTATGTATTTAATATTTAACTTTTTAAAGGTAATATTTAATTAGTATTATTACTATATATATATATATATATATATATATATATATATATATATATATATATATATATATGCTAGTCCTTTTTATTTTTAATTAGTATTATTACTATACTCCTTATATTTTTATTTTTTATACTCTTTTAATTTTTTATCTATATAATATTAAAGCATAAGTTTTTGTTTAGATTAAAATAAATACAATTGGTTAATTTGTATCAGACTTTGCTGTATAAGCTACTTTCAATGTTATTTCTTATATACTTGATTCTATTTTTATATAATGAAGTGGTCTCAAAATAAATTTCAATCCAATCCTTATAATGAATCCTTCAATCCCTAATTTATAAATACATATTCTTAAAATCATGATAGGTGCTCAAAAAAAATCAAGTTATCACTTAATCCACAACTCTTGTCTTCAATCCCAAATCAATATCTATATACATCTATAATGAAAAATAATAATAAATTTTTTTTACTGGTAGGTAAAAGAAAAGAAATGAGAAAATGATCTGAATTAATAATAATAATCATTTTGGTTATAGTGATAGTATTGCTTACCTAATGTATTAGAGAAAAGGAATATATGAACATACACACAAACTCTTGAAACCCAAAAAAGACTCAAAACAGAAATATATAGTTCTAGTTTTTTTCAATTTCATAGACATTATTTTCTTTCAAGTTAAACATATTTAGGATATAAAATAAAAACTATCAAGAAAATTAAAAATGCTTAATCAGGAGGCTATCTATTTATTGCAGGGGAGATATAAATCTCGTATTAAATTAAAGCGAAAGTGCTTACAAATTAATTCAATAACGAAAAAGAAAATAAAAAATAACAATTTTATTAAAAATAAAACTCTTTTAAAAAGTCAACATATAACAAGAAATAAATTATATTAAAAAAGTTTCCAATTTGAATATCAAAAATAACTCTGAAAATACTTTAGTTTAATTAAATATGATTTTGATGGACAAAAAAAAAAAAAACAAGTCAATAAATGCAAATTACAAATCAAATCATGCTAGGATCCAATATTAGTCGGTTAATAAGTTTATTCAAATATTTTGTTTCTCTATTGTTTTAAGTTGCAAATTTAAAATAAATAAATAAGTCAATTAAGTAATAAAAAAAGATTACATAATCAAACGTTATATCCTTTTCAAATAAAACCCACAATTTTTACTACAACCATGAAAAAAAAGAAAAATATTTTTTTTTCCTTTTTTATTATATAGATTTATTTATTTAAAAAATAATTTTTAGAAATTATATCCAATCAAATAATAAAATGTAGAACTAAATCTTTTTCACACCAGGTGTGCCCAAGAAGGGATAAAGTGCTCTCAGCGAGTATTTGCTTATCCATGAAGATCGAATCCTCAATCTCACTTAAAAGAGAAGAGTGTCGAACCACTCATCCAAACACTTGTTGGTATAAAATGTAATTTTCGAATTGGTTATAACTAAGAGTATTTTAAATTTTATTAAGAGCGATATAGATAATCTCATTATTTCCTTCCATTTTGACTTTTACATGTAGTATAGATATAGAGATGTTGCATTAATAGTATCCTTGGCCTGAAAAATAAAGACTGTTTCCTTAAAGTATGTTATTCTCTTCTTTTTTTTTTATCCAAAAAGTATGTTATCCATTGAAGCAAAGAACTTTTTCAAATGAATTTTTTCTCCACAAACAATGTTTCGAATTTAATATTTATCATAATAGATAAGTTTTACCCTTTTGCAATTTCGGTAATTCAAATTTACTTGTCTTGCCACAGTTTATTGCTATTTGTTTTTTCATGTGATTTTATCTTCAAAAAACCTTTTAAGAATATCCCAATTAATGGTATACTGCTTTCAAGAGAATTGTTCATTAGCATGGCACATGTATTATTATTTGATACTGAAAAATTTAATGTGTCAACATATACGTATATATAAAATAGAAGATAGAACAGTGATTAGATCAATATAAGTAGATTATATCCTCATAATAAGGTGAACTTTACGTGTGTTTTTGAAGAAAAAAAGAAAAAAAAAAAGATGCATTTCATAATTACTTAATTTGACAGAGAAAGCTATTACCTAGTGAACTGTTAGCAGCAAAACCAAGATACCACACAAAAAGAATATACTTTCTCTGTAATGGAATACCTTATTATGTACAATTTCTAAGTTTACCATAATACTGCTGGCTCCAAAACCGAAAATATATGAAAAGCTCACAATCAAACGGAAGAATGTGTGAAAGCTATCTGCAGATTACAGATGATGATTAAGGTCATAGCAATAATGATATATTAACAGTGTTGGAGATGATGATGATGTTTAGTGATTGATACTGTTTGAGGGACATGATGAGCTAGCCTAGGTGAAGTCAGTAAAAGAAATCTATTTCGTCTTTTCACCCTCTGGTGACTAAGGAGGATCAGAAGATCTTGAATATTCAAGTCTTAGTAATTAATAGCATCATTGTTGTAAGATTTTTCAAATATTTCGTATTTGGTAAGAGTTGTTTAGGAAATTACTAATAGTTTCATTTGTGTAGTCTACATTATGGATGGAATGTTCATTTTTTTCCATCAGCAAATTCAATTATTTTTTATTAATATTAATACTGTTAAGGAAAACTTAACAGTATCAGTGGAATTTTAATTGTATTTCCTCTTAAAATATTTTCAATCTTTCATATTGGTTTTAATAATATCTTACTGACATTGACAATCAACATTCTACAAAAGATTAACTAGGTATACATAGCTTTAATCATATTCGATTTAACGAGTTTTTTCATAATATGCTTTTTTACATCGGAAGAGATATAATAAAATATTTTATTCTTAATCTCTTCTGATTAGGGATAAAAACGGGATGAATAGTGAGGATACCCACCCGCTTCGATCCGTTTAATGAAAGACGACTAGTTATTATGGATTTGGGATGAATACGGATAATAAAATTATTATCCGCAATAGATATAGATAGGGAACGGATATAAGTCTTTGGGTATCCACTACTCGTTATTCACTGTATTAAATAGATTTGGTCATAGATATCTATGGATAGCGTAACCTATTTATTAGTAAACAATCTATTTTAAATAAGTTCAAACTTGAATATTTTAAATTTTGCTGATATCCTACTTGTTTAAGTATATTTTCAATGGATTTGGAGTATTGGTAGTAACATTTAAATGCGTTCGGATACGGATATTTAAATGAATATTGAAATGGATTTGAGATGAGTACAATTAGTAAAATTCTAAATGAATACAATACCGATAGCTCAAACTTTGCGGATACCCGCAACCTCCTTCCACCCCGAATCCTAATTGACAAAGTGTTGAAACTATATAATAAAAATAAAAAGATTGTAAGTATATTTTGATTTAATAATAATAATGTAGTTGTTCTTAAAACTCTAAATTATAAGGTATAAATGTAAATTTCAGACAATGTGTGTATATATATATATATATATATGGAAAGACAATGTATATATAAATTTAGTAAAATTTTGCCTACCGATTCAAAGAATTAGACAAGAACAAGATAAGATTTTCATGATAGGGCAAAATCGGAGGTGGCAAATTCTAACTTTGTCATTCCTGCTTGAGTACGATATGTATCATATGCATTTCATAACGGTTCTCTCAAATTTATTCAAATATAATCAATATATATAATTTCACTCGCCATGGATTTGAAAAAAAACGTAGAATTTAATTTCGTAATTATTTTTTTCAGTAAGTTAAATATAAAAAATATTATCAATGCTAATGATTATCATGGATCTACAGTAACATAATATTTTTTTTTCTCAGAAAAAGCGATTCAGACTAATTTATATATATCTCTCCAGTTATACATGCATTTATTATCAAAATATATTTATGATATTCAAGTTAATTAATCTAATTAATCCGTTTTTTTTAAATAAAAAATAAAAAAAGATTTGACAAAGAGACAACTCCAAGGATCTACAAGATTTTATTTTATTTGATATTTAATCATTATTCTGATTTTAATTCTGAGCTGACCAGTTATAATGTATATATATAAACATATGGAAATCTCACACCCCAAGACATATAAAAATAATTAAATAATTATGGAAAACAAAGAAACTGCCTATATTTTCTTTTTCCTCCATCATCATAGCAAATTCTGAATAAAGACAAAATAATAAGAAGAAAAACATCTTTTATATATATATTTATATATTACTCAATGATTCAAGAAGAAATTTGGAAAGACAACACCAATCTATATCTGGGCCCTCACAGTATGTGGGACCCAGTAGAGGAGTACTGATTTTTTTTGTTTTTTTTTTTATGGTATGGAGCAATTAAATTACTACTAGGAGGAGGCAAGAAGTCATGTTCACATGGGGCTTCTTTGTCTCCATCAATACAGGCATCAGCCTTGGGTTGGCATACCAGGTTGCTCCTTCAATGTGTAATAAAACCTCCTCTTATTATACCCTACTCTTTTCACACTCTTTTCTTTATTCTATATATTTTTGGCAGGTGTTCTATGTTCCCTAGCATGTGCTGCCCTGGCCTTACTCATGTGAAACCCACATGACTCCCATACCCACGTAATCTTAATTGTCATGCCATTTTATCTCTCTCTTTTTTTTTTTTTTTTTTTGAAAAAATAAAAAACTTACGATAGTGATATTTTATATCAGCTTTGGCATGTATATAAATTAAATTTCTTCTTCAAACGATCCCTCATTAGCAATTTAATCATCCAAATTACTTACCTTAATTAATTACTTCTCAAGTGCGTTTTCCTTTTTCTTTTCTGTTATACGTTGGATTCATCAACTTATTAGAAAGTTTTATTTCCTGATTTTTATCGTTATGAGTAAAAACCTGTCTGTAGGTTAGGTTAAAAATTTTCAATTTATTAGAAAATTTATAAATCAATTGATTGATTTTTGAACAATTTGATATTTCTTAATTCCGACATGTTATAAATAAATATAATCATGAGATATGGGGCGAACCAGCTTATAAGTTGTTTAAGCTTAGCTTTAAAAAAGCTCAGCTCAAATTGAATTCGGTCCTACAATCATCAAGATTAATTATGAGTTTATAAGCTCATATATGTAAGACATTTATCAAAACTTATTGACTTCAAATAAGCAGGTTTTGACTGAATTTGAATTTAAACCCCAAGCTAATTAGAAGCTTGAGTTTAAAATTTTCTAACTCATTAATTTTCAAGCAACACAAAAGCCTATCGAGCCGAGGTTCGAACCTAATTGAACTCAGCTAAACTGATTTACTCCTAAATAATTTAATCAAGTGTATTTACTGATGATAATTGATTAATTATTCTGGATTAAAACATTATTTGGTTAGTCTTTCATGTCAATGTCCCTATATTATTAGTAAAATATAAACATTTGGCTGTGGTTAATGTCTAATTGCGATGTTGGTGTCCTGGTGATTCTGGACACAGCCTTTCTTAATCAATTCTTTTCATGTCTTTTTTTTTTAATCGTTTGCATGAAAAGCCAATTAATTAGCTGTTTCCTGACCTTAACTCTGCTTTACTTAACAATCATACCTGTTCTTGTCAACCTAAAAGGTACTGATTAGCCTTTCTTTTTGTTAGTATATAATATAATCTTACCCCATTATTAATTTTTCATTAATATTTAATTTCTTTTTTTTAATTAATCATATTTAACGTTCTTTCATCCCTGTATAACTCATTTCGAGTTGAAAATAATTAATAACATGAAATAACATATCATAGATTTGCTAAGAGATTAAACAGTTGAGAATTTCTTTATGGGTAATTAAAGATTTAAGTGATAAAATATGAGGTTTAAGATTCTTTAAACTTGAAACTGAAATAGTCCACCTACTTAACTAATTAATAATTAAGTTAATTAAATAAATGTTGGTATTTGATTAAATATTAACACACATATCAATTTAGTTATAACAACAAGATATCAGTTTATTAATTTATGGCTAACCCTAATGTTCTAATTACTCCACAACCAATTATAAACTTGAAACTTGCAAATATAATATAAGCAACAAAAGCCAAGAAATATCTACGCACATGCATATATACATATACATACATAGTCAAATACATATATAGTCAACAAGAAATGGAAATCGACCAAAATTCCCATTTCTTTCCAAAATTTATTTTCTTTATTATTATTATTATTATTATTATTATTATTATTTATTTTCTTTCTTCCTTTCTTATTGAGATGGACTATATATATATATATATTCTTAATTAGCCCTTTTAATATATCTCGAATACATTAATAAGGAGTACCAGACTCCTAATCACATGCAAGTATCATGGGTAGTTTTGACAGGTATTGGCCGCGTATCAAGGAGAAAATAAATTATTTTTATTTTTATTTTTATTTTTTAGTGTGAATAGAATGCTCATTATACAAAAGAATCAAATTTTGGAATTAAATAATATTTTAGTGGTAAAAAATTATCATGCATTAATTGCTAATTGCTAAATGAAAAATTATTGGATGATGACAAGTAGAGCAGACGAATGCAATAATTTTGTTGTTCATAAAATTATCAGAAAAAGTAATCCAACATAAAATGGAACTTTGATCATTGTGGCTTTGTGTTGTCTGCTGTCACATCAAAATGAAATTGAGAGAGAGACAGAAATGGGAAAATTGTAAATAAATCTTGGTAATTAACTGTTTAATTACTTAATTTGTCAGTAATGATACTTTTTAAATGAAGTAACTAAATAGCAAATATCAGAGACAAATTAATAATTTACTAAATAATAAAATTGAGGTAATAATTAGATTAAAATTTAAATTAAGATTAAATAGTTAATTACCCAAAAATTTATCATCACCCCAACAATCACAAATTTAAACCTACAAGATAAAGATATTATTATTTATTTAAGTTTTTATTGTTTTATCATTATTTAATTAAATTTAAAATTTGAATTTTACTAATTTTTTTAAAAAAATTTATATAGTGATGTTGCCACTTTTTAATGCATGGTAGCTTGAGCTGCGGTGTTATTTAATTAACGATTAGTGGAATTATTAAAGATTAAAATAATTTTTTGACCACCACCAATAAGCTATCTACACTACAGACTCTTCCATATCTTTGATTAAGATTATTTATACTTATATTCTAACCTATATATGATTAATTTTAGAAATCTGCTTGCCCTACAAAAAAAAAAAAAAAAAAAAAAAAGAAAAATTCAAAGAAGTATGTGGTTAGTCATTAAAGTCGCCATTTCAGTGATACCCTTGACTTGGTAGAGAGGATCATGTGAAAAGTGACGTAATGGTGGATGCCAAATGACCATCGATGAGCAATTAATTAATTATAGGTATTTATTATTATGTGTGGTAGGTAGTATATTATTGTTATATGAACACATGACCTTCATGTTAGCATATCTTTTCCTAGTTTTTATATATATTACTATAAAGTATCTTCAACTTCTCTAATTGAGTCGGTTGCTACAATTCCTACCAAAATCAAGAACATGTAACAATTTATATATTTGTGTGTATAATGTAGCTATATATATATATATATAAATATATATAATAGAATTATAATATATTGTAATGAATAAAAAATATTTAGAAGTTATGGTGAACAAACAGCCAATCCTATGATGAGGATACTATAATGTATTTTAAGCTCAATATTGTATTTGATTATTACCATGTTGGAAATTTTGGATATTTGATATGATAGTATCTTCTCTACATTTATTATACTAGATATTTCGATTTTAGTCCTAAGGATGATTTCATATTTTAAATATTTTTCATTGGTTAGTTCTAAATATAAAATTCTGGTTCACATAAAAAAAAAAAGGTATGTTCACTTGCTAATTAGGTGATGATTAAGATTTCTAAGTCATTCAACAGAACTAATTTTGTCGACAATAATATGATAATTCATCTTCTCCTTTTTTAAACCAAAAGGTGTTAATCCACTCAAGCTGTGGTGTACAAAATTTTTTTAGTATCCAGACAAATGCATAAAAATTTTCATCTTGTTTATTAATAAGAGTTCGATTTCTCTACAAAATACTTTAGGAATATAGATATGGTAGTTCTAAGTCCATCATAGCGACATAAGATAATGTTACATTTAATATCTTGATCAATTGGATTATTTCTTTATGGATTCTGGTATATACGAAACACTTGTAAATGTCTTTTCAAGTATTTCTTTTTCTTATTTGCTTTGCTACATGTCTTATTTCAAGATTTATTAGAGAAATGACTCGATCTCTGTACGCATAAAGTGGTCAAAAAATACCCTAATCGTAATTTTTTTTTTTTTAAAAAAAAAAGAAAGAAATATAAGTTACTTTGATTGTTGAATGGATATATTTATAAACATGTAGTGTTACTCATTGATGAAAAGTTGCATAATAAGTAGCAGAAGTATATCTTTAAGATCATATCATCATATAATTGAGTCAATGCACATGCATACATATATTTCAACATCCAAAACCTATCTTTCTATAAATTTAGCGGTTTAACTTAAAGTAAACGAAATCTTCAGTTCCAATAATTGAAACTCCTCAACTGCTATATTATTACACAACAACAATAATGCCTTCATATTTTTACTTATTTTGCCTCTTTATTACACAATTATGGGTTGCATGCATCTTATAAAAACCATATCAAATCCTTCTCTCTAAATTTTGTTACTAAAATTGTTATACATATAAATAATGATCATCAAATAATTAGATCCATTTAATTTTTTTTTTTTTTGCCCAATAATTGAATTTCTCGTTCACATTTGTTTTTATCAATTTAAAGAAAGTTTTCTTGTTTAGTTTTGGGCTATGGATGGATACTATTTATGGGCATGCTTTATTTCCAAAGACCAAGTCATTATTTATTTTTTTATTTTTTTGTAAAGACAAGGCTTGTGATTGGTTTAAAATTGGCCGCAAAAACGCGTAAACGTCCCCGACGCGAACTTTTTAAGCACTAATTAATCCTCTTATCTATAAAAAATTTATTTCAGAAAAAAACAGAAGTTTGGACTTTTTGGATTGCTTGTAAGAAACTCTTCCTAGATCTCTCGCCACAACTTGCGTCGGTGGTAACAACTTTGAACATGAATAATAACAACCTAGACAGTTATTGACTCAATAGTGATTCCTATTTATCTATTTTTTCTTCCTATTTTTTAAAGATTAAATAGGTTGACAAATTTTATGAGATTGGCATATGCCTAGATTCGATATATAAGTCCACTCATAAAATTGAAAATATTTTTTTTATTAAAATGAAAATATTTCTATCCATATGCTAGAGAAAAAAAAAAGAAAAAAAAGAGAAGTATAAATAATTTTTAAAAAATTCATATTTTTTATTGGTTATAGACCTTGTCTAGGTAACTTTGGTCCTGCATGTCATATTTTTGCCCGATCTATGGGCTACTCATAGATCAAAACAATGGAAAATGAGAAAAAAATTACCTAGATTGGGTTTATAACTCTAATTATAGATCAAATCAATGAAATTAAATATTAAGAATTGTTATTAAAATGAGAGTATTTCTTACTATGTAATTGGAAAAAAAAAAGATAAAATCGGATCACTTTTTAAAAAATTATTGATTTTACTTATTTGGCGGGTCATGAATAATCTAAGTAAGTTTTTTCCATCAAAAATAATTTTTTATTGAAAAGTGAGTATTTATTACTATTCAATGGAAAAGATAAAAAGATACAATGAAAACAAATTAAAAAAAATTTCTATTTACATTAGTTTAGTATACAACTCATTATTATAAATTCTATAGTTGTTTTATTATTATTCTTCAATAAGGAATTCTTTAGTGGTTGATTGTTAATTTGTCATAATACTTTATGACATAAAAAAGTTAAATTTAACATTTTTATTTTTTAAAAAATGTTCAAAACATATATAAAAGAAGGAAATAAATTAGAGGGTCATAACCTAACCTTAGATAGATTAACAAAAAGCATTAGTGTGAAAACAAATGCACATTGACCTTTAAAAAGGCTTTTGACCCACGCAAACTTTCCACCACCCACCCACGTAGTAGATAAATCCACATTTTGCTTAGTATGTGTATTATGACTGTATGTTGTTAGTCCAGTCCCTTCTCACACGGCTTAAAGAATGCCAATCACCTCAATACAAACAGTGTCGTTTTAAATGATCAAGATCAAAGTCGGTCGAGACTCTTAATTAATGCATGCGTCATCTTATGGTGATGGGGATAGCTGTGGCGGAAGACGACGTCGGCAGCTCGCTCCACCACCTTTTTTTTTTCCCTTAATCTAAGTTAGCTCCGCCGCTTTGCCGTTATTGTTGTATATATGGATTTGTGTGCTTCTATTTATTAACACATGTGTCAATTACTAACATAATTATTTATGGAGAAAAAAGTGGATAATTAATTAAAATATCATTTTTCATTAATTATGTCAACTCATACTAATCACATTATCATACATATATGCTTTGAAGAATTTGAGAAGATTTTTTTTTTTTTTTTTTTTTTTATAACGCTAGACACAAGAGTTTACAAGTACAAGAACAAATTAATTAAAGGATTTAGAGCCACTGCAAGATCCATTGAAACAACTGGACTTGAGTGCTTTCTAATATTACAAAAGAAAAAAAAAATATCCACCAAAAATTATTTTGGAGTAAAAAAAAAAAAAATAATGGTGTTGACGTGGACTCCCCCTTGATGTATGTGGGTGGGTTCTTAACACATGAACAAAAACCAGACTATCGTTCTTCAGGCTCACGGTCATGAAACGACAGCCGGAAAACCCACTTGGTGAGAGATTTCTTTCTTGCATTTTTTGTCGTCTGATGTTGGCTAAGGCTCGACATCGAGTCAACAAAGGACTTTAACCGATCCAAAGCTAGGTTTAATGTTTCTTCGGACATATTAGCGAAGCAGACCCGAAACCAACCCGGTTCAGTGCAATGGCAAGAAGAACCGGGAGAAATATTTAACTTAACATCATAAACAATTTTTTTCCATAGCTCCATTTCTGCTTCGAATGTGTTGGATTTTAACAGATGTTTCATGTTAACCCAGCAAAACAAGCCTGCATTGCTCTTCAAACAACTGATACCGGCTTTTTCAAGGCCTTTTACGAGCAATTTTTGCCGGTTCTTAAGCCTTCTTTGATTTTCTTGAATATAGTTCTTTGTAAACTTTTTATCAGAAAGAAGAGCAGCTAAAAGATATTGGGTTTGAGAAGAAACTAAACCAAAGCTTGACATCTTAGTTGCTGCAGAAACAACCGTATCATCGTTTGAATAAATTGCACCAACTCGAAATCCGGGTAGCCCAAGATCTTTTGATAGACTATAAACAATGTGTACTCTACTCCACACTTCAGTATTTTCACATTTTCTATCTTTCAAAACTTCCATGATACTGACGAACGATGGCGAGCTAAAAACAGTGCCTGAATATATTTCATCGCTTATTAGATGAATTTTTTTGGCTGTAATAAAGTTTACAAGAAGATTTAATTCACTTCTTGTCATTGATGTGCCTAATGGGTTTGAAGGGTTTGTGACCAAAACACCCTTAACTCTTAAGTTTCTTTTTTCAGCTTCTAGATAAGCTTCTTCTAGAGCTGATGCGGTAATTTGAAAGCCGTTTGAGCTTGTACAATGAATTGGTACTATTTCAACTTCGGTTCTCCACTTGAGATCTCTATCAAATCTGAAAGAATAATGTAAAGTAAGATTAGAATTTTGAAACGTACATTATATGCATAATTGATAAGAAACTTTATTTTTAAGTTACAGGAAAAGTGTATATTAAGATATAACATATATACGCACCCTGGATAGTATGGAGTTGGTAGAAGAAAGGCCTCGCCGGTCTGTGCTAAACAAAACATTAGAGTTTCATTAGCAGGAGTTGCACCAGCAGTTAGTACTATTTTGTTTTGATCAAACGTTACTTTGTTTCCTCTTATTTCTGCCATAAAATCCACCAATGCCTGCAAAATTGTTCAAAAACATTTAGTTAGATATATGTATATATTTAATTCATTTTTTTTTAACTGGAAAGCAGACAGAATTTTCAGTCCTGAAGTTTTGGTATGCAAGACTTAAGGAAGGAGAAAGATAATTACTTTTTTGAAAAGAGGGAGGCCATGGTAATCTTGAAACAGAGCAAGCTCTCTAAAAATGGATTGACCATCTTTCTTGAAGCTTGCAGCATCAGGATTGTTTGCAAGCCAAGATTCAAGATGATCAAAAGAGAGTTGATTCTCTGCAAGACCCATTTGAATAATTCCTGTTGGATTCTTGATCTCATCGTATGGGTTCTTCTCGTATTCCTGCCATCCTAGGAAGTAAGAAGAATCTTGGCCATGAGTGTTGCACATGGCTTTTCTAGACAAGAGGCTCATTTTTTTTTTTTCTCTTTAGCAAATTAAAAGGATGTGATTATGAGTGTATGTATGAGAAATCTTTTGCAGGAAAAAGAAAGAAAGGAAGTATGAGCAAGAAAATAGAATGTTTGAGAGAAAAAGAAAAGATTATAGCTTTTCAAGAAGAGAAGAGAGAAATGAGTTTTGGTTGTTGTAGTTGAGAGATGTATAGGATATATATACAGTAGCCTAGTAAGTGAAGAAAAGCCACGACAAGAATTACAAAGACAAATTTGACCATAGAGACAGGATTTCATTTTTTATTTATTTGTTTTTTACTTAAATATCAATTTTTTTATATTGCAAGAGAAATGAAACTTATACGCGCTTTCTCCACCGCCCCATAGCCAAAAACATTACACATTGTTGTGCTCATATTTGGTTACTACATTTTCAGGTTACCCCTAATAATATTCTTGATTCTTTTATTAATTAAAAAGAAAAAAGAAAAAAACAATTAGTTCTTGATTTTATTGATGGAAAGGTATGCTTCATCAACTACAATGCTTGCGTAGAGTTATTAATTATAGAATATTATATATGTAGTAAGAAGACAACAAAAAAAAAAAAAAAGACTTCAAAGAGAAAAAAGATGATTTTAGTAGTAGTAGTAGAAAATAGGAAAATTAATATAGTACTACTGTCTAAATATGCTGCTCTTCTGACACCAAATCTTGGAGAAAATTGTTGAGAATCTAGCCCTACGAGCAAATTAATTAAATTAAATTCAATTATATATTTAATATTGGACTTATAACGAGTTAGGCTTACTTTTAACATAAAATGGCCTAAGCCATTTTGGTTGGTTCACCCTTCATATTATATATCCTTTTAATTAATTGTATTTATCCGATGTGAGATTACTCTCGTAGTCCAACAAAAATGGCTTAACACTGACCCGCATAAACTAGCTAAGCTCCTAATGGTTAACTCAGTGGCTCCAAACTGGCTCCACCATTGGGTCCATATGCTTCCTGCCCTTGAATCCAAATTAACCCAGTATCCAAGCATGTCGGCCATTAACCTTCATTAGTGTTTTTTTGTTTTTTTGGGGGGTTCTTTTTCTAATTTATCAAACATTGTATTTGATTCGTCTAGCTTTAAGTTTATTTTAAATTTTAAAATAAAGAACAACCCCCCCCCCCCCCCTCCCCCTTCTTTTCTTTTTTTGTTTTTTTTGGAAAATGGAACAGAACCCTTTTTGGTTTTTGAAGTCAAACCTTCAAAATTCTAGTGGGAATAATAATATTATAATAATAATATATAATCCTATAATATTCCTTCTATTCTATAAAGATTAATTTTTTTTTTATTCGTCTCAAATTATAATTCATTTTCTTTTTTTTAAATTTATTATTAATTTTAATTTTTTTAATACATTCTTATTTAATATGTGTTGTTATAAATTATTTTTTCCTATTTTTTGTTTCATTAGGAGGCAATGGGTCTAAAATAACACAATATGTTACACAATAGCAAAAGAGTCTTTGCTTGATTTACTAAATCGGTAACTTTATACTCCTCACGCTAATGAAAAGACCAACCGAATTATACTTAGTTGATAAATATTTTTCCATTTGATTATTTATTGAAAGTGACATGTAATGTTAATATAGGGTATATTAAGAAAATATAAGCAAGATTTATTGTTGAAATAATATTAATTTTTCTTTTAATCTATGTAAAACATAAACAAATCTCTTTTTTTTTATAGGATAGAGCGAAAGGAATATAAGATACTGTGCAGGGTATAATAGAGTATGTACATATATAGAAGTAGATGAAGATCTTTTTTGCTTATTAAAGGCACGTCGGCCAAGATTAGCCTATTAAATGTAATTAATTTTATGGGTTCAACTTATAATTTAAGAAAATGAGATCTTTTCTTACTACTCTATCGAAGTCCTAATAATATGACATGTTAGAATTATATGTGCCATTGTTAATTTCGAAATGCATGGTCTGCCCTTCAATTACCTTTCTAATTGCATTGTTCAAAAATAACAAAATTTTCAATCAGGTAGTTGCCCAAATTTCATGGCCTTTAAATCAATTTTTTAAGTCAAATAATGCAAGTAGTTAAGGTTGGATGATAGGGACGGTGGAGATTAGTTGGTTTAGTTCGTTATAAATCTTTGTTCTACAGCAAAAAAAGGAAAATAAAAAATAATAAGCAATAATTGCTAACAACCTCTTCTACCAGTCTCCGCCCTTAGTTTTTGGCTACCTGATTTATAGGTCTCCCATTGTAAATAGGTAAGTAAGAACTAAAACCATTAGAGATGATTTTGGAAAAAGTGGAATAAAAGGAACTATATTGAATATAGTTAATTTTCTGACGGCAACAAAAGATAAGCAAAGGGTTGGTGAGGCAATTCCTTCCGCTCCCAGATTTTTAGATGACCTTTCTGCTCTTTAAGGAAAAATGTAATCTTTTTTGTTTTTGATTTGTTGCTATAAATTTAATTTAGTGAGTGACAGCTCATGATATATCACTTTCTTCATCTTTTTCTGGAGTTTGCACGGGTCACTTTTCACTTGAAGAAACTACTAGGAACTTACCCTAATTAACCTAAATTTTTTAGAGCCTAAAAACTTCAATATATCATATGGTTCTTGCAAATTAATTACAAGTGTTATAGTCTGGTTATGGAGTTCTCACTGTTGAAAATATTTTACTTCTAAATCGTATGCTTCAAAAGTTGCTAATGAAGTTTAATTGAAGTGGTTAGTGGAGGTCCTGAGACTACAAGGTTCACAGTTCGATATTCTTTTACCCGTTATTGGAATACTTCATACCGTGATCTCCATAAATACAGCTTTCCAGTTTGTCCTGCGTTATATTAAGTTTGTAAGTCTGGTTAAATTATATGCGGTAGCCGATCATCAATACATTGATTGATATAGCAGGGTAGTGATGAGATAAAATGTGAAAACATGGAAAGTGACCAAAATTGACTAATGAATAAAAAGAGGAGAACAGTATTATTGTCTCCAGAATCTGGGTTGCTAAAGCCATAAATTCATGCGATAGCATAAAAATTAATACATCCAATTATAAATGCTTAAGAAGTAACTAGAGATAGGGTCCCCCAATTCTTACTATTTGGGTAGAATGATCTGATTGATTTGCAATATGTGAACATTTTATTTTTGACAGGCACAACCAATACATTACTTATGGGACGACAAGGGCAAGACATGATGCGAAATCCCAATAATGTGATATGTAATGTTATAAATATATACAAAACCCTAATTTTAATTTTCTTTTTCCCTTTTGTTTACCAAATAAACTACATTAACTGTTTTTGTATTTTGGGTTGATCTATAGATTCAAGAACCTGTTTCTTGAACAAGAAAATTATTGGTTTGTCTATTTGATCCAGAAATTTATGCATGCTAAGCTAGCAATTTTTTGGCTTATTGTATTTTTAAGCCCCTTTCATGAGGGTATTGTTTAGCACAAATGGAGCAGCAACATATCTCCTTTTCTGCTTAGGCAAGATTAAGACTTTTTTTTTTTTTTTTTAATTAAGGTGGTGTTTTTATTTTTAAATTACACTTACACCAAAGTCCGAATATATATATATATATATATATATCGTTACAAAGATGATTCTAGTATTGTAGAAGCAATTTTTTTTTTTTTTTTTTTTTTACAAACATAATTTATCAATAGAATCAAAATCTCAAGTATTATAAATAAGTTTAGGAAAGTACATATGATCCATTCCTCTAGATTGCATATAGAAATAGAGTTTGCTAATCTCTAAAAAAAATAAAAAATTATTGAAATTCTTTTGAGTAATAAAATTAATATATATGACATTAAATCTTTTTGTTTAATATAAAATTTTAAAATTTTAACCTTGCAGGTAAATTGATATTTATTAAATAAATAATAATTCATTAAATTGATAAAAATTATTATAGTCGAGACAATTTCAATTCAAAATTTTTCATTTTTTACATCTATATATAAAATAAGAAGATAAACTAGATTGACGTTGGAGGCTGAGATTTAATTACGGTTGAAAAACACTGAGAGGAAAGAAAGGGAAATATATAAAAATAATTGAAGTGGCCACGTGGTTTGTTGAAGAAGAAGGGTTATTAGGGCATGTGAAACCATGGTTAAGGAGGGTCCACCACAGCCCACTCAAACACATACATAGAGATAGAGAGGGCTTGACGAAGAAGGGACCATTTAGGTGACCTCAGTCCGTTGGTGACAACTAACATGATAGCTCACGTTAGTCCATTCCTCATACAATTCCTAGGAGACACTCTCATGGTCCATTAACCCTTTGCTTCCTTTACTTCAATAACGTAGGCCCCTCTCTTCAGTCTTTTTGATATCTATATTTCCATTTCTTCTACACCTAATACCATGAGAGCGGTCAACGAAAACTACACTTACCAACTTAACTATTTTTATATTAATAAAACACGTAAATTGCAAGATGCATGAGAATATATATAATTTTGTTTTTGCGATCCTCTTGTTAGTCTCTTCATTTTCATAGATAATGGGTAATGTCTAGTTTGAATAATTTGTTGTAGAAACTAGTTTAGTTGAAGGTTATAACCAATTATGTTTAACTAACAATCGATGATTAAGTGTTAATTAGTGATTAGCATTAGTATGTAAGTTTATAATCAAATATTTATTACCAAGAATCTTATAATTCTCAGCTTTTTCATTAAAATTTTAGAATAAGATATATTTACAAATTTTTCAACAACTATTGAAGGTTTAAATGCTAAATGATATCGTTCAATAATTTTTCTAATGGATCCTTGGCAGAATTATTGGATAGAAGTTTGAAAATGAAAAACCGAAGGACAATCCCATTATTATCTGTTTATTTGATATTATTTCTTGAACTACTGTTGGAAAATATGATGTTGATAATATTAATCAGTGGTCACTAAATTTTTTTTTTTTAAAAAAAAAAAAACGACATGTTTGAAACATAAAAATTTCAAAATGATGTGTTCTTTCTACAATATGTAGAGTTTTTATACTTTTAAATACCAAATAAAACAAAACACAAATAGTGACAAATGACTCAAATGATAAGCACGTTTATGTTCTAACTGACAAATTCTACAATCTACAAGATTTCAAGAATTTAATTTGTGGAAAAATACGTATGAGGTGAGGTCACGACAAACCTTGAAACAAAGATATTCATGGAAATTTAGAAGGAAAAAGAAAAAAAAAGTCAAAGACCAAATACAAAATAACTTCTTCCTTGCGTATTTTGTAATTAGTGGATGAAGTAAGTTGCGAGGAAATTTGATAAAATGAAAACATCGATTTAACATATGGCATATGTAAGAGCCCCAAAATTTAAGAAATTTCTCTACAACTTATAAGTTGATATATATGAAGCAAAAATTCAAGATTTGAATTAAACTTCCTACATAAATGGAAAATTAACTGCCTGATAGTGTTTTTTTTATTTTTTTTTTATTTATTTATTTTTTTTTTTGCATGGGAAAAAAATATAGCTAGCTAGGAGGCTGCAAGATGGATGATAGGATAAGCCCAAGTTCATTTTCTTAATGGGGATACAATAGCCGAATAGTCAAATTCGAAATGCAAGAAGGAGAAACCAAATTAAGAAGAGCATCCATAACCATAACCATAATAAATAAATAAATAAATAAATAAATATGAGATGTGAAACTCACAATAAATGGATCAACAAAACATGAAAGAGATGTAAGTTGAGGGCATAATTGATCCAATCATCTTGCCACTCATAATTGATCCATTCACATCTTGTAATAGAAGACCTCTAAACATAGCCTCTAAATGCCCAACAAATATGCCTATTTTGAGCATATATATATGTCAATGAGAGCATTATGTACTTTTATGGCTTTTTTTTCTGGTTTTCTTCCACTTGGGTATTTGTAAATGGTTTATTAAATTAACAAGTTAAAAATGGTTATCATATCATTTGAAGCCATGAAATACACAAAATATTTTCAAATTTGGTTGTAAGAAAAGTAATATAAATTATGAATCATCTGGAAATTAAAACAGATTGCCATTGGAAGAGAAAAGCAATAATCGATTAACAAAATTTTCTAGTATTTGATATGAATCATGAGTATATATCAACGTGTTTACTTATATGTATTAAAAAAAAAAAAAAGAAAAGAAAAACATGCTAAATTTGACAAATAGGAAATGCAATTGGTGAAAGTCACAATACAATTATGATAATGAGGACCCAAAATTAAGAAGGGAAGTCTTAGTCTTAGTCTTGTATTGTATTGTATACAAGTTGCTTTCAAATTAATAAGGTATAGTTTGTCTTGTTATGTATCCAAGTGGGTCAATATGGTAACAGTCAAGCATAGTGATAGAGTGTTAGCCATACACAATTATCAATGGGTCTCTCTCAATTACAAATTAAAACCCTTTCTCTTCCCAATTATTTGCATCAATT
This sequence comes from Jatropha curcas, assembly GCF_041381405.1. Classification (NCBI taxonomy): domain Eukaryota; kingdom Viridiplantae; phylum Streptophyta; class Magnoliopsida; order Malpighiales; family Euphorbiaceae; genus Jatropha; species Jatropha curcas. The sequence continues at coordinate 29,473,067 of NC_143153.1, forward strand.
TTACTTCCCAAATAAAACAGTTCCAACCAAGCCATGCGGCTTCTTTATTGCACCTTATAGATGGCAGAACTAGTCCAGCCTAGCTTGAAAGTGATTGATCTTCCTATTGCCCTACACACTACACTGCACCAATTACTCATTCTACTGTCCTTCAATATTACAATTAGGGTTTCCTTTCAAAACCCTTTCACATTAAACACTTAAGTTTAATGGTGAATGTAGTCATCCACACATGCAAAACATTGAGCATGAGACAAAAATTGAACCATTTGAAATGAAAGAAAGCTGGAGAAAATAGATATATTGTGCTGAATGGTGGGGTTGGGATTGTATATTAAGACCCAACACAGTCAAGTGGGTGTGAAGAGCCCATTGGCCTATGTAGACAGTTTGTTCTTGATCTTGACAGCTTGTTTTTAGCCTGTTCTATATTGGCTAAATTCAAGTGTTCAAAATTTGCAATGGGCCAGACATGCTTTGTGATTCTAACATTTGTTTTGCAAATTTTAGACCCATTAAGAAAATGGACTATTGTCCAACAAGCTGACACTCTTAACATTTGTTCTCTTGTAGTGCCACAGTTGGCATGTTCCACTGCTGTTGCAGGCTAGGGATCCATTCTTTTGGCCATTGTCTCATTGACTTGTAAAGTTGAATGATATTTATTTTGAAGTTAATTGAATAAATATGTCGATTTTTTTTTTTATAAATGAAAATTTTTTTGATATGACTAGGGGATTTAATCCTCTTGGCCAATACAACATAAAAGTTTTTTGCTCTCTAGTAAACTATGTTGGGGATTGAATTTGTTTTTATACCCTTGTAGTGTTTGTAGAAATTGAGATCACTTACCATACCAATTTTGTTGATATAAATAAAATGTATTTGATAAATGATATTTACTTTTTTAATATTAGTTGCATAACCAATTTTAACTATTAAACCAATAGTTATTACTTTTAAATTATGAGATTTTTGCAATTTTTTAATAATATAAGCATATTAATAAGGGGGAAATATAGAAAATCTGTTGGGATTTAACTCAAAATTGTTGTTGGATTTGGAAAGAATAATTTATAGAATTGTTTCTTATTTGGCCGTTTGTTTTCGAGAAAATAATTTATTTTGAAAATATTTTTTAATTTTTTTATATTTGGGTTGCTGAGAAAAATCAATTAAAGTTTTTTTTTTTTTTGTCAAAGAGAAAACTACGTCATTTTATAGGAAAAGGAGAATGTTCAATTTACCCATGAACTGAGACTTAATATACAAAAATTATTGCAAAATTAGGTTTTTCCTACAATTTTTATCACAAACTCGTACACAAATCGAAAGTTTATCCAACTTAGAGATAATGAACAACATGCAGTCAAAGAGAATAAAAACTAAAAAAATATAAATATATTATTCACAATCGATAAGAAAACAAAGAAGAAAAATCCTTAAATTCCCAAATATTATATATTTCTTCCTTCAAAGAAAAAGAATTTACAATTCATACCTTTTTTTTCAATCAACATTTTACTTATAATACTACTTAAATTTATATCTATAAGATGAAATAATATTAGGATGTAACTTCTATTTATATAATAGTAAAAATAAAATTTTTAATTGGAATGTTGAAATTGTAAATTTTTTGTGCTCTAATATTTGATAGTTGGCTTTTGTAAGTTTTAACGCAGTGTAGATTTTGAAGGGTTTTTGAAGAGTGAGTGAATGATGCAATATACTGAAATTATCATTGCTTATATATCATTAAACTTTCATTTTTTACGTCTCGGTCTCGATATTTTGGGATGGTTTTGAAAATTATATAATTTCCGTTCTGATCTAACCTATGCACGCTCCTAATAAGAACAAGAACAAGAACCATACATACAAGACAAATTAACCTATGGGCTATTATTAGCAAGTAGCAACACAACCACTGACAAAAAACAAAATTTTCCTAGCGGGCCTAAGCCCAGTTACAAGTTCTGGATATGATTTTGGGCTTTTACTCTTTGCTTCTTTTCCTAATTGCTTTAGATGGATTCATTAGGCAACAGAAACTTTTCCCAAAACAGTTTGGGCCCAAGTTTTTTCTTTTTTCTTTTTCTTTTTTTTTTTTCAATTTGCACCATATAATGTCTAAATATAAATTTAAATCTATTATTTTGAAAAACTCATATAATGACTAATAATTTCATTTTTATATAAAGTCGAATTCACACTACATTTCGTCGAATTTTTTTATTTTTTAGTATTTCTCAATTTTCAAAATTGAGATTATGCATTTCATATGTCCATATTAATTTATTAGTTTTGCGTCAAATTTCAATATACAATAATTGATTGGAACATAAAATGGATATTCTTAAGATTATAATTATTTTATAAAATGTTTAATATTCGAAAACACATAACTAAAGTGAAAAATATAAATTTACATAAGATCATAAAAGTTCTTCATACCGCTTAAAACCAAATGAATTTGACAAGCTATAACTTCAAGGTGAGAGGTTGCAGTTGTTTTTTATCAAGGGATTCAAAAATTCTTTACTCATAATAAGAGGCAAATGCTCTAAGATTTGAGAGACAAACTTTAGATGAGCCAAGTCTCATGGACTTATCAAGCCTTCCGTCAACTTCTGAAAGCTTGCATAACCAACAGAGACCTTCCAACTGGCAAAGCTCTCCACACACTATACATCAAGTCGACAGTCCCTTCTTCAACCTATCTTTCCAACCATTTTATCATCCTTTACTCCAAATGCAACCGCCTAACCACTGCCCACAATGCCTTCAAACATATCCACGAACCAAATATCTTCTCTTTCAATGTTCTTCTCGATGCATATGCAAAAGAATCATTAACTGACATTGCACACCACCTGTTTGATCAAATTCCTCAGCCTGATCTTGTCTCTTACAACACGATTATCACTGCTTATGCAGATTGCAGAAATCCTTTACCTGCTCTACAATTGTTTAAGGAAATGAGAGAGATTGGTCTTGAAATGGATGGATTCACCCTTTCTGGAGTTATTACTGCTTGTTGCAATGATGTGAATTTGATTAGGCAGTTGCATTGTTTGTCTGTTTCTTCTGGGTTTGATTCTTATGTTTCAGTGAATAACTCGCTTGTTACCTATTATGGAAAAAATGGGTGTTTGGTGGAGGCGGAAAGAGTATTCTATGATATGGGAGAGGAGAATAGAGATGAAGTTTCTTGGAACACTATGATTGTGGCATATGGGCAGCATAGGATGGGGTTCAAAGCGTTGGCATTGTTTCAAGAAATGAATCAGAAAGGCATTGACATTGATATATTTACTCTAGCAAGCGCTTTGACTGTGTTTACGTGCTTGGACGACTTGTTTGGGGGACTTCAGTTCCATTCCAATTTAATCAAAACAGGATTTTATCAGAATTCTCATGTAGGGAGTGGTTTGATTGATTTGTATGCAAAATGTGGGGGTAGTATGCTAGAGTGCAGGAAAGTGTTTGAAGAGATACCTGTACCAGACTCAGTTCTTTGGAACACAATGATTTTTGGGTATTCACTAGATGAGGAATTATCCGAGGAGGCTCTTGATTGTTTTAGACAGATGCAACGCAGTGGTCACTGGCCAGATGATTGCAGCTTTGTGTGTGTGACTAGAGCATGCTCTCATTTATCATCTCCATCTCAAGGAAAGCAAATTCATGCATTGGCAATAAAATCTGAGATCCCCGCGAATCAAATTTCTGTGCATAATGCACTTGTTGCCATGTATTCTAAGTGTGGAATTCTTCAAGATGCTAGACGTTTGTTTGATAGGATGCCAGAGCATAATACTGTTTCATTAAATTCAATTATCGCAGGCTATGCACAACATGGGATTGGAGTAGAGTCACTACGCCTTTTTGAACAAATGCTTGAGATTGGTAATGCTCCTACACGAATAACCTTTATTTCTGTCCTTTCTGCTTGTGCACACACTGGAAAGGTTGAGGAAGGCAAGAGGTACTTCAGTATGATGAAAGAGAAGTTTGGTATTGAGCCAGAATCTGAACATTATTCATGCATGATTGATCTTTTGGGTCGAGCCGGCAAACTGTGTGAAGCAGCGGAACTAATCGAGACAATGCCATTTAACCCTGGCTCCATTGGTTGGGCTGCATTACTCGGTGCCTGCAGGACGCACGGAAACATGGAGCTGGCAGAGAAGGCAGCAAATCATCTTTTGCAGTTAGAACCTACAAATGCTACACCTTATGTCGTGCTTGCCAATATGTATCATAGTGCAGGCAAATGGGAAGAGGTAAGTAGAGTTAGAAAGCTTATGCGTGCTAAAGGTGTCAAGAAGAAACCAGGGTGCAGTTGGATCGAGTTGAACAATAGAGTAAATGTTTTTGTCGCAGAAGATAGATATCATCCGATGATAAAAGAAATTAATGGATACTTGGAGGAGCTGTCGACGAGAATGAAGGGAGCTGGGTATGTGCCTGATGTCAGATGGGCATTGGTTAAGGATGATGAAACAGAGGAAGGAGAAAAGGAGTTTAAGATAGGGCATCATAGTGAGAAACTAGCAGTAGCATTTGGATTGCTTTCAACTAAGAATTGGGAGCCTATAATTGTTATGAAAAATCTAAGGATATGTGGGGATTGTCACAATGCAATCAAATTTATCTCTAAAATTACTGGTAGAGTAATTACTGTTAGAGATACACATAGATTTCATTGTTTCAAGGGAGGAAAGTGCTCTTGTGGCGATTATTGGTGATAAATTTGCAAGTATTTGCATCTGTATTATTGGTATTATATATATATATTAAAAAAATCATCAAGCTCATTACTATAGTTTTTTTTTTCTTTCCTTCTTTTTTGTCATATATGAATCTGAATAAATAATAAAAAAAAAAAACACTGCTAGTTTGCCAATGCCTGTTAAAAAGAATTTATTGCTAATCTGCCGACATATCTATCTAATATCTATGACATCATATTTAAGCTGTTTTTTTTTTCTTTATTTTAAACAGGTAACAAAGTCAAGACCCAGCATAGTTTTTGTTTAACTGTAGCAGTTCGTAGTCAAAAACTGTATGCCGGCCAAACACACAGACACAGATCCGCCGACCCGTCTGGTGCTGTTAGACTGGCAAAAAACTATATGCTGGGACCTAAGAAGCAGAAAGCAGACAGCCAAAGCATTACTGTTAAAGACACAAAAAAAATTCAACACATCAAAAACAAAAAAACAAATCATATAAAAAATTTCCATTAATTAAATTAATAAACACGGACCAAGTAATGTTAAGGACACAACATAGGATGATATCAACTTCTTTGTTATCAATTTGTCTACACGGCTTATGGTATGTCTTATTTGACAGCTAAAGATACAATTCTTTTTATGTTTGGGCTTTAATTGCATGACAAACAAAACTGTAAAATTCTTGACCTCATAAATGATCTCGCATCATCTATTAATGGTATGGATTCAAATGGAATACTTGACAGGTTGGCTTGTATGACTTCTTTAATGCAGCTTGCTCAAACTTCTTTAGAGCAGTTTCATTTTCTTCTAAGCTTGTCTGGACAAAAAATCGAACCCACCAAGATGAGCTTCTCATTTTGGCCTGCACATACAACATCAAAGGGGTTGTTAAGATACAAATACCATAGACAAGTAATCCTGTTGCAAATGAAGCAACCATGAAAATGGACTTCCTACCCTCAGTAACGGTGAGGAAGCAATGACAGTGACAGTATTTAAAATTCCTCAAGATCAAGCATCAATAGGTAATATTTCATATTCATGTATTTATTATTTTGCCCCATGTTTGATGGTTTCAATCTTTGATGCTTAGTAGTTAGTATCTTCTTTCTTCAGTGTAGCACCTATTATTTGAACTTTCTATTTTACCATTTGATTCGGGCTAAAAGTATTTATATTCATCTTAGACAATGCAATGATGATAGTTGTTTGGTTATTAATCCTTCGTCTAACTCAAATATCACATCTGCATTATGATCTGTTGAGCTCATTACCATTAAAATAGTGTTTCAAGGATTTGAGAAGAAAGACTGAAAACTAAAGATTATTGGGTTAATTGAACCCAAATTGACAGATAATCACATGAACATATGACTAAATTCTAGTAAATTGTTTCTTCAGAAAAAGAAAAAGAAATGGTAAACTGTTTCTTGTTAGTAGAAGCCCAGTACAGAACAAAACACAAGAACAAGATACTGACAATCTTCAGAAAGTAAAATTCACTTGAACAACAATTACAAGAGATGATCTGACTAATTCCATATCTGGGCAACAAGTTTCCAAGGACAATAAAACCAAACTAACGAAGCAAAAAGTAAAATTGTAAAAAGCAGTTGTAACTACTCACCGGCCTTCCAAATTTAGACAACTCTGCAACTTTAGCTCTCTGCTGACCAGGAGATCCTAAATATTAAAAAGAAGTGGTGAAGTTGTACATAAATGAAAATGAAATAGCTAGAAACATTTAATCATGTTACATAAAAAACCATAGAAATATTGGGCCAGGATTAAATGAAACTTCTCAATGGATTAAGCAAACCAATAAAGGTTTTGAGTTTTAGATATATCTATTATTCATTCAGTGAAGCATAGAACACAGACAGAATTGATGAATGATTATCTTAGGCTTTAACTCCTCATTCATAATATCATTAGAAGGGATTATAATCTTTGGCTAGCATATATTCATGAAGGCTAATGGATAGATACATACAGATTATCATGCAATTAAGGGTTTGAACTCGAAACTCTGTGGTTCTTCCCCATCTTCCACAATTGAACCAAAAAACATTACTGCTATAATATTTTTTCGTGCAGACACACACAAAGACGCAGACACAATGGCTGACTAAGCATATTTAATGAGTGGTTGTTTCACTAATAAATTTTCTACCATGTGTTGGATAGTTTATGAATTTAGAGGAATTACCTGCAAAAATAACAAGACCATCAGAAGCCACTCTTGCCAATTCTGGAAGAGTCCTGTTCAGGTACTTCTGAGACAGGTAATCCAGTGCATCTGACACAATGACCAGAGAAAAAGACTTTGATCTGTAGGGAAGAGGGAACTTAATATCAGCTACACGGACAATGCCTTTGCGAATAGAATTCTTGCAGTTTGCATCTGCATCCTCTATATCGTACGGTTCAACACCCCATGCTTCAGTTTCTTCTTCTTTCAACAGCTGAGAGACCACTGAACAAGTATCAGGGCCCACATGCAAAACTTTGCGCATGCTGTCCCCATATGCTTTCTTTAGAATGGATATGGCTCTCTGAACTTCTAATGTACACGAAAAGTCACCTAAAATAAAATGAAGTCCAACTACTATCAGAACTAATTTCAAACAAATGCACGACCAAAATATTGCTTTACTTGCAGTTGTTTAAACCCAGCACAGCAATGGCCACAAATGTGGCTCTGACTAGTGCATGAAAGCATTTTTCTTCTTTGATTAAAAAGAATAGAGAGAGAACCAGAAATTTTATAAAGCATCCAAAGCAACTCCACTGACACACATCACAAATTCTCAAAAACCTGAGAATAGTAATCTTAAATTGTATGTTATACAGGGTGAGATGATTTTCAATTTTGGGTAAGCACATCCAGTCATTTACCATATTCTATCATTTCCACTTTCCCTCAAACCAGAAAACAATCATACAAGTTTCTTTCTAATGGTTTGGACGATTGAACAAAAAAAAAAAGGCACCTTAGCAGTTTCTTAGAATTGACATCTTTTGATGTTATACAGTAATTTCCATCATATGTTCATAACACTTGCTACATAAATGAGAACTCCGATTTCATTAGTCACCAACATTTGAAAATACATTACGGATGAAATCCAGATTATCTAACATGTTAAGTAGTTTACTGCAGATCTTCTGTTCCACATCTTCACTAATTAGATGTTTACCAAAGTTAGGTATGCTAAACAAGCAAAATTGCAATTGCCTGACTTCAGTTTCAAGGTCATAGTCCCTTATCCCTATTTATATAAACATCTCCGAGTCCTTTCAAAACTTCCTTATGAAAGCAATTGCAAATATTAAATAAATAAATATAAAAAAGCAAACTTCAGGAAGAATTAAAGGAAATTTACCTTCAACCTTACTTAAAGCCTCTTTGTTGCCTCCAAATATACCTGGATTTCAAAAGATTAGCAATTTAATCAATAGATCTCATACACAAGTTCAATCTATCCAATTCAAATTACATATTATTAGCAAAATCTAAAATCTAAAAATAAAGAAAAGCAGGAGAACTATCACATTGAGCATCATTAATAGAAAAGAAACGAAGACGAACCATGACCACTGTAAGCATAGGCAATAAGAAGGATTGCGCCAAGAAGGATAAGAGCAACGGATAATAAAGGCGAAGAACGCGATTTAGAATGTAATGCTCCAGCAAATGGCAAGCTTCCGGTGTCAACAAACCGTCGAGTGGAGCTCACTTGCCTTCTTGACATGATTGATCTAAACTAATATTATAACTACAGTTAGTATGTAGTGAGTTTAGCACTGAGCTTGTAACACCAAAAAAGTTCAACTAGCTCAGCTCACAAGAAATTGAATTCTTTAGTAAATCAAAAACATGAAATTAGACATTCGCGTTGACAGAAAACTCCAGCAGATAGAGAGATAGATCAGGAAGAGAAAATGAGGCAAACAAAATTCGAAAGAAGAGTAGAAAACTCTACCTTTAGATCGAGAATGAAATGGAAATAAGAAAATATCTGGAATTGAGTTGGACTTGGATCTTAGATCTGTGCTTTTAGTTTGTTTGAGCTGTTCTGGGTAAAAAGTGGAAGGTGAAGGTCTACTACTCTTTAGTGGAGAGCAGAGCAAATGAAACGGTGTTGGAATTAAGGTTAAAGACTATAAATTAACAGTCTTACAAGCATACAGCCTGATGATTATGGAACAAGCGCGTCGAATGTGTCGGCGGTTCAAAAACCTGTGCACGACGCCGTTTTTGGCATTCTCCAAACCAATTATGTGCTACTAGCGTGGAGTATTTTATTCGGACATCCGTTTTCAATTTCTTTATAACAAGTCAAAACCAGGGAAATTTTTATTCACTTCAAAATAATTTCAATAAAAATAAACAAAAGAAAAACCTAATGCATATAGAGAATTTGCTTCTGAAAGTAATTTCTTCTTAGAAATTCCAAAAAAAAAAAAAGTAATTTCTCTCTTTAAAATATTATATTACTATTTCTTTTATTGTTAAAAAACCCCAAATTTGTTTTCAAACTGTGCTACCAAAATAACGAAACAAATGTATAATATGTAAGCTAACCAAAATGAAAGCCTAACTGTATCTCAAAATCTCCATAAACATGTCTATCCATGCCCAAGGAGAAATAAATAGCTAGTAAAACAGGATTCAAAACTTCTACTTTCTACTCCCCTCATTCAGGGCAGAACAAACTCATTCCTTTTCAACAATGCTGGGGATCTAACGCCCATTCTCCCTTCATTTCCAAGAGAATTCCCACGAGTTACAACTCGCCATGGCCAAACAGAAGAGAGGAGAGAATCAGAATTTTGCATTTTATCAGTCTGAGATACTAATGTTCCTGATCATGTAGCTTCTGCAGCAGTATATACACATCTGCAACCATTATTTTTCTTCAAAGCTCCTCTATTTCATCTCAGAATGATTGACCGAGCCTCATTCTTGCATCTAAATCTTTCACAACCTTCACAGGCTTCAGCAATTTCTATCTTCCTTCAAGGATACATTTCTATCTTATGAGGCTGTATGCTACAAGAGAACAAAGATTTAGCAAGAAGCATTCCTCAATATGTATATGCCCTCAAACCTTTCATCAGGCTTCCACGTTCTTCAAACAAGAACAAAGATAACTAGACCATACATGTTTGTTACTGTTGGACTGCCACACCAGCATCATCTGTATGTGAAGGTCTCCATTTTCTATCAAAGAAACCCCTTTCCACTACATTCTGGGTCTTCAATGTCTCATCTTGCGTCTTCAGCCTTTCATCAATGAGTTCCAGCAATTCTTGCAAGCCAACTCCAGTTATGGCTGATATTTTCAGATGGGGACCATGCTGAGCTTGGGGTTGCAAATCTTTTTCTATTCCCGAGTCATTTAACGTCTCACCTTGTTGGTCATCCAGACTCTTCAACCATTGGTCATTCACCATCTCTTGGTCATTTTCTGACAACAGCCAGCCATCAGAGTAATCACCTTGGTCTTCATCTATGATCTCTTCAATATCCCCTTCACCATCTTTTACTCCTGAAGAAATATTGGCTTTGTCATCTTTTGCTTCTGATGATATCTCAGATGCATTATCATCTTCATCAGTGGACCAGCTGCTAGCATCTAGAGATTCATCAGCACCCATTTCCTCCTCTTCATAATCAATCTGAATAATAAATAAAATTAGGAAATATTGCAATATTCTTGTTTATTTTATGTTCCATCTCTGGTAATTCTTTTAACTGAGATGAGAAAGGAAAGAGTTCATTGTAGCACCTTATTCCAGACTTCAATCATACTCTGAAGCTTCTCTTCTGAAACTCCTATTTGCTGAAGAACTTGCAACACAGTCGTGCGATGTTCATCAAGATTAGGAGCAGTGCAGTCTATTACGTGCTGCACCAGGATTAGCCAATGGTTTAGAAACATAATTTCCTTGAAAACCTTTAGAAATGGTAAGCCAAATAAAATCATTTGCCATAAAAGGAAAACATTTAAGCAGCAGCATTATCTCAAGCCATTCACTGGACAGGACAAAAAATAACAGAGAGATTAATTCTAGAAATGACAGTTGATATCAACTTTCAGAAGAAGAACATATGCATTATGTTCTTGGGTCACTGTCACTAGCAAGGCTTGAATAAAATATGAAGAAATGTACTTTCATGTCTCATCATTCATCATATTTCTGTTTCTTTAATACACTATTTATAAATGTTTTGTATATGTATGGGTCCCTCCCCAGTTCTATTTCACAATAACCTTAACTGAAGGAGTACCAAACTTTTTAATCGACCAAATGCAAAATGAGGAGGGACCATAACAAATGAACAGGCCCTACCCCTGGAAAAACAACAAAACATCCACCAGTAAATTCAAATGTGCAGGAAGCCTAACTTACCAGTAGAAGGTCTGCTTCCACTACTTCTTCCAAGGTTGCATGAAATGCTTTCACTAACTATGGAAATAAATTAACAATAAATAAATGTGATCAACCATCAATGTGAATACAAAACATAAAGAAAGCAACTGCATATACTTGTCAGTTACCTGCACAGGCAAATCTGATATAAATCCTACAGTATCACTAAGAAGCACTTTCCTCCTGAGTATTATTAAATGTTAATTCCACAGAGGTACATTCAAGAAAAAGAGTCCTATAATATGACAGGATAGCTAGGTAAATAAATAAACATCAGTAAAAATAATTTACCCTGAAGGAAGAATAACACTTTTCAATCTTGGATCCAATGTTGCAAACAATCTGCACAAACCAGAACTCCAACTAAGCATTTAAGGAGAAATTGATATACTGCAATATCAAAGGTGTCTTTAATAGGAAGTCCAAATCTACATCAGTTGCTTCAGAGATAGAAGTACCGAGAATCACTGTAAAGATCACTCTCTGAGAGTGCACTAACCAGTGTAGACTTTCCCTGCAAAAGAAAATCATGATTAAGAATGTGCAGTTTAATTCTAACAGCAATTTTGTTCAGATTTTTTGATCACCTACAGCATTTGTGTATCCTACAACAGCAACAGTGGCTAGAGCTTTATTGTCTAAACCACCGTGCCTCTTGCGAGCAACACGTTGCAAAGCTCGAGTACGTCGAACCTCTTCAATTTGAGATAACAAATGGTTGCGCCTCTCTAATATTCTGAGGTTAGAGATCCAAACAAACACATCAATATACAAGTCGAGTAAACTGTATGCTGCAGACACACTGACAGAGCACTAAAAAGAGTATCTAATTTATGACTCATCACTAAGATAAATATAACATGAGTCATGATTTAAATAATGAAATCTAAGAATCCAACAAATGAATTTATCCAATAACCCTGGAAGCAAGTATCTACTCTACCCATCAAAAATTTGGTAGAAGATGATATCTTCAGTTCAATCGTCCTTGTTGACTATCTTCATTAAAAATAAAAGAGAAAGTAAAGAGAAATCAATAACAGAAATGCTCCCCATATAATTTTTCATGTCAAGAAAAATTGGACCCTTCAGTCTATTGCACAAACAATATGATGTAGCATAGAGTAGGGACACCTAATGGACTGGAAGGATCATATGTTCAATCTACCAAGCTGATAAAAGAAGAAAAGGATCAGATGATAATCTGACATAATGAACTACTTTGACAAAAAGGATCAGAAGTTCATTAAATTTAAGAATATGTCTGCAACCCATAAAAGGATATCGAATACACTATTAAAGTGCATATAAGTCTGGTATGAGCAAACAAAACAATGACAGAAACATTAAAAACTTAAATTTACCATGGTTCTTCAAACAGATTCTTCGGGGCTGCTCTAGTGGCAAAAAAAATAATAAATAATTATAACGCATGGATCAGGAATGCATTTCGCTACACCTTTTTTTCATTGTTGGTCCCAAAAACATCCCCATGAAACATTAATCCACCTACCCAAAAGATGTCTTTAAGAGGTTGCTTGTATCAATTTTTCACATTAACAGCGCATGGTGGACACTGAAAGAGTCACGCAGAAATACTCAGGATTTTGAACTTTCCCCGTATATGCACCTTTATAGACTTAACACTCGTATGGCAAGGTTAAACTCCAAGCTTAACTTACGCTAACAAGGTCATGCTGGTCAATATGTCTCTCAATAAATGGAATCTAGATCAAGAACCAAACCTTCGCCGTTGAAGTTGGAGTTCAGTTTCTCCAGCGCCACTGATAAAGCCACGTCCTCCACTTCCCCTCCTGAAAACAAGTCCCGTGCACATTTAAAAATGTTCCAAGAATAAATACTAACTGATCATGCAAACAAACATGTGAAAGCACACACAACCAAATGCAAAGAGAGAGTAGTCATGGAAATATCCAAGAAATCTAAGACTAAATGATAAGCCTACATAAAACCGAGAAGTTCAGACATGTTCAATTGAAATGGTTCCTAATCCATATCTGCCAAGAGATTAAGGCAATAACATGCTCACCCTCGGGCACTAACAACTTCAGCTTCGCCAGCTGTTCCAAAACCATAGCGTCCATCAGGGCCTCGTACACGAACAAGCCTACTCTTCTTATACATAAGAGCAGCCAATTCAGACTGCATAAAAATAAAATTTACACCAAAAGTATCACCGTCAAAACCCTATCACAAGACTAAATTAAAATTTAACCAAAAGGTGGAAAACATTATCACTAAGCTATCCACACTTCACAGTACCTGTAGCTTGGCCTCCTTTGTGTGGGCATGAGCATTAAAAATCTCTATTATAAGGCCAACCCGGTCCAACACGGGCTTTCCCCATGCACGCTGCATTGGTGAAGTAAAAGAAATGGCATCTCATAATGTATTCGCATTCTAAATTTGAAGTCAGAATTCGAAAGCTTACCTCCAAATTTCGTTGCTGAATCCCACTAAGAATAGAATTTACGAACACCGCGTCTACTTCACCCTATTAAAATCAATAAATTAAATTATTAAAAGCACACAAAAGAACTGCCAATCTAAACAATAATAACAATGATGAAAAAGTTGATCCTTCTTGCCTTAGACTCTGAAGCATTTATATGGCACTTAATGGTGTCCACTGTTCCTGGCCCAAAATATGTGTCTGTACATAACACCAAAAAAGCATCAACAGACAAATAACAAAAAAAAAATTATCAGGAAAAGAACACGAAACGAGATTGAGTAATTGACCTGCGCGAGCTCTGGAGGATCGAAGAATTGGGTTTTGAACGACGATATAAGGAGGCAAGGCCTTATCGAAGAAATCGGAATCAAAGAAGCCATCGCGTTGCTCCTCCAAGGAATTGGCGAGGCAGAGCGCCTCGTTGAGCTTGGCTTGGAGAAAATTATCGGGACGGAGGCGAGGCTGGACCACGAAGAGGCGAGGTGGGCTTGTTGGGTCTCTGTTGTAGAGCGATACGACACTGTAATTGTCCTTGTCCTTCTCCTCCTTTGAGGAATATGGAGAAGAGATAATTGAAATTGGAGGCAGAATTCGGGATTCAGGTTGGGACTGGTTTATGGCTATTAGGGTTTGGGTTAGGGACTTGACGCGAGACTTGAATGATGATAGAGCCAACATTATTATTGTTTTTTTTTTAGCAGTCACTGGTTTGCGAGTAAAAATGGAGCGCTTCGGCTCAGTCGAAGTGAGAAAGAGACGAGGGAGTTTCGTGGATTTGAACGACAACGAATTGCGCAAAAGAATAGGGTAAACCAGAGGAGAAAATTTTCCTTCGTATACGGCAGAGATACTCTCTCTGTCGTTTTACTTTTGATGAAAAAACCAACTGAGTTTTGTTTCAGCAACAAGACATTTCATCATTTTCCCCTGAACTTTTCGAACAGTTTGCAATTTCACCCTAAATTAACACTCTTATCCTAGTTACCGTTTGTATATTGATCTCCCTAAATTTGTTAATCTAATTACAATTACACCTAATTGGTTTTTACAATTTTGATTAAAATAATATAAAAGCATGACTCCATAAAAGCAAATACAACATAAACCATATGAATTTGAAGATCTCAACAAGTACTGTAACCCAATTATTTTAGCAATGAAACCCGAATTCAAATAACAAACTAGAAATGCAATATTGGACTTTTAATTTTAAAATTAAACTGAGCTTCAGTTATTTGTTTTTTTACATTATTTTAATCATAATCCTAACTTCAATTTGCTAGAGAATTATTTTGTATTATAATTTGTAAAATTCCCTTTTGTCAATATGATAAGTTCCATAATTTGTTCATCACTTTAACAACACCGTATTAGACCTTTAATTTTTGCAAAGTGATGTTAGAAAATGAGTACAAGCATTCCTATCCTATGGAGATCAAGACACATTCTATGTATTTTGGTTTAGATTTATTGAGTTTATTTTAATATACAATATTGTTGGTTGCAAAAATAATTTTAGAATAATATTGGTTGACTAACGGTTTGGAGACACTTAATGGATATAGTAAGTATTAAATATACGACTTAAACTATAAAAATACTCTAAATTTTTAGTCATTAGTCTCTCGCCTTTTTGTCGTCCCTTTTGTCAAGATTATTTTCACTTTGTGGACATGTTAGGTATTAAATATATGGCTTGAAGTTCTTTGGAGATTGATCAGAAATTTAAAGACGGTGTACATCTTCTTGTTTACAGTGGTACTTCGTTTTACAACAATAAAAAAGAAAGCAGGGTACGATGAAACACTGTCGAGGAGCAAAGGAGAATCTGAATAGTAATTTCGCTTCCTTTTTTGCTATTGTCGAGAAGAAATTAACAAATTCTATTTGTAATAAGGAAACAGGAGAGCTCTAAACTGAAATGGAATGGTTTTATTTGAAATGGTAGTTTAATTAACACCCTGCTTGTCATCTCCTAAATTAAAAACCAAAAACTACTATGAAAAAAAAAAAAAAAAAGACTTATATATTGATACTAAAAAATTTATTTATTTATATAATTATAGAGATTAGTAGTTTAATTCAATCCAATATCCAACAAATAATGAAATAATAATAGAAGGGAAAGTTCGGGTTGGAGGCCCCGCTGCTGATCTAATCACCGGATATAAAGTATGCATCTTTAATTTATGCGAACAGCATATATTATACATGCATGAAAATGGAATAATATCCCATTTCCTAATTGATAAAATTGCTTTTACACTCTCTTTTATTCCAGATATTTTTAATTTGATACAAGGATATTAGTCTGTAACATAATTTATTTTCATTTCCGAATCTTTTAATTTGAATATTTTAATAAAAAACATATAAACAATATTATCATATGTCGTTGAATAAGCAATGATGAACTGCATCTCTATACATGTTTCAGCTGCAAGATAACTTATCTGTCTATTTTATTTTAAATATTTTAGCTGAATGAATTATTTAATTGTTGTGTATTTGATACGAAAAGTTGATAAAGCAAATATTCCAGAAGTATTGGAATCTGATTTTTCATAGTGGCCTTGTCGAACAAGTTCAATCTTTTGCATGACGCACCTAACTCTTCACTTTGCTTTAAATTAACGACATTAAGTGAATTCTAATCTTCCTCTAATCACCTACACATATAATAAAAAGCTTGCACACAAACAGAAAGAAAATACAAGAAAATTGCTAAAAAATTGAATGGCAGTAGACTACCGATGCTGTGAAACAGGTTTCTTTATACACATTGCTGTTGTTACTTTTCTGGTGTTGTTTGCAGGGTTAATGTCTGGACTCACCTTAGGACTCATGTCGATGAGTCTTGTTGATCTTGAAGTTCTTGCCAAATCTGGAACGCCAAGTGACCGTAAACACGCAAGTAAGTCAATTCTTTTTTCATTTCCGTTTAATTTATATATATATATATGAACTCTAACTTTTCTTTAATATGACGATCTTTTGCTAATGTTTCTTGAACAGCAAAAATATTGCCAGTAGTGAAAAGACAACATCTGCTTCTGTGTACCTTATTAATCTGTAATGCTGCTGCTATGGAGGTATCTTTTAACTTTTTTTTCATTTATGTATAATTTAGCTTTTTTTTGCGAGAATTTAGAATAATTTATATATATATATATATATATATATATATATATATATATATTGGCAGGCACTACCCATTTTCTTGGATAGTTTGGTAACAGCTTGGGGTGCTGTTCTTATTTCTGTGACCTTGATACTGTTATTCGGTGAGGTTAGTTTTTCATGTTCATGACAACAAAATTAATTAATGGGTATTCTTTTTCTTTTTTTTAAGTGAATTTCAAATAAAAAGAAAATGTTCTACATATTTATATTTTTTTGAGTTTTGAAGCACAGATTATTCCTCAAGCTGTTTGTTCCCGATATGGGTTGGCAATTGGTGCAGCAGTGGCTCCAATTGTGCAAGTTCTGGTTTGGATTTGTTTTCCTCTTGCATATCCAATAAGCAAGGTGATAATTAATTAATTAATATTCTTTCAATTTTCAAAAAATATGAATTTTCTAGTTCATGTTCAAGCTCAAGAGACGATTAGTAGTGACTTTTGATTGAAATTTCACTAGTTACTGGATTATTTGCTTGGAGAAGGACATGATGCTCTTTTTCGCAGAGCTGAGTTGAAAACACTCGTAGATTTCCATGGTAATGAGGTATGTAACGCTAAATGATACTATTATGGATGAGCGATTCTCAATTATCGAATCAAATCGATTCAATTCAATCAGATTTGAATAATTGTTTTAGAAATTTAGTTACTGATCAATTTGAATATATAAAACCATTAGTTTCAATTCAGTTACCAATCGATTTTAGAAGTTAAGACCGCATTAAGCTATACATTCTCACGCAGACATACTTTTTGGCAACTTTTAAGAATCTTAAAACCTTGTTGATTATGAATATGCAGGCTGGAAAAGGAGGAGAATTGACACGAGATGAAACGACAATTATTGCAGGAGCACTTGAACTCACTGAGAAAACAGCGAAAGATGCAATGACACCCATATCTGAAACTTTTTCTGTTGACATGAACGCTAAACTTGACAGGTTTTTCCTCAAGAAAAATAAAAGAGAGAAAATTAATTATGTATTAAGATACATTATTTTTTATTTTAACTTGCATAATTGTGAATTTGTTATATGCAGTGCTTTAATGAAGCTAATTTTAGAGGAAGGTCACAGTAGAGTACCAGTTTATCATGAGCATCCGAAAAACATAATTGGACTTATATTGGTAATTTGTTGTCAAGTAATCATGATTAGTTGCTTTTACTCTTTAAGTGATTTATATATTAATATCTAAGCAAATTTCAGGTGAAGAACTTGCTAACCATTCATCCAGAAGATGAGATTCCAGTAAAGAATGTTACTATCCGCAAAATCCCAAGGTATAAAATGGCATATATAAAATGAAATGCAGAACCTTAGTTCATCTGATGAAAACAGTCTCACTTACATGGCAGGGTTTCAGAGAGAATGCCTCTTTATGAAATACTAAATGAGTTTCAGAAAGGGCATAGCCATATGGCTGTTGTCATAAAAAAACACAATGACAAGGAGCAATCCACAGGCGATAGCATCTTTAATGGTAGAGATGTGAAAGTGGACATTGATGGTCAACAAAAGAAAAGTTTAAAGAGCAACAACAGATCATTCAAGAAGCTAAAGAGTGAAACAAATATACAAAGGGTTAACTCCTCTAAGAACAAAAAATGGGCAAATGGGGTCCACTCAGAAGTCTTACATATAGATGAGGTCCCTCTCCCAAGGTTTACTGAAGAAGGAGAGGCCATTGGCATAATAACACTGGAAGATGTAATTGAAGAACTTTTACAAGTATGTGAATTTTTCACTTTTACTTTTCTTTTTTCATAGATTTGTTTACACAACAAAGATTTCACACCCCACTGATTCTGCTAAACATATAGGAGGAGATCTTTGATGAGACGGATTATCGTGATGGGCATCAGTAATTCCCTAACCACAGTAAAGGAGTTTATTCTTTATCCAAGAGCTGAAACATTTACAAGCTCAACCAGCAGAAGCTAGATTCAGATGCATAATGACAATAGATACATGTACTGTACTTGAGAAGTGAATGCAAAACAACATTTTGAGTAATCTTTGACATTTATATATATAAGATTTTTCCCAGGATAATTCATTACAAAATTTGTTGGATCAATGTCGAACTCTCTCAATACAATAATATTTCAGTGTCTACAGGTGTTGTAACAACAACGATACAGCCATTATAAGAATTGCCTATTCTAAAAATTTCAACACAATTAATCCAGATAAATATTTCAAATACAGTATGATAATTGAAAATCTTAAGAAATGATCCTGCCAATTTGGAGTTGAGTTTAAAAAAAAAAAAAAAAAAAAGCCTATGCAGCGTCTCGATAAAGCAAAAGGAAACAAAAATGAACATTTACCTTTTGTTTGAGCAACGGAAGGCAGTCATGAATTCATAATGGTTGCTTTCAACTTTTGGCAATGCAGTAACATCCTTGACTTCATGTTTCAGCTTTAAAATATAGTGACCAGTTGCAGCCTGCATTTGACTTCCGGGAGAAAAATTAACTATAGATCTCGCAAAAGCGACTCGATTGTACTAGAAAGTTCTTTAAAAGAAAAAAAAACCAATGATAATACACCTGTATGTTACCTTTTCTTTCCTTTCCATTTCAAAACAAAGAGAAGGCACTACATTTTGCAAAAAGACCAGCTTATTTTACTAATTTACTAGAAAATGAGAAACATATAACAATCTCAGGACCAAACTTCCAGGCAAAGAAGTTGAACAAACAAAATGGTTAATATGTCTGCCCCATCACTGAAGCTGAACCAGTACATCAAAGAAGCAACTATTTGGTGTGTGTGATGGGAATTAGAGAAAATGTGAGTACTTAAATAGTAGGACCGGAAAGTAGGGGTATTAATGAAAAGGCACTAGACTTAGCGCTCAAACATGATGACTTTTACTAGGGAGTCCCTTCCAATTATTGTAATCCCATTAATCTCTCTGATGTGAAAAACCACTAAACCATAGGATCTCTTGGTAGGCTAAAAGTGGTACCAAGATAGAATCTGCTTGATTTGAAAATTTTAAGCACCTTAAATCACTCAGCAAGTCGATAACTATCCAAAAACCACATTACCAGAATGGCTTGTTATCCAATCAAACTAATTTCCACTAGAATTGTGAAATGGGTGTGATCATACTGAGGCCTAATTTCATCTTTAAGCTCATAAAGTAAGGGGAATTTAATGGTCACCTCACTCTGCTACAGAAAAAAAAAAATCATTTTATTCCTCAAATAGTGACATTGAATTAAGCCATAAGAGTTGGTTTCCCATTGCTATATCTAATGAAGTGCAAATTTGAGATAAAGAATGAATATAATCTATGAACTCCTTGAAAACTGCAGAACTACTGCTTTCTATTGTCCAGAGAATTTGGTAAGTTGGATCACTCGAACAAACTAAATTTGTATAAAACATCTAGCTGAAACACTTTCAGGTATCTACAGAGCAACTGATTCATAAATACTTGAGTATGACATTAAAAAAATCTTAACACTAGGCAAAATCTTAACACTAGGCATAGCTACATTTGCTTGTAAAAGTTTACTCTGCACTCAAGCTAAAGCAAACTTATTTCAGTACCTTTACATCTCAAATTTCAGTTAGATTTTCTTCAAAATTAAGCATCTAATATGTAAATTTTTACGTTTCAACTTTAATCATACATTGTCAGACAAAGAAAAATGTCTCATTCAGTCAGTATATTTGCAGCAATTTAAAATCAGATGGTCAATGTAGGTAAGCTTTAAACATATTCAAGTTGTTCCATGACAGCAAAGATATCACAAAATTCACAAGAATAAAGGGCAGAATACAGAAAGAATAAGGAACCTATATTATTGCTTTTGCATCACAAAATGCTCCACTGAGATCATTTATAGCTATGACGTTGAGGCATTACGCAATCCAAGAGATGCAATTTATAAACAAGTGTCATGTATGTGCCCCTTTTAATTGTAGTAATGTTCTTCACCGGCTGCAGAAACAAAAGCATCATAAACTAATCATGTTGTGGAATTGATAGCTTAATTGATGTAAGCAAGAATTTACATCCAGAATTGGTAGTGTTACTTTCACAAGTAAACTAACAAATAATAACGTCTCAAGTTAAAAGATTTGGCAAAAGAAAGATGGAGCAAATTCACAATATTTAGAATTTAAAAAGAACTACAGCTTTCACTTTTCACGCATTGAAGCAGAAACGAATAAGCCATTCAGTATCCATTATATCAAAAGGTTAATTTCATAGCAACAGTATTTGAGACAGTACCCATAACATTTTTTCACATCGACTTGCTTAATTAATATGCAGAGTTTTGGAAGCAGCTGTCCAATAAATTTGGGATGAAATGTGCACTTGACGTCTTTCACTGATCTTGTATGGAGTGCATCCAAATGTCTCACTTCTTCTAACAGCCTGGGAGAAAAGGAAGAACCCTCAAGAACTCATTAACCTAATCACATTATCAGCTGCAGCCAGGAAGACTATTAGAAAAGGCACAAACCAAAGGCATACAAAATAAGGCAAGAAGTATACTTAATAAATGAAGCAACTCCATGTCTGATTGGCGCTTGCGCATGCACCTGCAGGAACCAATCTCATCCAAACAAACTAGATGGATTACATCCCGTTATTAGAACTAAATGGTAGCTCTACTACGGACTCCACCCCACTGGCGTCTACGAGTCCTCCTTTTTCTGCCATCCTTCTTTGCCTTGACCTTTTCTTTTAAATCCCTCTCCCCTCGCCGTTTATACATTTTGAAACTGGTCTGTCTATCTGCAGCCATCTTTCTCACCTTCTCTGTGATCTCTGCTGCAAACTGTCTGTTATACAATTTCCTTAAACCTCGCATGAGCTTAGCAAAAGTTTCTGGCTTTGGCATTACATCTGCGTCCATCATGTCTAAACAGTATGAACAAGCCTCTTTCACATGCCCATTGGAGAACAGCGCATGAATCCAAATTGTCCAAGCATCCGTATTAAGCTCACATCCTTTGGTCAAAATACAACTCCAAACATCTTTAGCCATTTCAAGCTTCTGACCTCTTAGCAGAGAATTCAACAACTCCTTCAGTATACCATATTGAGGAGCAGATACAAGGCCTCTCCCAGTCATTTCTTTGAAATACAAACAAGCGTCAACTAAACCTCCTTGCTTAAGAAACCCATGAATCATGATAACGAAAGTGTCAAGCCCTGGACTAAAACCATTTGCTTCCATTTCATTCCAAACTCGAACACCCTCATTCACCTCCCCCAGCTTGCAAGCCAACCTAATCACCACATTGTATATACTGAGATCAGGGACACAGCCAACCTTTTGCATCTTTCCCATTAATTCCATACAGTCTTCCAACTCTTCCTTTTTTTCATGAGCCAACATTACATGCAAGTAAGTCAACTGATTAGGCATATGCCCTTTCTCTATCATGTTATCCAAAATCTGATATCCCCTATTAATCTTACCCCACTTGCAAAACCCACTTATCAATGCAGTATAAGTAACAACATCTGCCTCACAACCATTCCTCTCCATCTCAACAAAAACTCGCATAGCCTCATCTGTCTTCTCTTGCCCACAAAGTGCCTGAATCAAAATAGTATAAGAATTTGCATTAGGCTCGCACCCCCTCCTCCTCATCTCCTTCAACAAATCAAAAGCATCTGTCATTTTCCTTGCCATGGAATATCCACTTAAAAGATTATTATACACCACAATATCCGGCTCATACCCAGCTTCCCGCATTTGTACTAATACATGTTTAGCCTCCATTAACTTTCCTTCTCTACACCAACCATACAACAAAGAAGTAAAATGTTTCAAGCTTGGCCTAAACCTCAGTTTCATATCTTCAAAAAGAGAAGCAGCCTGCTTAACAGTCCCATTCTTACACAATGCATCCAATAAACAACCAAATACATACTCGTCCGGCTCACATCCATATTTGGGCATCTCATCTAATACTTCAATTGCCTTCTCAACTAATCTAGCAGAAGCAAACCTCCTCATCAAAACAACAAATAATTCACTAGTTATCAACACACTGTTATCTTTCCTCATTTCCTCTAATAAGGCCCAAACTGCACCAAATTGTCTCATTTTACTAAAAATCTTAACCATAGCTTTATAAGTCTCATAACTATGCCTATAGCTAGGCTGCTTTGATGCCCAAACAAAAAACCGATATCCCAGATTTCCTGCATCACCGCAGCGATTTAATACCCGTTCAGTTAAACCTGGACGCATTACAATGCCAGATTCTTGCAAGGCAAGCTCTAATTTTGGAACCCTAGAATGAAAATTTCTAAGAATTCTGTATACCTTTTCGACATCTCTAGCAAAATCATCAGCTTTATTGCTTCCGTCAGCATCTTCAATGCCGTTGTTTTGAGTTCTGAGACAAACGACACCAAACCCGTTTGCGGTTTTGTTAGATAGGGAGTTCTCATTGATGGGTTCGTCACCTTTCTGGTATGGTTGTTTGTGGATAAGATTAAACGAGGAGATTGTTGGATTTGAGAAAAGTGAGAGACGGTACCAGTGTTTGTTGAGAAGAAAGTCTGTTTTCGAGGCAAGTCTCCGCATTTCTCCTCTGTGGTGTAATTGTGTCCCTCTCTGTCAAACCTTTGAAAAGTTCAGCTAACCAGCTTCAGTTCAATACTTGATTTCTGTTTCCTTCGGCCTGTTTTTCTATAGTTGCATTTTCTCGGAAAAGTGGGAAACGAAACTGTTCATTTGAATAAAACTGAAGTAATTTTTAAAAAAGTTTTAAAAAAAATTAAAAAAAAAAATGGGTTCAAATGGGTCAATCTTCTATTGAAAAAATGAAAAAAATAATTTTATAATTTTTCAAAATTTGATTAACATTTAAGTTATTTTTCAGAATTTTTCTTTATAAAAAAAAAAAACATATTTTTCAACTATTTTTCATATTTTTAAAATAATATTTTTCTAATTAAAATTATAATATTTATAAATAATTTTTTCTATAAAATATTTTCATTTGAAAAAATAAAAATATTTAAGTAAAATAAAATTTTATATTTTGTTTTAATAAATAATTAATTTTATATTTTTAAAAAATTTTACAATATGATAAAAAATGATATTTCAAAAATTTTTACATACAAAATTTGTAAATTCATTTTATAACATTTTATTCTTTTAATTATGATTGTGAATTTAAATTAAAATCTAATTTTTTATTATTATAAAGTCAACACATTTTCATTTTCTGTTTTTAATTTTATTTTCTAAGTATTTTATTAAAAAATATAAAATAGAAAATAGAAAACTGTTTTTTGGTAAGTAAATGCACGCTAGGAATCACGGTGGGAAAATCTAAAACTGTGCAGTTAAGTACCAAAGTTGTCGCTGTTTGTAGGTTTAAAAACGACAGATATCTTTGTCGTTTGATCTTCCCTATCTCTTTTAAAATACTATTGGTGTCGTGTTATTGCAAAACCTAAAGTGGCGATGTTGTCGTTTGTTGGCCAAACTCATGCCAGACTCCGTATAGCTGCTCGAAATGGCCAAAAGATCATTTCTTAGAAAGCACGTACAATTAAGCTTATAAGAGTAAAAAGAAGTCTTCGCTGATTTAAACATAAACAAATAACTGAAATGCGGTAGTTTTTGCTTCCTTTTATCAAATTTGATGCACACTTAGATTGATTGATGACCGTTTAGATTAGCAGTTCCAAATTACGATTTGACACTATTTTTAATTATCTTGTTGATCAAACATGTATTCATGGAAGGAAATTTAAAACAGTCTCTATTATTAGATACTACATATATTCAGCATTGCGCTATGATTTAGTATATAAATTTTTAGAAAATTTTTTTAGCATTTTTTTTATCAAAATATAAATTGTTTAAATTTTTTAAATGAGATTAAAAAAATAATTAATTCTTTTAAATTATAATAAAATCAAACGTAATTTAATTAAATTACCCTTTATTTCATAACTAAAAGGTAACATTCAAAAAATATCATTTATTACTTTTTAAAAATACTCAAAAATGAATTTATATTCTGAAACGAAACAATAACCTTAAAATGACTTATATTTGGGGATGGATGGAGTATATGATAGATAAAAGATTTCGTTTTTATAGCTACGGATACTTCTATTCTCCTTCTCTTTATTCTGGTTGTCATTACACACTCTCTCTCTCTATTTTTGCACTTTTCTTTATGTATATACCACGATTCTTTTCTATGCTAAGCACTTTTCCATCTTAGCTAAATGTAAATACTTTTTACAATATACTTTAAAATTTACACATGATTTATTGTATCCCTAAAATTAGGTATTTTGATGACATATACAGCTCTCAACAATAAAAACAAGAGTTATATTAATTTACAAATGGAAAACATAAAGAAAAAATAAGATTTTTCAAGGAGAGCGTAAGATGAGTTTATCCATTTACTTTTCATTATATAATGGAAGAGATGGTAGTTTAATGTCCGGCGCAACTAATGAGAAACTTCTCTTGTTACGAAAAGCCCGTAACTACCATAACTGAAACCGCCAAAAAACTACGTGAACACCCAGAACTCATCAAGCTTAACAACCAGTTAGCAAATATCACCCGCTCATCCCAATACAACGATGCACTTCATCTGTTCGACAAAATTCGTTCACCTCTCTACCAGCACCTCAAACCAGACCAGTATACGCTCTCCATAACGCTCACTGCTTGTGCCAATATACCTAACATCAAATTTGGCGACAAGCTCCACGCCCACGCCATTAAGTCCGGCCTCAGAAGCTTCCTTCATGTTGCAAATCCGCTCCTTTCTCTGTACGCGAAAGCGAAAGACATTGTCTCTGTCAAGTGGGTTTTTGATGAAATTGAGAACCCAGATGTGTATTCTTATACGACGCTGTTATCATCCAGTACCAAGATGGGGCATGTGGATTATGCCTGTGAGGTATTTGATAAAATGCCCAATAGGGATCTGGCAGTGTGGAATGCAATAATTACAGGGTGCATGGAAAGTGGGAACGAAGAGATTGGATTTAGTTTGTTCAAAGATATGTGTAGATTTGGTGTGAGGCATGATAATTATAGTTTTGCTAAAGTTCTAAGTGGGTGTGACTTGGCCATGGTGGATTTCGGGATGCAGGTGCATTCATTAGTGATTAAAACTGGATATATGATCAGAACTTCTGTTGTTAATGCTTTGATTACTATGTATTTTAAAAGTGAAAATATTCTGGATGCTTATTTGGTGTTCGCAGAAACAGAATATTTAGCGCATGATCAGATTACTTACAATGTGATGATTGATGGATTGTTGAGTATGGGGAAATTTGAAGAAGCCTTGATAATGTTTAGAAAAATGCTAGAGACTTGTCTTAGGCCTACAGAATTGACTTTTCTGAGTTTCATGAGCTCAATTTTATATACAGAAGTTGGGCATCAAATTCATGTCCAAGCCATCAAAATGGGTTTTGAAGGTCGTACTTCTTTCAGTAATGCAACTATAAGTATGTATTCAAGATGTGGGGATCTAAGTGCAGCTTACATGGTTTTCAAGCAACTGGAAAGGAAGGATCTTGTTTCATGGAATACAATGATTTCCAGCTATGCTCAAGTAAATTTGTCTAATTCAGCAATTTCGACCTATCTGGAAATGCAGAGAATAGGAATGGAACCTGATGAGTTTACTTTTGGAAGCTTATTGACTAGCTCAGAGCTTACAGAAACTGTTGAGATGATTCATGCCGTTTTATTAAGAAACAGTCTGATTTCAAATATACAAATTTCAAACGCTTTGGTTTCTGCATATTCCAAGCATGGGAATATGAAGCAGGCCTATCAAATATTCTGTGACGTGACTTACAGAAATTTGATCTCCTGGAATGCAATTATTTCTGGTTTCTTGTCAAATGGGCTGCCTATCCAAGGTTTAGAGCGATTCTCAGAGCTGCTCATGTTGGAATTCAGGCCGAATGAGTATACTCTCAGTATTATTCTAAGTATTTGTGCTGGCATTTCAGCTTTGAGACTAGGGAAACAGGTTCATGGTTATATTTTGAGCTTAGGATTCAGTTCAAAAGCTTCTCTAAGTAATGCCCTTATTACAATGTATGCCAAATGTGGACTTATAGATTGGTCTTCAAAGGTATTCAATGCAATGACTACAAGAGATTTAGTTTCATGGAATGCCTTAATATCAGCTTGTGCGCAGAATGGGAAAGGAAGCGAAGCTGTGTACTGGTTTGAGTCAATGCTATACCCATGTGGGGTAAAACCAGATGATGCAACCTTTAAAATCATTCTTTCCGCATGCAGTCATGCTGGCTTGGTCGATGATGGCATTCGGATTTTCAACTCAATGACTGATAAGTATGGTGTTGTTCCGGGAGTCGATCACTTTTCTTGCATTGTTGACCTTTTAGGCCGTGCTGGGTATTTCGATGAAGTTGAAAGAATAATAAAAAGTGAGCATTTTGAAGCTCATCCCAACATCTGGTGGACATTGTTAAGTGCTTGTGCAGCTCATGGTAATTTAAAGCTCGGAAGATTAGTTGCTGGATTTCTTCTTGAAATAGAACATGATAAGCCTTCAGTTTATGTTCTTTTATCAAATATGTATGCAGCTGCCGGTCAATGGGAAGAAGCAGCTAAGCTAAGGCACTTGATGGATAACACTAGGGCAATGAAGCAAACTGGGTACAGTTGGATCAGTCCATAAATATTTGGAAATCCTCATTTCTGGAGTTTCAGAGGTTTGGATAAAACAAAATTAACAGTCTAATCCAATAGCAGTTTATAGTTGATGCTTAATTATTCATATCAGTGGAAATAGAGTACATGATGAAGTCAGAATAAGCATCTTTAAGCCTTTACTTTGGTTTGTAAAACAAAAGCAAAATCGTTTTCTGGAGAATTGACTTTTTGAAGCCTATACTTACCATCACCTTTCAATATTAATCCCGCAGTTGCCATTCTCTAATTCCTGTCTGCTTCAGTGGAGAGGTATCAAGAATGATCATCCTTCAATCGTCTTGATACAATTTTCAGTTTCAAAAGGAAATGAGTATTTTGGTACCGACTCTTTATAACCAAAAGGTCCATAACATAATATATTATATTTAATTAAAGCAAATTACAAAAATGCCTGTCACTAAAAATCCAATAAAAAATTTAAATATTGATTAGTAATTAAACCTTTAAATCATAACAACCGTTATACTAATTAATGTAATAAATATTTGACTTAATTCTAGTAAATATTTTGTCAACTTTGAGGACATAATCCCTACGTATCCTAGATCTCCCAACCTCCCAAATTAAGTATTACAATGAAACAACTGTTTCTATTCATTAAATAACTAAGATCAATTACATAAATTATCCTTGCTTAGACCGAGTCCATGGTCCTGCTCATGGCCAAATTAATTAAAATAGAAATTTTTAAAAAATTGTTCACACTTTTTTTTTTCATGTGTATGGACCCGTCTATGTAAGTCAATCCAAAACTAAGAAATGAGAACTAGCACGTATGACGACAACGCCAAAGTTACCTTGACTTTTGAGTATCATCGGATGAATCTTTAACAGGAGGAGGTCTATATATTGCAGGAACAGTGGCAGGGAAGAACATTTGCCTCACTCCCTCTGCTCTTATAATAGGGAAAATAATACCTGATGCACCCTGCAAAAAGACAAGTCACTAAGTAAGAATTCAAGGATTTCAATTCTCTTTCTACTAATATCATTAAAGTGGTAGTGAGACATGGTAACGGATTGAGAAAAAAAAAAAATTTTTTTTCCTTCTTTTTTCTTGGGGGGTTATTTTGGCTCCAACGGGATTTTCAACTTACAAACCCACATCTTAAAGATGACTGAAATAAAATCATGACGATCATTTTATATGTGCTCAAATAATCAATCACAAAACAGATACTCACTGAAATTAGTCTAGCTCCAATCCATATGGCTTTAGGTGAAGGAAATGGAAGTAACAATCGACCAACCCCATATATTGCAACAGCAAAAAAATGGAGAACTAAGATCATTGGACGTGGATTTAGACCAGAGAGTAAAGATACAGGTCCTGATGAAAAAATACCCCCAAGGCTTAAATAGTCAAAGCATGCCTGACACATTTCCTTCCTTGCCTGATCAGGGGAAGCGGAGAATACCTTGTATAAGGCACCCGCCAAAGTATTTATAGTAGATGCCACAGGCTGCCAGAAACAACCATTAAATGCAATAAGTTGAAGATTAATAAGTCAAGCGTTTTACCTGTTCCATTGACATGCCGTTTATTCAGATCATGTGAAAGAATGTATCTTTAATTATAAAATTAAAGATATGTTCTTACCTTACGCAACGTGTAAAAGGATTCAAGATATTTGGTTAAGGAAGCTGCATCATTAAGGTCTGGTAGTGGCTTAAGAAGATCTCGAATTACAGCGATATCAGACAATGCAACTGTCATCCCACCACCAGTTAATGGATGACGCATATTGAAAGCATCACCCATTAGAAGGGCTCCGGGAGTAGGGTGAGGATCAGCTGGCATACTTCTATTTGGCATGGTCCTGATGTTACCTCTCTCTATTGCAGCTATGAAGGAATCATGAAGCGTGGGAGGAATCTAAAACAGACACGTAATTAGTTACCGCCGGTGCAAGTAAAAATGACAAAGAGGCAAAAGAAGTTTTGTTCAAACAAAAAGATATAATAGGGATGAAACAATATAAAAGTTGATATCAATCATATTTGCAGATACCTGTGGTGCTACCACATCCTTCAAATACTTGGCCATTTCACCATTAGCAATGGAAGGAACTTTTTGACCTGGCACGTCAACCAAACAGCGAATCTCTGTACTGCTTATTGGATAAAACAAAATAGGTGAAGGATCTCCTAGAATAACATGTCCATGATTTGCAAAAGGAAGCTGACAGTTCTCCAGAACTAAACCCACAAAGCAAGAAGGTACATCTACCTGTTAAAAAGAATATAAGAACTGATCTAAGTAAAGAAGGGAGCATCAAGAAAAGCAAATGTCAAACTGAGATCACAATTTCACTAATCAAACTAAACAAGACCAAAATCAAATTTCACAAACTGTGAGTAGTGATTTCACCTTAGGATTACATAGAGAATGACGTAGATTTGAGAAGCAACCATCGCAGACAATTGTAAGAGGAGCATAAGCTTTAAGTTCTTGACCATCCTTAGTTTTATATTGAACCCCCTTAATAGTGCCACTTTCTTCAAGTAGGGATGTTACTGTTCCTTGCTGCAATTGTACACTGGATAAAACATGAGAACAAAAAGCATACAAAGAAATGATAAATATCAATGAGTAAAACTCTAAAATGGAAAAATGAATGACAGTATGGAAAATCAAATCGCATAATTCTGAATTCATCACTACTGTATAATCAATAGAGTAATTAAGTAAAGAAAAACATACTTGGGGAGGGTAGCAGCTTTTTCTCTCATCCTCTGAATAAAACGCCCATTATAGAAGCTCCTCCCAGCAACATCAGAATGGAATTTTTCCAATGGATAAGACAATCTAGTATTTTTTCCATCCTTGAATAGAGCATAGCCAAGCACTCGCTGAGCATCTATTTCCTCCACACAATCTGCAGTTAAAGTGTGTATCTGTTAACTTTTACCCCGAAGCAAATACAAGAGAAATAGAGTGGTAAGTGTCCCAAATCCAGCTAATTTTGAACACTAAAATTTTTACTAATAACAATTCGAAATAACCTTGAAAATGTCACATCTCATAGTGATGATACAAATCTAAAAGATTTTTAGTATCTGCAAAGCATACCCTCAAGGCCTAATTCAATTAATTTTAGATATCCTCCTGGTTGAAGCAATTCACCGACAATTCTGTGAGGCTCTGTTAAGTCCCTTTCTATCACATGAACCCGTCTACCATCCTGCAAAATGTCAGAAAAATTAGTTAGAGGTCATTACTCAGGCCAAATGAAGTTTAGGTTCACAGGTTAATCATATGGAAACCAAAATAAGGTTCAAAACAAAAAGGGTAAATATCATATATGATTAACCAAGGATCGGTTAATGAACTGGAAATCCCTTGATTTGGTCTAAGACAAAAATCTATTCTTGCAAATCTATGTATAAAATTTCTCAAAATACTTTGATTTGCTAATGGTTATAAATTAAGACGAAGTACTTCCAATTTAATATATCAATATGTACTGAGAACTTGATAACAGAAAATACAATGGAGTTGGCATGAGGTCATTATAATCTGAACGCCTAAGTTTTTTGAAGGCATCAACTTATTAGCCAAAATGGTATCAACTTTTCATCAAAAGTTTGCCAACCCAGAAATTAAGAAAAGACACTTCCTTTCATTGAGATTGCTTCATCATGCATTTGGACTTGTATTATTACAACCATTTCAAAATCCGTGTCAAATTCTAAGTCCTAAAACGTAGAAAATCCCATGAAAACAAGGCTAAATAAAAAAGAAAGTTCTTTTTTTTTTTTTTTGTGTGTGTGTGTGTACAAAACCTTCCAATTAAATAAATATCTTTCGTTTTTTTTTTTTTTGGTAATTAAATATTTTTCAATATTACACTGAGCAATGGAGTTCAGTTCAATATATTTTCCCTTGCCATCAAAGAAATTATTAATTACAATCTTCAAACTAAATAAAATAGAGAATAATACAAAACAGAGAAAGAAAAGTAGATGTACCTTGCCAAGCGTATAAGCAAGAGCTGCACCTGCCACACCAGCGCCAACGATGATGACGTCACGACCGGAGCCATTCTCAGGCCGGCGCACATTATCATTTTGGGTGGTGGAGGTGGTGGTGGCGGTGGTTGTTATGTCCTTGCTCTTGTTCTTGTTCTTAAAATTTAAGCGCAAAATGCAGAGAAGAAAAAGGCCAAAAAGAGAGGCAAAGAAAGTCCCAAGAATGTACTTATCAATCACAACCGCAGCCATGGTTATATAGTGACCACCACAAAGAGGCGCATAAGCTGCTGAGGAAAGAATGAGTGATTCTTGGGAATCTTTCTTGGCCCCCAACGGAATGCAGCAGAATCTACGTGTATTTGAAGCGAGTCTGGTGGTGCCTGGTGGCGGTGAAGTGGCGATGCTAAGGGATTTTGTAGGAGCAGATGGCTTTTTATCGACTAAATTAAAAAGACGTGACCAATAAAGTTGTGGTCTTGGTGGCAGCTGGATTTAGACTATACTCATTTATTGCTTTTTTTTTTTTTATGTGAACATTGCATTAAGGCTTTTCTTGTCTCAAATTTATTTGCGTTAGGCTGATCTAAATTTCTAATTTTATCAATAATTTTTTTTATAAGCAAAAATTTCTTTTATTGTTAAAATATGAAAAAAAATTTAACACAACCAAGTATCTTAAACATTATCGGGCCTCTCCAATATACTCACCGTAACTCAGAAATGTTAACTCGATAAACATACATCAGCTTGAAGTCTCTTGTCGAGATAAGAAAAGAAAATAAAAACAATTGAATAAAATATCATATAGTCTTAATAGCAAAAATTAAATCCAAGCAATAAAGTACATTGTTGCATCTATATCTCTCTTAGCTAAGTTATCGGCAAAATGAATTTTTATCTCGATTCACATGATGAAATGAGATATTACTTATGAATTCTAACATCGCATCAAATTTATTAAAATGGTTTCACTACTTCTAAAGACATTTGTCTCTTTAAACTACCTAGTATATAGCATTTTTTGAATATAATTCAATAATTAAAAGGCAGTATTTAAAGTCTTAAATAAAGATACTTCTACTACTCTAAAGACCGCGAGTAGCTTTAAATAATAGAAATCTAGGAAACC
Source organism: Jatropha curcas (assembly GCF_041381405.1). Classification (NCBI taxonomy): domain Eukaryota; kingdom Viridiplantae; phylum Streptophyta; class Magnoliopsida; order Malpighiales; family Euphorbiaceae; genus Jatropha; species Jatropha curcas. Next base: position 29,505,756 of record NC_143153.1, read on the forward strand.
ATAACCTTATTAAATAGATTAACCAACCTAGACTACAACCTATTTTATCAAGCTCGGTAGGCTCGTATTCCAACCATGTAAATAAGATAATATAATTTTTTTTCATAATGTATAAATTCAACCTCTACTTTATCTAAAAAATTTTATGACACTCTCAATTTTGTGTTGATTTATTAAACATTTCAACTTATAAAATTATATTCGTTGAATAAATTAACTTGTTAAAATTGTTCTATTAAATACTCAAATTTATAAAAATAGATTCATTAAATATGTACTTGATAATCAAAAGTGTAAAGATTATTATTTCAAAAATTATATTAATCACATATCAAGTGAATATTTTACATATGAATACTAAAAACATATAAAAAAATTATTATTATTAGTACGGAAAAGGGTACAATATTATCAAAATTTACAATTATAAATATAATAGGTTTCTCCCAAAGTTTAAGGTACCGCGTGAATTTTTTAGTAAATGCGAGGATAAATTTATGTATTAGTCATTAAAATTTATAAAAAACCAAATTTAAATGTTATTTTTTTAATTTGAATATATATTTAATGAACTGAATCGAGTAAAATTAAGTTCAATCCAACTTATTTACAGTGTCCTGCTAGTGCTATGCAAATTATGTTTGGGTGAAAATAGAGAATTTTGAGCGAGGAAAGTTAGAATGGCTTGTAAATTAGTAGTTGGGAAGAAAAGATGTTACCTAAAATTAGCTATTATATTAGTTATTAACAATCAAATGATTAAGTTAAATACTATATTATAAAATATTAAAACACTAAAAAAAATAATAATATTGAAAAAGCTGTTTTCCAACACCGCGGTAATAATTGGGTTTACAGCAGAAGATATAAGTAGAGAAAAAGTCGATTCAGTACTAGAGACATATATTAAATTCGTGGTGATGGTGGTGACAACTGGCAAGAGATAGTCTTAGAGACTTACTGTTAGACTACAAAGAGTTTCTGCTTTCGTGCAAAAAATTCACTGTTTATAGATACGTAAAATTTGATATATATATATATATATTGCTATAGATTTCAATAGCAACAAATTATAGATAAAAAAAATTAATTAATAAAAAACACCAGGATAATGTCCAAAAAACAAAAATAAAAAACACCAGGATGCAAAAATATATATTTACAATATATTACTGCAATATCATAATATTTGTTACATTTGAAAAAATATTTACTCTAAAATATTTGTCACATTTATAGTTTCAATGAATAATAAATTTTTTTTTCACATTTACTTTTTATATATGATCAATAAGTATTACTTGAATTTAATAATTTCTTAGAAAATTAATATTAAATTAAAGATAATATAGTCAATTTACTCAATAATTTATTATAACTTTAATAAATTTAATGGTTTTCTTACTAGGGAGACGCAATAAGTAATAAAACAAAATGCATTAAATTCATGACAAAGCATTTAACGAAGACCTAACTGATACTATAAATGAATAAGCAGTAATAATGCATCCTACAGATGATCCTACTCTATTAAATTTATGTTTCTTCTTAATTGATAGTTTTGACAAAGTTAGTTGTATACGGAATTTCTCTATAAACCTATCTACAAGACTAGAACCGTCAGCTTCTCATGTTATGTGAACAATTAGATAATATCATAAGGTTACATTACATTAAGGTTCATCAAGTCACATTATCCTGTCCATATCTAATCCGAATGGAGCGGATTAAAATCTGATTTATTTAATAATGAATCGAATATGAACTTTAAAATAAAACTCGACGTAGATATGGTTTGGATACGAATATAACATACTCTGATTTGAATTTGATATATGAAAATAATTTTGCCATGTCCTTATATTTCTAATTGCTGATTATAATTCTACATATGCAATTGCCTTTATTTTCTCTTTCTTCTTTATTTTCCAGTAATATTTTAAATTATTATATACAACTCTTTCACCTTTTCTGTATTTTTTTTAATCTCCGTACATCAAAGAAAATAATATAAATTGAACATTACCGACAATAGCTTGCATTTTTTTGCACTTAATAATTATTGAAGTCATAGCATACATACTAACAAGTGATGGTTGGAGTGGTAAACGATTTCATTCACCATAAGAATGGACTAAAATCTTTACGCTCTACAGCCTAAGAGAGATTACATCTCCTGATTATACAAAAAAAAATGTCATAGCATATATATTGTTAGGAATTTTTATGTTTTCAAGCATAATAAATAATACTTCCTTTATCCCATTTTGTTTGCATGGTTTGACAAAATAGGTATATTAAAAATTTAATCAACAATTATTTTGTCATTTTTCACTCTTAACTCATTAATGTATATCAATAAAAGTTTTGCGTTTAAGAATAATTATAAATGTTATTATAAATCTTCTAAAAAAAAGGTTATTATGGAAAAAAATTTCTATAAATATATAAATTTAGAAATCTAGTAAGCAAACAAAATGAGACGGGGAGAGTATAAATTTTCTTCAAAAAATATAAGTTATTATTATATTATTATTATATTTTTTTTTCCAAAAATAATAAAAAGGGGAATATTTGATTATGAGCGGAGTGGATATAATAGATATATGAAAAATCTTCGTGGATTGAATATAGATTTTGCATAATCTGATCCATGATTATTCTTGCATGAGATTAAGTACCTCATGCTTTTAGAGTAAATCATCATTTGCGGATAAAAGTAATTTAATCTTTAAGAGATGATAAGTGACGAGGGATCTTTTTTGCTTTAATCAGATGATCTCGAGTGTAATTGTGAGTAAGAATCCTTTTTAAACACTCAAAATGGGAAAACTTTATCTCCCGTTGTAAATTTATCTTGTAAGTCCGAATTAATCCACAACCAAAAGAAAATTTTAATTAGTGGTTTAAGTGAAAGTTCATGAAATATCACAAATCAACTTAACTAGGAAAATGAATTTAGTGCAGAGAAATAATTTGTTGCGTCATGATTCATAAGCATACTTAAAATAACAATTACTCTGGCTTTGGATTTGCTTTGTCATGGCCGCTGCACCAAATGACAACAAAGGTATGCACTTGACGTACACGTGATATCGAAATTTAATATTTTCGTGAAAAATAATTCTGAAACTACTGAGCATTTAATTATAAAAATATTTCTAAAATGTGTTATAATTTTAAAACTATTTAGGATATAATAATATTAATTACTTAATATTCTATTTAGAATTGTACATGTAATAAATTTATTTTTTTTTATTCTTTTATTTTATTTTCTTAAGTTTCAGAACAAAATTTACCTATTATGTTACTATCTCCGTTTGAAAATGCTTATCACATTTGTAGTTTCAATGAATAATAAATTCATTTTTTTCATGTTTATCTTTTTTATAGTACAAATAATTATTATTTCAATTTAATGGTTTTCATAAAGAAGTATTAAATTAAGTGTAATATAATCATTTTATTCAATAAAATATTATAATTTAGATAAATTTAATAATTTTCTTAAAAAACGTAAAATTTCAAATGTCGCAAGTATTATAAAAGACAAATAGTATAAACTATTTACTTTCTTTAGGGGATATAAAAATATTTTCTTTGATAAGTGCTAGGAATATCATATATTTTAATACTTCTAGAGTATAGAAGCACAAATTTTTGCTTTATCTTGCAGGTGACGACGACGTCGAGTTGGCGGCGGAGAAAGACTCGGCATTCAGGCGAGCCGCCCGGTGGTGTGGTACTTATGATAATTATAATTTGTAAAAAAATATCATTTCAACCTATTAATTCATTTTCCTTCATACTTAGTTAACATACATATAATTTATATTGTATTTTGCACCCTTGACTTTATTTGTAATCCTTAGAATTTAGCTCTCATTTTCAATAAAAAAAAGAATATTAAAATTAAATAATCCCCCGTTCTAAAATTATAATCACGCTAAGGAAAATTTTGCAAAACAAAAAGGGAGAAAAAAAAATAAATGACACAGTTGGACAACACAAGCATTGTGTGGCATATTTTATTGCAACGTGGAGGCTGAGGAGGATTGAGGTACATGCGCGTTTGAATGTTGGAATGGGCCCTACCTACGGCCCTACCAGCATAAGTTTTAAACATTTTTTAGCTATAGTTTTAATTAATGCTAATAGCCATTAATAATGCCAATTTTTTTTAGATATTTTTCAAACAAGTTATATATTATAAATATGTGAATTTCTATTTTTTAAAGTTAAATATCAAAATTTTGGTATTAAAATTTTACCAAATAATTCCTCTATCCCAAAATTATAGTCTCACCTTTTTTAGCATCTCAAAATAATAGTGTCATTTATATATTTAGAAATATTTTTCTTTTCGCTTTCTCACATATTCATCACTGTATTAATGGCTAAATAATTGTCATCAATTATTGTTAATTATTACTCATTTTATCCATAAATATGAATCGTTTAAGGTTTTCATATAGTAATTAAAAAAATAATTAATTCATCTAAATTATAAAAAAAAATTTTAATCAACCAAATTACCATTATCTAAGATTCTAAAAAAATTTATTAATTACTCTTTTTGATATTTCAAAATACTTTATATTTATAGATAAAAAATATTTTAAAATAACTTATATTTATGTACAGGGGGGTAACGTATCAATCTGCTTAATTCAGGCCTTCGAAGAAGACATGGTCCAACAGGTTTGGGCCTATATGAGTTGGAATTTTGCTAAAGAACCACAAATAAGGGCGACAAATTCAAATTGCACTACAGGATAAGCGTGACAGGGATTGAAATCCATGTGTCTTGTTCTGTTTAGCTGTCTGTCCCATAAAATAGAATTTTTTTTTATGGAAAAATAATAAAAATATTCAAATTTAACTCGTTTGTTTTTAATTATATTGAAGATAGATTATGAACCCTCATTTTGTTTTTCAAAATTTGTAAAAGTTTATTCTGGTTTTAAGAGACCCAATTCCTTTTTCCTTGTTTTTTTCCTGTCACTTGAAAGTCTCACCGGCTGCCATTCTTATGGTTTAACCTTTCTTTATGTTGGTCTTTTTTTACTTATTATTATTATTATTATTATTATTGCAAAATTAATTGGTACAACTAGGCATGGCCACTGCTTCGTTTTGAACCGGAACTGAATTAGAATCTTACTATATTGTAGATGAACTGAAATCGGACTGAAATCGTCGATTCAAAGTTTTGAACCGGAACCACCGGTTCAAGGTCCAGTTAAGATTCATGTGAATGTTAAAATTTAAACTTGAACCGACTCTGAACTGATGGTTAACTGACGGTTTCGGTCCAGTTCGAACTAGAAATTTTTTATTTTTATTTTCAAAATGATAATCACTTAGCCTATTTTATATATCTAAGTCTCAATAACATTTTACTACATGATATACTTTATTTAAGATTTTTTTTTTAAATACACTTTACTTTAAAAGTTAAAAATCTAAAAAGTAAAATGGTAAAAAAAGAGAGAAATATTTAGTCTAAACTTATATTGTTTTAACTTTTTTTTACCCTTTTAAATTGTTTACTAAGTTTAAAATTACATTCTTTTGAAGCATTTTTTTCAAAATTTTCTTTTAATTTATTTAATTAATAAAATTTAAACAAAATAAAATGATAGTTTATTTGATTATTTTGTAAAATTAATTAAGTTTACTTTTATATGAGTATGAGTATTCTAAAATTTATTTAAAATAAAATATACCAATGTTTTTTAAACTCATATTAATATTTTCGAAAGAAAAATGTAACATTAAAACTGATTTTTTTTATAAAATATAAATATCGCCGGAATTGGAACCGAACCGAAACCAATGATTCAAGTACCGATTCAGATTCAAGATTTTAAAAATTTTGAATCGTCCGTTCTGTGAATCGAAATCAGCGGTTTAATGAATCGGTCATGCCTAGCACCACAACTAATTGTACTGAAAAGCTGAAAAAATAGTGATTAATATTTTTTTTAGGGAAACTACTTTTATTTGTTTATTTTATTATGCTTTTCATGAAAGGTTGTAATCCCAAGGAATCATTACAAAAATTGTAAACAGCACAAAAAAAAAAAAAATTCATTTTGCTATTTGTAGTACTCTGTTCGGGAATAACTTTTATTTATTTATTGCAGTATTTTATTTTATTTTATTCCGTTACACTCGCTCTGTTCTATAATACTTATCAAAATTTAGAACATGTTTTTTAAGAGAATTATTAAAATTATTAAAATTATAATAAATTATTAAATAAATTGACTATATTATTTTCAATTTAATACTACATTTATTACATAATACTTGTCATATTTAAGAAAATAATTTATTTCAAAATGCTTGTCACATTTATTGTTTCAAAGAGTAATAAATATTTTTTTCCATGTTTACCGTTTGTATATGATCAATAATTATTACTAATTTAAATTTTTTTTAGAGAATTAGTATTAAATTAAGGGTAATATAATTAATTTATTCAATAATTTATTATAATTTAGACAAATTTAATGGTTTTTTTAAGAGACGTGAAATTTCAAATGTAATAAATATTATAGAACAGAGGTAGCACTAGTTCTTTAAGAAAACCACTAAATTGAAGTAATAATTAATACAAAGGGTAAACATGAAAAAAAATATTTATTACTCCTTAAATCCATAAATGTGACAAGTATTTTAGAACAAACTATATTCTCAAATATAACAAATATTATGAATCCGTGGAAGTAGTAATTTATTAAGAACATGCCTGAGTGAGAAAAATGAAACCATTGCTTGACTTTTAAAAAATAATTTTATTCCCAACCGCTGTCTCCGTAAGGATTAAATTAGAATCCAATAAGAGTTATTTTATTACTACCTAAATTGAAATTTGGGTATTTTTCTATTAAAAATTGAAATTTTGGACTAATAAAATGCGTTGTGCATAGTTAAGATACCAATACTATGGCATAGATAAAATTGACCCTGGTATTTTCCCATTTAAACAGCCTTAATATATATTTCTTTCAAAACAATTTGAATCAGACTTTATAAAATCACTCAGAATAAAATATAAGTCACAAATCTAAAAACATAAATGATAAATAAATTCAAATTTTAGGTGAGTTATGGTCCAAAAATGTTAAATCATTCTCTAAGTATTCAAACTCGATTAGTCGATTGTCTTCTACAAAAATTACCAACTAATTAGTAAGAATCATGGCAGAGAGCTTTTGGCAAAAGCCTTGTTCGACAATACTAATTTTCTATCTGCAGACTGGCCTCAGCAGTGGCTTACGGAATTAGATTGCCACAACTTTGGCCTTAAAAGAATTAATATGGCCAACTTTTATCATCTTCTGAATTTATAAGTATAAAAAATGGTTATTTTACAGCAACTGGAAACTGATACAAAATTGTAAGGGTCAAAAGACTTTCTCAAACATTTCTTCTCTTTTTGTGTTTGTGAGTATCGCCACCGTCTTGTCCTTCTCTTCTCATCCCACCATTGTTACCTTTCTTCAATGCCTGAGACCAATGTAAAGAATAAATCTACATTCAATATACAAAGATTAGAATTTGAATATTCCTTATTACCTCAGCAGAGAGAGACTTCAGTGGGTCTTTGCTTTTCTTAAATTTCATCTTGGATCCCCGCCGGCGAGTAGAGTTGTTATTTCCCATTGCGGCTCTGGCTAGTTTGACCATTTTGCTTGCTTCCTTAGTTGTTGGGTCCAGTAGGTAGTCAGGCACATCACGGAGATGAGGAGCAGGCGGGTTCTTGCTCAGAACCTTGTCGTGTTTCAATAGATCTGCTCCAACAAAAAATTTAGGTCACAATAATTAGACTAACAGAAAAAAGCACAATGAGGATAGTCATATTCAACAAACAACATTACCTAAATCCCTTGGATTAGCTTGAAAATGAGCCTTCAGCCTAGAAAGGCAGATGAGAGTGAAAACACAGTTTAAAAAGTGGCAGAAATGAAAACTAGCTTGCAAAAGAAAAGGTCCATCATGCTAAAATGTACTTTGACTGAGATCAAATGCCAAATAAGTACTAAACTTGGAAAAAATTCGATTATGTCAACTTCCCATAACAGTGCGAGAGATGGGCCAAAGGCAACCCCAAACAAGTGAAAAATCAGAAAAGCCATCACATACTCACTTCTCAGAGTTTAGTATTTCATTCCTCAAATCCTGAGCTCGTGCTTCCCTGACAGCAATTTTTGTCACACTCTTAGCAGTATCCTGCAAAATAAAACTCTACCCATTAATGATATTTCTAGACAAAATGATTTCTGCTTCTTCCAGAACCAATATGTTGCCCAATCTACTCGCCACACAAGAAAATATCATCCTGAGCTCGTACAAGGAAAAAAAAAAAAAAAAAGAATTGGATATACAGATAGAACACCACCAACATAAAATATTACTTAGAAGACTAGTTCAAGGAGAGCAACTGTGATGACCAAGAGTCTTTTGTCCAGACTTGACATGCACCATCAATTAAAAATTTACAGCATCAAGTGATCAAAAATAAAAAGCACATATCTTTGAAATAATGGTCTTTATGCAAGGAAGAAAAAACAGTGAAGTTTCCTGTAAGTAAAATCAAAAACAACTTGCACTTCTGCATACATTAACCACAATATCAACAATATATATATATATATATATATATATATATATACACATATATATTCATCATCCAAGCAAATCATTGTTCTCATTTATTTTTATCCACAAGGAAAAGAAGTACATAATATGTAATTGAGCCAAGAAATCAAAAGAATCACCTCAGCTCTATATCGCAAAGACTCTACTGCATTCTTAGTGAGTAATGGAAAAGGAGCAATTATGTCTGAATCTTTGTTCTCATCATCCCCTAAAAAGGATTTTACATCTCCAAGGATTTCCATCTCATCTGGAGAAACCTACCAAAAGATCAAGTATTAGAATGGCAAAATTTTAAAAATCATATTCGTAAAATTAAAACAAGAAAAAAGAAAAATTGAGCATATGAGTATCTATGCATTGTTCTATATAGGTTTATATGCAGAGTGTCTAAATCAAGCAACAGATAAACACACATGCACAGAGAGAGAAAAAAAACTTCATTCATACAAATTAAAATCTCAAATGCATTCGAAAGCACTATTCATGATAGAATTTTTTTCCCCAAAATCGGTGGTGTTATTGGCTGTAGTTAGACCTGGTTAAAACTCTTTTGGGAGTTTGAAAGACGTAATGTAACAACATTTTGAATCAGTAAAGAGGGAAGCATGGTGCAGATATCATCAGGCTATGAGAGATGAGTATGCATACAACTGAACAAAAAATTATGCTGCACAAACAGACAAGAAGCTAATTATGCTAAGATTTTCTCCCATATTGTATGCAATTATATTTATTTTGTCCAAAAAGAACTCACTAGAGAGACAGAAGCACCAGTACTATATCCTCTTCCAGTACGTCCAATTCGATGTACATATCCCGCAGCACTTAGAGGCATATCATAATTTATGACCTGTAAAGGATCGATAGAAAAAAATACTGATATTAAGCAAATGACAAGAAAAACTTGACATGCATTACTAGCTGAAGACAACATTTGAAAGACAAATAATTAATCTGCTGTAAAGAGAATTTGCCACTGAACACAAGTAGATGGTACAAAAACTAGAAGATGTCTTAGTGCCAAAGTTATAACTAACAAAAAAGATACTTATAATGATCCCGAGTGGCTACCCCTGCTAAGGAGATATCAGATTTTGTTTAAACCAATGGGATTTGAAAAAAATTAATACTTATAATATAATTCTCAAAGCTGGCTGAACCTTAATGAACAGTTAAAAGATTGGAAGTCCCCATAAAATTGAGATGTTTGCTATGTAGAAACATACTACCATTGCCACCCAAAATCACAAATTCTGTAACCATGATGCAGAAACCAAATGATTCAAACATTTGAATCTACACATTAAAACTGAGTTTAGATAGATATTTGCTAGTTTAGGCTTGGTTGTTGTTGTTGTTGTTGTTGTGCATCACACCCTTGAAACATTAAAGTCCACTTCCATTTACAACATGGCATATTGCAGAAGTGCAGCTGTGAACCCTTCCCAAAAATTAAATCACAATCATTAGCTTACCGTGTGTACATTTTTGAAGTCAATGCCCCTCACAACTCCAAATTCAGAGTCCAACTTTTGCTTAGATTGTTTTTTAGATTTTTTCGATTCAGGAAGACTCCCATCCCCTTGTTCCTTATCTTTTGTTTCACTGTCATCAGTTGCTATTAAATAATCAAAAAGGCCAGCATTGAATTCCTGAAGAGACAAACACACAAAAGTAAAGATGAGATATGAAATATGTTGCTTGTTGCTCAATATACAGTCATAATAAGAAACATTAAACCTAATATTCAACTATAGGGTTTGGCATTCAGCTATTGCAATTAAATAATTAATAGAAACTTCAAGTGATCATATTAAACCCCCTTCCCCCCAGCAGTGTGCCCATAAAATATCCTCAGAAAGTCAAAAACTAAAAGCAGAGGATTGACTTCTTTCTCAAACTTATTCCAAAGAAAAAAATAAGGCACGTGAGTTCTGAAGTTCCTGAAAATTGAAACTCCATGTACCTCAAGTATATGAAGACGAGAATTCTGTGGCAACTCAGCATTTAGAACAGCAGATTTGATTCCAAACTGTCAAAAGATAATCAAGAATATCAAAAATGAGAAGGAGAAAAATCTCAAATCGCATAGTGAAGAGGTTGTAACTTGTATCACAAACTTAAGTGAGAGGTAAATACCAGAATAGAAATCTCTATCACAATCATATATACACATAAAGATGCAGCAGATAATATGAATCAGTATTCAATGAGACAAGGAGTTTTAGGGGTCGGTTTCCTGATCAATCAACAGTTTGTTTGTCCATCTAAATTCAAATAACATTCAGAAGAAAACCGACACAGCTTTCTCAAATCATCAACTCATTGGACAGCTTCTAACATTAGTGCGTGCAGATCTAATGGAATAAGATGCAGCTATGTAGTATCCAGAGGATCAGTCAATACAAGGCAAGTACAATAGGTTCAGCCCTTTGTCCAGTCTATTTGCATCTACCATGCCCAACGTCTTGATAGAGATCAAATCCTAAACGTAAAAGCTAAGGACGTTTTGGGTAATTAATGCTTTTGCTTTGTAAGTAGTTAGGATACCTTTTCCAAAAACAGCTTCAGCCTGAAACTCATGTCAATGGAATTAGTAAATATTAAAACTTTTTTCTGAACCAGCTCCAGCTTCAAAAGGGCAAGAATGTGGAGTAACTTGTCACGATCACTGCATGAAATCTGAAACATAATGTGAAAGAGGGGCATGCAAAATCATTAGTAATATTAAAAATTATTCATGAAACAAGATTAGTAGAATCTCGTAAACTCCTAATGGGACAGTGGAAATCCTTACCCAAAATTGCTGAACATTTCTGGGAATTGCTTCATCCTTAACACCTTCGACTTCTGGCAAAGTCAAAATATATGGATTGTGTAGAATGAGCTTCTTGAGCTTATCAACATCAGCACTGCCAAGTATAAGATGACAAGCTATAATATATTAACTAGTGTGCATCTAAGTTTCTCAATCACATGGATAGAGCTAGCAAAATGCACATGGAATTTTTTAAATGGTGTGAAGACTTGTCCCCATGAAGGTTTTAATTTCTTTTAGAAAAAATTAGCAAGATCAGTGGTGAGAGACTATCAGAAATTAGCTGGAACATGGAAGTGAGGAGAATGCTGACATGATACTAGATGCAAACTCATGAAGACACAAACTATGAGGTGTAATTCAAAAGTAATTAAAAGGTATTATACATCTAAGCCAACAGTAAGAGAGAGGGAGAAAGAGAGTCTCATAAATAAAGCACCTTGAGGTGGCAGACATAAGAAGGCATTGGCAACGTCTAGGAAGAATAGCTGTTAGAGCTTTAAGATCATCTTCATAGCCAAATGACAATAAAAGATCTGCCTGAAAATAAATTTATATCAATAATCTCCCAACAAAAAAATTACAAATCTGATTAGAAAAACTGTTCAAGAAATTATCAAGGATAAAAATATTATTATAATAAACGTTTATTATTCTTAAAATGAAATATAAAATATTATGTCAAATCCATTTGAACATAGAATACAAAATGTTATATTTTGAAAAGTAAGTACCACCATTCAATCTGTATAGACATGGCACAATTGTTCACATTTCACACTGTATTATACCAAATGAAATCTAGTTGAGGTGGAAATGGTATATTTATTCCAAATTCTAGTTGTCAAGGAAGAATTATTATAAGAATGGACAGGCCATCACCTCATCAAGAATAAGAATTTCAAGTGAATCGTTTATAGATGTTGATTGAAGCACACCAGCCGACAAGCACTTGGCTATACAAGCAGGAGTTGATACAAGAATAGCAGGAGCACCAGCCAATGCAGTCCGCTGGAAGCAATCACAGTAATCAGAAAGAGTAATCAAGTTAATTCAACAACGCATTGCTTACATAAACAAAGCAAAATTAAACAGGAGAAGACAGAACCAACCAAATCTTTATCAGGCATTTTGCTTGTCAACTGTACAACTTTCAGTTGAGCCTTACATAAATCAATTAGTGAAGAAACCTCATTATGAACCTATAACACAAGACACATAATTAAAAAGAAAAAAAAATTACACTTTCTGGTAAAATAAGACATAAAGCAGTATGAGAGAGAAAACCGGAAGACAAAAAGAAGACTAAAGTTTTTGCCTGCTGACACAGCTCTCCACTAGGGACAAGAATGAATGCAGATGGGGCAAGCTTCTTGTTCGAACCAGAATTAGCAAACAGCTTATGAAGCAAAGGAAGAAGGTAAGCTAAGGTCTTCCCTGAACCAGTTTTTGCTCTCGCAACCACATCCTTCCCTTCCTATAAACATCAATATTACAAGTTTAACTGATGCAATGTAAACCAACAAATTAGCCTACTACTTGTCAATTCAAGAGACAAAAAGCGCATTAGAACAGAGATAGGGGTGGCTGAAAGAGAAACTCACTAGGATTAACGGGATAGCGACTCGTTGGATTGGAGTTGGCTTTGAAATACTATTGTCTTTCTTGTTTAACGCCCGAATTAAACGAGGGTCCAGACCAAGATTTTCAAAGGTCTGCTCTTCTTCTTCTTCCGATTCCTCTTTTATTTCTTCTTTCTGTACGTTCTCTTTTGCTGGTTTCTCTATAGTTTTAGCCATTAAGTCAGGGTTTTGATACAGAATAAGAGCGAGTACGGTTCAAATGCAGGGTTCTAAGAGGAGTTAGGGTTTTTGAGGTTAGAGATGAGAAAAGTGTTGCAGTGAAGTGACAGATGAGTCGGGTTTCAAGTTAACCCGTTGAATGGGCAAGTAACCGAAACTGACCCGCAATCTCTAATGATCCTAAATAAACGGACCGTGGTTTCAAATGGACTGGATTGATACCAAAAATAAAAGGTCATTGTTTCAAACATGATTTATGAGGCCCAACATAAATTCATCCTCCAATTTTGCAACTTTAACATTAATGATTAATGTCTGAGTTGGGGTTGGTACAAGATTTTTAGGCACAAGTACAATCCATGATAATAGCCATGGCATAGGTAAGTGAAAATTTCATAAGGAATTTATGAAAATGATTTATCTACTGTTGATAGACCAAATCAATGAAAAAAATTTTTAAAAAAAATAGATTATTTCTAATCATGTATTAGCAAAAAAAAAAAAAAAAAAGAAAAGTGGGAACAATTATAAAAAATCTCTATTGTAACCGGTTTGATCCTTGTTTCGTGGACATTAGGCAAATTTTAAATGCAATTGCACAGGAATGGCTAAAATTGCCATCTCAATCCTAAATATTAAGTCGGCCTATCTCTAAATTATTTTGGATCGAGCCAACGTGGCCACAGTTCTTTTTCCGGGAAGGATCTAATCCACGTCCTTGGCGAAATCTTTTGTAGCCCAACTGCATTCACTAATCAATGGATGGTCCACACCACCTGTAGCACCTAACCCAGCAAACTTCCAATCCAGTGTCTGTGGACAGAGCCAGACAAGAGGCAAACTGAAACCCCTAGCCATGGACCAGCAGCACTGCCTCATCTAAATAAAAGCGCCATCAGTCCATCACTACTCTCTTAATGTGGCATTCAACATAGAAACATCATTATACATTTTTGTTTCCTTTTTTCATTTTGTTATGTTCAAGCGAAGAAAGCCATAAACAAAACAAATGTTTACACTTTCCACCTTTTTCTCATTAAGGAAGGACAATGCATTTAATTAACCTAATTTTGGCTTAATAATAATTCATCATCATATTCAATAAGCGTGCAAATGACGCTTAGCCTGAATAGCAAGCCGATATCATAAAATGATTTTTTTTATTTTTTTTTGTGTTCTCTCCTCAGAGTAAGATTAATATGGAAGAATTTACATTGCAAATTATCGAATTCATAACCTAAATTATGGTTATTAACCTTATAAGTGCTTTTTTTTTTTTTTTATCAAGCTATCCCTATATATTAGGGTCATCAATATAGATAGACATATTTTGATTTAATAATTAAGATGTTTTGTTATTAATTTTCATAATGCTTAATAATAAAAATTCTGTTAAGGAACATTTTTTGACCAAAAGAAAAACCAATTTAATATTGGGATTTGGGACCCAACTCATGATGAAATGCATACCATTCATAGAGGACCCCTATTTGAAATGAATGAAAGCACATTTGACCATCTATACTTTCGGTGTATGATTCAATGTTTTGCAATCACATCTCTTTGATCCTTATGATAATAATAACATCTTTAAAATTAGAATGTTCATTGGATTTTAGCGAAAAATAATCGAGTATTTGCCCCATAATATAAAATTAAATATTTCTTAAACCTAATACCTTTTAATAATAGCTTTTGGATTAGAGTTAGACAGAGATAATTTGTGGGCCTGCTGTGGTTAAAAATAGCATGCCCTGCACTACCTGAGAAGACAAATTTCATCACTAGATGTTCAATTAAAGTAGCAAAATGCTAGTCAAATGGATCTTTGTCCAATTATGTTGAGCTAAGCAATGCTTAAACATTTTTGCCCACAAATTTGGAACAGGATTTTAATTCTCTCTGCATATTCATATAATATAAACATTCTCATTTTTTAAAATTTATCTTCTTTACAGGATTTAAAAATGGGGTCCATTTGTATTGTCATGGACTTACTAAAGTTCTTGTGACACAGCCACTTAGCAAAAGCAATAGAATTAAAAAAATCATGGGCTGTGGCTTATGCTTTCTGCCAAAGCTAAAAAATGTGCAAATATTATCTTTTGCACTGTTTCAGTCATTATCTTTGCGGTTTTAAGCAAAATCAGAATATTAAAACTTTGAACAAAAGAATCATTATTCAATTTTCAAACAAACTGTATTACTGACATATGGACTATAGCTTTTGTGTGGGATAGTGAAGAATCCATATAAATGTCAAGAATTGAATTAAATAACAAAATCAAAGTCAATTGAGCAAAGGAAGAAATAGAAAGAATAGGCACAAAATCTGAATCACATGCTAAACTTAGAATATAAAACAAGTTTATTAATATCTTAATACCACTAAGTAACATTAAACCAAAGCAAAGCCAACCTAAACAACAATTTAACAAAAAAAAAAACCCAAGTTCTAAAAAGTCTAGACTATGTAAAAGAAGGAAAAAGTAAAAAACAAAAGTAAAATTAAAATTCTTGGAAACCCGCAAACTACAATGATACATGCCACTCGAAGCATGTGAAGTAATAATGTATAGTACATAGTATACTCTAAAATGAACAGAAAGAAAGTGGATAAAAAAATTATTTATTTACTGTAGAGCGGAGTTAGCAAGTTGTAGTGTATGACTTCGCTCAATTGAAAGTCTTTAAAGGTTATGGTCTCAAGATATTTTGTACACTAGCAAAAGGAAAGAAAGTCCAAAATAGTAGTACCCATAAGACCCATGAACCAAATAAGCCAAGTTATGACCAAGAGACTGACTAGAATGTTGGGGCTAACCAGAGAAAGCAATAGAATAGCCCCATCAAAAATAATCATACAAAAGCTTTGATAAAATTAAAACCAGACAATCTGCAATCCATGTGATGGTGCTGGTCTCCCACCAGCTCTCTCACTATACTAATATTATATCAAAAATTAAAAATAAAAATAAAAAATAAAAAATAAAAGAAAAAGAAAGAAGAAGCCGCTATAACTCTTCAAAGTAGGTAAAAGAGCATTTCTAATAAATGCAACCAGACGGAGGGTTCCTCGCAAAAAGTTCCCCACCGCTGAAATTTTTTATTTCTGCAATTTAATTAGCCCAATGCAGACAAAATATCACCGTACAAGCAAAACACATATAGTGGGAGGAGAAAGCAAGAGGAAGAGATTGATTACACTAAATTAAACTTTGATTGTTATATATCATATCACCATTAATGACGATTGACAAGTAAAAGGAGAAGCTGCAATATTGCTTGTTTGAATTGATTTATACACTCTGGAGTTTTGGAAAGAAACACCGCAGATATAATAAATTTAAGAAAAGAGTTAAAGAAAAAGGAATAATCAAAAGCCAAAAAAAAAAAAAAAAAAAGAGAAGTCTGAAAAAATTAGTAAAAATACAACTAACCCATCTGAGAAAAATAGCATTAGCCCACTTCTCAATGAAATACCTTTTTCTTTTTCTTCAACTTCAATTACACCTAAAGCATACCTTGAATTTTGTTTTCTTTTTTTTTTTTTTCTTCTGATGAATTTACGCTCAATAATCAGGCATCAGTTGACTAATCTTGCCTTCTTCAAGAGCCATCTTCTGTTCAGTAATCTTCAACCAAATACAAACACCAGTGAAACTGAGTACCAAACTAGCAAAACCGCTTCCCAAACCAATCCCAACAATGGCCAAAACAGATAAACCTTTATTTTTCATTGGAGGCAAAGGGTATCCGTAAAGATCTTTATTTCCTTCAAATGATGTCGCATTGAATCTTGGCAAATTCCCACTTCTATTCCCTAATGAAGCTGGAATTGGCCCTGAAAGCTTATTATTGCTTACATCAAAAGCTGATAGCCTTACTAATAAACCCAACTGTGGTGGGATTTGACCAGAAAGAAAATTATCATGAAAATCAATTACATTTAAATAAGCACACAATGCAACCTGCTGTGGGATCTCTCCTTCAAGCCTATTAGAGGAAAGATTAAGCACTGCAAGATTAACTAAGTATTGTAAATCTGCAGGAATAGGACCAGTGAGAGAGTTAGAAGATAGGTCTAGGGTTTGGAGATTAGTACAGTTTGATATATAAGGAGAAATAGAGCCTTGTAAAGAAAGATTTGTAAGGGAAAGTTTATAGATGCGGCCATTGTTACAAGTAGCACCAGAAAGATAGGAGTTGAAACCCGAACATGGATTTGCAAAATTTGGTTTTGTCCAGTTTTGAAGAGAATTTGTTGGGTCTTTTAAAGATTGACTTAAATGGGTTAAACAAGCTTCATCGTTTGGATCTGATGTAGAAAGATTAGTGCAGGTAATAATAAGAAGAAGTAGAAGCAGAGACCGAAAACTACAACCCATTTAGAAAGGAAGAAAGAAAAAAAAAATCAATTCTTGCTTAGATTTCTTTATTTTTGAGGTTCAGGAAAAAGAGAGAAACAGAGACAGAGTGGTTGCTACTGTTTATATCTTGTTTCATTAAGGTTGATGAAGAAAAAAATATTGGAAGCAACGCAATAGCAGGAAACAAGTCAAACAGAAAGAAATTAGAGAAAATAAAAGAAAGGGAAAGAGGGTATCTGGTCCTGTTATAGTTCTTGAACTTGAAATTTTCCGCTTTATAGTGTGTGTATATATATATATATATATATAAAGGTGACCTGACCTGGCCTTTATATAAACTGGGCTTTGAATTCAATTCCTGGTTATGATTTTGGGGAGAGGGAGGGGGAAAGAAGTTTGGTGAAAGTGAACGCAAGAGACACAAGTGAAGGGTGGGGTGACTTTGTGTGGGTAGTAATCTGCACGTATAAGGAGCAGGAAAGGGACAATACAGTATTTAGTCCTTGTTTGGACGAAGGAAATAAGTTCATAAATATATGGGTGGCACTTGAGAAGATGGCTTTTTTTTTTTTTAATTTAAGTAGAAAATAAGAAAATTATCAATAAATTGAATAATGAAATGAATCTATTTTATTGTTATATCCAATACCTTTATTGGAATATTTTACTAAAATTGACTTGTCTAAACTAAATTAAAAATAAAAATTTCTGTTTTTTTAAAACAAATATAATCTTTATCGTTTCACTAGAAAAAATGTGAATAATTATTAAATAATCTATTTTCTAATTATTTTAATCTATTGACCGACAGCTGAATATAGACAAGTGTAATCCACTTCAAATAAAATGTTGGAAAATAATAAGGGATTGAAGGATTTTACTTGGAAAATTAAGAGTTTAACATTTAAAATAGATGTTATTTAAAGGGTGTAATTCCTTTGAGCCCTAAATCGTTACACTTCCAATAAAATGAACTTTCTAGAAAAAAGAATTTATTTGAGAATTACTCTCTAATATGTACAACCAGTAAAAAGGTAAAAAAAAAAAGTGTTATGCACGGTAAAGGGGGTTTTGGTAATTAGGATGAAAATTCGAGGGAAGCAGGAAACATTGTGGAGAAATGCGGGGTTTTTCAATTTTTTATATTGATGATCAGTTCAAGGAGGGAGAGAGTTAAAGATATTTGCTTTATATCCGTGACGAAGAATAATGTAAAATCTAGTCCGTTATTAATGCTCTCACTCCTTTCACATTGGACTCACTGTTGCCGTCAGATCCGGTCTCTGTTACTCTTTGAGTCTCTTTCCATTTATTTTTTTTATTATTTATAAAAAATAAGGTTAATTAATTCTATATCATAAACAATGCGAAAATCTTTATTAAGGAACATACCATGAAAATTTGATAAAATTAAGTTTAATAAGATCTTCAATTTCATTAATTTATAAAATTCTAAATTGACGCTAACGGTGTGGTTGTTTTTTGTATGTGCTATGAAAAATATTATAAATAAAAAGTTTTGAATTCGAGTTATCTATATATCAAATAATATTATATTGATTTTAATGCTAATTAAAATTTTATGATATATTTAAAAGATGAAAATTCGTTGTTTAATTAATTTCAAATAATTTTATAAATTAATTGGTAGTTGAATGGATTTTTTTCATAACAATGAAATTTGCTATTATGCTCAATAAAACAAAAAATATTTATAGTTATCTTGTTGATATGGTAATGGCAATTGCCTTATGGTATAAAAATCCACATTGACATTGAATCTAGATGAAGCAAATAATATCAAATCCTTTGAAAGGGGAGATAAACATAGATAATGGCATACCTAGCTACTTGAACAAGTGCCCCATTTTGCTAAAGTAATATATATATATATATATATTAAGAAAGAAAAGTGAAAGAAAATTCCACTTATATATGTCTTGTGTATATAAATACAAATACAATAAATGAAATTCTTCACACTAGTATTTTTCTTTTAATGTCAATTAAAGCTTCAAATTCATATATGTTTGTACATATATAATATTAAGATTGTGTTCTACAACAATACTTTTAAGTAGCTTTTAATATTTTCACCGGTTAAAAAAGCTAAATATTATTTTTTATAGTATTCGATAATGCAGTTTTTGAATTGATTTTTTAGAAATTAAGGTAATATTTTATAAAAAGTTTCTTCATGTAACACTTATCTTTTAGTGTTTTATAAAAAAAAAACTATTCAAACAGCAACAACTAAACACTAATAAAACAGCTAATAATTATTAAAATAACTAATTTTGCCGAGTACAACGATAAACTTCAATTTAATTTGGAGGCTAATGAATGTAATGAAGTGGAAAATTATAGTTTTATAATCAACTACTAAAATACCAAGTGAATAATCAATAACCATTTGGATCAAAAGAAATGGACCGTATCCCATGTAGCAGAACTAGGTAGGCCGAAGATGCTCTCCACTCTCTAGCGGTTTTTTTTTTTTTTTTTTTTTTTTTTTAATTTTGCTTTAAAATTGTTAAATTTTTTAAAATTTTAGTTCCTAAAATAGTTTTTTTTTTTTTTTTTATTTTGCCTTAACCTTTTAAAAAAATTTGTAGTTCTCCAATTTCTATTTCTGACTCCACTACTGATTTTCATGTAAATTTTTTTTTATAAAATTAACCATTTGAAACTTTAAGTCACCACTATTAAAAGAATTTTATTTAAATTCAATTATCTATTTTGACGTATAGACATACATACTAAAATTTAAAAAATTAGGATTAAAATATATATCAATCTATTTTCATAGTTTGTCAAAATTTTCTAGTAAGTTGCTTATTCTTTGAATTTGTGGGGTTGAATGTCTTACCAAGTTTGTTCTCAGTCTAATTCTATTGCCAAACAGTGGGAAATGGAAATGATATGTGTCTAATAATTGGAATATTAACCATAATTAAGAAGAATATGTTCAATTTTTGATAAATTATTGTGCTTTTTGATAATTAAAAGGAAAGAAAGTGGGTTAAAAAATTAGGTTGAGTAGCACTATGAGTGGGTCCATGAAATGGAGGTGTCTACGGCAGAAGCTCTATTGGATCAGTATCACATGTCTGGCAGAGGAATCCATAGAAATAATCCTTTTAAGATGTGAAAAGTTCACACTTCACAAACGCAGAAGGGACTATCTTTTATGGGTTGTCACTGTAATGTTATTCACCTTCCACTATATATATATATATATATATATATATATATATATATATTCAAAAATCAAATGCCTTTTTTTTTTTTTTTTTTTATTTCGCATGCCTAATTTGTTTCAAACTATAAGGGTGAGCAGTCGGTCTATTTAAATTATCTTCATTCGAAATAATAAAAATTGAATAGACTAAAACTTTTTAAATATAAATTTAACTTAAATCAAGTAGTATATATAATTAAATTAAATCAGTTTAATTTAATTTAATTAAAAGTAACTGTTTTTGGTAATTCTATTTGTTGGGTTTTAAAAAATAAGATCAAATCAAAAAAATTTACAATTTTCTATGTTAAAACCGAAATAAAACCAATTATAAAAAACATGAAACCTGATCCATTCAGTTTGATGATTTGTGATTCTTCCAAAATGTGCTTAGCTCCAAGGGATACATGGTGTTTAAGAAAGTGATAATGTTTTGTTTGAGAGCTTAATGCATAAATATGATTCTGAATTTTAATCGATTTTTTTTTTTTGCGATCTTTGAATTTTGACCTAATATATTAAAATATTTTTTTAATAGATTGCGAACTCGAGTTCCGCTTATTATAGTTATTCGGTTACATCGACTAATGAATAATAATTCGTTATAATACACAAAGCTCATTTTAAGAAAAATATATATATGTATATATATTTCAAATAATCTCAGTCCATAAAAAAATTAGAAATATTTATATTCATTGCGAATATAACTAATCTTAATTTCCAATCAAAAAAGTTACTATTAGGCATTAGCGGTAATGATGCCAAACGACCTCACGGTTGAAAATTTGTCACCCCTTGAAGAATCGGGCAGTAAAAAAGCATGGTTTTTTTTCCCAAAAGTGTTAATTAATTATCACATTTATTGCTGATTCTTGAAGGCTAAAAGAACAAAAGAAGAATGATGTAGAACTATGGGTCATTTTCTCATGACAAAAAAGCCATAATAATAATAAAAAAACAAAATAATTATATCTTTTAAACTTCCACTAAATATACATTTATTCATCCTATTTCTTCCCCATTACTATGCACTAAAAGACAAATAAATTTTCACACTTGACCACAAAAGTGTTGATGAATGTACAAATTGCATGATAGTCCCTCATCCCATATATATTGATCTCTATTGACTTTTACATAGATTAAGAAAAACTAATTAATATTTCTAGACAATATATATAAAATAAAATTGACTTTACTGATAAAAAAAGTTAAAATAGTTAAACTATATATTTTTTTTTAGTGTTTTCTACAAATATATTTTTATAATATTAATAGGAATATGGATATACATTAAATAGAGATATATTAAGAAATTAAATAATAAATGATATTTGAAAAAGGAAATAGGACTGTGTATATTTTGGGAGAAATAAAAAAAGAAAGTGAGCATATATATATATGTGTGTGTGAGAGAGAATACTACATTGTTTTTAATTTCAATAAAATCATTCTTGTCACACTTGAATATTTCACGTCATTTAAAAAACTTAATTAATTTATTTAAATTATAATAAATTAAAATGAAGTGACTATATTACTTTTAATTCATGATATTCAAAAGATAAAAGGTAATATTTTATTATTTATTAAATATATAGGGTAAAAATATAAAAAAAATTATTATTTATTAAATCTATAAATGTGATAAATATTTGGTAATAGATGCAGTATAATAAAATTTATATGGTCTCAATATTAGAAATGTGGAATTTTATTTTTCAAATACCTTTTTGAATTCAAATATCCTTATAATGATTGTGGCCAAAACCCTTTTCTTTTTCTCCTACTCCTTCACTATAGATGATTGACATCAAGAGTATCTAATTCAATCTCATTCTTTTCTTCTATAAGAATTATATATATGAACTATACGAAGCAAACATAAATCAATAATTTTTTACTGGTGGACTGCCTTTTTTTTTTTTAAGCAAGATGGAAGTTGTAATTTAAATTATAATGCCTTATTTTAGAAATTAGTATCGTTATTAGTTATTTTAACTTACAATTAGAGATATTTTTGAGACATTAAAAAAAAAAATAAGTACATTAAAATTATTTTTTTTTCACCGGTAATTTTAAAGCCTTATTTCATTGGGGATAAATAACTGTAATTTTCCACAGAGTGTAAAAAGTCTTCTTATTTGATACATTATAATATCAATTTAAAATTTCAAAAATAGACTAATTTTTCAAAAAATAAAATAATAAAACACTTGGGAGAATAGAAGAGAGACAAAATATTTATTGCAAGGTAAATGGACTGAATTGGGCTTAAATTTCAACTAAGTGGTCCAGTCTCTAAGAGAAGTTCCATGGTTCGATGGTTGAAGTAACAAGAGACAGAACATGAGTGCCAACAAACCAACATACTGTTGGGGCTGTATTCATCCATTCAAAAGGGTATATTCTATTACAAGACCAACCTAAGTCAAATTAAAGGTCCACAAAAGGGACTAAGGGAAGGGGCCCCTAAATTCGCATATACATTTTATTTTTGTGGCACAAATGGGGGCCTTGTACCTTCAATTTTAAGGCCCTCTAATATTTATTATACCTTCTCTACCTCTCAATCCTCACAATTACAGCCCAATTTTGGTCCCTCAGACAGCATCATATCAACCCTTTAGTTGATAGCTTCTGTGGTACAAGCTCTTGTCACTTCAAATATAACCTTTAGCGGCTGTGTACGAGAGAGATAGATGTGACTTATGTTAATTGCCCTTTATTAATGGAAAAATTGAAACAACTTTATAAAATTATAAAGAATTAATTGAAACAACAATTCTAAATGAGCATTAATTGTTTTAATTATAAATTATAAAAAATTGATATCTAACTTAATTTTTATGTTTGAATCAAGCTAATTGAAATTAACTTTATTTAGAATTATATTTAATAAGTTATAACGTAACGCGATTAAACACATTTTTAATATAAAATTATATTAAACATATATTTAATTATATTATATTACGTTTCATTATTAGTCGTAAAATATAAAATATATCTTTACAATATTATACTAT
This sequence comes from Jatropha curcas, assembly GCF_041381405.1. Lineage (NCBI taxonomy): Eukaryota > Viridiplantae > Streptophyta > Magnoliopsida > Malpighiales > Euphorbiaceae > Jatropha > Jatropha curcas. The sequence goes on from NC_143153.1 coordinate 29,529,692, forward strand.
ATAAAAATTTAAATATTTGTGAATTGCAGTATTAGGTGTATATGAGAGTGCGGAACATGTGCCAAATCTAAAAATAATTTCTTTTGAGGAACCAATAATTTATAGTCCTGTGGTGGAAGTATTGACTCGTTATTTGTTGCTTTTGGCACACAAGATACTAAAAAAAGACAATTGGGTCGCACTTTTGGTACATCCAATCATGTTGTATTTGAAATAAGATATCCAATCATAGCCACTCATACATTTATTTTATTTTTTGATTCAACATTTTTTTTATTCATTAAAAATTTTAACAAACAGAAAAAACACCAGAGACTATAGAACATAAAACAGTCCTCTTTTTTATTAAATTAATGAAACTTTTTATGAGATTTTAAAATTTAAAATTTTCAGATCAACTAAACTATTTTTTATTTAAATTTTTAATAATTTAAATTGGATTAAACAAACTTTAACCATAAAGGACACCCTAAGACAACAATATCTATATTTTGAAAATAGGCATGTGGGACAAGCACACGTTTGGCCTTGATGGAAACTTTGAAAAATCAAAATCAATAACAAGTGTGAATTGGACTCTGGTGGGATTTTGCTCGACAAACCCTATCTTCTGAGTTTTGCCTCCGATTGCGATTTGTTGATCATCCTTATGCACATGTTATACCTTTTTACGAATAAATAAATTGTGAATAAGAATGTCCTAACACCCTTCTCCTTTCCTTTAATCGATTGATATTGTTTTTGTCCTTTAATAATTAAGCTTTGTATTTTGTATTATAATATGTTTTTAATGGGCTTGCAATTTGTATATATTTATATTTTTTATTTTTTAAATTTGAATCAAATCGAGCTAGCTCAAATATACATCTAACGAGTTAGTTTGAGTCATTCACAATATTAATCTTAGAAAATCAAAGATTTAAATCTTCATGCTATTTTTTCTAATATATGGAAGGCTTAATGGACCTAAATAATCTTGTGGACGGTATAACATGGATAGTTCTCAATTTTGAATAAGATTCACCAAATTGGTGATAAATTTTGTGGGAGATAACTCGAACTCAAGATCTCTCACTCCCTATATGTTTCATGAGAGGTAGGAAAACCAAATCTTGATGCTATTTGAGTGTATTAAATTAGTAGGTTTTAGCGAATCAAGTGTGGTATTGTTGATCTTTCTACCTTTCCTAAAAGAATTAGAGAGTGAAAGGTCTTGAGTTCGAGTTATCTTCATCACAAAAAGTTATCATCAATTTGATGAATGTCATTCAAAAGGGAGGATGTCCTTGCTGTGTAGCTTACAAAATTATCTGATCCATTGTGCCTCTCATGTATAAGAAAAAATTAGTAGATTTTATATTTATCATTTCTATTCATATTGAAAACAATTTTTGGTTCAAAATATTAATTTTAGGTTATCAAATTATAGTTTTAACATTAATTTTGCACATTGTAATAAAAAAAACTTCAAAACAACTAAAACTTGCTATTTTTCTCCCAATAATAACTAAAAATAATATTTTTCTGGAAAAACAATTCCAAAACTAATTATCTTGAATATCTAAAAATAATAATAGGCCAAACAAATCCTAAATCTTTATTTGATGAATTGATGCTTGAGACGGAGTCCTACAAATTAATAAAGATGTGTTTGGTTTGTCTGGTGTCTAATCATTGAGGTTGCAACTTACAAGCAAAGAAGGAAGAATCCAAAATTTTGAAAGGGTTAGAGTGGAGGCAAGCACTTGCTTTCCTTGTAGGGTCCTAAATGGGTCCGACAACTCTTGTTGGGGTATCCCTTAAACCTTATGGAGGAGTAAATTCTAGGACCAGATGGACCTCATATTTGTTTTGACTGAAAATCCAAAATGCAATGCTTATGTAGTATAGTTTGTTCACAAAATCTTAATCTAGCCCAAAAACTATTCCAAAAGGCCCCAAAATCATTTATCTATATTGGGATTATTATTATTCCTTGTGAATTTGTGTCAGTTCCCCTTTGCAATTCCCAACCTATAAGCAATTAAGCAGGGTCAATTTTGAATTTTCAAACATATATATATACTATAAAAATTTATTTTAACTATAAAGAGCTTGACTTAAGGACACAGATATGAATTGAAATTCAATTACTTTTTTTTAATAAATTCAATTATTTATAGGCTCGATTTAAATATTTTTTTTATACTTGCACGAGCTACATTTAAACGGGCCACAAATTTGATTAATTCTTACTCACCTTCTGAGGCAAGAAAAGATGGATTAGAAGAAATTTGTATTGCAAAGATTGAATTCACGACCTAAACTATAATGATCAACGCTGCAAATACTTTTTACTACTAAGCTATCCATTCAGATATTTAGTTAGAAACAAAAATAACTAATGTATTAATACTATAGAAATAATTATTTTTTTGTATTTTTAAAATCATATCATGAAAATGCAAGTTAATTAGACGTAGTATACCTTAAAACAAGATGTAATATAGATTTTTTAGTATATAAAATAGCTATTAATATATAATATTGAGATAAAATGTTATCACTAGATACAAAAAGTACATCAAAATTTATAATTTTAATATGTTAATTGAAAAATGCAAAAATTGAAGAAATCAAACTTGAATAAAATTTCGAGCTCGGGATTAAGCTTAAATTTGGCTCACGCTCAAAACATGCATTATCAAACCAATTTCAACTAATATAATGAATTTAATTTAACAAATCAAAATATGTTCATACTGCGAATTCAAATTTAAAACAATATCCATTTTTTTTTTTTTTAGTAATCGTTACTATTTGACTCATAATTCTATTCATAAATTAAAATCCTTAACCTAAGTTTTATTTTGATATTTATGAAATTGCAAAGTTTAGTGCTAAACTTCAAAATCCACCGACTAGGATTAAGAATCCAAATTCTACGTACAAGATGAAGATGAGCTGTACAGTACCTTAATTTGCAGGTGGTTGGACTTGCAGGTTCACTATATATATATATATGTATATATATATACTTGGTATGTTTGCAGGTGACCACAGTCCTTATGGTCCATTGGTTCCCCCAAATAGTGGAAAGACCTACAAGTCTAAGTGTGGTTCCCCTGTAGACTAAGGTCCCCCACTGGCCTTTTTATTAGACATAGGGTCTGCATCATAGCATTAGCCTTTTTATTAGCCGATAGCTGTTATAAAGCGGTTCATTAAATTATAAATATTCGGTAAAAATAGTTTTTAAATCCCCAACTTATAAGTGAGATAAAACTTGTTTAGAAACAAAGTTGACTCGGCTAATCAAACTGTCTGTTGATTTTCACTTATATATCAATTTATCTGATCCGCAAAGAACGAGGACCTTTGCTTGTCCATATTTTTCTCCATTGGGCTTGGCCCAATAGTTTGGTACCCAAATCCACTTAATCCAATGTCTCATAGTTGGAGCCATGCCATGCATTCCCTTTGGGCCTTTGTCCTTTTAAACTTAATTAACTGTAAAGGTCAATTGAATAATGCTTTTGAGAGACTCACGTTGACTTGGGATTAAAATGATTTGTACGTGCATGAAAACATCATCATTGGTACTACTACGTTAATTAAAGAGATGAAAATGCACATAATTTGGTGAAAATGCTGTAAATGAGGATCATAAGTTATTATTGTTATTTAAAGTGGAAATTTTGTGTCTTAATTAGTTGCTCATTTCTCAATGTTTAGAGCTGTTGATTCATGATTTATATAGTGACCACCAAAATGATATGATTAATTAGTCTGGTTGGTGGTGTAGTCGATAATTATTTTATTAGGTTGTGTTCATAAAAATCATGATTAAGGAGCAACTTTGGCACAAACACAAATATGAAAACAACTACCTAGAAAGATTATCGACTTCCATTTTCCGTTTTCAAAGTGATGGATTAAATTATCAATTCTCATTACATTTATATATTTAGGTATAGGGCTCAAATTTAAGATTTCACCTTTTTTTTTTTTTTTCTTGATTGAGTATGAAAAGATCTCTCCAACTCAATTCACTATATAATTATATAAATGATGACGGTTAGAGATGGCATGGAATGTGAATAGTTAGGGGAACATAATTATTTTTAGAATTGTCAAATCTCTTAATTAGGGAAAAGAGAACTTAATTACATTTCATGAGAATCACAATTAGTGATCAAATCAAATAATTTCAGAAAACTCCAAAGAAGCAATGAGTGTGAGACAAAATGATAGCTTTTTTTTTTCTTTTTCTTTTTTTTTTTTTTCTTTTTGAAAATGACAATCTTAATATTTCAAGAACTACCGTACGCCTTTATCTATTTTTTGTTTTTTTGGCATATACACTTTTATTTTTTATAAGCTTTTTGCATGGAGAGAAATGCTGTAATCATATAGTGTGACCGATATGATAGGGCACTAAGATTACCTCTTCCAATTATGAAATCAGCTAACCCACGTACACTTTTTTTTTTTTTTTTTCAAATTGAGTTAGTGGATTCATATAATTTATGAATTTAAATGATAAATAATAAATTACTTATAAATCACAAAACATAAAAATATTAATTAATTTTAGAGTTCAAATTTCATTTGGTTAAAAAAATAAAAAAATTAACTAGAGGTTCTGCTCCTCTCACTGCTTAAAAAACAAAAATGCAAATATTTGACATGATAACGCAATTAAGTTCTATTTTGATTTCTAAAATGATCTTAATGGGAAATGGTTGAACCCATCGCCTGATAAAGCCATGCACATTTAGGTTTGATTTGATATATTGATAAGGAATTTCAGAGCATTTTGACGAAACGAAATTAGTTGAATAGACATGTACGAGACTTTTCATTTTCTATGGATCATGGTTCAATCCTGTTAAAGAATTAAGAATATATATAACATTCCAAATACACCGCATTAAACTACTTAAATTGATATTGTCATTCAACGGTTAAAGAGACAAGCTAATATTGAAGCTCATACTCTAGCAAAAACTTCTCACTGATATGCTAATATCAAATAATGAGATTTTATTTTTGATTGCATTTCATTCTTATTTTCTTAATATGATTTGGTTTTTATCCTTCAAAAACAAAAAAATAGCATTTAAATTCATAATTATTTCAAAGTTATGGGATTTGAGTGCGACGTAATTGTTATTTATTAATAAAAGAGAAGCTAAATAGATTCTTTAACATCACTGAATTAGTGAAAATTGTTATAATAAAAAAATCTAAATTTCAAACTTTTTATTTCCACTTTTAACATTTCGATAAACTAAGAGGTACAATCAATAAAAAAAAATCAATAATTAAGAAAAATATATTAAATAAAAAGCTTCACAGAAAAGGATAATGCAACTACTTTTACTAATTTTCTAATTAGATACGTACAAGGCAGTTCCACTAAACAAGAATAAAGGTAACCAATTAAGTCCAAAGATTATGATTAATTAACAGGGATAACACTATTTTTGACATCAGAAAGAAAAGCTACTTAAATATGTCAAAATGTGTGTGCCCAGCAAATGGGTTGTTGGGATTTTCCTTTTAGATGTTTTGGATTTGGTAATAAATTGTAAGTCTTCAATGCTAAAAAATGTAGAGCAACTCACCAGTCAAAAACATGCAGCTATTGTTAATCTTCAATCCTAAGGACATTGTAAAGATGCTTTTGAAACTCAATTTCCCGCCAAGATTACAGCTGATCTTTCTTTAGAAAAACCAAAGCAATTATGTGGTTCCATGCTTGCCAGTGAAAAAGAAAAAGGAGATTTTGGTGAAATCAATAGCATTCACATGATCATGAAAAAGTAACTATGCGAGCTAGCTTGTTTCCACATGGCCAAGAAATTTTATTTGGTAGATTGTATCTTTCTTTAGCAACCCATATTAAATTGTTCTAACTGTGTTAAATCTTGTAATGTATAAAAGGTTCCATGCCTGTAGTCTGATTCTGTTTTTTTCAAAATCCATCTTTCAATTGTAAAGTCTCCAATTGTAACTTTTTGTTCTGTCAAATTATGGAAAAAAAAAAAAAATGAAGTGAAAAGAGAAACTCCGTTGAAAAGAAATTTTCAATAAATAAGTTATTCTCTCCAAAAAAAAAAAAAAAAAAAAGAAATTAAGAGAAAGTGTATCGTCCATTAACTCTTTTATCTTTTAATGAAAAACGATGACACGTTACTGTCAGGTTAATAGCTAAAAATTGATTTCAATCTTATGGTTAAAAAGATATCGGATATTTTAGTTGTGTCCATTGTTTGAAAATTTTTTTGGGATGTATCAAAAAAACAACCAGACGTAAGTATGGCTACGGGTTCATTTTGAACCGAAATCAAATTGTATTTTAGATGAATCAGAATCGAATTGAAACCGTCAGTTTAAAATTTTAAATCGGAACCGAAGGTTCCAAAATCAATTAAAATTTTAGATAATAATCAATTAAAATCAATTAAAATTTTAGATTTATGTAAATATTAAAATCTAAACCTAAACCGACAGTTCTAATCTAGTTCGAATCGAAAATTTTCTATTTTTATTTTCAAAATGATAAATACTTAACCTATTCTATATATCTCTAAAAGTCTCAACAATATTGTACTACATAATATACTTTACTTAAAATTTTTTTTTTAAATACACTTTACTTTAAAAGTTAAAAATCTAAAAAGTAAAATGGTAAAAAAAGAGAGAAATATTTAATATAAACTTATATTGTTTATAACTTTTTTTTTTTACTCTTTTAAATTGTTTACTAAGCTTAAAATTACATTCTTTTGAAGCATTTTTCAAAATTTTCTTATAATTTATTTAATTAATAACATTTAAACAAAATAAAGTGATAACTTATTTGATTATTTTGTAAAATTAATTAATTTGATTTTTATATGAATATGAGCATTCTAAAATTTATTTAAAATAAAATTTACCAATATTTTTTAAACTCATATCAATATTTTTGGAACAAAGATATAACATTAGAATCAATTTTTTTTTTAAATATATATTGCCGGAAAACCATGATCGAAACCGTCGGTTCATCGGAATCGCACCGAAACTAGCAATTCAAATTCAATATTTTAAAATTTTAAACTGGCGATTCAATGAACCCACCATGCCTAATGAGAGGATAACCGGCCTATGATTTAGTGTCTTATTTACAAGGAAAGAAAAAACCTACAAAAGCTTTGCAGGATTTTCCTCTTTAAAGTTGAACCACATGATGGTTGAAGAACATATATTAGAGGCCACACATGTGCATAAGAAGAAAAATCATAGCACAACATATATGTGTGAACAGAAAACACAAAGGTGTAGTATTTGACCGGTCATAGAAATCCCATATAGGCACATGTCATAGCTTTTATGCCCATACATCATTAGCCTGCGCCTGTGACTGTGAAGTGTGAATTTAACTTGGTGGGTTCTAAAAAAAATGAAAGAAAGAAACTCTGTGATCACACTGTAACCGTAACAAACACACATTCATGCATACAATTATGGGTCATTGGATCACAAAAACCTAAAACCTATGTTAAAGCATGTCCGGCTTCAACATGTGAGGTAGTATTTAGTATTTTGATAAGATTAAAATATTATTTTAATTTATTATAACATTTGATAATATAATATTAACCCTAACCTTTTAAATTTGACACGGTATTTCACGAAACGTTATCTTCATTAAGCTTTTAGCGTTTTATAATTTTTTTATGACATTTATATTCATCACTACTTTTTTTTATCATTTTATATTAAATAGTTAATCAAATAGTTATTTAAACAGAACACTTTTATTCTAAAGCGCTTAACAACTAAGTGTTAATCATTAATGAACAACTGTTTTATTAGAACAACTAAAATTGCCCAAGAAACCCCCGACCACAATCCTTTTTTTCCACCTCTACAGTCCATCTTTACTCTATCCTTTTATTCTTTTTTATTATGTGCACTGTTGACATGGAATGTTATGTTATGTTATCTTTTGAGAAAGCTTAGATAATAAAAAGGTTTTAGTAATGATGATGTTATGTTCATGGAGAACAATAATGGCTTGACGAGATTATATATATAATATTATATATGGTCAAAGGCTCAAAGCAAAAGAGATCATTTCTGCTATGCTGTGTACTTACAAGAACCAAATAAAAGCTGAATCTAATTATGAAGTGGAGGGGTCATATCCCATATTGCAAAATCATTCCCCACTCTTCAATATATATATATAATTTTCTTTAAAAAGCTTCCTTCCATTGCTTTGAAGATAGAAGACTATTTGCCAATGAGTTATTTTTTAACTTACCAACACTGCAGTCAGTATTCAGAACTCTGAGATTCCGAGTTGGTTCTCAGTACTGTGGGAAATGGGAATAGAGTTTGAAATTCCAAGAGTTCAATTAACCAAAGAACAGAAAGAGACACTATTTATATATTAAAAGGATAAAGTGTTGAAAATTTGAGGTTCTTGTTCATGAAAAGTTGCCACCTACAACTCCATTAGCCACCCTTCCCCCTCCAATTTTCTCCACTAGCTAAAGAAAAGAAAAGCCAAAAAAAGAAAAAACCCACAAAATAACCAATCTTACTTTTCTATCTCTCATTTTTTTTTTTTAATTTTGATCTCCATGCAAAAAACCTTCTCCACTTTTGCTAAATACAATTAGCCTAAGCTAAGCATCTGTCCAAGCAGCAAAAACAGGCATGTGAGGCAATGATACTGCAGACCTAAGTTGAGCTGCTGTTGGGATCCAAGAAATCTCGTTACTAGATGGATTACTGAACAACTTGGAAGTTGCTGAAGGAGGCATTGCAAACAGCATAGGCATGCTAGCTCGATCCGGGCTACCTTCTCTTGAGCTACTTAAACTTGTAACCAATGAAGAAGCATTTGACAAGTGAGTTCCGATCTTACCTGACTCTTCCACTTGTTGATTATGAATGGAGCTCAATGTATCAATTCCAGTCACATTCTCAAAGATCTGAGTTTTGAAATTATCGATAACATTCGATGCCTTTTGATCAGATTGATAGAGAGCCATTTTCCAATCTGATTCACTTTGATTGTTCTTTTGCACAGGAATCACTTCACTAAAGCTATTATGAGTTGAATGATTTGTAGCTTCATTAACCGGTCCAGCATCTTTGTTTCGCCTTGCTACTTCTCCTGAAACAAGTGTATTACTGGCCATGATTCGCTCTACATCATATCTTGTTATGTCAAAGTTGGTTACAGCATTGACCCCGCGAAATTTTATTGCTGCTACGTCATAAGCTTCTGCTGCTTCCTCTTGAGTGCCTAGAGTTTAAAGACCATCAATGACTTACTAATAGGTCTTATGATTAGTATTAGAGAACTTAAAATCAATATAGTTGCTTTTTAAAGTCAAAATCTGACTTATACTTAAAGAAACTTACTGAATGTTCCTAGATAAAGGTCCTTGTTTCCGGCGACCCTTCCGATTCGAGCTTGCCATCTTCCATGCTGATGATGTCTGAAAACAAAATTTGAACAATTTGGGGAAGATTAATTAAAGTGAAAATCTTTATATGTGTTTAGTAAATGTGAAATAGAGGACTATTGGACCTTGTTACTCCTCTGTACATAGAAGCACCCCTAGAGAATCCACTGCTTTTCCTGCTTAGAAGAAAAAGATCAAAGTCAAAAATAAGATTCTCTGGACAAAAATGGCGTGAAGCATGCAGTAGGAGACAATAAAGAAAGGCAAAAAAGAATTTTTTGACCTTCTCAAATGAGCAACATATTCTTGTCTGGTCATGTTCTTCATTTCTTCTAGTTCTTTTTGATAATTTTCCAACTGACCAAACAACAATAGCAAAATTGGCTTTTAATAAATAAATATTGCAAAAATAAAAAATCCCCTTATAATGTTGGAAACAAAAGGAATGTTAGAATAGTTACCTGGAAATTGATATGGGTAGAGGGACCCCAATATTTGAGTGCAGCTAGATCATAAGCTCTTGCAGCTTTTTCTTCCATATCATAACCCCCTGAATATATATATTTTGGATTTTCTTGATACATTATTTTTTACAATATAGCTTAAAAATATTTGATCATTTTAAGGAAATTTGCTTACCCAGATAAACTGAGGTCACCGTTGTTTAATGACATCCACAGCCAAGCCAAGCAAATAAATAAAATAAAATAAAATAAGCTTCATATTTTATTATGAGTAGAGTTTAAAATAAAAAAAAAAAGAATTAAAGAGAAATTTCCAATAGAATATGCTTTCTATAACTAACCTTGTCTTCCTTTTCTGCTTTGACCTTCCTTCTTGCAACTATTGTCCCACAAATGGGCTTCATATCTTCCTGTCCATCTATGCCTGTTTAACAAAAATTCATTGAGAAAACAAGTTTCAAGGAAAATGATAGGAAATCAAGGAACAAAAACAAAACCAACCCGAAGAATAGGTAGGAAAGAAATAGCTGAGAAAAAATAAAAATAATTACAAACAAAAGCTCTCATTACATGTAGTTCAAAAAATATATATATAAGAAGCTCATTTCGAGAAGCATAAATTAAAAAATGGATTAATGGATTAATGAAATAAAGAAATACTAATTACCTAGTAACACCTCTATATTGTGAAGTTCTTTGGCCAAATGTATCAATAGATTTCCTATGAACAGTTTGCTTCTGCTCCGCCTTATCAGGCCCTCTTTTCTTGGTTTCTATGGCAACACAGTCGGTCACAGCAGGTGAAATTTGTTGTGAACCAGTAACACAGCTTGACTGAGAGCCAGGGCTCATAGACAGGCTCAAAGATTGCAAATCCCCATATGCCATTGCACTAATAGCCCCAGATTCACCTCCACTACTGTCGCCCATGCAACTTATCATCTTTTGTTGCTCCATTGCATGTTGATTATTTGAATAATTTCTTGAAACCCAATTTCTCATTCCACTTAGAGTATCATCCCCAAGATTTTGAATCTGAACATTAGAATCTGAAACCTGATTCTCTTTGGGTTCTTCTCCAATTAACATGTCATAGCTCCTAAAATTAGTATTATTATTATAATATGGGTAGTGCTGGACCTGAATCTGATGATTCTGGTGTCTGGGGTTCTGATGAAGATGACTTAGGCAATTTTGGTGGTTGGGTTCATTATGGTTGTAATACATGCTGTCTAAGCTAAGAGGCATAGCTTCTCTATCAGTAGTTTCATAATGATGGGTGCCCATTGTTGCACCGCCAAAGAAGTCTTCCAGTTTTGGAGTTGAGGTTGTTGCCGCCAATGTTGCTTCATGTATAAAAAAACAAAATCTTTAGAAAAAAAAAAAAAACAGATAAAACCCAAAACAAAAAACTTAAGCCTAAATTAATTTATGAAGCTACCTTGAGTCTGTGACCTGGTAAGAGCTTCCATGATACAAAGAGACCCATCTGACTTTAATGGCATAACAGGTAAAGAAGAGTATAGCCCACCATTTTCGCCTTCTACAGCACAGTAACTCCCATAATTGATGTTTGATTGGAAGAAACTTGCTGGAATTGCAGTAGGCACAGAAATAGAAGAAGCAGAAGCACAAACAGAAGCAGCAGAGGTAGAAGGAATCTCCATTTTCATTTGAAGAGGCGAAAGGGAAAAACCTAACCAGTGAGTATTACTATTGTTATCATCATCATTGTTTATGGACTTCATCTTTTTTTTCTCTTGAGGAAAGCAAGTCAATGATTGAGTAAAAATAAACTAATCATAAGCAAATATATTTCTTTTTCGCTTTCTTTTTCTTGGATTTCACTAGCTGAGCTCCATTTTTTCAAACTGGGTTTCGAGTTTTTTCTTTTGTTCTTTAGTTGCAGAAATTTGGATTGGATCAAAGCTAATAACCACTCATAGCTAAAACAAAATCCAACTCTGCTGCAACTGAATCGATATTACTTTTCTTTTCTTTTTTTTTTTCCTCTCTCTCTCTCTCTCTCTCTCCCTCTCTCTGAAAAGATCTCCAATGAGAACAAAGCAAGTTCCTTTAAACTAAACAAAAAGAATGAGTTACAGCAAGCAATGCTGGGTATCCTTCCTGCATTCCATAGGGATCTGTGTTTGAGAAAGACCCCTTCTTTCTTTCTCTCTTTTGCTTTACTACCCTACGCTCCCTCCATTCTTCCTTTCTTTTTCTTTATTTATTAAGACTCCAAACCCTTCGAATGTTAAATAAAACTAAATCCTTACTAAAAATCCAAGAAAGAAAAGACCTACACCAGAGACAAAAGTATAGTAGCACTAGACACTAGTAATGCTAAGCAACCTCATTTTCTCATGTGGATAGGACTACTCAGGACATTGCAAAACCCAGCGGTTTTAACCAAGTCGCCATATTTCTTAATTGCTTTTATTTGTTCTATTTATTGAACTAGTGCTTTTCTTTTATCTGTTTAACTGTGAAGTGATATTATAGTGCTTCTTTTTATATTCATTTTGATTAAAAGCATAAATTAAATAAAGCAAGTTTAAAAGGAGATAAATAATTTTTATAATTTCTCTATATTTAAAGTATAATTATCAAAACAAAGATAAACGCATTAAATTTATTTATAAGATAAAAGATTTACTTTAAGAACATTTTCTAATAACTTTTAAATGATATATAGGGTTGTAAATTATTTACTTCTATTGTTGCCTCGGTCTGTTGGTTTTCTAATATATAAAATTTTTCATTACCGACTTGGATAATACTAAAAAGACACTAATACGAGTATGCATGCATTGGATTGACATTTTATTCCAATAAAATCAGGTACTTGGTTTTTGTTTTGTTTTAATAGACAATGGTGGTATTATTATTATAATATCTATCTATGGACCTCCAAAAGATCTGAGGGTCACAGGCAGCAAGACAAAGAGTCTATCTAGTCACTTCAAATACAATATAGCTTCTGTACTGGGCCTCCTACTTTGAAAAGCTCTCTAGGGGTTATGCTATTGCTATACGTCTGCCACCACCACCACCGCCTAACTAGGACGAGAAGAGACACGACGCCGTTTCTTCATCAATGATCTTGGAGGACTCGACGGCAAAGTGTTGGCAAGTCACACATTTTTCTTTTGACTTGCTTATACTTGTCCTATGCAAGTAATTGTCTTTGACAGAGGGTTAACCTTAACAAGTACATTATTGCTCTGAGCTTAGTTCGAATTTTTTTTGCCATTTTACATAAACTTTTGGTTATCATTTACACATTTATCTCGAAATATAAAGAATTAGAAATTTAAATCCTAACAATGTTTAAACGTGACATGACATGGGTAGCTTTGATTCAACATAAAATAACTAAACATCAACAGGTGACGTGAGATTGGTAGTTTCATTCAACATACTAAGTATAACTATATCCTTGTTTATTTTAGGAAGAGAATTGAATGGCTAAATTATGTGCCTCCAGTGTACTACAACAACTTCCATTTTCAATTCAATGCACGTTCTTGGGTTGCATGCCCTCTTTAATGAATACGATACTTTGCAATAAGTCTGTGTCTGTCTATCCAATTCCAACCAATATATATATATATATTAAAAATGGACATTTTTATACTACAGTATTATCACTTCCTTTTTTTTTTAAAAGAAAAAATTCTTTAAACTAAAGCAGTCTTAACATAGTAATGATGAGATCAAACATGGGCCAAAGTTGCAAGAAATAATTAAGACACTAAATTAATTGAATTATTGATGTGAATAATTGAAAAAAAAAAAAAAAGACTGTTTTCATTTCTTTTTGGATATGCTCTTATGGAGAATGTGGATGTAGTAGTCAACTCCATCTTCCAGACATAAAGGGAGAAGTGGGACGCTTACACACTATGGAAGAAGGAAAGCCAAAGAGGATTTTGGACATGCAAGCTATTTAGCTAGCTCTTTGAATTAATTAATTAAATTAAATGAAAAAAAAAAAGAAAGTGGGTATGGCTACAAAGTGATATTTAGTTCATTGCAAGGGGCCATCCATGGATGACTCAAAGTTAATATTCTTGGAATGATAGATGTGAAGGGCCCTTAAGGAACATGCTTTTTGTGAGATATACATTTTATATTTGTACTAACTTATCATTAAAGGGTAATGAGACTGAAAAAGCACTTTGCTAAAACCACTTTAGGTTTTTAATTCCTTCAAGACAAAATTTGAAGCCAAAAATATTAAAAGATGTCCAAATTAAAGATCTTTGCAGGGATTGCGTTTTTGTCTGTCTGAGTTGCTGGGCCTTTCTATCCTTGCGTTGCCTAGTAACAATAAAAAAGAATGTAATAATAATAATAATAAATCATAAATTATGATTATATGTTTTCTAGAAAATATATATTACTAATCTAAGTAATGTTCCAATGAATCCAAGGTAACTCAAAGACTTAAATGCGCTCCTTTGTTTGTTCAGAATTCATATCTAATCAACAATACTTATGAAGAGCAGAGACAATGACTTGACCAAAAAAAAAAAAAAAAAAATATATATATATATATATATATATATATATAAATTCTCTCTTCCATTGATCTTGACATTTTCATCGTTTTCTATAATGCTACTATATTACACTAATAAATTCTCTCTTCCATTAATGGGTTGCATTGGGTTTGGGTTCGAGATTTGAGAAAGGAGGAAGGACCCTGATAATAATTGACCTAAAAACCAAAAACCAAGAACCCAAAACCGAAAAGAAAAACAGAAGAAGGAAAACCCATTTCAGAATAATACATAATAGATATATTTGCATGCAAAATTTTGCATGACCTAAGTTCATGGAGACAGATTTTCCAGAGGAAATGATTTGGTTTTGAAAAGAACAGTGGGGGGAAGTTTTAGGGTGGAAAATGGAGGAATATATAATAGTGAAGGGAATGTAGTGAAGAATTTCTTTTTGATTGAAGTAATGATGAATAAATCCACCCACAAAGGGCAGTTGGGGCCAATGAAATTTTGCTAGAAATAGTGCATGGCCCTAACAAAAGAGCTTTGTTTATTGCCTCAGCAAAATTTGCTTTTCTTTCATTTTCAACACCCTTTTGGTGGGATGCAAGATGGGGATGCATTGGGTTGGTGCTGCCTCTTTTCTCTTCACTGTCTGCTTTTAATAGAGCCTGTCAGATTTACCCTTCCTTAGATTTGTGGTTTTGGTTCAATTGTCCTTGCTGCTAACGGACCATTTTGCCCTTTACAACACGTTTCTACACTTGAATTATCCTCTATTAGATTTGGGCTATTTTATGTCAAGAGAAAGGATTGCAGTCTATTCTGTTGGAACCAAATTGAATAGAAACCAAATAAATTGAATTTTATACGAAAAATCGAATCAAATTGAATTGTATACTAGCCTAAATTAAATAAAATTTAATTGGTTTGCTTCGATTTGATTAATTTTTAGAATTAAATCGGTTAGTTTTATGATTTTTATAAAATCGAATCGAAAATAGAAACCGAAATCAAACGATTATTTGAATCAGTTTTTCCAAAAACTACTCAGCCTTGGATAGTTTATGGTATGATATAAACATGTTGATACTGCTATTTTTATAAAAATTAGCACGTAAATTATGTATTGACTCACAGTAGTATTTCATTGCAAAGGAATACATATGATTTTTTCCTGTTTCTGTAAATATAAATAAAAAAAGGGTTAAAATTATAATTTAGTTGATTTAATGGTTTTGTGGACTATTCGTCGACAATTTGTCTTTGTAGACAAATTGGCTTCAAATTGGCAAAACTTTCTTTCTTGTTCAAGCAGTGAAGCTATCTTGAAAGATTTTTATGTCCCAAATAATAGAGCTTATCTGATTTTTATTCTCTATTAGATAAGATGGCAGTACGTAGAGCAGGGAGTCTCTCTAATAATTACTCATCTAACAATCATTCGTTCACGAACGCGAACACAATTTGATTGCTACAATTATTTATCTATAATCTACCTAGAGAAGGTATATATCTATTGCTTATTGTTATCGTACTTTCTTTTTCAACGAGAGACACTGTTTAAGGATCTTTTTAACATTAAATAATACTGAGTAGAAGCTATGTAAAATTAATTTTTAAAACAAAAAAAAAAGTATATTTAATATTTTTTCAATCATAACCATTCAAAAACTAACATTTTCCAAGTATTTGTAATGTTTATTTGAAAGGGTATTTTTAAAAAAGAAAACATATTGCAGTCTCCATATTATTGATAAGCAATAGTTTTAGACCCTTTTATTTACATTAAAACGAGTGGCAAAGAAAAGATCTCTAACCCAAAGGGGAGACCAAGAAAGCAAAGCAAACAAACCAGTCATATGACCAAATACAATTTGTTTTGGTGGCTTACAACTCAAAACCTTGCTGGCTACATGTCTTGCAAATATTGTAGCATCAGTAGCTTTTCCACCTTGAGAAGCTCTAGCTCTTTCGGCAATGGCCTCCTTGAAATCTTTGTATAATTTCCAATCGCAATTTCCCAATTTTTCTGATGTAGCTTTACCAAAATTTGATCTTATGGCACCAGGAACCACTAGCACCACATTAATTCCAAAAGGTCTTAATTCGAGTCTCAAAGTGTTAGACAAAGCATGCACAGCTGCCTTACTAGCACAATAAGACCCAGCCCAAGGGGTAGGAACCTTTCCTACTATACTTCCTACATTTACTATACTACCCCTGCCTTGTGATGCCATATAGGGCACAACATTTTGTATTAATCTTAATTGCCCTAATGTGTTAATTTCCCAAGCTTTCCTAATTGTGTCTAGTGAAAGCTCTGCCAATGGCCCTGTACTTCCTATTCCAGCATTGTTGATTAATACATCAATTCGGCCAAATTTTGATATAATAGTGTTCACACCTGATGATACACTCTCATCAGATGAAACATCGAACCCTAATGTATCCATGTCGTCTGATTTGAGGTCCAACATATCGTTGAGGCGTTGAGGAATGTCCGAAGCAATGACATGGCAATTTTTCTCAGCAAATGCCTTGCAATATTCATAACCAATGCCTCCTTTAGCACAACCGGTGATTAACACAACTTTACGGCCATCCATAATGTTTTTTTTTTTTTTTTTTTTTTTCTAATAGTTTTGCTTTTGAAAATTAGATGATTCCTGAACATATTTATAAGAATAAGAGGTTACCATTTTTAAATCCACAATAGAATAATCATTATTCTTGTTTATAGTTTGGACTATGATGTAGAATATGCTTAATTGCTTGTTGCATATTCTTGATTGGCCGGCTTATTGGAGTTTCTTAGTATATGACCTTTTGTGTACTTCTATATGGGATGTCAATTTTATCACACTTTTGTTTCTTGTTTTTTTGTTGTAACTTATGTTCCATATGTGTAAGACCAATTCTAGAAATTTTAGCTTATTTTTAAGAATATTTGATAGATTAATTAACTTGAAGAAGTGACTACATTATTATTATTATTATTATTATTATTTAAAGATATTTCAAAATTAAAAAATTTGAACTTTTATTTTTATAAAAAATAGATAAAAATTGATCATAAACTAAAATAGTTTGTATTAAATTAAATTAATTTAAAATTTAATTTTAAACAAAAATTAATTAGACATTATTAACCTTTGTTTGGATGTTGCAATAAAGAAAGTTATCATGGAAAATATCTAAAGAGAGGTGTTTTTCCTTGTTTGGAAAAAGAAAGCAAGTATTGAAGAAAGTAATGTTTCACTTATTTTTTCATTCCGACCAATATATTTTTCAATTTCAAAAAAAAAAAAAAAAATATTGGAGCAAAATGAAAATTTCCCTTATTTTAAAATTATCTAAATACTCTAAATTAATTAACAAATTTTTAACATTTCTTAAATACCATTACTTAAGCATTATTCAATTTGACGAATCAGCTTGGGGCTGAATTATCACTAGTAGTTCAAATCCTAATTGATTCTTAATGTATGTAGTTTAGTGCTAATAACAATAATTAAAATTTTCTAACAAAAAAACAATAACTAAAATCACATTTCATCGTTTAAAACTAAATGAGGGGGCATGTATAATTGTCAATTTCTAATAATAGGTAAATATAACACTTGGAGCAGTAATTTAAAAATTTTGATTAAGACAAGAGATCAATCAACATAAAATTTTTAATGAAAATAATATATTATAGATAGATAGAGTCATTAAATGAGAAAGGATTAGATAGGTATTTGGAATGGAAACAGAAAATCCAAGGAAAATCTAAAACAACAATGAAGAAATGGAGAAAATACACAAACACAAACAGGGGTCAACAGGAAAAAAGTAGATTATGGTTAGCAACCCAACCGAGAGAGACCACACCACAGAGCTGTTTTTGTGCTATGCTGTATGCATGGGATTAAAAAGGTCGTCCTTGCTTTTTCCTTTTTTAGAGATATATTATATTTTTATTTTAATTGTCACTCGCTCACTATAACAAAGTGCCTATCTATTAAAACTTCTCCTGCCATTTCCTCTGCAAATTTCTAACCTCATTACTCTCTTTAATTATACTCTCTCTCTCTCTTCTTTGATATGTCATGCAGTGATGGTCTCTCTCTCTCTCTCTCTCTCCCCTTGACATGTCTCATTCAAAAACAAGATTCTCTCCCTCTAGAGCTACTTCGGTCACTGCAACAGCTACCCATTTCTTTTTTCTTTTTAAATTGAATAAAGATTTTATTTCTTTATTCTGATGTTACTGAAGAAGGGCTGGAGACTAGTCTAAACTATAGCCCTGCCTTGCTTAAGAGAAGAAAAGAGCCATAAAACTTCTAATATATAGTGATAGATTTTGCAAAACAAATGGAGAAAGAAAAGATAAATATGGAAAATAAGCTTTAAAAAAAAAAAAACAAAATGGGCTCCAATATTCACTTATTGAAGACCAAATAAGAAAAGAAATGCCAATCACTAAAATACTCACATTCCTAGGACACCTACATTGTCTGAAAGAGAGTGCAAACAGAGAAAGTTTCTCCAGCCAAAGAAATCAATATATATATATATAATTATATGGTTGCTTGGTGGGGTTTGGATTCAGAGAAGAATCTGAACCCTTTTAACCCATATTGATTACAGGATGAGGCTTTGATTTCATGTCTCCTATAAGGTCTAATTGGATAATAAAACTGGATAGGATAGACAGATGGATTGATGATACAATTGTTACTGCTTTCTACTTTTGCTTTGTCTTCAAGATAGATCAAGGAATTAGGCCCAGAAAGTCGTTTCTTTATGGCGTTTTGGTGAATTTGTATTTTGTACTAAAAAGAAAAAAATTTTGTATTTGACTTGGAAAGAATTGACGGGTACAACCAACCAACCAAAATTAACTTGTTGAAACCTTCTTTCTTATTATTTTTAAAAAAAAAAAATGAAAATCTCAACTAAAATTAACCTTAATTAATTATCAAATGATTTTTAAACTTAATTAATGAATAAAAAATTGTGACCTTAATTAATTAACAGTTGGGAGTGGTACATAAACATATAACAGACAAATCGTCAAAAATTCTAATTAGACAATTGGATGATTAACTCATCTAATAAAAAAACAATAATATAAGAAATGATATTGGAAACAAAATTATTGAAGTACTAATGGGTTAAATCCCAACATATTGGTGATGATGTCAAAACATTAAACCCATTGTCACCAGTACAAAAACACCTAAAACTCACAACAAATTACAATAAAAAGTCCAAATACAGCTAACAACTAAACCAGTATTTAAAACCAGAATGGATAATGAATCAACAAAAAAAAAAAAAAATCAAATATGAGCCATAGTAATTAATTATTAGAATTGCCAACAACCAGCAGAGATCAAAGATTGCACTTGATTTGAAGGTGCACTTGTGTTATCTCCACCCTCCAAATAATTTTGAGGGAATACCCAACCAGCAAAAGGAGTAGATCCACCAGGATAGAAATAAGGAAGAGCATTATACGTATCCCAGTAATAAGGATAATACGAAGGATAACTGCCATAAAAACCCATATTATTTATGTAATTATCATTCTTGCCCATCATATCTGTAGATTTAGCCTTTTTAACCTCCACAACGTAACCATTGAATTGACGGTATCTTTCTTGCAATATTATATCAACAGTCTCCTCAGAGTCAAAACTAATGAACCCAAACCCTCTGGGTTTGCCAGTTAATTTGTTGTGAATCACAACCGCATCAGTGATTGTACCGAAAGAGTCAAAGAAATTCTTGAGCTCTTCCTTGGTAATGTTAGGTGGCAAACCTCCTACAAAAATTTTCTTAGTTCTAAATTCAGTAGAATTAGAATCTTCGTCATTATCTTGTTCTTGTTTAGAACGTCTCTTTGGTATTGCTGGTTTCACATCCACCTATTTATTAAGCCACAACAATCATAAGACATTACAGAGCTAATTATTGTATTTAATATAAATAAATATAAGTTAGAAAAAACATTACTAATTACTCCTAAATATTCTATAGACTTATATTCATAGACAAAGAATAAATAAATAAGAAGCACACTTCTTTTTTAGTCAAATCGAATCACGTCACAAGATAGAAGATGAAACAATTTTTCTCCCAATGTTTTAATCATAAAAAGATTTAATACAATTATTCTAATTAGACGAATTACTAGTTAGCCCTCAATTATAATTATCATTATAATCAAATACCATAAATTACATTATAAGTTGATGAGAAGGCAATTCATTGGATAGAGATTATAAATTATGTAAATTTTAGCGAATAAAATCGAACTTAAAACCTAATATAAGCCTTTGCAATTGAAGTATGCCAAAACTTGAGTCAGATTTTGATTTTCAAACTTTAATTTAATGGTTCCTCAATTTTAATTTCAGCAGTCGGGTCCAAATTAAATCCAGCTATTACAAAGTATAAATCGAAATTCTTATGAATAGAAATCAAAACCAACTAATTGTTATAATAATCATACAAAACTACATCAAACAAAACAATAATCTAACAACAATAAACCCTATTTCAAATTTACTCTTTGTTTTACTTCAATCGTTATTGATCTGCACACTTTTACAGTGTCTGTGTGTGATAAACTCCCACCAACTCCATTATTGTTTCCCTTCTCCAGCTCTTCACGTTTATTGTCTTTCTTTTGATTTTAGTACTTCTATCTTTACAATAGAAACAGTTAATTTTTATAACTCTCCTACTCTCCTCACTGTTGTTTATATAAGAAAATTTTCATCTTGCAAGCTCAAAAATGGCAGACCTTACTCCTCCCAAGAGAAGCTACAGTGATATGAGCAATGGTTCGCCAGAATATCTTAATTTGGGTTCGGATGGTTGTGACAGTCAAGATATTGCTAGTCAGGAACCAGCTTCTACTATTAATCCTATTGATTTTCACACCAGAAGGTTTTCAATTTCAATGGGTTTTGTGATCACAGTGGCTTGGTTTTGTTTTTTGTGGCTGCATCTCTTATTTGTTTTTTTTTTTTTTTTTCTTTCTACATATTCAATTTTATATATAATTGTTTTCTCAGCTCAATTACAAGCGAAGACCAAACATTGACAAAGAAAAGAAAAATTAAACAAAGATAACTACTTTATGAAAATATGGTAGAAACTGACCTTCTTGCCACGGATGAAGTGGTCGCGGTGTTGAAGGGCTTTATCAGCTGCCGAAGGATCTTCAAAAGTGACAAAGCCGAAACCTCTACTAATGCCTGTGATTTTATCCAGCACAATCAGAACCTCTTTTACTTGGCCATACTTGCCAAAATATCGTCTTAACATTTCTTCATTAACTCTCTTCACTCCTCCAACAAATAATTTTGCCTTGTTATTTGATACCATCTCCATTATGCTAACTTTGAACAAATTTTTAGTTTAGATAGTCAAATAGATATCAATTTTTCTATTTCTACACTCTCTCAATGGCGAAAACAAAGTAATTAAGCATTAAAGAAGAAATAATAGGCGTACTATCTTTTAATGTGAATTGAAAGAGTTATAAGAGAACTATAATTTCCCCTTTTTAACTTTTATATCCACACTATTAAGATGCAGAGAGATACTAGGAATTAGAGCTTAATTAGGATTCTCCAAACCAATGTGGCATTGGAATAATAATTGCGGCTTGCAATCTAAATCAGATTATAGTTTACCAAAATAAATAAAAAAAAAAATACATATTCCTTTTCTCTATACAAACATAATCCCTCTATGGCTAAGGCTGGTATTATTTTAGACTTGTGTGATATTTGACTGTAATTTACATAGCAGCTATGGAGATTGGAGAACCACTTACCAACAAAAGCATCCAAAGTGCCTCTAAAGCGCAACAATAGCCATTTCCTGCAAATTTTCAGAAAAAAAAAAAACTATTTTGCTCAAATAATTATCGTTCTTTCCAAAACTAACTGTTTGTTAATTAAAAATAGACTATTGGTAATAAAAAAATTAAACCTGGTTTTGGTCCCAAAGATCCTTAACTCATGACAGGTTCACCAGTGGCCCTGAAAATTGTAACATCACCGAGGATTTCGCCGATATTTGAACCGAAATCAGAAACGGAGGCTCGCATTAGGAGACGTGATGTGGTGTTAGTGAGAGAGAAAGCATTTGTTGATTTTGGGAAGTGTCCAGTAGGGAGAGAGGGAAATTGGGAGATCTTAGAGAGGAAAAACAGAGAGGTGAAAGAGGTCGCAGAGATTTTGTGGATACCATGGTCATGGTCATGGCCATGCTGTTTTACTTTCTTCTTCAAAAGAGCTTTCATTCTCTGCGCTTCTTTCTTCTCCCTTACATTATTCAATTATGTGTGATATTTGTGTGACACGTTTCTGTTTGTAATAACGTTGTCGTTTCTATTAGTCGCGGGTAGTGTGGTCTTTCGAACGGCAGGCTGCGTACTTGTGCAGTCAATAGCAAAAGTATTGCCATTTTTTTCGTTTTACAATGATCACTCTTAGAAAAATATATTTCTTATACATATATATTTTTTGCATTTGTCGGATAAAATTAGCTAATTTTTTAAGCTTCATCCGTAAAAATTCATAATTTTAATAGCAGTTAATTTTCCGTGTGTCAGCTTTTATTTATCCGTTAGTTGTACAAGATATTTTATTAACTCTTAAATTTTATAATTTTAATAATAAAATTAATTATTTTAATAGTTATTAATCATCCTTATCATAATTGATTTATTTTATCTCTTAGATATCCCACCAACTGTAAGCTGCTTATCAATGTATCAAGATAAAAATTTAAAAAAATTTAACACATATCTAACCTATTTTAAATCAAAATATTATATTGTAAAAATAATTATCATAGTTTTCAAATCAATTAAAAATAAACAAACTGGTTATATAAAAATCATATCTTGCTTGGACCAGGTACATCTATATTATTTTAATGGTCTACAAACTTAACTAATATCTACTCGCTTTTGGAAGGCAAAAAACTAGTTCAAATAGAGAAAAATTTGTGTTGTGAATGATTGAACGCATGACCTTAGTCACAGTTAATCAACTCCGCAAACTAATCAACCACTAAACTATCCATTCAAGTTAAATAGCATTTGCCACTGAACTACCCATTCAAATTAAATTTAAGGATGTTTTTAATTAGGATCAAACTAATCAAAAATATTTATTGCACAAGAAAATAATACCCAAAATTTTTTCAACAAAACCGGCAATTTTTGTTGAAGTTACAATTACAAAATCCTTGCATTGATGCTGCTTTCCCATCTCTGTTCGGTATTATCTGTGAAGGAACCTATTCAATTTTCATGACATTTTGGTGATTTCCTTTCTTTCTCTCTCTCTCTCTTTTTTTTTTTTAAGGGATGTGTACTTAAAAAAAAAAACAGAAACGTAACTGACTTGGAAAATTTGTTGAACTCAATTTTTTTTTCTTAAATATCAACCAACTTGGAGCCCAATTTGTATTTCTATACAGGAGAAAGATTTATAAATTCAATTAATTAAGAGCACGAATTGCTATAGAAATATATAAAAACAAGCAACTGTCAGATACAGTAAGTATGATGTGTATTCAAAGACACTCATAGAAATTTGGAATATCTATTAGAAGATTTTAGATTCAAATCGGACCGAAAATCAGATGAAGAGATTTATGTTACGAGTAAATAAATGTAGGAAACAGAAAAATTGAACTACACAACAAATTATAAACACCAAGTAAAAGGCTAGTATTTCATATATACAGACCGCAATCCTTCTATACAGAGTATAGTTTAGACTTGTGTTTAACTGGGGCCCTGGACTATAATTTACCTGTCAAAAGAACTAAAGAAGTCTCACCAGTTTGAGATGGACGCATAATTGCATATTTTTTAGTGCAACCAGCGAATAACCCTATTTTTAAGGATTACCTCCCACCAAACCAGAACTTCATGCAATTGGAACCTTGCAGCAGATATTAAAGACATCATCCAAGGGAGCATGATCGCCAGTACCTTCATCTTTCCTGGCATATAGTAACTGCTTTCCTTTGAAGACGAACATTCCACCCTATAAAAAATAAAGCAAAACTTGATACAAGAATAACAGGGTAAAAAAGCTTTAAATTGAACTTAGTTGTTAATGAAAAGCTTAACCTTTGCTTTGTAAACAGCTTGCCATCTTGAGTACAAATGAACCTTACCCAATAAGCTTAGACTTCTTTATTTATCAATTTAAGACAAACTCAACCACACTCATGCTTTGACTACATAGGCTTGTCAACAAGCCTGATAAAGGAACTATAGATTATGCATTCTTTAGCAATTTATCTGAATAAATTTCATTTTTCTAAAGAATTGCTTATAAATATTTCTATAAAGTAACATGAATGAAGTAGACCTGTTGCAGTACACCACTCCTATCATCAGGGGTGGCTTCAATGGTGTAGTTCTTGACAGCTTTTTGAAGAGCATCAAATCTGGAGAACACCTTAGCCTGTTCCAAACACGTGGTTGCATGCCAAGTGCAAATAAGCACCTAAAAGGGAAATAGAAGGAGACATGTGTTCCAGAAATCAAGGAAAGAAATGTTTACACTGGCTGGATTGAAGAATGTACGTCCAAAGCCATAGTATAACCCCAAGACATCATAGGCCTGAACCAACATGAGTGCTCTTCAGTGTACACAATCATTTAATAGAGATACATGATAAATGTTATAACAACATGAGCACATTACCTTACGATCAGGATCTGCATAAAGGCAATCCATTGGAAATGGTAACTGATAATACATCATCCATGAAAAACTAATGAGAAAACAAGAATAACAGGTAAAAGAAAAAATAGGCTCATCTCTTTGCTAGAATTGCAGCCTGAATATTCTTCACTCCTAGCCTCAAGACAAAAGAAAATGATAATTTTTTGGACATTGATGATAGGAAAATTGAAGAATCTCCATTCTTGAGAAAGAATGTTGACAACTTCAGTTTAGGAAGCAAAACAAACTAAATGGAAAATAAATCTAAATGCAAACTTAAAATTTAAGAATGAACTGAGAACAGTTTTCCGTGGAAACTATTGACATTGTTGTGGTATAAGCTGAATAATTGAAATGTACAGATTGCAAACCTGACTCAGACACTGTTTCTAGTTTCTACCAGCTAAAAATGCAACCATTTAAATGGAAAACATGATTGTGGTAGTAGCCGGATATTTGAATCTTACAAACATGTTTCCACAAACGCAAATTAACAACTAAACAACACTCCCAACCGTTTTTCATAAACTCAAATTAATAGCTAAACAACACTCTCCAACTGCTTTTCCCAATCAAAACATCAAATGATGCTGCCAAACAACTTCTAAATCGTCAAAACCACTCCAAATGAAACTTTTTCATGGTATATTAGAGAGAAATAAAGAATACCCGGTCTGCAAGAATGCGAGCTTTATTAGGCGCACCAACACCAATTGCAATTAATTTGACACCAGCTGATTCAAATTTTGATTTTGATTCTTTCAATACTGAAGCAAGTTCCCAACTTAGCCAAAACCAAACAAAATAACACTTTCAAGATTGAGTCACAAAAGCAACATTCAGATTATAGCTTTAAACAAGCAGAGACGGAGATTTCACTTACCAGCAAGGGCAACCAAAATGCCTCAAAAGCGCAACAACAGCTATCCCCTGTAAATTTTCAAGAATTAATTTTAAAAAAATCACTATTATGTTCAAATAATTACCATAATTTCAAGAATTTTGTTTATTAGTTAAGAATAAACAGTTCGATAATAAAAATTTATATTACCTCGTTTTGGTCCCACAGATCCTTGATCATGACGGGCTCACCGGCAGCGGTGAAAATGGTAACATCACCGAGGCTTTCTCCGATATATGAACCAAAATCGGAAGCGGAAGCTCGCAATACGAGACGCGATTTGGTGGTATTAAAAGCGGTAGTGAGAGTGGAAGCATTTGTTGATTTTGGAGAGTAAACAGTGGGGTGAGAGGGATATTGGGAAGGGAATTTGGGAGTTTTTAGAAAGGGAAAAGAAGAAGGCGAAAGAGCTCGCAGAGGTTTTGTGGATATCACGGCCACGATGGCCATGCTGTCTTACTTCTTCAAATTAGCTTTCAGTCTCTCAGCTTCTTTCTTGTTCCTTCTTCTATTACTCAGTGACGTGCGTGATAATTGTGTGGCGGGAGTAATTCCTGGAGGAAATATTCGCATTTTGACTCGCGGGTTCATAAACGACACGTTTCGTTTTTGTAATATCATTCACAATGACTGTCGTTTCTCTCAACCACGACTCCAGTGGCGGTCTTTGAACGATAGGTTGTCTAGCTAGTGGTCTTCCTGCCATACGTTGTCTGGTTGTCGCTAGGGGTAGGAAACGTATTGCCAGTGGTGTTAACGGTTTGGTTTGATTTGGATTAAAGAATGGTATAAACTAAATTAATAGTGGTTTATAAAAATAAACTAAACCAAAGTGGTTGAGCTCAATTTGATTCAATTGCTGGTTTGAAAATAATTTGAAAAAGTACACATTTTTAAGGGAAAAAAAAATAATTAAGAGGATATTCAAATGGTATAAGTACCAAAAAAAAAAAAATCATTTTAGTTTATAGGAGAAAGCCCCATACTTTAATTAAGAACATAGACAATTAATTATTGAAATATAAAGAGATAAAATGTGGCATTTTGTTCAATTGATTTATAGAGTTGGTAGTTCATTTCGCCTAATACCTAGATTATAAGTATTTCATAAAAATTTTAATCAGCAACTGAATTCTAATCAGTTGTTGATCACATTAGCTACCTTGTGGAATTTTTTTTTTCACCCTATAAATCATTTGTATTTATATTATATTATACTTCATTGACCTTAGAAAAATAATTACTAATATCATTTTATTTATAGTTTATTTAAAATTTAATTAATGTTATTTTATTTATATAACATATTAACAACCATTATTAGCTGGTATAATAGTTAAATTAAGCAAGTCCAAAGTGATTAAACATCATTCATAAAAATGTGCATGTAATTGAAATTTTTTCAATTTTACTTCCATAATTGTTTCTAAAAATTATGATTATCGATTCACTTTCAATGTCTAAAAATTTCTCAAATTAGACTAGTAGTTAATACTATATATACCTTTAGTTTAGTAAATGTAAACTCGTCGAAATATTTTATAAGGTAAGATATCATAGTTTTACATAAGGTAATATATCATATATAATTTTACATAATAGCAAGTCATAATTAGGCAGGCTATAACATGACATACAATACAAAATTTGTTGTCTTAATAATTCACAATTAATTTATTCAAAATCAAAACAATTATATGTCAATTTGATATGACAGATAAGAATGTGGAAAAATTACTAGAAATTGAAACGAAAAATGCAAGATAATTCAAAAATACTATTTTTATGTAATTTTTCGAATTATAGCTCTGCAACCTTCTAATTATTATGAGACTGAATTCCTTTCCAATATCTAAAACATTGATATTTCTTTTTCAAAAGAAACATTGACATCATTTATTAAACACTTTTTTTGTAATATATTTTTTTTTCATATTGATTTTGGATTTTTTTTTTCATATATGCCCTTGTTAATGGTATTTTATTTTGAAAAAAAGAGAAAATAATTAATGAATTTTTCTTTGGAGAAGAAAAATAATTAATGAATTTGAAACTAGCTTAATTCTTGATATTTTGATTCTATTGAACATGTGCCTAATCTAAATAAACTAATTTGCAAAATAAATCCAAACTACAAAATAAAGCACGAAATAGAAATAGTTAATTAATTAAATTTTACAAAATAGCAATTTTAATTTAAATGTTAGAGCATAGTTAACTTCTATTTGTATTTTTCTTTTAACATTAAATTCTACTTTTTATTTTTATTTTTTTTTTTTACTTCAATTGCAATCTACATTACACAAAACAAGTTAAAACAATTTGTAATAAAATAGAAAGAAATATTACAATAAGAGTATTTGAGAATTGCCACCACACTACATTTTGTCGGAAAAAGGGGAAAAGAGTTAAGTACTAAAGTACAACGAAGATTAAATATAAAAAAACATCACTCGATCTCTAGTACTTGAGAATTAATAGGCTTTTATTGGAATTATTCTTTTGTACGTTTTTACTTGATTTTTGGAAAATTCCAAACTGACAAGTTATTTTTATTTTTCAATAGAAATATTTTATAAGCTAATAAATCATAATTTTATAGCATGTGATATATAATACATGATTTGTGATTCTAATCATTCACCATTGGTTCATTTCAAAATCATAACGAATAATTATATGGTGATCTGATGTGACCAACAAATTAATGGTGATGGATTTCTAATGCTATATATGTTTATTTTGGAAAAAAAAAATAATTAATCCATTTGGAATTAACTATGGCCTAGTTCTTGATTTTGATTTTATTGAATATCTGAATAATTTTAGTTGCATTTGGCATTTAATTAATGGAAAAGCTAGGTTGGAGCTTATCCAAAAAATAAATAATTTTGGCCTTAAGTTAACAAATAAAGTTGTACATTTGTGATTGCATGGACACCACCTGTAAATAAAAAGTATTGTGAAAAAAAATAAATAAATAAAAAAAAACAATGGTTAAGATTCAGTGTATTGACCTTTTCAAATCTGAACCTTAGATGCAAGGTTGGCAACCTATTAAAAACATATCCTCTTTACACGTCAGAACGACTTCGTATCAAGTATCAACTGATAAATTTCAATGGTCAATTTTATTGGATTTCTATATGAGTGTTAATTTTTTAATAATAAAAATATATAAATATAAATATAAATTTATTTTAAGAATATTATGAATTTATAAGTTCAAAATCTAATTAGTTAAAAAAATCGATAAAATATTTTCAATGTAAAATATAAAAAAAATTGATCAGAAAATCTCAAAATTAAATGTATGTAAATGAGAAAAGTTGCAAGAGCTTCCCACGAAAGGAATTGGGAAAAAAGTGTGAGGATAAGGAGCAATAATGGATATAGATTTTATTGCCAAATACTTAAAATTTATTTTGTTGCAAATGGCATAATTCTCTAATAGGGACAGATAAAAATGAAACTGCTAGCTTTGGTTCTTTCGTAATTTTCAACCCAATGTAAACCCCAACGGATGCTGCTGTTACATTAGAGGACAAATGGCCTATTTCAAATCTAAATATATATATTTCTAAATCAACTTAATACAGCTGAATTTACTCAAATAACCTCATGTAATGTAAAATTTAATATATAACTTAATGTAAAATGACCAATATGTTACTTAATAAAATTTATATGCAATTTATGATATTTAGTTCTTCTAAATGACAATTAATTATTAACTTGGGTTTGTTCGACAAAATTAGTTGTTTTGATAGCTATTAGTTGTTTTAGTAGTATTTTAGTTGTTAGTTGTTTTAGTAGTTTTTCATAAAACATTAAAAACTAAACATTATATGAGTTAACTTATTTATAAAATGTTACATTAACTTCTAAAAACTAATTCAAACGCTATGTTACCGAATACCATGCAAAATGACGTTAAGTTATTTAAAAAGTTGTTGCCGAATATAACTTTTATGTATGGGTGTAATATTATATACTTATATAAATAACTATTTTAAATTAAATTAAAATGGTAAGCCGGTATTGATTGTACAACAAACTATTTAAATCGAAATCGCATTAATGCCTTCAAACTTCTATAATTTGATTTTTAAATCATATTACAAATTTGCTCTTTACTTCCCACATGTAATGGTATGAGGGCTTTGTAATTTTTAAGTGTGATAAAAGGAGAGTTTAGTAAAAAGATATTAAAGTTACTTATTTTAAACAACCTAAAAAATTGAAAGAAAGTCTACCAACGAAGGAGATTATGGTAACTTGAATCTTGCCTTTAAAGATGACCAAAATTATACTTTTCTTTCTTCTATAAAATCCAGACAAAATATTTGCATAACACATCTAAGATTTAAAGACTGTGTTTTGTCTTCTCCCTCAATTTCAACTCCCAACTTCTCTTGCATGAGCTTTATACAGACTTGTTAAATAGATATATTTTCTCTATTATGAATCCTAATATGGATAGCAATGAAGCTTCTTCACAAGTCTCTTCTATTTGTGAGGCCAATCAAACGGTTCATATATTTAGTTTAGCTAAGCAAGAGAGCCAATCCATGCTATTGAACCATCTCAGGGCTCCTCCATTGTTAACACCTACTGGTTCTCTGGTTTCTGGTTCATCATCTTCACTTAAACCAGAATCAGCTTCTCCATTTTGGAATGGAGATGATGGGTTAATGGAGAGAAGTGGCCAAAGCTACACTGCCTTCCCTTACTATCGATCTGCTTCTTATAGTAGAAGTATAGGTACGTATGTCAAAAATAGACACATTCAATTTCTCAAAAACATCTGCATTTCATGCGTTGTATTAGCTAGAAGATTAAATTGACTTGTTTCACTCAAAATTGGTAAATGAGTTTAATTTGTTTCATCTTTGATTTTGTAAAATGGATTTGTTAAAAGATTCTGACACATTTTGTCTTCATGGCAGGTTTGGTAAAATTGACACATAGAACATAGATTTGAATAGCTTCATTAATTAGAATTTTAAATTTTTTATGCATTTGCGTGCAGTCTTCAATTTTTGAATTTGATTTTCTTTTTTCAAGTTAAAGAAAATTACAAAGTGTTGTATATATATGTTATTTTGCAGATTACGGTAGGGAAAATTTGAATGGAGTGACAGTAGCATTTACTGCATCTCAGAGGATGGAATTAAAACAACAAGCATTGATCTACAAGTATATCTCTGCAAGTGTTCCTGTTCCTGATAATTTGCTCATACCTCTTAAGAGTAACCTCCGCCCCCATCCGTATGGCCTGTCTGCCCCTTCTGCTGGATTCTTCCCTTCCAATTCATGTAAGCTTCTTCTTCTTTATTTTTTCTGATCTTTTGGCTTATTCGTCATGTTGTTGGACTAATTAAGTTATGTGTGTAAAATCACCAAATTGGTGAAAAATTTTGTAGTCGACATAGCTCAAATTCGAGACTTCTTACTTTTCACGTAAATTAGAAAACCAACCAAGTAATAGGACTTTATTTAGTTAATAAATTGAAAAATTCACTAATCTCAAGTATATATTAACCAAGTGTCAATATTTAGTTAATGATTTAGACTGTTTAATAAAGTAGCAGTATTATTTTAAATGGAATAATTAAATTATAATTAAGTTGTTAATCTGGTATGCTTTGCTTGGTCGTCTCGTCTATGTGGAGGTGTGAGTTTAAGAAAGGACGGGCACACATGGGGACCAGAGGAGGTCCTTGCCCCCAATATATAAAAAAAAAAAAAAAAAAAAATCAATTTTTAGTGTTAAAAAGGTTGAAAAAAATTTATTTGGCCTCTCGTTAATCAAAATTACGGTCTAACCTCCTTAATTCTTTGAGTTGAATCTGCCTTTGAGTCAAAGACTCAAAATCTCCCGACTATAGAAGTTTTTATTAATTTGATGTGTAAATG
Organism: Jatropha curcas; assembly: GCF_041381405.1. Taxonomy (NCBI): domain Eukaryota; kingdom Viridiplantae; phylum Streptophyta; class Magnoliopsida; order Malpighiales; family Euphorbiaceae; genus Jatropha; species Jatropha curcas. Next base: position 29,561,705 of record NC_143153.1, read on the forward strand.
GATGATTAACCTGCTGTGCGGTCAATAATATTTTTTTCCACCTGTTAGAGCCTCCCACTGAATTAAAAAAATTATAATTGAATTAAAAAGGTAGAGGTTTACTAAATAACCATGATAGCGTAACTGAGTGACATACCTTAAGTCTTTGTTTTTTGAAAGTGTCTGCAGTGGGATGGAGTAGTCTCCGACTAGGTTACATGGGCAGCAGCACCAGCAGGGATTCTGAACCTGGACGATGTCGGAGAACAGATGGAAAGAAATGGCGATGCTCAAGGGATACTGTTGCGGACCAAAAATACTGCGAAAAACATATGAACAGAGGCCGCTATCGTTCAAGAAAGCCTGTGGAAGCCCAAACAGCTGCCCATGCCACCAACACAAACAACATCATGCCTGTAACTGTGATCTCTGGCAGGCCAATTCATGCAATTCCGCAGCTCCAACAGTCAAAGAATGAGGAAACTGCTAATAATTCAGGCATTTATGGGAACTGTGACCCTTTCTTAAGCTTTTGGAATGATGATCATGGCTGGCTTAATAATAATAATAACAACAACAACAACAACAATAATAATAATAAGCAGCTCAAGTCTGATCATTGGACTCAACTTTCCATGTCAAATCCAATTGCCACATCAGCAATGCAGGAGAGAGCTTCTCTTTCACCATTAAGGTCGTCTTCTGTGCTTGGCAAGAAAATGGACGAGTTAACCCAAAAGCAAAGTTATTCTGCAGTTGGTGGCCCTTTAGGGGAGGTACTGAATGCAAGTTTTGCTTGTAATGGTGGAAAGTAAGGTAGTGGGATAAAGAAAATAAAAGGCGAAGAAGGTTAGAGTTGTTTGCCCCTTGAGATGTTTGTCTCTTTTTTATATTTTTAATTAAGAATGTAAGGACTTGCTGATATCAATTGAGCAGGAAGTTGGTTATTTTTGCTCATTGGAGCTAGTTTATTAGTTTGTGTTTCAGAATATTTTAATTTTTGCGCTGCTGCATTTCTTTCAATTATAAATTAATAGTATTTGCATTTATAAATGATTCCAATCGAGTATGATCATAAACTAACATTTCTATTAGAAATATTTAAAGGGATAAGCAATCACGTTACAATTATAAGATAAACACTCAATTATTGAATGATAATTTAATAGTAAAAATAAATAAATAAATAATAATATTCACTTATAATGTTAAGCGACTTTAAATTTTATTAATACTATTATAAAATAACTTCAAATAAATTAACTGCTTAAATTTTAAATAGGTAATTGTAAATGCTAAATTCTGTTTACAAACATTAATCATTTTTATGTCAAGGGAAGAAGTAAAAATACCATCTAACTTGATACGCTCTTGGTCAAATGTAATTTTGACCCATTCATCCAACAAACAAAATAATGGGCTTTTGTAGAAACCGTGTTGAGGGGAAAAAAAATTGCGGAAATGATTTTCCCTCAAAAATATTTACCCTTATGCTGTTTTGTTTACATTTCAAAGGCATTTGTATACTTTGAATGTAACAAATGCATGGTTACGCTACTGTAACAAAAGCAATAAATTTTATTTTTTTAAATACTGTTCAACAGCTCTATCGACAAATATTCTCCCTCTTCCCTTGTTAAATGTTACACTATAAGCGTAACTGATATATGTATTTTTTGAAACGACAATTAAAGTTGATATATATTTGCGTAACAAGTTAAAACTTAGGAACTCCAATATAATAGGGCTTATAGTTTAGGTACCATGAGTGAAATTAAGTCTAAAATTCTATCTTAACCTCTAAAAATTAGTTCAAACACTATATAAAGTGATGTTAAGCTACTTAAAAATGTGTTGTCAAGCTACTTAAAAAGATGTTGTCGAACACATTCTTGATGTGTGGATGTAGTTTTATATATTTATATAAATAAATATTTTAAATTAAATTAAAATGGTCAGTCGGTACTGACTGTTTGACAAATGCGTTTAAATCAAAACCGCATTAAAAGCCTTAAAACTTCTATAATTTGATCTTTAAATCATATTACAATTTTGCTCTTTACTTACAACATGTAATTCTCATAGTGATTTGTAATTTTTAAGTGTGATAAAAGGAGAGTTTTAGTAAAAAAAATATTAAAGTTACTTATTTTAAACAACCTAAAAATTTAAAAGAAAATCTACCTATGAAAGAGATTATGGTAACTTGAATCTTGCCTTTAAAGATGACCAAAATTATACTTTTCTTTCTTCTATAAAATCCATGACAAAATATTTGCATAACACATCTAAGATTTAAAGACTCTGTTTTGCTTTCTCCTTCAATTTCAACTCCCAACTTCTCTTGCATGAGCTTTAAACAGACTTATTAAATAGATATATTTTCTCTATTATGGATCCTAATATGGATAGTAATGAAGCTTCTTCCCAAGTCTCTTCTATTTATGAGGCCAATCAAAAGGTTTATAAATTTATTTTAGCTAAGCAAGAGCGCCAATCTATGCTATTGAACCATCTTAGGGCTCCTCCATTGCTAACACCTACTGGTTCTCTGGTTTATGGTTCATCATCTTCACTTAAACCAGAATCAGTTTCTCCATTTTGGAATAGAGATGATGGGTTAATGGAGAGAAGTGGCCAAAGCTACACTGCCTTGCCTTACTATCGATCTGCTCCTTATAGTAGAAGTACAGGTATGTATATAAAAAATAGACACATTCAATTTCTCAAAAAGATATGCATTTCATGTGTTTTAATTTTTGTTCAAAATGTAATAATTATTATTAGCTAGAAGATTAAATTGACTTGTTTTACTCAAAATTGGTAAATAATTTTAATTTGTTTCATTTTGATTTTGTAAAATGGATTTATTTAAAGATTCTGACATACTTGTCTTCATGGTAGGTTTTGGTAAAATTGACACGTGGAATTTAATTTTACAAAGCTTCATTAATTAGAATATTTAATTTTTTAAGCATTTGCATGCAGTCTTCAATTTTTTAATTTGATTTTATTTTTCAAGTTGAAGAAAATTATAAAAATTGGGGTACTAATATAATTATTTTAAATGAAATAATTAAATTTTAATTAAGTTATCAATTCAGTGTGATTTCTTTAGCCGTCTCATTTATGTTGAATGTGAGTCTAAATAGAGACCGGCGTACAAAGGGCCAAAAGAAGTCCTGTTCCCCCAATATAAAAAAAAAAAATTCAACTTTTAAAATTAAAAAAATGAAAAAAAAAATTGACCCTCTTATTAATTAAAGTTACGGTCTGGCCTCTCTAATCCTGTGGGCTGGATCCGTTTTTAAGTTTAAGACACAAAATCTCTCGACTATAAGATATTTTATCAATTTCGTGAGTAATCGGATGATTAACTGTTTTATAGCCAGCAGATTTTTACACTGTAACCATGGATAACGTGCGTAACTGAGTGACACACCTTAAGTACTTGTTTTTAGAAAGTTTCTGCAGTGGGATGGATAGTCTCCGACTAGATTATATCGGTAGCAGCTCCAGCAGGGATTCTGAACCTGAACGGTTCCGTAGAACAGATGGAAAGAAATGGCGATGCTCAAGGGATACTGTTTGCTGACCAAAAGTATCGTGAAAAACATATGAACAGAGGCCGGTATCGTTCAAGAAAGCCTGTGGAAGCCAAACAGCTGCCCAAGCAACCAATGCAAACACCATCATGCCTGTAACTGTGATCTCTAGCAGGCCAATTCATGCAATGCCGCAGCTCCAACAGTCAAAGAATGAGGAAACTGCTAATAATTCATCCATTTATGCAAACTGTAACCCTTTCTTAAGCTTTTTTAATGATGATCATGGTTGGCTTAATAATAATAATAATAATAACAATAACAATAACAATAACAATAAGCAGCTCAAGTGTGATCATTGGACTCAGCTCTCCATGTAAGTCCCAATTGCCACATCAGCACTGCAGGAGAGAGCTTCTCTTTCACAATTAATGTCGTCTTCTGTGCTTGGCAAGAAAATGGACGAGTTAACCCAAAAGCAAAGTTATTCTGCAGTTGGTGGCCTTTTGGGAGAGGTACTGAATGCAAGTTTTGCTGGTAATGCTGGAAACTGAGGTAGTTGGATAAAGAAAATAAAAGGTGAAGAAGCTCAGAGTTCTTTGCCTCTTAAGATGTTTGTCTCTTTTTTGCATTTTTAATTAAGAATGTAAGGACTTGCTGATATCAATTGAGTAGGAAGTTGGTTATTTTTGCTCATGGGTAGATCATTTATCAGTTTGTGTTTCAGAACATTTTAATTTCTGCTTTGTTAGATTTCTTTCAATTATAAATTAATAAAATTTGCATTTATAAAGTGATTCCGTCGCAAGATCATAAACTAATAGTTTTACTTAAAATATTTAAAAAGAGAAGACAATCACGTCTTAACAAGAGAGATACTCAACTATTGGACGGTTAATTTAATAGTAAAAATAAATAACTAATAAAAATTTTCACTTATAATTTTAAGTGAATTTAAATTTTATTAGGAATATTATCAAAATAACTTAAAATAATTAACTGCTTAAATTAAAAAAAAAAAGTAATTGTAAATGGTAAATTGTGTTTATAAACATTAGTCCTTTCCGTGTAAAGGGTAAAAAAAAAGGTGAAAACACCATCTACCTTGGCACACTCTCAGTCAAGTGTGATTTTGACTCCATCCAACAAACAAATTAATTTAAGAAATGTGATATGTTTTAGGCCATTTCAAAATTTGAGCTAAATTAAATTACATTTTAGTTTAACTCAATATAATTTGGCTTTATTTGAAAAATTTATGATTCTAGATTAAATTTTATATATATATATATATATATATAATTACTGTGTGTCACAAACTGACGATGAAAGGGGTTCAGGTCATAGTTCTTCCGATCTTTAAAGGTTCTTTATTAATTGCTAGCAAATTTAGTGGTAATACAGTGGAACGAGAAATGTCATAATTAAATATTTTATTAAGAAAATAATATAATTATAATAATAAAATATTATTATAATTTAACTATCGAATTTTAATAAAAATAAAATTACTTATCAATCAATATAAATTTTTCTCATAACAATTTAAATTTAATGACTTAATATTTATATAATATAATTGTCTATATTATTAAAATATAAAATGCAATATTACAATAATTAATATTTTAATCATTATTTTATAGCATCATTTATAATTTTGCTTTTTTTTTTTTTATTTTTTGCCAAAGTCTATGAGCATATAATTAAATTAAATTTTATTTTTTTTAAGAAAAAATTCTTTTAATGTATTATATGGTTTGCTAATATAAAGTGTCATAACTTTATTTATATATATATATATATATATATATATATATATATATATATATATATATATATTTCTAGCAAGTTTTATTTTCTATTTTATATCAAACAATAAATCTTATAATATATTTCTTAATAAATAGTAATAAATTAGCATTTATTTTTTATAAAATAAGTTATCCGAAATAATTATAACCAATCAAATTAAGGTTATTAAAAATAATAAATTTTTTGAAAATAATTAAATATATTATATTATTGCCATTTTTAATATGTACTTTGTATAGTAATATAATATAGTATATACCATATTTAATATGTACTTTATATAGTAAAACAGTATAATACATACCTTATTTAATATATAATATAATTTATTAGTTTATCTAATAGAATTTATATTTAAATAGAAAATTAATATACTAATTAAAATTAAATTACTTTTATTTTTTCAACCAATAAAATTAAAATTCTTAAATTTAAATAGAATTAAATTGCTTATGTAGTGTATAACAATTAAAACTAAATTTTTACTATATGTAATATATATCTTATGTAGTATATAATATAATTTATTATTTTATTCATAAATTTAAAATTTAAATAAAAAATTAATATAACTAATTAAAATTAAATTGCTTCCACGCCCACTTGAGTATATATATTCGCAAATTTCATTACATGATTTTTGGTTGGTTAAAGTGAAATATTACCATTGAAGTTATAAGATTGAATTTTGTATTTGGCCATAAATTTGAGAAAATTCTAACATTTCTTAACATATCTCATGTAATTTAGTCATATCATTTAGCTGATGTGAGCTTATGCACATGAAAATTTTCATTTCATTTTTCTATTTTAATATTATAAATTTCAATATAATTAAATTGATAAATTGCGTTTGCCTGATGGGACTTGGACAACTAGTGATTCGGATGTTCATTCTTTAGTGCTTGGGTATTTTACAGACCTGTTTGCTTTTAACAGTACCGATGAAAATGAGATTTTGGCTTTGGTGCACCCTCGGATTAGTAATGAGGACAATGAGCAGTTGCTGCGTGTTTTTTCGGACGATGAATTTCGTGTCGCCCTTTTTGATATGGATCCTAATAAGTCACCTGGCCTTGATGGTTTGAACCCTGTTTTTTTCCAAAAAAGTTGGGGTATCCTGGGTCCTGATATTAGCAACGCTTGTCGCCTTTGGCTTAGTCAAGGTACATTACCGCCCTCTCTTACTAAGACTCTGTTAGTTCTAATTCCTAAGTGTGATAGCCCTGAATTTGTTAAGGATTACCGGCCGATTGCATTATGCAACGTGTTGTATAAAATTTTAGCCAAAGCTCTTGCTAATCGTTTGAAAATGGTTCTTCCGAAAATTATCTCTGATTCACAATCGGCTTTTATCCAAGACAGACTGATTACTGATAATTTTCTGATTGCTTTTGAGACCATTCATAATTTGAAATGGAGGGCTAGGGGTACTATTGGATCGTGTGCTTTGAAAATTGATATGGCGAAAGCTTACGATCGTGTTAGTTGGAATTATTTAACTAAGATGCTTTTGGCCTTGGGTTTCTCTGATCGTTGGGTTAATTGGATGCACATGTGTTTTGCTGAAGTTACTTATTCTGTAAATGTTAATGGGACTGAAGTGGGACCGATTTTACCTCGGCGTGGTCTCCGTCAAGGTGACCCCATTTCTCCCTATCTTTTTTTGATTGTGGCAGAGGGGCTATCACTGTTGTTACAAAATGCTGAGCGTAGGGGCCTTATCCATGGGTGTCGTGCTGCTGCTAATTGCCCAAGAATCTCTCATCTATTTTTTGCAGACGACTCTCTCCTGTTCTTTGATGCTTCTTTGGATGAGGCAAGGTGGGTAAAGGATATTCTCGGAGCTTATGAAGTTGCTTCGGGTCAATCAGTTAATTTTGGCAAGTCTGGATTGCTCTTCAGTCCTTGTGTTTCTGATACCTTGAAGCATGACATATCTGCTGCCTTGGGCGTCTTTTCGCCACTTAATGGAAGTAGTTACTTGGGTTTGCCATCTTTAGTTATGCAGAGCAAGAGGCAAATTTTTAATTTTCTCAAAGAAAGGTTGTGGAAACGGATATCTAGCTGGAACAATAAGTTTCTATCACGAGCTGGGCGTGAAGTTATGCTCAAAGCAGTTGCTCAGGCTATTCCTAATTACTGCATGAATGTGTTTCAGCTACCTACTACTCTTTGCAATGATTTGCAGGTGATGATGAACCGTTTCTGGTGGAACGGTAATAAGTTTGATGGGCATGGCATAAACTGGTTATCTTGGGACCGTATGTGTGTTAGTAAGTCAGGTGGTGGTATGGGGTTCAGGGACCTTCATTGTTTTAATGTTGCTTTGCTAGGGAAACAAGGGTGGCGGTTGTTGACCAAAACTAATACTCTTCTATATCGCGTGTTTAAAGCTAAATATTTCCCAAGGGGGGATTTTTTGTCGGCTAGTGCCATTCCAGGCCAAAGCTTTGTCTGGAAGAGTATATTGTCCTCTAAGCAGGTGTTAATTCAGGGGTCTCGTTGGCGTGTTGGTAATGGTCAGAATATACATGTAACCTCTAGTCCTTGGATTCCTAAGGATGATGGTTTCTTTCCAGATGATGGCCAGCTTTTTATTCCGAATGCCATGCGTGTTTGTGACTTGTTTGTGGCTGGAGAGAATCGTTGGGATGTGAATAAGCTTATGAATCTATTTTCCATTCGGGATTTGAGGGCCATTCTTTCAATTCCTTTGAGTATTATGAATAGAGAAGACAAAATTATTTGGCATTTCCACAAAAAGGGTATTTATACTGTGAAGACAGCTTATTATGAAATTTTCAATTCTTTGAGGCATCATCAATTGCCCTCTAATGATTCTGTTTGGAACAGAATTTGGAACCTGCATGTGCCTCCTAAGATAAGGGATTTTATGTGGCGAGCTTGTCGAAACATTCTTCCCACCCGGTGTAAGCTTGTGGAGCGTGGTATTGGGGTTCCTAGTGCTTGTCTTTTCTGCCCTGATAATGAGACCAGTGATCATGTTCTGTTTGCTTGCCCTCGTGCCCGTGATGTTTGGAGAATCAGCAGATTTATTCTGCCATCAGGTATGCTTTCTTTTAATCAATTCTTTGAGCAAGTTTATTTGAACTTGGGTAGAGATAAGGCTGCCACTGTTGCGACTATTGCATGGAAAATTTGGGCTTCACGTAATGATATGTTGTGGTCTAACAAGTGGCTTCCTCCTGCACTGATTGTCCGACTTGCTAGTGATTATCTTCACTCTTTTGTTGCGGCTCAATCATTTCCAGCTTCTTCCCCATCGCTAACTGTAGGTCGTGCTTCCACAAGTGCTCCAATGGTTGAGGGGGTTGATTGGTTGGGTTTTACAGATGGCGCTATCTTTCCTAGCTCAGATTTTGTGGGTTTCGGCTGTCTTTTTGAAGACGGTGAAGGCTCATTCTCACTTGCAGTTTCGGGTTTTCATGAAGGTGGACACGACCCTGCTATAGCTGAGGCTCTAGCCTTGAGGCAAGGCTTGCTCTATGCTGTTGATGCCTTCCCTGGTCCAGGCAGAATGTTTACAGATTGCTTGTGTCTTGTGCAAGCTCTTTACTCTTCTTCTAGTGATTTTTCTGATTTTGGGTCTATTGTTATGGATTGTAAAGCTATTTTGTTGACTAGACCGGACATTAGTGTGTCTTGGGTGCGAAGATCGTCGAATAGAGGTGCTCATTTGTTGGCCCGTGCTTCTATTCGCTATGATCGTTTCAAAGTTTGGGTTTCCATGCCCAATACTCTTGTTGATTATTATCATCAGATTAATATATAGAAGCTCTGCCTTCTTTTTCAAAAAAAAAAATATAATTAAATTAAATTTTATTATTTATACATCAAATAAAGTGTTAAACTCATAGTTTATCATTTGGATTTTTTTTTTCAAATAGCATGTTATTGGTGCCAAGTTTAATACTACGTGGGCCCCATTTATTTTACTTTATATTTTTTAAAACGTTGTAAAATATTTATAAGATTTTTAAATTTATATATTTAAATAATTATTTTTTATGATAATTTTCATAATTATCAAATGAATAATTTTTATTAATATTTTAATAAATTAATTTTTATTAATATTTTAATAAATCAGTGATAGAAAAGATAAAATAATTTTTATTAATTAAAGTTTTAATATGCCTATTTTGATTTTATCAAAATCATGCAAATAGTCAATTTAAAAGAGGAAGTATAAGAAAGCAACTTTGATAAAGTCCACTATGTGATCAAACTTGAAAAATTAAAAGCAAAGAAACTTCAACTAATTCGGGTGAAATTTTAAAAAAGAAATTATAAGAAAATCTTGAGGAATATAATACATTACAGAAATCTGTATGAACAAAAAAAAAAAAAATCAATTTCAAACAATCAAAACTTCTGAAATCACAGATACAGAATGAAAACTGGATTATAATTTTAATACCTTAAATTTATTAAAACAATTTTTTTAATTCTTGAGAACCTCTAGTTAGCAAAAAAAGAAAAATTTAGAACAGAAATTAAAAATAAAAATGCAAAAAAAAAAAAAATAATGGAGATTGGGGAGCTCAGATTCTATGGGTGTAGAAAGAGTCTGTCATGCCGAAATTAGGCAAAATTCAGTACGAGGAATTTCTTATAATCATCGCAGCCCCAAACATCCTTAGAACCTTCAATACCACAATAAACAAAACCTCAAAAATCTCAAATAATAAACCAAAAAAAAAAAAAAAAAGAGAGAAGAAGGCTCAGACACGCACAAACGCAGTCATCAAAACTAATAACAGCTTCTTTGTTGGTCCTAATGAAAAGCAAAATTAGATCAGTATCGAGAAATGTAATCAGTCATCACAGCCCTCTCATTTCGATTTATAACTCAAAACAACAAATTATCGATAATCATGAGTAACGAATATTGAAAGAAAACGCGAATCAAAATACATTACATGAAACAAAAATAAAAGAGAGGCGGCGGATTCTTTCTGTTGGTTAAATCTTCAATGAAGAACCCTAATGCTCTGCTCGGAGATTATACTAAAAGGCTCTTCCGTTTCCTTTTGAGAAACATATATATATATATCTGGATCTAGGCCTCTAGGCCCTTCGGAGAGTCGGGATACAGCGGGCCAAAAGCCCAATTACAAATTAGACTTGCCCAGTAACCTGGCCCTAATGTGTTAAATATTCTGGTTAAATCAAAATTGCATTGAAAGCTTTAAAACTTCTATAATTGACAAATATTCTCTCCCACTTTTCTTGTTAAATGTTACACTATAGGCATAATGTATTTTTTTGAAATGTAAATTAAAGTTAATATATATTTGTGTGACAAATTAAAACTTAGGAGCCAATTTAATAGGGTCTATAGTCTAGGGATCATGAGTGAAATTAACCTCAAAATGCTACATTAACTTCTAAAAAGTTAGTTTAAACGCTATGTTATCGAATACTATATACAATGACGTTAAGCTACTTAGAAGTTGCTGTCGAATACGGTCATGATGTGTGGATGTTGTTTTATATATTTATATAAATAAATATTTTAAATTAAGTTAAAATAGTAAGCCGGTACTGACTGACTGGCAAACCATTTAAATCAAACCGCATTAATAGGCGTAATGTATTTTTTTGAAATTTCAATTAAAGTTAATATATATTTGTGTGACAAATTAAAACTTAGGAGCCAATTTAATAGGGTCTATAGTCTAGGGATCATGAGTGAAATTAACCCTAAAATACTATATTAACTTCTAAAAGCTAGTTTAAACGCTATGTTACCGAATACTATATACAATGATGTTAAGCTACTTAGAAGCTGCTGTCGAATATGGTCAAGATGTGTGGATGTAGTTTTATATATTTATATAAATAAATATTTTAAATTAAATTAAAATATATAGTAAGCCGGTACTGACTGACTGGCAAACCATTTAAATCAAACCGCATTAAAAGCCTTAAAGCTTCTATAATTTGATTTCTAAATCATATTACAATTTTGCTCTTTACTTACAACATCTAATGCTCTTAGTGCTTTGTAATTTTAAGTGTGATAAAAGGAGAATTTAGTAAAAAGATATGAAAGTTACTTATTTTAAACAATCTAAAAAATTAAAAGAAAATCTACCTATGAAGGAGACTATGGTAACTTGAATCTTGCCTTTAAAGATGACCAAAATCATGCTTTTCTTTCTTCTATAAAATCCAGACAAAATATTTGCATAGCACATCTAAGATTTACAGACTGTGTTTTGTCTTCTCCTTCAATTTCAACTCCCAACTTCTCTTGGGAGAGCCTTATACAGACTTGTTAAATAGATATATTTTTTCTATTATGAATCCTAATACGGATAGTAATGAAGTTTCTTCACAAGTCTCTTCTATTTATGAGTCCAATCAAAAGGTTCATATATTTAGTTTAGCTAAGCAAGAGAGCCAATCTATGCTATTGAACCATCTTAAGGCTCCTCCATTGCTAAAAGCTACTGCTTCTCTGGTTTATGGTTCATCATCTTCACTTAAACCAGAATCAGCTTCTCCATTTTGGAATGGAGATGATGGGTTAATGGAGAGAAGTGGCCAAAGCCACACTGCCTTCCCTTACTATGGATCTGCTCCTTACAGTATAAGTATAGGTATGTATATAGAAAATAGACACATTCAATTTCTCAAAAAGATATGCATTTCATGTGTTTTAATTTTTGTTCAAAATGTAATAATTATTATTAGCTAGAAGATTAAATTGACTTGTTTTACTCAAAACTGGTAAACGATTTTAATTTGTTTCACCTTCGATTTTGTAAAATGCATTTATTCAAAGATTCTGACATATTTTGTCCTCACGGAAGATTTTGGCAAATTTTGGTAAATTTGACACATAAAACTTAAATTTACATAGCTTCATTAATTAGAATTTTAAAATTTTCATGCAGTTGCATGCAGTCTTCAATTTTTGAATTTGATTTTCTTTTTTCAAGTTAAACAAAATTACAAAAATTCGGGGTATTAATATAATTATAGAACTTCCATGAACGTTTGAGGCGAAATGTTGCATACATGTCATTTTGCAGGTTATGGTAGTGAAAATTTAAATGGAGTAGGAGGAGCATTTACTGCATCTGAGAGGATGGAATTAAAACAGCAAGCATTGATCTACAAGCACATCTCTGCAAGTGTTCCTGAACCTGATAATTTGCTCCTACCTCTTGAGAATAACCTCCGCCCCCATCCATATGGTTTGCCTGCCTCTTCTGCTGGGGTCTTTCCTTCCAATTCATGTAAGGTTCTTAATCTTTATTTTTTCTCCTCTTTTGGGTTATTTGACATGCTGTTGGACTAAGCTATGTGTGTTTATCTTTCCTTTTCAACCCAAGCACGAGTAACCTTCTCCTTTACTTATCTAAATTGGTAAAAACTCTTATAGTCGAGATGACTCGAATTTAATATTTTTTACTTTCTACGTAAATGAGAAAAACTAATTAAACCACATTTATTTGATAACAAACATTTAGGCCAAGAGTAGAAAATTCATAATAAATAATTAAGTACCTCGTATTGCTATGTCTCTAGTACTCGTACGTAATTTAGTTATAAAATTGGAAAATTCACTTTATCAATTGAGCTAATCTCAAGTATATATTAACCAAGTGTCAATATTTAATTAATGATTTAAAATGTTTAATAAATTAGCATTATTTTAAATGGAATAATTAAAAAATAATTGAAGGTTTGAATCTAGTGTGGTTTAATTGGTTTTCTCGTCTATCTAGAGGTATGAGTTTAAGAATCGAGACCTCTCCACGATAAGAGTTTTTATCAAATTGGTGAATAAAGGGATGGTTAACTTGTTGTGCAGCTCATGTGTTCTGACCTTTGAGCCTCTTAGTTAATAAAAAAAATATAATTGAAGTAAAAAAGCAGAGTTTTACACTGTAACCGTGGATAACATAATTTAGTTACGTAGCTTAAGTCTTTATGTTTTGAAACTTTCTACAGTGGGATGCAGTAGTCTCCAACTAGGTTACATGGGCAGCAGCACCAGCAGGGATTCTGAACCTGAACGGTGTCGTAGAACAGATGGAAAGAAATGGCGATGCTCAAGGAATACTGTTCCGGACCAAAAGTATTGTGAAAAACATAGGAACAGAGGCCGCTATCGTTCAAGAAAGCCTGTGGAAGCCCAAACAGCTGCCCAAGCAACCAACACAAACACCAGCATGCCTGTAACTGTCATCTCCGGCAAGCCATTTCATGCAATTTCACAGCTCCAACAGTCAAAGAATGAGGAAACTGCTAATAATTCAGGCATTTATGAAAACTGTGACCCTTTCTTAAGCTTTTTCAATGATGGTCATGGTTGGCTTAATAATAGTAATAATAAGCAGCTGAAGTCTGATAATTGGACTCCACTTTCCATGTCAAACCCAATTGCCACATCAGCATTGCAGGAGAGAGCTTCTATTTCACCATTAATGTCGTCTTCTGTGCTTGGCAATCAAATGGATGAGTTAACCCAAAAGCAAAGTTATTCTACAGTTGGTGGCCGTTTAGGAGAGGTACTGAATGCAAGTTTTGCTGGTAATGCTGGAAACTGAGGTAGTGGTGGGATAAGGAAAATAAAAGGTGAAGAAGCCTGGAGTTCTTTGCCCCTTGAGATGTTTGTCTCTTTTTTATATTTTTAATTAGGAATGTAAGGACTTGCTGATATCAATTGAGCAGGAGGTTGTTATTTTTGCTCATATTGTGTTTCAGAATAATATTTTAATTTCTGCTTTGTTGCATTTCTTTCAATTATAAATTAATGATATTTGCATTTATAAATTATTTGGCTGGAGTATGATTATAAACTAACATTTTTATTAGAAATATTTAAAAGGATAAAACAGTCAAGTTTATACTATGAGGCATATAAGTAATTATTTGACCGTTGATTTAATTGCAAAAACAAATGAATACATAAAAATTTTCACTTATTTTAAATTTTATTAAAAATATTATCAAATAACTTAAAATAATTAACTGCTTAAATTTTTTAAAAAAACTAATTGTAAATGTTAAATTGTGTTTATGAACATCAGTCCTTTTTGTGTAAAGGGAAAAAGTAAAAACGTCATCTAACTTAGTATGCTATGGGTCAAATGTGATTATGACCCAGTCATTCAACAAAATAATTTAAGAAATATGATAGCGCTATATTTGAATAAAATAATGAATTTATTTTACATCATTTTAAAATTTGAACTAAATTAAATTACATTTTAATTTAATTCAATTTAATTTGGTTTTATTTTAAATATTTACTATCCTAGATTAAAGTGTATATATATATAATTTTTTTCAAACGTGTGTCACACATTGACAGAGAAAGCAGCTCAAGCCATGATTCTTCCGATTTTTAAAAGTTGATTATTAATTGCTAGCAAATTTGGTGATAATGTGGTGAAATGAGAAATGTTATAATCAAATAATTTGTTATGGAAATAATATCTTTATAATAATAAAATATTATTATAATTTAACTATCAAATTTGGATGAAAATGAAATTACTCATCAACCAATAAAAATTTTTCTCATAACAATTTAAATTTGATTACTTAATTTTTATATAATATAATACCATAAAATATCTGTATTATTAAAATATAAAAGGCAATATTATAATAATTAATATATCAATCATTATGATATAGCATCACTTATAATTTGCTTTTTTTTTTTTTTAATTTTTGCAAAAATCTATGAGGATATGATTAATTGTATGTTTATTGTTTTAAGAAAAAAACTTTCAATGTATTATATGGGTTTGCTAACACAGCGTGTCATAATTTTATATTTTATATATATATATTTCTAATAAGTTTTGTTTTCTATTTTATATAAAAAATAAATTTTATAATATATTCCTTAATAAATAATAATAAATTAAGTATATTTTTTCTAAAATAAGTTACTTGTCAAAAATAATTATAATTAATCACATTAAAGATTTATTAAAAATAATAATTAAATATATTATATTCTTACCATATGTAATATGTACTTTATATAGTAATATATTACAGTACATACTTTTTTTTTTTTGAAAGGTAGTACATACCATATTTAGTATGTACTTTATATAGTAATATAATATAGTACGTACCATATTTAATATGTACTTTGTACAGTAATATAATATAACACATACCTTATTTTGTATATAATATAATTTATTAGTTCATCTAATGGAATTTATATATAAATAGAAAATTAATATACTAATTAAAATTAAATTATTTTTTATTTTTTAACTAATAAAATTAAAATTTTTGAAGATATTATATTTTTATTATATTTAATATATACCTTATATAGTATATATAATTTATTATTTTATTTAATAAAATTTAAATTTAAATAAAAAATAATATGAATAATTAAAATTAAATTGACTTTATTTTTTGAATTGATCAAAACTTTTTGGCAATGCCCATTCTCACTTGAATATATATATACATACACGGAAAGTAATTCACTTATTCACAAATTTCCTTACATGATTTTTGGTTGATTTCTTTTTCCTCTCTTTTGTCTTTTGGCTATTGAAAGAAGAAAATTAAAGTGAAATATTACCATATATATATATATATATGAAAACAAAGAGAAAGTATAAGACGCTTTTTCTGTTTAATATTCTATTTTTTTAGAAATTTTTAAAATTTTTTTATTTTTCTACGTTGTGATTGGCCAAAATTAATATTTAATGAAAATATTATCTATATAAAATATATAAATCTTTTTAATAATAACTAAAACTTTTAAAATTCAAATATACTTATCCATATTATCTATATCCTACGTGAATAAGAGATTTGATTTAAACATATAACCACATTATTCTTTGCCAAACCTAAACAACGTCCTTCTATTGCAGAGATTAAACAACGATTCCAATTGTACTGCTTTAGATTCTGCTATGTGGCTTCTCAAATCAACTAGAAGCAAGTTATATAATCAAGTACTATTTTTGTTCTTAATATTGATTATTGGATTCGTTTATAACTTTTTTTTTTTACTATGGGTTCTGCCATGCTTATGAAATATTGAATAGAATATTGTTAGGACTTGATTTACATTTACATGTGATCTTGGATTAATGTATTTTGATTCAAGTTTTTCTATTTTGATCAAAATTTTGGGGGCTAGAAAAATACACTATGTAGAAAGAATTTTGAAAAAATTTTCAATAATGTTCAAACAATAAATATAATTCCTTTCTGTCTTTTTAATTTCTTTCCATTTCTTCAATGTTGTTTTCAATTATTTTCTATTTTTGGAAAAAAAAAAATTGGTGGCTTAAAAAGAAAAAAATCTAAGTCTTATGTTCATTGGTATTTTTTTAAAACTTTAATTTATTAATTTACAAATAAATTATATAAAACTTTAGTAAATACATTAATAGTCAATTTAATTTCTCAAAATTTAATATCCTGCTTTATAATAACAGTAATGGCATGCGATTATAGCAGATTGTGTTGAGCTTTGTAATAACAGTAACAATATTACTGTTAATTGGGTATGGAGATCAGCGAACAAAGTCTTTGGCTAGAGTATCTTGTTCGTATGCTGGTTTTTATGTTTGGTTTCAGCTTCCTTCAAACATTGAAGCTACTTTCATTTCCGATTTGATTAAACGATATTTATTATTTTCAAAAAAAATTTAATATCATGCTTAATTTTTATATTTTTATATTTAAAATTCAAATTCAAAATATACTAATTTTTGAAATCATTCATATCAGGATAAAATAAATAAATCAATAACCTTAAATTTCAAATTATCATCGATTTATAACTAAATATAGGGGTTAGTTATTATTATTAATAAAAAAATTTTAATGTAAAATTACAAATTAAAAACTTTTCAAAGTAATTCAATAATAATAATAATCACCAAGTAATGCTCACTTATCTTGGAGCATAATTAGTAATAATGTATATATTTATCGTATTGTGTTTCTAAAAAATTCAAATTATTATTATTATTTTTTTTTTTTTTGTTTCACTAAAGACCTTTTGGATTTACTAGAAAAGAATACCGAGTGAACACCTTTTATGAAATTACAATTGAGGGAACTTAATATTATATTTAATGAAACTTGATTAAAATATTGTAGATTTACAATGATATATTATTGCAAACAATGCCATAAATTTTTTTTTATTACACATCATTTTGACATTTACCACAGTTAGATTATATCAAGTAGAATTTTGATTATTCATCTTAATAATTTTATAATTCATAATAATTTATTAAAATAATAATATAATCGCTCCACGATATGAAAAATTTAAAAAAAAATTAAAAACAAAGAAATTTACTTCAACTAATTAAGGTAAAATTTTAAAAAGAAATTATAAGAAAATGTGAAGGAATATAATATATTCCAGAAATCTGTATGGACAAAAAAAAAAAAAAAAAACAAATTTCGAAGAATCAAAACTCTGAAGTCACAGATAAAGAATGAAAACTGGATTATAATTTTTAATAATTAAAATTTATTAAAACAGTTCTTTTTTTTTTTAATGCATTAGGAGCCTTGGTTGGCAAAAAAAAAAAAAAGAATTTAAAACAGAAATTAAATTAAAAAAGAAAAAAATAAAAATAAAAAATGGAGATTGGGAAGCTCAGATTATAATAAAATGATAAATAAATTAAAAAAATTGATTTATAAGATTTATCAATGTCTAAAAAATATTTTACTCTCTCGAAAATGGTATGTTATTTTCCTTAAAAAATGACTTAATTTTTCTTTGAGCAGAAAAATATTTTTCGTTAACTTATTTTTCTGAATGCTCCAAACAACGGAAAATTTTAAAAAATATTTTCTTATAAATTATCTTATGGAAACAATCAGAGCCTAAGAATAACGAATAGTATAAGAAACAGGTGAATCAAAATACATTATATGAAAATTTGAAGGAGACGAAAATAAAAGAGAGGCCGCGAATTCTTTCTGATAGTTCCGTCTTCAATGAAAAACCCCAATGCTTTGCTCCGAGATTATATAGAGAAGGCTGTTGCCTTTTCTGCTTCCTTTCGAGAAATATATATCTGGATCTAGGCCTCTAGGCCTTTCGGAGAGTGGGCGTAAACCCAATTACAAATTACTTTTCAATGGTTGGGTCTAGAAAGCAAATTAAAATAAATCGTTCTCACATTAGCAGATTTTTATATATTGGTAGGAAAAAGAGACAATAAAATCATTATCGTTACAAAGTTGGTTGTCCGGCAATACAATCTACTTTCTCTTTATCTAACGACTTTTTTTTTTTTTTTTTTGAAACTATCCAACTTAGTTGCCAAAATAAAATAATCAAAATCAATAGAAATCAGTCAACATACAAAAATCTCAAATAATTTAAACAAAAGATCAAATGTTCGATACTTATGAATAAAGAAAATTTATGCTGGAATTCTCTTTTAGGAAAAAACATTGAATAAAAATTTTTTTATAGGAAGCTGAAAATCAAAGTTTATCCAATAAGCTTTTAAGTTGATTCATCTTGCAGATATTCTGAGACTATTTTTATATCTTCCCAAGTTGATGTAATTCGATGTCAATACTCAATCATAGAGCAAACATTATTCTCCATCCGAAATGATTCAGGTTTCCATCTATAGCTACCACACACCACTAATTAGCTGTTACTACCTTTTCCTGTTAATCAAATTCCTCTACAAGAGAGAATGAACAAAGGACCCTGGTTCAATTTTCGTCTTTATTATAACGCTATAACATTACGCTATCCATATCCATATCATATGTCCATAATAATAAAATATATACTTCGTGTTGTTTGAGTGTCCATTTGTTTGACTGCTATACATGTTTGCGTCCTTGCCCAATCAATGTTTTGCCTTCCACTACACTCCTAGAAATTGCTTTCTCTGCAGCAATCTTTAACAAATTTTCTATGGTTAAGAGGTTATAGTCATTCTTCTAATTCTCAATTCTGCCATGCACAAGTTATACAAAAATCTTCTCATAATACAGTGTATGTGTTAATTTGCATTACCCAATACATGGTGCAACTAATTACTTCCTTCCCTTTTAGAAATTAGATTGATGATGACTTGCGTGGTGTACATCAGTACATGAGTTCGGAAACTTCATTTAACCTAGCAAGAAATGGAAAATAACTCGTAAGTAGACTGTTAGGAAGACATTGAAAAATGTGATCTCCCAGTAATAGTGTCCTTGAATGAACAATTTTACACCTAACCAAACACATTGTCTCCTTCTTCATCATCTAATTCTTTGAATTGGTTCAAAAGCTAAACCTTTCTCACTATCACGTTTCCTTTGCTTGCCCTGTTGGTTTCTTTAGTTTGCAGTTAAAAGGTACAAAGTGCATGAACATAGAGTTGTAACTCTCTCAATATTATAAGAACCAATTACTAGTCTTCTCTTGCATACCCCAATATATCTCCCACAAAATTATTAAAATGAGCCATAGAAAGGTTTATTCTCATGGAAGCATACCTTTTTCATGGGAGGACTCACCTGGAGTTTCTAAGGCACGTGTCCTCAACCTATCACCTTCTCCAACGTTAACGACATCGAATAGCTCCTTTCAAGACACAAAGATTCCTCTTCCTCCCTGCCAGAACTTACAGCCGCCGAGGCGAAGCACTACTGCCAAAGGGTTCGGGTTGTGGCAAGAAGACCCTTTTCTTGCAGCTTACAAAGAGTGCACAAAAAATGTCAGAATTAGTAATAATGGTAAGCAGATGCATAGTGAAAATTGCAAGAAGTCTAACAGTAATATTACCATTAATGCGTCTAAAATTATGAGGAAGAGTAAGCTTATGATATTTTCTTGCAAGAATTCATGTGAGGTTAAAGATGATAATTTGGTAAGGTTATGTAATAATCTCCCATCTATTCCTACAAATAGAATTCCAAGAAAATGAAGAAAGTGTATATATTTTTTATGGGTTAATTAATTAGCATTTTCTCTTATCAAAATAGATTAAATAATCTTATATTTCATTAGATGAGATACTACATGATAAATTATAATTAACTAGTTAAATAATTTATATAGCCTCCATATCCTAACTTAATTAAAGAAGCAAAATCCATAGCATAATTGAGGTTATTTAGTAAATTTAAGATCCTTCATTATATCTTCAGAATAATTTTAATTTATTAAACAAAAGAAACAATCAATTATATTGAAATTTTACATATTTATTCACATCCAATATCTTCAGAATAAGTTACATCACTAATGCAGTAGTGATAAATGAATCTTAAAAGAACAAAATAGTACAAATTTTAAGCATTAACAAATGGGTAAATCTCATATCTAACGGTGCAACTCCCACCAACAACCCTACCTCCTTTTTTCCCATCACAACAACTTGGAAGTTCACTTATAGCACTATCAATACACTTCTGACAATCACCACTAGAAAGATCTCTACTGCATTGAGCCAACCCATAAACTTTCTTTGATCCTTCAATCTCCATATCTCCAGCAGCAAACATTCTTGGACTAACAGAAGCATTTTCAGCTAATTTGCTTAACAAATCCTTCACGTTTGCGTTAAACGATGCCGGATCGCTCACATTTTGTACGTTCAAGAGATAAAACTTGTTTTGTTCATCTATTTGGCCAAAGAAGTTAATATTCGAGTACTTGATCAGACAATTATCGTACCATATAGTTGCTTGTTTGTTATTTGGGCAGCGTGTGCGTATTTCATTGCTGGCTTCTGCAATACAGGTTAAGCAATCTGAAGCGGAGATGTCTCCTCTGCAAAGAGTGAGTCCATACGGTCGATCTTGGCTAGTTTGACCCAAAGAACCAAGAGCAAAGCCCTTTGCTGGGGCTAAATACTTGATATTTTCAATTAGCTTGTGCAAGCTTTTAGCATAAGAACTACTTACAGTGAAATTTTCAGTTCTTGAACAAGAATAGAAAAGAGGATCAGTTTTTGCAAAAACGGTGGGGAGAAGTAGAACTAATGTAAGTAAGTAGCTAAATCTTGAGAAGGCCATTGTTGGATACAGAATAATTTTTGAGTTTACGGTTATTGGGAGAGTGTATTTATAGTGTTCGATTCAAAATTTATTAGATAGTGATTGACCTTTTCTTTTGGATTTGGCAACTGATCAAGCTGACAAGAAGAATTCAAACATAAGCTAAGCCATTTGACACAGAATTATAATGGCATTAGGAGATAGCAACGAAACTACATTGATGATAAACAGTATACTTAGTTTTGTAATGCAAAACAAAAAGCCCATAATTAGACTGGTTAATTGCACCTCCTCCAAATAATCACTCTATTACTTTTCTTAGTTAAGATATTTAATTATAGCACACAAGGTTGGAATGCGAAAGTTTTTTACATTTTATCAAATAATAAATCTGTCAATCTTGACTTCATCAAAAACATATATTATTCTTTTTTTTTATCCTTCCTAAAACGACTGATTCGAAGTTTTGTTTTATCCAATAAACATTACTTACTTGCAAGTATTAGTAATACATATACTAATTCAAGAGTTGACAAACCAACAAGATGTTGAGATGAGTGTTTGGCCATTCCCTCTTTACTATCACCATAAAAATTTAGAGTAATGGTAGGAATAGTGGAATTTATGCTTTTAATGTCAAAAATAATACATTACCATTAATCATCTAACTATTTTTATTTTATTATTTTATTTGATGAATATGTATTTTTTTCCTTTTTAGTATTGAAAGAGAGCTTCGAACCTGAATCAATAGTCAGGACGTATATGTACTTATCACTAGATTATGCTCGGTACGTAGATCAATATGTATTTTTACTAATATATGTATACATACATGGCAAAAAAAAAAAAGTTCAAATATAAAAATAAAAATTCATATGAAGCTCTTTAATTTTCGTTTCATTTTACCACTTTTTAATACGCTATTTTCCACTTTTTTTTTTATTTTTATTTTTATTTTTTTTTATTTTTTTGTAATGATCTTGATCACGAAGTGTCCAAAATCACGTTATTGATAACATCTATCCCATGTATTTTTCTAAAATTTATCAGTTGTTGGCATAATTGGTTAATAAAATTTCAAGGCTTTCTCTGGAGTAGTGGGCTTTGCTCTAAAATCCATGCTTTTAGTCTACCTGACTTAAAATTGGGCCCCCCATAAGGCCCAACTAAAATTACAATTACACATGAATCACGCCGTTGTCCTTATGGAGTTGCCTGCCTTCACTACCCACATTAGGATGTCACCAAGCATTGTTTTGTTTATTTATTTATTTTTTTGAAGAATGTCATCAAGCATTCTTTAATTTATTTATTTTTTTTGAAGAATGTCATCAAGCATCCTTAGAAAAATAATACTTTATACATTCACTTGTTGTTATAATATTGATGAAATTAATTTATTGAAGTAGATATTTCTTTATATTATTGATAATATAATATAAGTAATAATATAACTAATGGAGAAGGATTTTTTTATTACACTAATATTAAATTAATATAATATAATTAAGGAATTTAATGCGGATTTTTGGAAATAAAGTTCTGAATTAGAATAGATATAATCTTTGAAATTGAATTCTATAATCATTAAGATATTAAAAACTCTCCAAAGCAACATCAATTGGATTAGATAAGATTAAATAATTAATGGGGGAATTGTAGTGGAATAATTTCTTGTTCAAATAAGATACTTAATCTTAATTCACTCTTTGCCGATTTGCAGAAGTTTTTCGCGAAAGTTCTTTTACTATATTTCTCACGTTTTTTTTTATTATTATTTATTATTTAACTTTAATTCAATCAGGCAAATAGATTCATTCAGACAAGGCATGTAATTATATTCAGACTGGTTAGAGAAGATATAGTGAAAGATTTTTAATTTGGTGATTAGGATCAAAATAAGTGCAATCATGTCATTTCTTTATATATCTTCTAGGCCCCCACATTACCATCAAACCTTTCATGTCTTCAAATTAATCATGTTTCCTTGCACTGCTAGTTGTAGTGGTGCAATTGGCAATAGCAAAATTTATTATATAATAATATAAAGTAAAATGCAATTAAACAAATATTTTAATTGAATTAGCACTCGGCAATAATATAATAATGCGATACTGGATAAACATAAGTCTTCAAAATCAAATGCTGATTTTATTTTCTCACGTTTCACGGATATGAGATAATATTCAAAATTTTTTTTTTGTTCACTAATACGATTTTAAAATTTTAAAACCATGATTTTATAGGTAAAGTTTATATAAGAAAACGGTCTAATTTTGTAATATGAGCTTTTGTTGATTTAAATAAAAATTACCAACTTATACTATAATTGCAGATATGTATGGAGAATAAGATGATGTTGAGAGTTCTTAGTTTCAAGGAAGTTCCTGGTTTCAAGGAAAGGTAAATGAATTGAGTGACAGACATGCAAAAACCATGCTCTATCTTAAGATTTCTTTTTAATTATTTTATGTGTGTGCCAAAAGAAGAGTAATTGAGGAGACAAAGTCCTAGAACCAAATTGGTAAAATTAATAAAATCAGAGTTGGACACTCAATCATCATTACCGAGTATAATAACCTTAATTTCTGAGACTAATCTTAAGAATTAATTTATCAATATGATAATATTGAACCATATATATAATGATAATTAAAAGTAGTGATGCCCTAAACCATAGAAAAGGACTGATTGATGAAGAAAGACAGTCATGGCAGCAAGCAAAACGAAGCTTACACGTGCCTAATTCAACTTTTTATGTGTTAAGCTTGGACCAATCTGGAACCTACTGTTTGCTACTCTTAATTAACAGTAGCCACATAACATTTTTTTCTATTTTAAATAATTTTTGTGCAAAGCGTGATTAATGAAGATGTAGGCATTAACTATTTGTATATCATATCATACGATGTCGCTTTTATGTTGAAAACAAAGTTTTGGTGTTTATAACTTACTTTAGAGGTAAAGAACAGACAAGTAGAGGACACCTTCATGCCCTAAACCTGCCTTTTTCTGGAGAGACTCTATTTTTATAAATAATTTTTATAATATATATATATATAGTTACAATCCATACCTACTCTTGATCATATAAATTAAGGACTTAGATATAACATTCATGATTGCAATTTCTTGAATCATCAGTATTAAAAAGAAGATTCAACAATTAAAAAAAAAAAAAAAAAAAACTGTTAATATTTGTTTGTTTACATTCAAGCCAAGCCTAATTTTTAGGTATCTTTGATTTTGATCTTCTATACTTGTTTTGTCCAAAAAGTTTTTTGGGTTTGTCCTATATGATGTAAGAGAATTAATTTATAGCGGCTATCATTTTTAATAAAATTTTTTTTATAAGAAAATGGCTGGAAATATTATTGGCTATCAAGTCGAAGAAAATAAATATTATTGTTTATCATTTTTAATAATTAATATATATATATGATAAATATTATATCATTTGACCGTACACAGATTATTAAATTAAGTATCATCTATATTTGGTACCAATAATGGATTCAATTAGAAAAATTAGACTGCATCCCTAATTAAATTTTCTTTGTAAAATCAAAGATTTGAAATTTGTAGTTACCATTTTTTTAAAAGTTTAGCTGATAATATATAACATTACCCTCAATTCGAATATAGAAGTGACCAAACTTAGGTATCATATACAGAATATCCATTGCACCCTTGGAACATCAGGTTAACTTTAATTATAATCTTCATTAATTAATACGAACAATCTATATTTTTTAATTATAAAGTTTATTAATTAAGACAAACAGTCCTTTGTCTTTGCATTTAAGATTTTTAGAAAAGAGTTTACTGAATGTGAATGTCTAATTTTTTATATATGAGGATTAATTATTTAACTGTAGTGTTGGATGTATTGAATGGTGAATGAAGTTAGAGGTGATGAAAGCATCCATCTAACTTTTTTTCCTTTAATTTGTTATGGGCTGATTAAATGGATTACGTCTTTAATCACAATTGTGGCCCCTCTAATACCTTGCCATCATTTTTAAAGCATATAAAGCCATTCTTCTCTTTATTATTATTATTAAAGCAATATTCATATTTAAAATTATAAAATTGTGAATTTGAACAGTAATTAAAAGTTAATTAATTAAGAAATATTACTACTAGTATTATTATTATTACTTGGAAAATTAATTTTTCATGTAAGTATATTGTCTGCTGTTCGGATAATTGTCTATCAATCATTGGATCCTCAATTATTTGGAGAAGGCAGGTGTGGAGTAATACGTCAAACAAATGGACCATTTGCTTTTATTTATTTCTTTTAAAACGTGAATAGACCATTAATAAATAAAGATCAACATGTTCAATTGAGGACAAAGTTATTGCTTTTTTGTCCATTTCTTTTTAACGAAATAAAAATCAACACCTTCACCCACTTCTCAATTCATTAAGTTGTTATTCTTTGATTGAAGAGGTCGATATTGCCCTTCAAAGAGTGATGTTTTCCTGATAAATCTTAATAATTAATCAATACTGTAATTAAATATCAAAGCATGCTTATGATGATTTGATTAATATCCGAAAGCACCACATAATTAGTGGTAATTAGGATGTTAGGCAGCATATTGTTATTCACAGATCGCGGTCACAGACAACAAAATTAGTGGATCAAATTAAAAAGAAAAATATATAAGTGGAGCTTGGAACTCGCTAATTAATTATAATTATAATTTATAATTACTAGCTAATTAACTACCCAAAAACATGACACGTTGTATATAATACTTTAATAAGTAAACACTAATTACACTAGCTTTATACACCATAATTTTTCCCCAAAAAAGTACGACCCGCTCAACCTTTATCAAAAATCACCATCAAAACCCACCATTTCTTTTGCTTTGACACCTTTGTCATTTACAGAGACTCTAGAGACAGAGAGAGAGAGAGAGAGAGAGAGAGAGAGAGAGAGAGTTTCTCTTAATTCGTTCCCTAATTAAAACTTTAAGGGACTGATTTATTTTATATAATATATATATGATATGTAAATTTATTCATCATGAAGTGATTAACGATGGGTTCTGTTCGGTCGTGATTAAGTTATTGCATGGCCATGCAGACGTGAATTGTTGCAGTTGTCTGAACATCAAAATTTGCCGTATGTTCGACAGTTTTTGTCGGAGCATACTATGTTCAGACCGGAGCCGGTCGTTGTCCCTTCGTACGCTTTGACAATGGTACAAAACAAACCGCAACCGGTTCGTCAGTTCCCGGTTCTCAATCCTCAGCCGGTTCACCTGGTTTCTTAAGTTTTCTAAGTGCTTCTGTTTTCGCATCCTTGACCGCCTAGCCGATTCCCGATTCGATATCATCCGCCTGCGTTTCCGCTCATCGATAACTGAAACTGTACTCGTTTGGTCCGACCGGTTCGGTTCGCTTGGTTCATCTGAACCTGAACTCGAACCCGAACCGACCGGTTTTGGTGATAATTGAGTGTTATTATGATCATCGTGATCTTGAGCCTCACTAGCAAGGAGTTCAGAACAGTCCCACGGCGTAAAGCCGCCGTTTTCAAAGGACGGAAATTGGTCTCCGAACATCGGATCAGACAGAAAGAAAGCCGGAGTCGGAACAGTAGACGACATGACTCACCGGAATTTTTTAATAGAGAATAAGGAGGGAAGGAGGAGGAAAGGGAAGAAATGCAGCGGAGTAGCCTCATATTTATGGGCAAATTTGAGGGCAGCCGTGGGACCCAGTGTAGGCATGAAAAATGCTTTCCGGGGGTAGTTTGGTCAACCAATGTAATTGTCTGTACATCGAGTCAGTGGGCACTACTGTGGGGTTTCAACTGTTCAAGCGTTTGAGCTTCGCTTTTTTGGTAAGAGCTCGCTGACATAAGCCGGTGGGTCCATTTATTTAGCTTAGTCAAGAAGGAACAAAGATTCGGGTCCCACTATTGATACGTGTCAAAATCAGAAAAGATGTACGTGTGATCAGCCTATAGTTTGGAAGGTTGCTGACGTGGAATCCAGTGTTTACATGGCTTGGCTAATTGATAAATGGCTAGCTGAGCCGCAGAAACTAATTGGAAGGGGATGTAATGGCTGATATGATCAAAAAGCACCAAGCTTGGAAAAAATATATAAATATGTATTGCCATCACTATTAATTGACGTACCATTAGCTTTTTATTTTTTTTATTTCTTTGGAAATTAAAAATTAGCGAAAAGTCATTATGTTGGTACAGTTGTTCACTTTTTGATATAAATTAAATTATTAAAATAAAAAATGGCATGGTCTATGTTTAAATATAATATTGTCAATTTCTCATATAAAAGAAATTCATCACCTATTTTAATAATCGAAAGTCATTTTACTAGCATAGTAATAAGCAATAAAAAAAATAGTAAGAAAGCTACAAATACATGTTGTTATTATTATTATTATTATTATTCAATATATACATTTATGTTTTGTTGTTTTATGATTTACTTTTAATTATTGATGGGATAAATGTATCTAGAAGAAGAAGATGCAGACACATCAAGTGAACGCAATATCAACACTACAACCCAAAAAAAAAAAAAAAATATATATATATATATATATATATATATATATATATATATATATATATAAATTAAAATTTTAATACGAAAGTTGATAATTGTAAAGACATTTAAAATTTTATATATTTATTTATAATACTTAGTGCAAATTTCGGGTCAATTCTTTTTACTTATCAAATTTTAATTTGGTTGGAAATTTTAAATAATATATAGATAAACATTATTGAACAATCTAAAATCAATAAGTTTTCAAAAAAATTTTAATTTTGATAGAGTTATAATGTTGATTGCTGCTGCACTTTTTGTGCATATATATTAGTGCTGTCTTGTGCTTTATTGCTGTAAAATTGCTATTTAAATAATTTATTAATAATATATATTTGGTTTGCCTATTAAAAAATATTATAATTTTAAAGTATTGATGGTTACATCTAGATTTTTGTTCTAATTATTATGTTTATCCCAACACTCCAAATAAAATGCTGAATTATGTAATTTTATAATATAAAATAAGGATAGTGTTTTTGCGACATCCTGACGCACAAAGTGATCTTGGGCAGAGCAAAGCTCCTGGCTAGCTTTAGGATGGCAGGCTTGTTATGGGTAGTGGAATGTGGGACACATGAATGAATTGAATCGTATATCGAAAAGGGAAAAATTAAATCGTAAAAGGCGAGTTTTGGTGTAATGGCTTGGAGAATTGAGAGAACTATAGGGTTAAGTATGCCCGCTTAACGAAAATCCTAGAATGAGTGATCTCTTGGGAAGTTCCATATATCACTTGTGAGACAAAACCTTACGGGTCTTGCGAATTCAGTATAGGATGTAATTGGCTTGATACAAAGTGAATAATTCTTCTAGTAGTTAAAGTCGGGCGTGACATCCAATGAAGAATTCAAATTTGGAGACTAATTGGTAGGTAAGGCTATCAAGATGTGCATCTAGCCAGAGATTGTGTTCAACCACAACTTTTAAATAATTTTCAGTGTTGATCGGTTAAAATGTTAAATGACATTTTTTTATAATATTCAGTAATATAATATTTGAATTACATTTTAGAGATTAAAGAATTGTTTTATAAAAAATTAACACATTTAGCTTTAGCGTTTTATGAAAAGATATCCAAACAGCTAAATTAATAAGTATTAAAATAACTAATTTTGTATACCAGATATAAATAGATAGCAATCTTAGCTTTTTAATCACTAAAATGAGATTTGACTTTAGTTAGCTTAGGGTTTCATTCACAACATGGCTCTTCTTTGCATGGATTCTGATAGATCAAATGGTGGTGAATTTACAAATTTTGTTTAATGGATTTTATGCATTTACATAATTTTGTTATATTTTAGTTTTGTAAATATTTTATTTGTTTATGAGTTATGACTCAGTTGGCAATGTAGGCTGAACATGTAAGAAGAGCTTTTGGGTTTGATCCTCACTAAATACACAAGCAGACGGTGACGGATCCACATTGTAAAAGAGGTGTCAATTGACCCCTCTTTCTTTTAGAATTTTTTAATATATACGTATTTTTATCTAAATTAATCTATAAAATTCAATTTATTTATGTTTTTGACCCCTCTTTTTTCAAAAATTCACTCCATGGAAAAATATTTCTAGATCCGCTATTGCATGCAGAGAGGAGCGAAGAATCTTAACTTTGATTAAGTTCCGAGCCGGATTAGGCGGTCCTTGATAATAAAATTCGAATACTGGTGGTTTACATAGAAAAAAAATATTATATTGGATGATGATCGTGGATAAACATAAGAAATCATGAAAAAATGGGGGAAAAAAAAGAAGGAAAGAGAAAATAAGGGAATTTGTAGTAAAAGATATTTTGGATTTCTTAACTTACCAAACAATTGAAATTAGGTTCATAATGACTTCTTTTATTTATGAATTGGAATAGTGAGAGACTATGAGAGTGACAAAGTGAGGATAATTTTATCCAATTAAAGATTCTAGCTTATGATTAATAAAAGAACTCTGAAAATATCACTATCTCAGAATAATTATTTTTTTACTAATCAAGTGTAATTTAATTAGTCTTTCCACACTTCAAAGAAGATGTGAGGAGGGACCTCATATGTAATATATATCTATATCTATCTAAATATATAAAAGTTGAGTCCTAAAAACTTATGTGACATCATTTTAGAATATAAAGGTGCTTATACGACAACGTTAATCTATTAAGTTAGGAAATAATTTTTATTTTTTAAAAAATTATTTTTAATAGTATTAATAGAGAATTTAATTAATATCATTAATATTTCTAGTTTAAAATAATTAATAAAATTAATAATATCATTAATATTTTAAAAACTTTTCACTTTCTTTTTATAAATAATTAAAAATGTCATTAATATTTTCTCTTTCATTTTCTTTAAATATCTATTTCAATATAAATAAAACCATAAAAAAAAAATCACATCATATTTTCAACAAAAGGAAATGGATTCCTTGCAAACAATACAAGACTATTTTCATGGCATTTAATAAATTTGAGCTTGATTAATGTGGCGATGGTGATGGAATTACAAAATATGTTCAGTTCTCGATGATCAATTAAGGTATGATTAAATTGATATGTATGAAAGGAGATGATAGTATTTCTCGATCTATTTTAAACCAGGGCAAATTTTAATGAAAATTTTTTTATGTTTTTAATCTTTATTATATTTATGCCCATATTTTAGACTATTTATTCAAAATGAATTCAATAGTAATTGATATTTATAAATATTATTTTAAAACCTAATAAAATATTTCTTGAAAATAAAAAATTCTAGATTAATTATAAACTTAAACTTGATTTATGTATGTATATGTTCATATATATTGATCCTTTTGCAAGAATCTAAAAATTGTCATATTATTGCTGGACTATTTTGAATAAAAACGAAAATGACAAAGCTTGCAATTGATTAAGTAAAAAAAGAAAGTGACATTTCAACTTATGATTAATGCCTTCATTGATAATTTCAATAGAGTAAACAAAGTTTTGTCAAAGTCATTGTGTGTCTTGCCGAAAGGCAGAAAAAGGTTAATCACATAATTCCCTCAAGGCAAGGGATCTAGATCCATAATTAATCCTTAAGACTTATTTAATTTTATATAATTCCCTCATTAAATATATTTCAAGAATGAATCAATTAATTAATCCACAATTAAATCAGAGAAAATAAAATATATTTCTACGTGAATTTTACTTAAAATAATTTAAAATTTGAAATCACTACTGTTAAAAGAGTTTTACTTCATGATTCACTCAATCCAGAACAAATAAGTGTATGAAAAAAATAAGAATGAAACCTATATCTTAGGAGAGGGAATCTAAATTGATTTAGAGTCAATATTTAAAAACTTATTAAATTTAAGGCTCAAAGTTTAGGAGGGGGAATCTATAGCTTACGAAGGAATCTTGTGAAAATGATAATTGGAGAAATAGCAAAAAAAAGTCTCATGAAAGAAAAGAACAAAACAAGAACTTAATACGTAGTGTTGTGCAAGAAATGGTTAGCATGTGGCCGACACTCAAAAGCAAAATCTAATTAATAATATAATATGGTATTCTATAAAAAAAAAAACAAAAAAAAAACTATCATCATTTAATTTTCTTTTCATAAAAATATTTTTAAATTTAAATCAATGACATTAATTTGATAATTAAAGAACAAAAATCATACCTGTTTTTATATTCAAATATTCTATTTCCATGAAGATAATTAATTAATTAATTACTTGGAATGGAGAATA
Organism: Jatropha curcas; assembly: GCF_041381405.1. Taxonomy (NCBI): domain Eukaryota; kingdom Viridiplantae; phylum Streptophyta; class Magnoliopsida; order Malpighiales; family Euphorbiaceae; genus Jatropha; species Jatropha curcas. The sequence goes on from NC_143153.1 coordinate 29,593,398, forward strand.
TTCTCCTCTTTGGTTTTTTAATAGTAAAATTAAAGCTGCAACTGTTTTATAACTTCCCATGAATGATTCTCTTTCTTGTTTGAAGAGGGCTTCATGTGAAAGATACCTTAATAAAGAATAAAGATTTGATAAATTTTTTAATTGATTTTTAGAAATATAAATTACTTAATAAAGATTAAACATTAAAGATAATTTATTTCTGTGGAGGAAACTGATTCAAAGAAAACAAAAGCTACAGATGATATCCTCTCATAATATATAATTTGTATATGTACAATTATAACTTCCTTAACTGGAAATTTCTTTGCGGTGCGGTTCGTAATTATTGCAGAAAAAGCGTGTAAAGAGAACATGCATGTATATATATATTTGCAAAGTGATCTGAAGGGACAAGGATAAAAAAAGCAAGAGGGACATGACATTTTCTTTAACAGCTTAATAGGAAAAAAGATAAGAACTTGAACGTTACTTTTGCTTTTTTGTATTAGAGTTCCAATGGGGGAGCAACAGCTTAATGCTTGACCCATATCCATCACATGGAAAAAAAAAAATATAGATATATATAAAAAAAAGATTATTAGATTTACTTATCCATATAAACTTTAAAATTATTATATTTTAAAATCTTTTTATCATTATTTCTTAACTTATAAGTTTGAGATTGGTTATATATTCTAAAATAGATCGGGAAGAAATTTTATTCTAAAGTTTTTTTTGCTTTTCTTTTTGTACATAAAAAATGAAAGAGAAGCTAAGAATTACACCATTCTAAAATAAGCTCTACCAAGCTAACCAGAAGAGAATCAAATTAGCTTATTTAAAGATATGAGAAACAATTTATTTCTGCAAAGAGGGGAAGATAGGATTGGATGGACCTCACAAGCGAAAATTTTAATGTTAGTTTCTATTTTTTAATTAATAAATTTAGATTTAATTGACCCAATTGTTTTATGTTTTGAATTTCAATTATTATTATTTTCTAAATTTTTATTTTAGTCTTCAGCTTTTTAATATTAAAATATTTTTTAAATTTTAATTGAATAAAAATTGATTTGGATTAATTTAAAATTACAAATATTATTTAATCTTTGATCTAAACTTAGTTGGACTTAATTTAATGTAATTGAAATTTCTGGAACCACTTTTAAAGTGAAATATTTCTAAAAAGATCTATATAGAATGCAATTAATATTAAACTTGCAAATTCAGAAAATATAAAGTGTTAGATAAAAAAGTTAAAAATATCAAATTTAATTCACTTTTCTTTTCTTTTCTTTTTGAATGGAAATGAGGGAATTAACCCGACAAACAAAACATGATGTCAAACAATACCAAATAAAATTTGCTTCTGAAATAGTAATCGACAATTCATGATTATGCATTTATTTATATTGTTGGAGCAAGACCCATCTAGACATTGCACACTGTCTTTTTCTATTACTGTATGTATACTGTTTTCCTCATCTTCACACATATGCTCATCAAATCTTTTTCTACACAATGCACGCACTTGAAGTATGTGGTGTGTGCAATTAAAAGACAAAAACATAGAAATCAAATACAAGGTGTGTGTGATTTTGATTTGGTGGTATTATAAATTTAAGCCTAATCTTAAAATTTATTAGGTATTAAAATTAATTAATAATTTTTCAGTATTATTTTTTCCTTTTTTTTTTTTTTTTTTTTGTTGTCTTTGTCTGTAATTTTCATATAATTTTGGTTAATTTTGATTGAATTTGGATTTCCTATCTTGGAAGAAACTAATCTATTCTTCCAATTAAGGCCACGAAGCAGTTCATATTTCAATGAAAAGATATATGATACTGAAAGCAAGTCAATTGATGATAAGATGAAAAATTGAGGATTAATATATACCAAACTTGTAAATTCCTTTGTGACATTGACCACTTAAATGATAATATCAGTAAGTATTAATAGTAATGATACTAGTCTAGATAATGTTGAATTAGAAATTATACTTCATATATAGGATTTTTGTCACTATACTTTACAGTGGATTAAGATAGAACTTCCATATAATATTCCTAAAAATTATTATTATTTTTTTTTTACCATTTGGTACTAGATATTATATATAAGAGATATATTATAATCTGCAGTGACTATTTATATAATTATAATTTTAGTCCAATCCATAAGGGACAAATGTTACAAATGATTATAAAAATGTTGGGCAAGAAGATAGAACTCATGATCTTCAGTGTAGAACTCATATGATTATATAGTTTGTGATGCATGACCCTGGTTTGACATGTTTTATCTTTAGATAAAATGTTCATATAACTAATAATGATTAATGCCCATCAATTTTTCCTTTTTCAAACTTTTCAAAAGTTACTTAATTTCATATTGGAATGGAAAATTGAAAACTCCATAATTAGCCGCCCTCGTGTTAACACGTTAAGTTTATTAATTCATTAAACGATCATCTGGTGGTCGTGGTAAATGTTTACCGGTAGCGATAATACGATGATTAATAAATTAAAAAATATGGATTTATAAGATTTGTCAATATTTGAAAAATGTTTTACTCTCTCGAAAATGGAAAGTTATTTTTTTCAAAAAATGACTTAATCTTCCTTTGACTAGGAAAATATTTTTTATTAACTTATTTTCCTGAATGCTCTAAATAACGAAAAATTATGGAAAATATTTTCCTGTAAATTATTTTACGGAAATAAACAGAGCCTTAAATAAAACTTTTTTATTGACTCCATTTGCAAATAATTTACGTTCAAAAAATATTTTTCATATGTCATTTTCTATTGTTTGATTTTAATATTAAAAATTAATTTAAAAACTTAAAAAATTTAATTTATAAGACTAAAAGAAATATTTTGACTACACCATTGTATAGTTTACATGTTCTTTCACTTTATTCAACCTCATATTATTGCTTATTCTATTTTTGAATATCAGATAATATAAAATTTCTCATGAAATTCAATCATATACGTCAAATAATACATATAAATATATGCATATTAAATAATTTTATGAAATTAACAAATAATGCAAACTTCTAAGCTCTTTTATCACATTTAGACCCACTATCATATAAAATCATTAAGGGCAAGCGAGTATGATCAGAATCATCAGAATCATCTTTAGTGTCGAGATAAAAACAAGAACACCGTTCTAACGAAGAGAAGAAGACCGTCGCGACGCCATTAAGAAGCCATGAAGTTATTCCATCGAGCTTGCTGTATGGAGGAACATAGCTTTGGCTTGGTGGTGATGGTGGTGGCACCTTCTTTGGCTGTAGACTTCCTTTACAATGGCAACAATTTATGCAGCTTTTAGAAATAAAATTTGTACCCATTGTTAAATAATTACAGCAATTGAGATAATTTTGAAGATCAATTTAGGGTTTGTAGAGAGATATTGAGGTTGACAGGGATTTAAAGGGTTTTAATCAATTAATTATATTTAGGTTTAGGGTTTTATTATAATAAGATACGATAACAATATTCTAGAAATTTGAGATGCGACCCTTTGGGCATTAACACTAATTAATCCAAGTTGTAATATGATAATGATTCTTGCCTGGGATTGGAAGATAGTTAGATAAATAATTTTGTTTTTTTGAAAAAAAAAAAAGTTTGGAAAAGGACAGAATATTAGTAATTCTAGAATTTGCTTAGTGGGTTAGTTGAGATACATTTCGTGAGCATATGGGTTTTATTAATCATAGACATAAAATGATTTTTATGAAAGCCTCAAAGGCTATTAGTATTAATTATTAATTCAATCAATTTGTGGGTCAAAAGAGAATGTATTGTTTACTGTTTAGTACTAAGGAGATGAAGCATTCTTTCCAAAACAGTTGATACTCCATTTTGAATGCCAAAAATGAAAAAATGCAACTAATTACATATGGAGAAGTTGATAATTGCACATTTGTGCTAATGCAAAAAAACAGACAAAAATCTAAACATAAACATAGGGGCTGATTGGCAAAAATAGTTGTTTTGATAGTTGTTAGTTGTTTTAATGGTGTTTAGTTGTTAGCTGTGTAAATAACTTTTCATTAAACGCTAAAAGTTAAATATTACGTGAGTTAACTTTTATAAAATGTTATCTTAACCTCTAAAAGCTAGTTCAAATATTCAGTAATTGAATACTATAAAAAATAACAATTATCGTTTTGATTTGTCAACACGTTAAAAACTATTTTAAAAAACTGTTGCCGAACACATTAAGCTGAAAGTGATTAAAAAAAAAAAAATAGAAAGCTAATAAGAATCATGAATACGAGAATAGCTTAATTATAGAGTAGAAGAATTTATCTTAGGAACTAATACTACTATAAATTGAAAGGGTAAAGGTAAATTGGATAATAGGTTAGAAGGATAAGATGAAAATGAGTGATATGAGCTTACTTGGGTTTGGATCAACTAATATTAAAAAGTTAGTACTAATCACTTAGCTAGCTAACTTATCACCCTTATATGTCATTTGTAGATCGAGTATTCAATCATCGTGGAATTCTTAACAAATACCATAAACAATTTTTTAAGCTTTAAAAGCTATTCTTTGCCTAGTAATCACTTCAAGCATCAAGAATAAGTTATGGACCATGTTTTTAAAATTGAAGGTTAGAGTGATAGTGTAGGTAATGGACCAACATAAAGAGTAAATTCTAACTAGGATTAATTTAGACATTGCAGCCAGAGTCAACATTATGGGGCAACCCTAAAGTGATTGTGGAGGACCAAAGTTATCTAGGGCCTAACTTGGAAGAAGATTATTTTTTGCACAAAAAGGAAAGAAAGAACATTAATTATTCTCAATCATGGACCATTTTTGATAAATCATACTGTATATGAATGAGCAATGGTTGATTTAGTTTTGGGCTTCATTTTCAAGCTTTAATTTCTGAACTAGTTGAATAAAAAAAATTTAAAAGTAACTAAATAAAAAATTGCATAATTTCTGAATTCTTGTGGTTGTTTGTCTCATCTATGTTGTACGTATATATTATATATCTGATGAAAATATTATTGGCTGAATACATAATTTATTCTTCAATTTTATTATTTTAATTTTATGGTACATTTAATTTTTATTTAGACCCGTTAAATATTTTAATTTATAAAATTACACTTATTAAAATTTTGAATTTATAAAATTATTTTATTTAACACTTTAATTTATAAAATTATGTAATTGTTCCAATTATAAGCTACTTACTCATTACTAATCTCTTTGGTTACTGAACTGAGACGAGGATAAAGTGATGAAGGCTCAGCGAGGAGGAGAATTCTTCCGACTTAACAAATCCTAAATCTTTTAGCCCAAAATTGTGCATTTTGCCAGCAATATACTAAATGGGCCATATGCTTTGTCAAAGCCTCATATTAAGGCTTGCTCACATGCATGGTGGGCGCTAGGCTAGCTTTATGAAATTTGTACTCACATACTCTTTGTTTGAATACTGTTGATTGGGCCTTGCATATATATATATATATATATATATATATATATATATATACATAATTTCACTATTATAAAATTTAATAACATTTCAACTGAAAATTTTCATATGATAAATAATTAATTAGTGATATAATTTTCATTATCGAAACAAAAGCAAAAGTAAATATTAAAATTTATTAATTATCACGCTTAAGAGTCACATCTGAAATTAAGATATAAAATAAAGCTTAGTTGATTCTAATTTTTTATATTACTTAAATTATTAATAAGGTGAAAGGGACTATCAGGCAAATTTGTGTTTAATTGAATGCTATTAATACATTATTCTTTCAAATTCTTGATCTATTATTACTTGTGTATATTCCTTGACATCATGGCTTTCATAAACATGACAATCACAGAACACAACCTTTTGGTCCTACAAAAAAAGAGTCCTTTCATGCAAGGAATAGACTGTGATCATAAATTTCTGAGTTTTCCCCTTTAAAGCAGGTTCTGTGAAACATTAAATTGGACTCATCAGCTCAGAAACAATTTCAAGTCACAAATACAAAGTCCCACAAAACCTTTTGTTTGATTGTTGAATATCCTATTCGCCATTGTCATCATCAATACACTTCACATTCTAGACAGCAATGTAATTTATAAAAAAACTGATAATATGCCTATTCATCCTTTTTGACCATTTGTTTTTTCTAAAGTTCCACCTTTTCTTTTCTTTCCTTTCCTTTTTGAAAATGAATATTTATATTATAGAAGAAATTTTGTTCACTCCCAATGTATTTTATAACTCTCACACCTCCAATCGGTAATTATTTATAATTCAAAAAAACTACAGCGACCAACTTCAATCATTGAGTATTTCAACGTTTAAAATTGAATTAATTAAACTTTTATTGAATAGAAAAAAAATATGAAAATTATTATTGCAAAAGTTACACCGAACACGTTAAATCAATATTTTGAATATAAAAAAAAAAAACTCTAAAAATTGCTATTCCTAGTATAAAAAGTTATGCAAATATTACCAAAATCCTTAACTTTCAGAATATGATAGATCTCTTAAAAAATTTATAATGCCATAAGGTTATTTAACTAAAGTACAAGAATACATTTATGTATTAGGCTAAAAAACTATCTATTATTGTTATTATTATTTGTCAGTGAAAAATTATTCATATTTTTATTTACCTCTTTTATCAGTATTTAATTTACTGGTTCTATACATCCATTATATATGAATATTTCTTTCACATCCTAAGTTCCTAACCTCAATCAAGGAACATACCAGGATAAAAAAGATGTCTTGGTTGCCTTGTTGAAGAGGTTCTTGAACATAGTCATTTGTCCTATCACTCAGTTGCTTCGATGATATGGTGCTTCTTTGATTGCAATTTCCATTCCTCTCTCCACTGACAATTGCAACTCTGAAAGATATATATCACGTGGTTGAAACATACATATCAGTAATAAACTATCACATCTCCAATTGATAAAAATAGAAACTTTCCTTTTAAAAAAATTAGAATTTAATTTCTCCAAAAAATATTTTAAAAATAATATTTCTTAATACATCAAATTATTCTAAAAGATTACATTTGTTAAATCGCTCGGAAAAAAAAAAAAAAGCTTTAATGCATATAAACTAGATTAAGGATGCTAAACTTGCCACTTCACACTCAACAGTATATGATACACAATATGTGGTAGTTTTTAAAATAACCTTGTCAAGATCAATATCCTTGTCGTCTATGTCAGTTTTATGTTTTGTGCCTTATAATTAGTCAAATACCAATCAAAAAGTGCAAGATGATTTCATGTTCTACAATACAAAATCGAATTCATAATTCTCAGATAATTTTAAATAAAATTACAAACCAAAATCTGAATATTTATGTTTTATAGCACATTGATTAGAATATCAGAATTTAAAATCCTGACAAAATATTATTTTTTATGTGTAAAAAGAATCATTTGAAAAAATTGAGTCTTTTTCTAGAAAGAAGACCACTTACTAAGCTGATGAGAGTGAAAAGTGAGATGAGGACACATGAAACATTTGAAGTTCTTGATGGAGTTCAAAGAAAATGTAATCTAGTTTTCAGACAAAGAGCTTGTGTTTACATGGTGCAGTCAAATTTGGTTTCTTGTACTGGAATTCTGCATAAAATACAAGTAGAACAGATTAGTTTTAATCATATCATATCATGAATTTGTACATACATTTTCTTTCATGGAGCCCACAATACACAGCAATCATAGACATATTTCAGAATTATGTTATATTATATTTTAATTTAAATTACTGTGACACTTGTCAGATAAAAAAGAATTCCCACAAATGGTTAATTTTCTCACTTAGAAAGACAAGAGTAAACATTTTGTTAGTCAAATGATGGAGCCCAACCTTTAGTATTTTCATTGTAGTGATAATTAAGCAAAAGACTGTTTTGATGTTGGGTTTCTTGATGAACATGATAAAGCAATGTAAGAGGTTCCTTTTTCTAGATTAGAATCCTCAAATTGCAATTTTAAACATTCTAGTGGGGTATATATATGAAATAGAATTATTGCATATTGATAGGCCCCTTAAGTTTCTTTCTTTTGAAATTATATATATTGCTTTAGGGTTTTCTGCATATCCATATATCAATCATAGGTTTCTTTCTTTCTTTCTTTATTCCATATATAACTGTTACTAATTATGCTAATTTATCCTTCGTCACTCATTGCGTCAATATTTTCAAATGTCATCCAATAAATAAATAAATAAACCTTACAATTTAAGAAAAAAAATAACGAGTTAACAGCGTAATACACATATATTAAACTTATATATATATTACTAGTTTTCAGGAAATCAAGAAGGAACTCAGTGTTATTAACTGGTGTGTGTGTGTGTCTGTGTGTGTGAATCGGTGGTTTTTGAGCCGATTTTTGATTCTTCATAAAAGAACCAGCCTCAAGCCGGTTCCTTTCATATTAGGGTTGTTAAGATACTCCTTGCTTGGTCAAACAGTTTGGATAATATCAACAATATTCAAACTGTTTGACCAAGCAAGGAGTATCTTAACAAGGGTTAGGTAGGAACGACAGATCCAATTCTGGACTGGGTTTGACCAGCTCCAATTTTGATTCGATTCACATTCAGAACCATCCTGCCCAGATATATATAGTATGAGAAATTGGACCTTAAACCCTAACTTTGATGTACCAAACAGCAGATAAAAAATGGGAAGAATGTTTCGATAATATTTTAGGATGTGGTGGAATTTTGACAGTGATGGATGGAATGAAATATGCTTTACCTACTACCCAAAGGATTATACATGTATACAACTGCTTTTGACTGGTTCAAGAATTAGCTTTTTTTCTTTTTTGACAGGAGAATTGGCTTTCGGTTATTAGAATTTTGTTATGCTAATCCACCTGATTATTCCTTGCTTTTCTTAACGTTCAACTTTTTATATATATATATACCATTTTTCTCTTTTTTTCAAAAAATTTTCGTTTACTTTGTTCAGCCTTAGTGTAAACCAAGATCTTTTACTAACAACAACTTACACAAAAATAGCAGATTTAGAAAATTTTCTTTCGGGGATCAATATTAAAATATTGAAACATTTTTATGTGTAAGGGGTCAATAATAAAAATTAAAGGGGGTTGAATAGAGTAATTACACTGCATATATAAAGAAAAATTGCAAAAGAAGAGGGAACAATCGATGCTTTCTTTACACACACACACACACACAGCTAATCACATGTTATTAATTATTAATATTTGCATTTATCCACACAAGATTTTATTTTATCTCCTACATATATTCACTCGTTTGTTTGTTCTCTTTGCTTTATTCAAATTTTCAAATGTGCATGAACGACATCTAGAAGAGTATTATAATATAATATAAGAAATTAATTAATTAATTAGTGGCACATGTTAATATTATGAATCAAGTTTCTTTAATATTTTAAATTAAATCTTTCAAATATATTTTAATTAATGAAAAATTATTAATTATGGTAGTTAAATAAAATATTTGTGTATGACCAAAGTCATCAACCAACTTGTACTTGGAAGAATACATGAAAAGCTAGTCCTCGCAAGGTAAAACAGTACGGTTGCTGTGATGATGGTTGAATTATCAATTATGTAGTCGATTTTACGTGATTGAGTTCTCATCTTCTTTTCAGTTTCCTAAAATAGCCTAACATACATTAGAATTATAATTAAGGGAAATGTATAATTCCTCTACCTACCTAGTGAAAATGACAATATATATTCATATATAATATTTTAATATTTGTTTTTTTTTTTCCATAAAGAGATGTATTAATATTTTAATAACTGAATTCAAATCAATATAAATATATTAGGCAGTGACTAGTTAAACACACTTATAAAATTTTTTGCAAAATAATTTGAACCATTAAATTAATAAAGCAACAATTGGCACTACCAAATTTCAAAAGTTGAAAAATTTATTTGTTCTTCAAATCAAAAAACCTAGTAACTCCCTCTTTCTCTCTCAAACCTATAATCTAAAAGCTTTTTTTTCTTTTTCCACGGGCGGCTACCGATGAACTCACTAATAATCACCCATTTTTTTGTTCTTTTTTTTTGTTTTTTTAATAAATAATCCTCAAATATACAAATCTGAGTTATTATCGCCCAATTATTAGGATTTGTTATTGCTGCATATTGGGATTTGATTCTCATATCTAATTTTGAGTTATTTTTGTCACCAGTATGGTGATTTTGTTTAGCATCTTTTGTTATTTGGATAGTTATATAGAAATAAGTGCAGATCTTCAGAAGAAATTTGAAAGTAATTAGATCGAACTTGTAGAAAGATCATGGAGTCGAACAATGGCTATGAACAGCCACTAAATGGAGCAAGCATCACTGATGTCACAAATATTATGCTCTGTCAGCTCGATTAGATACTTTAAATCAAGATTGTATTTTTTTTTATTTTTATATAAGAGGTTTATTATTAGACTTCCTATACAAAAATATAAAAATATATTGATATGTATCCTATCTCTATATACAGTTTCTTCTTAATGAAATTTCTAGTTTGATTTTCATTTAAAAAAAATTTAAATTTTGAAGATCATTATCCATAAAATAAATGGTTCATAAATTACATCCATTTTCATAAAAGGAAAAAAAAAAACACTCCAAATAACCGGAGATAATCATAACTCTACACAAAATGGGAATAAATTGAATCTAGATTTAGTTTGAAGGAATAAGACCTAATCTAAGAATAAAAGAAAAGAATCAATAGAAAAATAAATAAAATGATGAATTAGACGTCAAATAGGTATATTTGAAAAAATATAAAAACAAAAGAAAAGACAAAATAGAATAAAAAGGATAGGACTGTCACAAGAAATAAAAATTATTCCGTCCTCAATTGCTCGATAAAGTGGGAATAATTTTAGAAAATTTATATTGTGATTAGTTTGGTACATTGGTGGACTCATAGATGAGTCGCAACAAATTTTCTCTATCGACGATTGAAAAAAAAAAGAGTAAAAAATGAAATATATTTTTTTAATAATCTAAAGTACAAAAGAAAAATGGTATATCTACCTCTACGATCCCACAAAATACACTACTTAAAAACATAATATCTACCATTAAGATTATTTTTCGTTTAGTTTTCAAATAGTTTATTTTTTTATTTGAGAAAAAAAAAATTCCCACCGTCTTTGTCTCTCTCTTTGAGGAATTTCTTGATTTTGGATAGCCACCAAACCAACTAAAAAACTTTAGGAAACAGTGCAGGAATATGCAGCTCGAACTTAGTCTATAATGTTAAATATAGATTAGTGGAGTAATTAATTAAGAAGATCAAGTCTAATTAGTGGCAATAATTAAGGTTGTAAATGGTGGAAAATGATGAAGTCAATACACGGTATGCTAATGCTATCCATCATGAAGCAGCTAGAGCTAGCCCGTCGTTCGGTTTGAAGTCCACTAACCCAACACTTATTTTGCCACTTATTGATCATATACATTCATATTTCAACTATTCTCATACAAAAATGCCTCACATTTCAGACCATTAAGTAACTTTTTTTTCTTTTTCCCCTTTCAATAAATGTTATTTTCATTATTTCTTGTGGTACATAGATAGAAAATAATATGTCATTATGACCTAATCATATGCTTCAGCATTAGAGATAAATTGAGGCCATATGTGGATGTCCATGTCCTTCTAGGGCATTCTAGATGTAGATGTCCTCATATATATGAATTATCATTTACTATTAATAAGCGTGTTTCTGTATTCTTCCTTAAGTGAGATCGAGACTTCAATTTTTATTAATGGAATAAATACTCGCTGAGAGGACTTTACCTTTTAATGGATCAACTCGATACGAATAAGATTTAGTTTTAATCTAACGAAAAATGAATAATATACGTATCACTTTAGACAAAAAATTTAGATAAAATTAGCAAGTCTTATACAAGTCAATTTCAGCATTAATTAAATAAGCAAGTACAATTTTAATTTTTTTTGTTGCCTGTTGACCATTCCACTTCGATGCAATATATGTACTTCTGTTGAGTTCCATTGTCAATGAGAGATGGTATGTGTATCTTTCCAAGCTGTCCCAAATTTGGCTTTCCCTACTCATATTTGATTTTGTCTATGAAAATGTCACAAGGGTTTACAATTTTTTTTTTTTTTCCTTCTCTTGAATAAATGAAAACATGATAAAGCCACCAGTGAGATACACATGATATACATGCAAGATCATCATTAAAACATCTCACTTGCGGACAATTGATGAACTGATCAGATTAACTAACCATAGTTAGCTTCAATCATTATGTAATGAGCATAAGCAAAATCCTCAGTAGCGGTCCATTCAATTTATATTTATTACATGGTCTAAACCCATACCTACCGCTTATTTTTATTTTAATCCAAGAGCCACACGTGAAAAACATCACTTAAGTGGCGATGGCTCAATTTTTTAATTTAAGTGTGGAATAATTTGACTCTAATTGGCTCAAGTTATTTAAGATTTAATTCTCACACATAAATCACAATTGAAAAATTTTTATTTATTATTATTTTAATTTTTGATGTAAATCACCGGTATCTAGACCCTATTATTAAGAACAGTCCAATTCAGCTCGAGTCTAATCACAATTAAAACTTTTCACCTCTTTCTACAGGTATATTTAATAGGAATCAAATTCAAGAACTCTTCTCACATTTTCAGATTCATAAAATAAATTTTTTATGACATAGGTTTGTGTACAAAACAGAAATAAGTGACATTACTATTTTTAAATATAAAGAATCAATTATCGATAATAATAAAATAAAAAAATATATAAAAAGTAAATTTCGGTAGTATCACCTAAGAATTTCAAACATCCTTTTTGGGTATTAATTCCCATGGTGCATCTTTAATTCCACCTTCTCTTATCCGAGTTCTTTTCTAGAATAACCTTAAGATTAGGTCATTTTTCAAATAAAAACATGTGATATTTAAAAGCTTTTTGATTTTTCTATTTTTATTATTCATTGCAAGAAATAACAGATATAAAAAATATTATGGATTATGTAATAGCCAATACTTTCTTATTTACCCATTAAATTGATGAAAATCTCTCGCTCTCCATATAAATGAAGAAAGAAGATCAATCAGACCACACTTAATTGACTTTAATTTTTTTCCCTATAAATATTTTCAAATATTTTTGGAATATAAAATTAATATTGTTCGGGGTTCATACTTACCTCTCTCACTGTGTGTGTTTTCTACAAATCGAAGACAGCGATTATCAGGCTGAAAAAAAAATATAGATGTTTATTTAAATATATATTATCAAATTTCTTATCCTAATTATTGAAGAAGCTGCTATAGTTGAATTCTCACCCCCTGCTTGAGTTCACATGCTGACATGACATGCACAATTTCTTCAGTCTACCTCTATAAATACTACACACATATTCTTTCCTTTATGCATATCTCGAAAACTCAATTATCTGATCTCTTTCTGCCTTCTCTCTTATATCCCAAAAAAGAAAAGATGATTAAAGTTAAGGTCGCCACCCTTTTATTTCTGGCAGCCCTTCTCCTATGCTCCATCCTAACCTCCGCCGGTCGCCGTGAACCAGCCTTTTCTAATGGCTCCTCAGCTCAGGACACACAACAGGTTTTAAAATTTTAAATTCTTTTTAAATTAAACATAATTTATCAGAAACATAAAATATTGACATATGGGTTTTTGTCTTTTTGCTTGTTTGTCTCTAGGGTTTTGAAACAGAGCAAAATACAGAGAGCTGTGAAGGAGTTGGAGAAGAAGAGTGTTTGATGAGAAGGACTCTTGCTGCTCATATAGACTACATCTATACCCAGAATCACAAACCATGAATTGATGTCAAGTATTCTTTTATTAACTAATTATTATTTACCTATTTATACTCGCTACATATGGATTGTATAATTACTTGTTTGTGATAATTAACAAGGAGTTTTCGTATCCTTGGTATAATTAAAATTGCATAATCAGTTTCTATTTCTGTATTCTTCTGCCATTTCAGAATATATATAAAGAATTTAATGGTTTAATCTTCTTAATTAAGTTTTCAACAACAATTATCATGTAGCTCATCCTAGCTATATATACGTAGGCTAGGCAGCTCTTTAATTATTTCTCTTCCCCATTTTCTTTTTTCTTTTTCAATTACTGTATTCATGCATAATTGAATTCCCTAATTAAATAATGAAGTTTCTAACTCTGGGATCAAAGTTGCTAATTTAAAGCTAACTGTAAGACTAAACTTGGAAAAGAAAAAGGTTGAATGTATTGGGAGACCTGATGGCCCAGACTTAAATACTTAATTATGTTATGTAAGAAGAAAAGAAAAATTTTATTGATAAAAAGAAAATGGTGGTCATTATCATGCAAGCTTATGCATAGCAATAAGTAGCTGTGCGATATACGTATGTTCCTTTAACAACGCGGATTTGACTAACATTCTTTCATATTGAATCGAATGACTGCAATTTCCTTGTTATTGCTCATTTCTTGACTCTTTAGCATAATGAATCTCAGGCTCAAGAATGTTAGTTCAATTTATGATTGTTGAACATTATTAATAAATTGAAAGCAGGGTGTTCACAGTTTGTTTGGTATTGAAATTGAATTTAAAACATAATTGGACAAAAATTGACTTGGAAATACCGGTCGCAAATTAAAATGAGATTGGGAGTGATTGGTTCAAATTTGAACTAATTGAGAATTTCAGTCCCATCCAATTTCAAATTGGCATGAGGCAAAAAATAAGAGTTGAGGTGGAAGCTGTAAGTTCGAGCCCCGTCAATCCCGACGTATCCAATCCAATAAAAAAAATACATCAACCATTTTTTGTGAAAGTGATTTTATTTTTTCAAAATTCATCTATTCCGTTCGCCCGTTCAGACACCACTCCCTTTTTTATTATCATCTACTGTCTTTTCATCCATCATAATAAATGATTTAGATTACAGTACACGATTAAAGAAAAGAATGACATACACAATTATTGCTTTAACAGTCGATTATGAACCAAAATTAAAGTCAAAGGCGACGAGGCTTTTACAAAATTAGAATCGACATGAAATTGACGGAATCAACACTTAAATCAACACCCTTAAAAACTTGTTGAAGTCTTAATTTCACTTTTGATTTCCCAATTGATCAATTCAGTGAACTGTGGTCCCTAATTGAAAATGAAAGGATTTTTGGTTGACAAAAATGAGTTTCTTGATTATTAACAAAAAAAAAAAAAAAAAAAAAAAACACAGTCAGTTCTATAACATATTGTGAAGTGGAAGAATACACGTACCAGTTTCAGGCTTTCAGCTTAGAACATTTATTGGAGAAAGCACATTTTCGCATGTGATAATGCATTCTCTAATCACTTGTTTGCTTAAGTATTGGTAAGATTGTTAGTAAATGATCATAAAGTTTAAGCCAACACTTTCTGCTTGTTTAATTAGTTATAAAGCTGCTTGTTTTCGATCTATTTAATTAGAATTGAATGCAAACAACTACTCTTGTGAGTTTTAGTTGAGAAATAACACAAGCAGCACCAGTTCTTGGCCGAAATATATAGCTGGCGGTTGAGTGGAATAAATTTGATTGCAGTGCGTTAAAGATTGTGCATTAAACAAATATTACAATTTTATTTATCTTTTTATGTATAAAATAAGATTGTTTTGCTCTAATTTCTTGTTTAGAATTGTTTTTAATTATTAGATTATCAACTTATGATAAAGATAATAATAATAATTCAAATTAGCTCCTTCAATTGGTCTTCATTTGAAGATATGGTTGATGTAATAATTTTGATTATCAATCATATATGATTTAGTTAGTCTTCTCATTTATACGAGGAATGAAAGGTCTTAAATTTAAGTACTCTGACCATGAATTCTTACCACGTGTAGGAACAACAGAGGGTTACAAATGAATTCCTTTCTAGAAAGCAATTAGGAGGTAGATTTTCAAGGTCAATTTTCCATTGAACACCATGTGGTGGGCCTGATCACCCAAACTCTATGGACCATAAGAAACCCCTTTACTTTTGACAAATACATAAAAGGAACATTATGGTTATGGTTCTTCCTCCTTACATGGGTCCCTACCCATGTAACCAATAGTAAGAGCAAATGCCTGATTGGCTGTTGGTAGTCACTAGTCAGCATTATCAGAATGATTTATGTGTTTAACAATACCAAGATTACATCATTCTTACATAATTTTTTAATTTTCTTAAAATATACATAATAGAGTGGAATTGTTATTAAAAAATGTTGTTGATGGTTAAGGAACATAAGATATCATTACTTGTTAATGTTCATATTAATTATTTATAGATTAATTAATACAAAATCAATGTGAAGAGGATGTATATTCAAATGCAATCTAACTACAACCTTCTTTTGGTCATAGTGTTTTTTTTAAACATTGTGTTTATTATATACCATTAAGATAACATCAACTTGCAAGTTGCCAGTGTGCTTTCTCATTAGTATTTGAGGCCCAAATCAATGATAACATATATTTTTGTTTTTTTTTATATCACTAGGTTAGACTTGGTCCAATTAGGCCCAATGTTCTAGGTACGGTAAGGATGAAGCCTTACTCTTTTTTAAGTTTCCAAAGCCCATTTCTGTTTAGATCCGGAATTGTACGTTTAATTGGAAGGAAGACGAAGAAGAACAAGAGGCAGAAGCAGCTGGCAAAACCCTGAAATCGGAGAGGATTGTACAAACCTCGCAACCATCAAAAATTGAAGAAGAAGAAGAAGAGAAAGCTATTGGATATGTTTTTTGGAAGAAGATTTCTGTCCTTCCCCATGGTAATTGGAGCCGTAGTGTGAGTTTCCTTTCTTTGTACTCTCTTTTATCGTTCTTTTACTTTCTATGAGCTGATATTATCACTTCGATCGGATGAAGTAGTAATTAGTTAGAGTAGTTGTTCAATTTTTTTAGGACGCATTACCTCATTAGATATGTAAATGATGATAAATTTAGTTTCTTTAACATTAATGATTGCAGTCAATAGGACTTCTTAATCTAAAATATCTTGAATTTCAGAGAGTTAAACAATCTTGCCGCTTTCTTTGAAATTTATTTTTCCTTATGTTTAATTTCACATTGATTTCCAAGAAACATTTGGGGCAAAAATACTTTTGATAAACTTTAACGTAGTACTTATACATTTATATTTATGTTGACATATAGCCATGTTGGAAACTGGTTTTACATTTGCCTAAATGAATTTAGATAGCCAAGCCAGTAGCCACGGACATGCCACTTGGAATAAGTAGAGTATAGACTATAATTAGGTATTTCCAAACTATGGACTGTACCTTCGTCTTCTTCATTTTCTCTCTAATTAATCCTTTGTAGGAAAACAGGAACAGTAATGCATTATTATTCTTGCTAAAGAAGTTCTAGGTAAAAATAGTATGTAAATTTCACCATGAAGTATACTAGTTTTCTATAGCCTGACTGGTTTTGTTGGAAGTTCAACTCAAGGCATGTTAAGAAAACATTAATATAGCAATACATTTTGTTTTATTGGATCTGAAATAAATCATAATTCTTCATTTAAGTGCTCCAGTTGGTGAGATATCAAAGTGTTCTGTTGTCTTTGGAAATGATTATAAATGAATTTTTGCAGGATCGGGGTTGTTTCAGGAAAAGCATTATTTGGGCCCCCTCTTGATGAGTACTGGAAAAAGAAGCTCCAGGAAGAGGCAGCTACCAAGGAGACCGACTCAAGCTCTAATCAATAGATACTGTACTGAATTATCATGATAGTGGGAACTGGGAGGAGGGAGGTTGTCTTTTCCAGTTGCTGACTGAAGAAGCCTAATATACATTCATATTTTCATTGCACACTGATACAATATAGACTTTGGATTTGGACAATGCACAAGCTTATACATCTGGGTGGGATGGGATTCTAGCTGCATGTGTATCCATGAAGATAGGATGAACTAAGTCGATTGCATTATTTGGTTGTTTTCTAGTCAAAGCAAAAAAGCATAATCGACCTCATCTGCTAGACATTGGAGCTTCACATTCCCAATGGATAATGTTATTGAACGTTGCTGGGGTTGCTGTCAAAACTCCACCGGTGTTGTTTGAACTTTCGTTCTTTTTGGTATTGTTGTTTGACTTTCAACGGAGAAATACGCCAAGTTGAAAAAGAGTATTGATTAGAGATTATTGAAGCTTATGTTTAAAGTGAATTTACATCTTTTGATAATAAAATTCTTTTGATAAAAGTGTATGCATATTGTTATTTTCCAATTCTTGCTCCCTCTACATTGTGGCTTCAAGTTACAATCACCGACTAATTCCACATTGATAGACATCCAAGAAAGTAGCCAAAACAGGTGATGTACTGTTAACAGCAAGTCAGAAAATTGTTTCGCAGCTGCAATGATCATTTAGCCAACGGCATAACTGTCGTAACTTAAAATTCGTCAAGAAATCTTAACAGAAGATGCAAAGATCCTGCAATGGGGCAGGCACTTTTTGTCGTTTCTATTGCCTTGCAGTTAGAAAAATCAGGACGGGGCTGGGACAGCATTTGAATAACAACAAATGGCGAAGGAAGGGAGGGAAGGCACATAACCCTTATGTTCTTCATAATTTTATAAATTATTGAAAATTACACTATATTATACTATATTTGCACAATTAGTAACGTATTCTTGAGAATAATAAACTATAAATCATTGAAGATTATCAAACCACAAGCCTCAAGTAGTACTGCTGCTTCTAACATAGTTCTCAATATTTCAATACAATTATTCAGAATACAGAAATAATTATAGAAAACTTAGGAATGAAAAGGTTGCTTCCAATATTCTGCAAATCCATTTATTAGTTATTCTTGTTCTAAAGAATGAAAACAGAACAGAATTATTGTAGGCAGAAGTATCATTCCGCTAAAGTAACTGTACAAAAGTTGGTATAAGAAAGGAAGAATAGATGTACAAAGAAATCTGATACATAAATGGGATCATCGTTCAACTGACAGTTCTTGAAGAATTTTATGTCAAAGAACAATTAAAAATGATTATTAAAGAGAAACATCCAATGACTTAAGCTGGCATCAAAATCCAAGAGCTATCCATTATGTGCAAACACAAAGAAAGACAAATAGTTGCAATAACAGAAGATTTTGCAGTAACATATCTGACAACTCCAAGACTACTGCCAACAACAGCTTCATAAACAACATCAGCACACTTCTTTATTCCTTCATAAATTTTCTCCACCAAAAATTCCAAGAAAGATCTAACTGTCTCAAATGTAACTCTACCAGTCAAATCAAGGACAAGCCTCCTATTACTTGGCACTGCCAAAGTAGATGATACTTTATCAATCCACCCACCATCCTCTACTTCATCAAATGAATTTCTTGCTTCCGGTTCATCCTTAGAAGCTTCATTTTCCAAGAACATATTCTCTGATTCAACTTCTCGTTGATCAATGGCCATTCTTGATTTTGCTTCAGTACTTGTCAAGACTTGATGAGATGTTTTAACAAGAGTTTCAACTGCGCCATTGCATACTGAAACTAATACTTCTCTTACTTTCTTTTCGTGTTTTGGATTGGTTAATCCAGCGAAAATTTCATCATAGGTGTTGATGTGCATAGTCTTGTCAAGATAAACAGCAACTGCAGTACTCACAAATAACTGAATGCAATCACCAATAAGCTCTTTACCCTTATGACCACAAACCACATCCACATATTTTGTAACAGAATTTATTTCCAGACCAACAGAGTTCAAATCTGAATTGGAATTCAATTCTCTAGTACTAGAATTCCCATCTTGATATAAGGCCATGACCAGATTCCTAGCAAAGCTTCCAACAATTACAGAAACAAAACCAGACCCGGCCGGCGTAGAAAGCTTATCAAAAACCTTATCCAAGAAACTTGAGTTGTTAGCTGCAGTGGAACCATAATCAATTCTTGAACTAGATTGATAACCACGCAAGATCCCCAAAGTTAAAGCTTGTGTGAGGCAAATTACAGAATCTGAGAACTCAGATGACTTGGCAACTTTAGAAATTTGCTTCAAACTATTAGGGATTTGGTCAGATTCTGATTGAAGAAAATCTTTCAAATCTTTGGAGATGACTCCAATTGTTTCGGCAGAATCAGAGACAGCCTCAGCTATAGAAATTAAAGCCCCTAAAAGATTTGAAATTCTTTTTCTTTTCCGAGTAATTGAGGGTAAGTGATAAACTCTGTAGGCAGCATAACTAGAGAAACCAAGAGCTGCTAATATAGAAATCAATCTTTTCTTTTTCTTTGTATAATCAAGAACACCCTTTTTCACCGATTGCATGTCCATTGGAAACAATTCAAAATCAAAAGAACCCGATGGCAGTTGTGACCAAAAGTTTGCTATTTTCTTGGTGTTCATAATTTTGAAGTCAAATAGAAGTGTTATAGCTGTACAAGCAAGACAACCGTTAAAGTCAAGAATTTATAATTTTCTTTTCTTTTCTTCTTATCCTAAAAAGGTAAACAGAAATTGAATTCAAACTCGTCAAAAGCATGGACTGAGAATGTGCATACCTATCCAAGAGCAAAAACATCGAGGAAAATTAAGAAAGATAAGAGGAACCAGAGAGAAGGAGAAGAGGAAATTACATGAGGCGGTTGCAGAGGGAAGTGGCATATCGTGCAAGAATGGAAGTGTATGGGCCTGTAGCCCTTCTGGATGGGAGGAGACTAACAATCAACTTCAAAATTCAATGGCCACATGAAAATACCATATTTAAACTTAAAAACAAAATACAAGTTAAGTTGTAGAGTTTTCTTTTTCCAAGAATTGGAGGATGGCATTCATTCAACTGAATAAAGAGATCAACGTTCAATTTCAAAAACATAAAATACAAGTGATATATGCGCTTATTATTAAATTACGATCTATATATTTTAACAAATGATGTTAATATTTCAATTAAGATATTTCCAATTTAATTTATATTATATGATTCTATTAGGAAGTGATTTATATTCTATGACTCACCAATATACCAAATGAATAGTATAACAAATTACTATAATATTATTATTTTTCAATAAATATATCTCAAGTTTTAAACTTTGAAATGATGCATTTCCTATCTTAAAGTATAATTTTCAAAATCGTCTATACTAAATAGAATAAAAAAATGTTTGACAAAATTTGGATATTTTATACCCTATATTCATATTTGATCATTGTATTCTTTTCGAAATCAATATCTGATCGTTGTATTTAAGTTATAATTAATTTATATAATATTCCACTAAATTTCCAGAGCAAATAACCGTTGCCTGGGTCGAGGGTGGCATATTTTAAATGGTCCAAGCCCAGTCCGTTATTTTGAAATTTAAGACTAACCTAGCTGAGTATTAAAAACCTAACACTTGATCCCAATTTAAAACTAAATTATAAATGTAACCTAATTAAGTATTATTTATAATGTTCACCGGCGTAGTGTTTACAGGAGTTAGAGTTTGATGAAACGCACATAAAATAACTATTATTAAAATAATTAATATTTACTAAAACAATTAATTTTACCACATCATACCTATGTATAAGAATTGAATTTAAATATTTATTTGATCAGACAAATAAAATTGCCATCTTTTTTAAAAATCAAATCCTAAAAATCCAATCAAAATTTTATCCTTTTATTTCATCCCTTCCCTTATCTTTCAAAAGCCCTTTCCTTTTTGGCCATATATAAAATAGGACATGAAAATTTCCATGAAAATACTAATGGACTCGAGGGTTCCCTGTATTTAGCTGGCACTTGTAAACTTGGAAATACAGTGAAACAAAGATTTTGATGGAAGAAGTTTTGAGAATCAAAATTAAAAATTGAAGCCAAGCCAGCTAATTAGCCATATCTTGGGTTCTTGTTTCCTCTTCCTCATTCCTTGACTGGGTAAAGACAATCCAAATTGACAACTAATCACTCCTAATTCAACCCCTTAAAGCAAGCAAATCCCCAAATCAATTCTCACCCACAATTTTATATTTTCCACAAAACACACGTGTCTAAATTAGCGGAACCGAGCCGCCGCAACCCATTGCCACGTGTCATACATATCACACGTGGCAAAGGCACAGTGAAATTATGACTCCTACTGGCTAGGTAATCTCTTGTGCCTTTAACCCTGTGCTAGCACGTTCCACACACATACACACCAAAAGACAAAAATGATAAAGATTTTTTTTTCTTTGAAAAAATGGGATAGACTCAAAATTAAAAACTAAAGAATAACATAACATAAAATAAAGACCTCCATTTATATGTGTTTTCCTTTTTTAGGTTTATTATTATTTTTTTTTTTTGAGAATTGGTTTATTATATTTCAGATTGAAAGTGAGAGTAAAAAAGAAATAGCCAAAAAAGAAGTGGTTTTTTCTTTTATTTATTTATTTCAGTTACATTGATTCTTCCATCTCTTTCGGCTCTACAAACTCTGCTGCCAAGAAAACGATCTAAAATTGGCTAAAACACTTGAACCTTGTAAGGTCCTATTCGCTTGCTGCTTCTTTTCTCGCATATTTAAAACAAATTTCTTTCGTCTAATTCTAAGTATCTCTATCCATATAATTGTCTGCAATTTGCTGGACTTAATACTTCGCCGTATCGAAAGGTATTCTCTCTTCTTCTTCTTCTTGCTTCTTGCTTCTTGTTTCTTGTTTCTTGTTCTTGCTTTATGAACATCAAGAGAGTAATGGGTTTTGCTTCTCCTTTAAGTTTCATAGATTAATATATATATATATATATATATATATATATTATTACTTAGATTAGGACTGGGAGTTCTTTAATTTGACAACTGTTTAGTTTTATGTCCAACCAATTTTTTTTTTCTTTCTTTTCAATCATTCTCGCACTTAGTTACCTGGATGAAACCAATCTCTTCCGTATACAGAATTCTTCTTTAATTTCGTTTGAAATTATTTTTCTTTTTATTCAAGAAACATAGCTAGTTTATAATACAAAACTAAGAAATCTACGCTGCGCGCAGTGTTATGTCCTTCCTACGTTACCGTCCGCTGCTAATTTGTTGTCAACAATTATTCTTTTAGTATTTTTTTTTTGAAGAATGTGTATATAAATACAGGTTTACAGCAAGAATATCAAAGGAGTCTCTAATCTCTGGCAATTGAGAGACAAATCTTGAAAAACTACTGCTAAGAACAAGAATGGAGATTGCTTACCAGCCTTATATCGATCCCGAGTTCGAATCTCTAATCGAAAGAATTTACCCTCCTAGGTATAGACGTATAGTTGTAATCTAATGCTATATTTCATAATTAATTAGAAAGTAACTCTCATGTTTCTTAATTAAAATTTACTGGTAGTTTTGCATTAATGGTTTAATCAGTTTGCTCATGGTTTTGATTTTGCAGGGTTTGTATTGATAATGACTCTTGCCAAGACTGCACGCTTGTTAAGGTTAGTTTAATTTTTTATTTTGCATCTGATAGTGACAAAAATTATAAAATAATAAAATGGTATTAGAACATATATAGTTTTAAACTAATCTTTGTTTAGCAGATGAGAAACATGATCCATAGACTTGTTTAGTCTTTTGTTTAAGTTTAATATTGTCGCTTGTGCATAAAGTTGGTGTTGGAGATTCCATTAATGAAGGATGATGGATTGTTTATGCTCATAATTAGATATAAAATACCAATATTAACATGTATTATAGGTTCCATTATAGATATATTTAACAGAAACGCATCAATCCCACCTGTTCTTGACACAGAGATGATGTTTCTGAACCCACCAAGTGGAGGACCACTAGAAATTATTGAAAATTTCAAAAGAAATAGCCTTTTCCTGTTACTTTTAATAGCAGAAGATTGAGAATCGGTTTACTTAGTTAGTTCCTCTCTTATTGCAGGAAATTACTTTTTTCCTAGCAACCAAACGAGATGACGTAATCTAGTTGTAGAAAGACTCAAAACCCTATTACTAGAAACGAAACTTACTAGGAAATTTCAATTTATTAAGTAAATAAGAAAAAGAACGAGTGAAAATAGTGTTGGTCCCGTAACCTAGTCTGAATGAAATTAACTAGTTTGGTTTCAATAAATGTCAGAAAATGACATAACTTATTAAGCGGAAATTTATTTATTTATTTATTTTCATATGCAGGTTGATAGTGCAAACAAGCACGGGATTCTATTAGAAATGGTCCAAGTATTGACAGATCTTGATCTTGTTATTTCCAAATCATACATTTCCTCTGATGGGGGATGGTTCATGGACGGTCAGTGATCTATTCCTCATGCTTGCATCACCTTACACTTAAATTACTATTTTTAATTTAACTTAATAACCACAATTTGATGCTAATTAAATTTATAACCAATTTTTTCTTGTTTTTTTTTAAGAAATAAATTTTCAAAATTGAATTCATAACTTAAAATTTACAAGTAGAACGATGTAACAATTAAATCAGATCACGTCTTCATATATGAAGAAAAAATTACTAATTATTGATATATTGCTCATCCATATAAAAAATTGATTCGATATTTGTGCTAATCATAATATAATTAGTTTAGTGAATATGTTTGTCTTTAAATTTATCAATTAAGGAGACGTAATTAATTTTATTTATGAAATAAATATGAGTCATCCCACTTGTATACCTCATGTGGTGTGGGTTTGTTTTTATTGCAATGGTTTGCAGTGTTCCACGTGACTGACCAGCTTGGGAACAAAATTACGGACGAAAGCCTCATACTTTATATTCAACAGGTGTCACTCTACTCTACGTATATTATACACTTGGAAATACACAATAAATACGTATAAAATAATAATAGGAGTATATACTTTGTGTCTTATACCAAATGGTGAATTTCAGGAACTATGTGCAAATAGGAAAGGAGGGATATCACAGGAGCTCCAAAATTGTCTAAAAAGAGAAGTCAGGCCACGACACGTGTCAACAGAACACACAGCGATAGAGATGACGGGGACCGACAGACCAGGTCTGTTATCTGAAATTTCAGCCGTACTTGCTGAGCTGGAATGCCAAGTCACTGCTGCAGTGGTGTGGACCCACAACGCCCGAGCAGCATGTATAATCTACTTGGAAGACAGGTTGAGAGGTGGGCCCATTACCGATCCAAATAGGCTAGGTCATATAGAAGAGCAATTGGAAAACGTAGTTGATGCACATCATGGGGTAGGGGAAAGAAGAAGCTTAAGGTTAATAACACCGGTGGCCGGACAAACCCACACCGAGCGGCGGCTCCATCAGTTGATGTATTCAAATATAGATTATGCGCCGTGTTGCAGCTGCACGGATACCGGTGTTGGGCACCGGAGGAATTGTACTAAAATTCATGTTTCGATAGAGTCCTGCAAAGAGAAAGGGTATTCAGTAGTGAATATGAGGAGCAGAGACCGGCCTAAGCTTTTATTTGATACGTTATGCGTATTAACTGATATGCAATATGTAGTATTCCACGCTGCAGTTAGCTCCATGGGCACTATGGCTGATCAGGTGAATATTTAGATGCCTTTTTTATAAGTGAGTACTATTAGAGTTGCTCTTCAAACGACAGAAAAATGAAATTTTGAAATTGCAGGAGTACTTTATACGACATAAAGATGGCTTTACTTTGGATACAGAAGGTGAAAGGCATAAACTGACTCAATGTTTGATTGCTGCGATTGAAAGAAGAGTATCCCATGTGAGTAAAATGTCTGGGCATTTGAATCCACTCAACTAAGTTATGAATTTTTCAATTTGATAAATTGAAATACTATTCTGTATGCAGGGATTGAGACTAGACCTCTGCACACACAACAGAATCGGATTACTTTCAGACATGACACGGGCATTTCGCGAAAATGGTTTATCGATATCAAGGGCTGAGATGGGAACACAAGGTGAGACAGCAGTAGGATCATTCTATGTAACTGATGCTTCAGGAGATGAAATTAATCCGCTGACAATAGAAGTAGTGAGGAAAGAAATAGGGGGATCTGTCTTGGTAGTTAATAAATCACCAGACTGGACTCCTAGATCGCCGTCGACAGCTAGTATGAGCAGAACCAGCAGTGGCAGTATAGGTGACGATAAGCCAAGATTCTCATTAGGAAGCCTATTATGGTCTCAGCTTGAGCGACTGTCTGGAAATTTCGGCTCCATAAGATCATAAGGAGGTCTCAATCTGTAGTCGAGGCATTTTGTAAATAAGGTTGTATATCAGCATATCAGTAGTTTCTCTTCCTAAGCTAGTTCTCTGTAGTGTCGTTGTAATAATGTGTCTAATCAGTGTCGTATGTTGTCAATATATTCTTCAATCCTCACATTGAATAGAATTTACAGCCAATGCGAAGATTTTTAGCAAATCTATATGTTATGCATTTCCCATTTTTGTAATATAGAGGATACGCATAAAGATCAAGTAAAACATTTCTTTTCCCAGAAAAGAAAAGGGTAATGACGTATGAGAAATCAATTTTATCCAAAAAGAAAACGACAGTGATGTATAAGAAATCAACGATAAGATAGTTTATTTATTTCTTTGCAAATGGATGAATAATTTCAAACGTATCTACAATGAGGTCAGGTCTTCATGTAGCAGTTAAAGATTTTCTTTTTGGGGGGAAAAAAAAGATATTAGAAAAGGTAGTTCGGATGTTTTGTTATATTTTTTTTGAAATTTTAGAAATTAGAAGTTAGAACAAAGTAAAATTCACCTTGAAAAATAAACTTTCATAATGTATAATATATGTCCTGCACATATCGTTTTTCATAACATCAGCTCAAACAATAATATCAAAAAATCATACGACAGTTGAAACTTGGAAATTTCTTGGTTGAACTTGAAATCCCATTATGTTTAGATTGGGGTTAAGCTAAGTAAGATCGAGAGAGAGAGAGAGAGGGTGATACCCTTAACCTATTATTTGGGAAGGATTTTAATTCGGTTGTGATGATGAATGAAGTGGGTTCTATTAACTCATTTTTTGCAGATGGGGGATGACTGAATGAGAATGGGAATCACTAATGGACACAAAAGTCCATTGAATGCCTAAAGGCAATTAATTAAGGCTGAAAAAGAGAAAGGAATCTGCCCCTTGTCTAAAAAGATTGGGTAGTTTACACCGACCATTTCTCTCACGCATTACATGAGAAGACAAAAAATGAACTGCATTCATCAAGTGCAGGTATCTAAGCATCAACAACCTTCAATAACTAACCTTCATCGGTTTTCTTTTCCAAACACAATAACACAGACTTACGGAAAATCAACAATCAGTGCTACTAAGAGACACAAGATGACAACTTCCAATCACATACTTTGTCTAAAGAGTTGAAACATTCTTGCTTCTGCCTGCCTTCACATGCTCGACAATGACACATGATGTTAATCTCATATCAAATAAAATTGATATATTTCATAGGAAACAGAGAATTATTAAATGGTAAAAAGTTACATACTGTGTGCTTGCAGGATCATCCAATATAGGTTTGGATTTATGTACATATAGTTTTGAAAGCCTGACTTAGACTGCAGAAACCATATACAAACTATTCACAAGAACGTAACTGAAAGATGGAAAACACATTTCCCCTAGAGGCTTTTATGTTATTATCACATAACATCAATGTCATCAACATCAAGCCAATCATTAGACTCCTTGGGTTCCGAATTACGAGCACTTACCTGCTCAGGCACAGCATGTTTGACACTGACAGGGTTAATATCCTTGACTGAGTCAGCAGAGCTTTTGCTTAACTGAACCCAATCTCGTGAGTCTTTTGTTGATGCATCTGCACTTGATGTTACTTTCTTATAACTTATAGGCACATCTTCATCATCCTCTTCTAAATCACTGAATGACACATCCTCATCATTTTCAATAGGCACTGAAGTTGCACTGGTGCCTACCATTTCTGAACTGTCTTCTCTCAACCAATCATCAGTATCATCCTCAAATTTCTCATCCACAACTATCGGGATGGAGCTAGATAAATGTTGAGCTTTGGCATGGTAAAAAGGTTCTTCCTCAACCACAGCTTTATCTATAATTTGCATCTCAGTGCTCTGAACTGGGTGCTTCTCAGTTTCTAGTTCATCCACAATGCTAGAGGAGACTGTTTCTTTGATAGATGTCTTGGCTGCAACAGTGGGAGAAACAACTTCAATGCTAGATGTCTTTGGAGGCACTGATTCTGATACTGGGACAGGAGATGGCACAGAGAGAGACTCTTCGTGAGGTAAGTCAGCAATTTCATTTGATCTAGAAGTACCTATTTCTGACCAACCTGGTTTGCTTGGCTTAGAGTGTTTCTGCAATTGGTGTGATAAAATGGTTCTTGCTTCCAGTATCTGCAGGCACACAATGAAGTTAGTGATGCAGCCCTAGCAAATTCATTGTTCAGGACAGACAATATCTTAAAAATAGATATTAGTTTGATCAACTGAAAGACAACTGCCAAATTTGGACACTTGAAAATCATGAACTGTCTTCTACATTTAAAACTGTCGATGCCCTCTCTCATCCCTCCATCATCGTAAAGTTTGAGGGGTATACTCCATAAAACACACCAACAATGCTGACCAAAAAACAAGGATACTGTCATTCCATCATATGTTCTTTCACAAAAAATACTAGCTTGTTTTGATACATAGAGAGGACTAGTAGATGCACTGGAATGGAAGATTGAGCATATCCAACTTCAAGTAGTGAAGAGGACGAAAGATTTATCAATGATGACAGGGGGAAAAGTGAATGGATTTAGCAGAAAGACTTGATTAACTATCTAATCTACCTCTGTTGACTAACCAACCTTCTTCTAATTTCCATCTTCACCAAGAAATATTATTAGGATATAATTACTGATTTACTGTCTATTGATTCAATCAGTTAACAACAACAGATATGTGTGTGTATGTGTGTTTGTGTGTGTGTGCATTTCATACACCAATGTCAAACCAGGATGGTACTGGCATGCAACAAGGCATCCATAGAACATGTATAATCAACAAATGTGAAATGACTGACTGTAGTAAAGAAAAGCAACATACTTGGGGAGTTGAAAGCAGTTCGGCGTCATGTTTACTCAGCCTAGGGTGCAAAAGTACAAAGTAGATCTTCCAAAAGCAGCCCTCACTCATATAGCCTGGGCAAAGTTCAATCCGGAGAGCAGCTAATCTTGGGGCAAGGCGTTCAACAGTCAAAGCATGTTCTTGTTGGGCATCAGACATGTCAAAATCTGAAAAAAAAAAAAAAAAAAAAAAAAAAAAAAAAAAAAAAAAAAAAAAAAAAAAAAAAAAAAAAAAGAGGCTTGACATTAGCCAAACCCAGAAAAGAAATACACAGAAACCTGACAAAAAGCTATGGATAAATCTCTGATTGAATTCAAGTTAACTATAGCGTAAAAAATATGTAATGAAAATAAGTCCACTACAAGATTTGCAGCATTCTCGTTTCAATCTTTTGAGGTATCCAGAATGTAAAGTACTTGGCTTATCCAAGGTGTGCATGCATCAAACAAATAAAAGTCAAAGAAAGCAACACAAACATATACAAAGTGAAATTCATAAACAGGAAAACAAAGGAAAAGGTTGGATTTGGGCATGTGGGGTAAATAAGAATGAGCAAGATAAATGAATAGGTAAATTCTGATCCATGACGACTTCAACTTTTTAATGCAAAGGCGAAAACAAAGTTAAAGTCTACTTAATATTCTTTAACTGTAGTTTTGATGATTGGTAATTAGCAGGATTGTCAGTGACTTTAATTAAGATAAGTAGAATCAACATTAGATATTTAAAAAGCACTGAGATCACTTTAACAATGAATACCAAGGTCGCCCAATAGATGATGCAGTAAAGAAAAAAGAAACACATTATTATTT
The DNA here is from genome assembly GCF_041381405.1 of Jatropha curcas. Classification (NCBI taxonomy): domain Eukaryota; kingdom Viridiplantae; phylum Streptophyta; class Magnoliopsida; order Malpighiales; family Euphorbiaceae; genus Jatropha; species Jatropha curcas. The sequence goes on from NC_143153.1 coordinate 29,623,338, forward strand.
GAAATGATAATTTGTATGAATATAAAGAAATAGAATGGCAATATTTGTACCCTTTCTTGCACAGAAGTATGTAATTATGCTAAAAGAAACTAGTAGGTGATAATAGACCACCCAATCTCGCATTTCTGTTCTCAATAGGCCATATGTAGTTTTGCAAACACGGCATACCAGATTTAAAACAATTAGACACCAATTAAGCAACATTTTAGCTCGCCAGATTGAATGGAAAAACAGATTGAAGGAAAATTCCAAAGCATAATCCAGCCTATACAAAAATAATTGATTACAGTACCCATAGAATATTAGACGCTTGAGATGAAACATAATTATGGTTTGTACAAAATAAGCAAGCTACAGTCCGGCATCCCTACATACTATCTGTCTATCACCAAATTTGATTATTTCAAAATGCTAAAACTGGAAATGTACCTCATTGCTATAAGGTAAACGCTTAAACATGCATTCCATAAAATCTATTGTCAACAAACATACGCAAATTCACACTGAAGCTACATTCTGTTTTCTCATTACTAAATTGCTTCAATTAAAAAAACAACTCTCGAATTTCCATCTTAGTTCAGGTCAATGCATTTACCGGTATTTACATGAAGTATCAAACCAGAGATGAGAATTAAAGAAAATATATACCATCAAATTCTTCATCGTCAGTAACAGGAAAGTCAAGCCAAGTCTCCGGATGCATAGAGATATCTCTCGCGAAGGCTACAACCTCCTCGGTCACACCAACCGCACTACCAATCAAATCCTCATCAGTTAAATCATTTTCCGATCCAAGCTGCAGAAAGTTCGACGCCATCTTCGTGATCTCCGATACGGCAGCGTTGGTCGACAGCTTGGAGATCCCAGACTTGAATTTCCCGCCAATCTCGGCGAAGTCACTGCGAATCCCGGCAATCAAATCCTCATTGGATGCTTCTGGATCGGACGGCAGGTGAGGTTGCGGATTATCGGATAGTTCATTGGAGATCTGAGAAGAATGGGAAGAGGAAGAGGAGGAAGGAGGATCAGGCGAAGGAGCGAGGAAAGAAGCAACGCCCCAAAATTGGCGGGTCAGAGTTTTAGTGAGCTCAGAAAGATCTTCTTTGACACCACGGGGTGTGGTAGCGGAGGTTGTGGATGATGGCGACGACGGTGATGGTGATTGGGTTTGGTGATCGGATTGTGGATTTGAGGGTGATTTTGAATCAGTGACATTAGGGTTAGGGGTATTGTTATTATATTGGTCATTGTCGTCGTCATCGTCTTCAAGCTTGAGAGAGTTGGCGATAGACCTAGCCAGCCATGACATTTTTTTTTTTAGCTTTGGATTTGAGTAGACACAAATGAGTTGCAGAGAGTGTATCTGGAGTTCCTATTGACGGCAAGGGAGGGACCATATAATTATTAATAAATAATAAACTTCCACGAAAAAAAAAAAAAAATTTAAGATTTATGCAGAAATTTTGTTATTTTTATGTAAATTTGAAATTAAATTATTAGTAGAACAATTTCGTGGTCGAGTTTCTATAATTTTGTAATGTACAGCTCATTCGTTGAAGTGTTATAATATTTTATTACTATTAGAGATAATACAAAAATGCAGTCCATATGATTACAATTATTAACTTAAACTTTTTAAAATAAACAACCTACTAATTACTATCAAAATTGATAGTCCAACTTTTGAAATAATAATTTTTTATTTTTTAATTATTTAATAAATATTTAATAATAATTTCATAAATTAGAGTATTTTGTAAAATGATTTTATAAATTTAAATATTTAATAAATGTAATTTTATAAATTTATATGTTAATCGTGTTATATAATTTTTTTTTTGAATAAGTTATACAACTTTTCGCTAAAAATGTGGATAAATTTTTAAATTGAGCCATGTAACATGTCATCTATAATGATAGATTAAATGTAATCAATAATTTCACATTTTTTAAGAATGTGGAGCCATGGTTCAAGTTCTCCACACCAACCCCTCCTAGTCCCTAAAATCATTTTAGCCTAATTGATATTTAATGAATAAAAAACAAAGTTTTATGAGACATATATATGATTTTCATACATAAATATATATATATATATATATATATGTATTATGCAAAATGTAGGACATTGAGAATTTTCTTGATATTATGTAAATTATCTTATGCAATAAAAATAAAAATAAAGGTGGAAAAATTCAATTCTTATAGAAAATAAATACTCTTTGACAAAACACGCATACTAAGAATTTAGTCAACAAAAGTTATTTTTCCTTTTTTTACTCTTGACTTACTAAGACATTAATAAAAGTTCTTCGTTCAATCAACAATTATAAAGATTATCATTGGAAAAATTATTGTTTACATATGCAAATTTAGAAATCTTGCAAATATTTTGAAACATCAAAAAATGAATAATAAACAAACAAAATGAGATGGAGGAAGTACTAAATTATATAATAACATTTATTGTTATTCTTTATCATACTATTTTTTTCAGAAAATTTTTATTATTATAATATAAACACCATAATTTATTTTTTTTTTATAATACTTTCCTAGAATGTTTATTTAAAAAAAAATCCATAGAAAATTTGAATTTCTCTAACTAAACCCCATCTAAATCAAAAAGTCAGTTTAATGATTTCAATGCGACTCAAAAGGAATGTGGCGGCTAATTGCCGTCTTTGAGTATTAAAACTACCGGTAGCTTATCGCTGCTTACCCGTTTGTTGTAAATCTTGGCTTTCCTTTCACACACGCTACTACGCTAGCCATTTCTTCTTTTTTCTTTCTTTATTCATTTTATCATCTGCCTATATGTGATAAATCAACATTTCCATTTATAAAAATATATGGCAGATGATCACAAAGCTCTCTCTATATATAATTATGTCTTTTTAACTTGAATTAATAATTCATTCACATACAATATAATCACAACAAAGAAAGAAACAAATTAAACTAGGCAAAGACAAAAATATCCAACAGTAATCCATTTTTCTTAGAACAACCATTCCTACTGGCTACTAGAAAAACTCCACTGATCTGAAAACCCAGCAGCAGCAGAGCCAGAAGATGAGATCCCATTTCCACATTTAGCAACAGCTCTCATGTTTTCAATCAGTTCGTGAGTTTGATTTTCTTGAGAAAGTATTTCCAAAAGCTGATCTGGACTAATCACAAGCTTCACTTTCCAAAACCCCTCATGACTATTATTACTACTATACCTGCTACTAGAGAAGGCTTCAGTATAAGACCTTTTTAGCATTCCTTGATAATCGAAAGACATTCTATATGGAGTAATAACAGAAGATGTGGGAGTGCTTTTTGATCTCACATGACCTTCTCTTACAACTTGGCCACCTATCTTTGTGCTGTTCACTGGAAGCAAATAATATGAGTTTCCTGCTAAAAGATCTTCATTTAGAGAAAGAGGTCTCCAGAAAAGATCCTGACTTGGAAATATTGCATGGCCTGGAAACTCATGGGTTATGCAACCTGCTGTTATTGGCCCTGAAAATTCCATTACTCCACCATTGGAGCCTATCACTTTGATTACTCCTCCTCGGTCACCGCCACTGCCACCACCCTCTCCTCCTACCCCTCCAAAGAGGCAATTTCCCATGAAACTGAATAATGAATAGAGGGTGTTCTCTGCATATGCTGGAGAGTTATTTTGATAATCAGGAACTTACAATAAGAGAAAGGGAAAGTTCTGGAGGGAAAAGAATCATCGGTGGAGTTGTATTTTACAAATAAAACAGAAAAGCGGTGCCATATCTTTATTGGTAGGTGTGGATGCCCTATGCATATATAGATAGTTCAAACTGTTCATACACGGAAAGAAATGTTTATGTATATATTATTGTGTGGACCGTGTTTTTGTCACTATAGTGACAATACCACTTTCTTTGTTATGTTTAAAGAGTGGGGCCGTTTAGCCGGCGAATGAGGAGGTTTTTGTTAAAGAATTATACGGTTGTTAATGACTTCAATTCCCAGACATGCAATTCTAAATCCATGGTCAATGGACGAAAAAGAAAGGCAACTATATGAACTCTTTTTTTCTACTTTTCCTTTATAACACTGCCCTACTATATATTTTCTCACCAAAGTAAAAGAGTTGGATTAGAATTTAAGTTCATATTTCCCTCGTTTGCAAAGGTGTTATATATTAGAATTTTATTTGTATTTTGTAAATATTAGCGAGAGAAATTTTGAAGAACATGATGCCAGTCGATCCTGAAATCAAAAAATCTTGGAGGCTCGTCAGTTAGGTTAGAACTTTGGCTACTTACTACTGATTAGATTTAAATCCTGGATCAAGCTTCAAAAGGGATACTTGATTTTTTCTTTTCTATGTTTATTTTCAAAATAAGTGGTTGATTATATGAGAAAGATGAGATTATGAGGGGCTTCTTCAAAGTTTTATTTGCCTTTTTTTTTTTTTTTTTTTGGGAAAAAGACAAAGGCAAAAAACTTTAAATCAATTTAAGCAGATCTGCTGCAATTACCTGCCCATCAAAGTGATTGTCCTTATAACAAGTGTTGTATTAATTATCTTTTTCTATTTGGCTTTAGTGGATTTTCAGTTAATAAATAGTATGTGCACAAAAGAAAAAAATGAAATTCCCATAAAAGAAACAAGGGCTAATGGGAGACTGAAACACTGAAATTTTGGCAAGGGCCGGTGGCCAGGCCACCATGCTTAGCATTTCCGCATTAGCTCACTGGGCAGCCACCCCACCATATTCATTAAGTATTATTTGTAAATTCCGTCAAAAAAAAAAAGAAGTTCTTACCCAATTTTTCTTAAGGAATGAAAAAAATTATCTAAAACTAAATTTGCATGTTTAGAGTGGTGTATAGATTATTTATATTATCTTTTGAGGTGGTGTTTATCCTTAAACCTTTTAATTAAGGTTAAAATACAACAATATCTTTATTATTTATATTGTTCATTTTTATAGAATGTTTAGAGTTTATGAAACTCTTTTTTTTTTAGTATTGGGAAGAAGATTTGAATCTGGATCTATTGCAAAGTCGTACATGCACTTATCACTGGACTATCTCTTGATATTCGAAACCTTAATCCTTTAATTTTTGATGAAACACTAATTAAATAGATAATACTAAGGGGTAGCAAGTACTAAGGATATATTTAACAATATTAATTATTTTAATAATAAAGTTGATGGTATTTTTATAAGTTTAGTCTTACAAAAGTTATGTTACCGAACCATAGAGATAGAGTTTAATTTTGCCAAAATGTTAAAATTTAGCTCAAAATGGAACCTACCTAAAATAACTAATTTGGTTTTGAACAGTTAGCTTTCATGACCAAAATAAATCAATTAAATAATACCATTGAACAAATTAAATCAAAAAATTTTCATTTTTACTTTGGATTTGAGACTGATTGGGAGAAATTTTTTACAACACGGGGCGTGATTAGTGCATAAATGAAAATATAAAATACTTGTATTAACCTTTTTGAATATTGCCCCTTCCAATAAGGGCTCATGGGTGGTGATTTGTGTACCAAAAGAAAAAAATGTTGAAATTTACCACATTGTGATTTAATTAAATCTTAATGGGTCAAATGCAAATTTTTAAAAATTGGAATATAAAAAAACATATTATGACTTTGGTTTAGGGACATCAATTTTTCTTCAACATATTTTTAGGGAATTAATTATTGAAACCTTCTTAATATTTTTTTCTATGGATCATTATTTCTCATTAGATCACAATAAGAATATGTAATTCCAATAACGTAGACATTGGTTTTATTGAGTAAATTATTTAAAATATCATTAACTTTCAGGTTATAATTGTGATTATAATTGCTAAACAGTTCTTGAACATAGGTTATCATTGCTAAAAGAAAAAATTAAATACAATTAAAAAAATTAACTTCATAAATTCATCTTTGTCATCGCCCATCGGGCCCTATTGCTATTAACTTCCTTCAGGAATAGTTTCAAGCACCGGCCGCCACCTTGATGAAGAGTTAGTTCCACGCCATTTATCATCATCTTCGTTATTAACACCCAACAGGCACATTTCCTCCGCTGATATTTTGTTTGACAGTAATTCTTGAAGCTCTTGCTTTGTTATGATCAGTTTAATTCTCTCAGTGGTAGTACCAGTGGCCGCCGTAACTGAATCACCACCATCACTAACACCGGACGCCGGAAATAGATAATAAACATAACCGATCTTTAATTTATAATTGTAAGGAAGAGCTTGCAATGGCTTCTTTGAGATACTGACACCATAACCAGAGAAGTTTATCAGTATATCTTTAACAAGCATAGGCTTTTTGTACTCCGTGATTTTGCCATCAGTTTCAAAACTTTTTCTTTTTCTAAATATATTGAAGTTCGGCCATGGAAAGCAATTGCCCATTGCTAGCTAGCTGCAGAAAGATAGCAAGAGATGGTTGTGCAGTGGGATATATATCAATATGTAGGAGAGAAGTTTAAGAAACAAATGAAAGAATGCTATACACATATATTTCTATGAAACGTAAGTTTCGTACATGGAAAATGATGGTTTGTTAAGACTTGTAAGCGGACAAGTTAAGTTACCTTTCTGTTACAAAAGAAGGTTTTTTTTTTTCCCATATGGGAATTCACAACTAGTGATTTGTGGATAAGTGAATTTATTTTTTATTTTATTAATTAATGCTGGATTTCTAAAATGGTATTGTAAAAAATTTCTTTTTTCACTCTTTTTAGAAAATTTTATAAATTTTTAGAGAAAATTAGAAGATCAATCAAACAATACTTAAATGACAGTTAAAAACAAAAGAAATGAGAATAAAAAGAGCGAAAATCACAAATCAAAGAGAAAAAAAAGATTGAAGTTGGAATGGAAACTAGAAATTAAAGTATTGTGAAATGCATGAAGGAAATTAAAGGAGAAGACATTGTCAATAAAGCAATTACAAGAAGAGAATTAAGTGAACGGAATCATATGTATAGTTTTTCTAATTAGAAAAAGTGAAAGGTTAAGGAAATGAAAAGGTTAAAGATTGAGGCAAAAAGAAGGAAAAAGGAAAGCTGCAACCATAATCTTGCTAAATTTTTCACACAGGATTTTAATTTTCTTGGTTGATCTTTTAATTCTAGAATAATATATGAATTTTTGTTGCAACAAACCACAGCCGTCCATCAACATTTTTGCAGGTGTTTTGCGTGCAAGAAGTTAATTAATTCTAAAACTATTCATGAGAAAAATAAGAATTTCATTTATTTTAAACTCTTTAATATTAATAAGAATGTATTTATATATATATATATATATATATATATATATATATTTATATTTCATAAATAATTATTTCTATTTTCTTCTTGGGCAAACTTGACTATGGTTTGAGTGATATGTAGTACTTTTGGAGCCATGATCCAAGGTTAAGCTGGGATCAAAGAAAATTTTTTAAAAGTTAAGGGGCAAATTTTAAAAAAGAAAATTGCAAGAATGTATGAAGTAAATTTTATAAAATTGTTTGAGCATCACCAATTCAGCTGTTCAGTGGCACTGCTATGGTAGTATATTTGAATAATAAAAAGATGATTTTTTTTTTTTTAAATTTAGCATTGGGATTATTTCAACACAACAAATTGTACAAATATAAGAAAAATATCAAAAGCTGACCTGTGAAGCTAAAACTCAATAAAGCAATTTGGGGGATTTGAAAAGAAACAAATATAAGAAACATATATAAAAAGCAAAATCAACACATAATTGTGTAAATTATAAATTCAGCTCATAATGCGAGGAGCAGGAAGTTTCAAGTTCAAGTCCTCTCGATCATATTTGTTTTCATCAATTTGGTAAGTTAAGGAGCTGCCTCCTATTATATAGTCCATAATATTATTTCAGTTCTTAAAAGACTCCAATGAGTTAAAAAAAAAAAAAAAAAAGAATTTAAACTTATCTGTACAGCAACCAACATTTTTTGAGTCAAATTTCAAATAGTTCATGAAAGATTTGTCTCATGTTACATTTTTAAAGAACAAAAATGGCATTGTATGGAATAGAGTGTTATTGTAGAGTTACACATGATCTATTACAATTCCACTCGCAAATAATCCGATTTAGTTCCACCTTTAAAATATAATTAATTAGGTTAGATCAGTTTCAAATATATTATATAAATTTATATATCAATATTGTAAAAAACAATAATAACAATAATAGTAAAAAATTAATTACATAAATTAAATTTGATAAGAGAAAAAAACAAAATACGTTGCATTAGTGTATTTTGGCTTTTTCAAATAACCTATTTGCATGTCAATCAGGTATGGTCTGGTTGGACTTCCACATCACATTAAAGATGTAAGGAGTGAAAGGTCGAGTTCTAATTTTCTCCAATTTTGAAGAGAGCTACCTCTGTTATGTAGTCAACAACGTTATTTCGGCCTTTTGTACTTCTCAAGTATAATAAAAATAACTCATTCTGCATTTGTTTAATTTTGTTTTTCTTTCAATAGTTGTATTTTGTCTAAAAGATTTGTTTTATTTATATTTTTTGACTGTTAATTCATGTTATAAAAGTTATACTCCTAAATTATTAATATAAAAAAATATACAATATTATCAAAATCTAAAAAATCAAATGAATAATAAGTTATGCATAAAATTCTAAGGTATGAACAAAGTGTAGGAATGAAGTGGCTCTTTGTTGTTTATTGCCGCCCGAATTTGGGGAACAAACGACATCGTTTTGATCTGAACAGACTACAGAGCGTCCAGTAGACTGGTACCCGATTAAGCTCAGCAACAGGGACACCTTACAGCGGGCTAAACGCAGCAGAATGTTACTACGAGGTCGCTTATTCACTCTCTTATCGATTCCATCTCTACATCTACCTTCACTAAAATCTCTGCCATATAACCTTTCTTTCAATTACTTTACCCAAAAATCTCTGAACCCGAACCCTAAGTCGAACTTCCATATTTCTGCTTCTAAGATCACGAAACCGTCTATCTCCGACTCCGCCCGCTTCGCTCGGACAGTTCTCTTCGTTCCACCAGGGGTCGACCTGGATGAGGTGACAGAGGAGATGGTTTTGCCTGGGTCGAACATCGTTGTCGGACCCTACGCGGGTCATTCACAGATTAAGGAAGTGGAGTTCGTTAAGAGTAGTAGTAGGGCTAGAGATTGCCCGAGAGATGACCGACCCGAGTTTGCCATTCTGGGTCGGTCCAATGTGGGCAAGTCTTCTCTTATTAATGCTTTGGTTAGAAAAAAGGAAGTTGCTCTCACATCTAAGAAACCAGGTTTAGAAATTATTGAAAAATCGTAAATGAGATTTTTTTTTTTTTTTTTTAAATTTATCATGGGTTGTGATTTTATGCAGGAAAGACTCAGTTGATAAATCATTTCTTGGTGAATAAAAGCTGGTACATTGTTGATTTGCCTGGTTATGGGTAAGCAAAACAAGCTTCTTCCTTTTATAGAACTAACTTTTAGTTAATGCTTGATGTTTGCTGGCTATACAAATGGTTTTGAAGTATTAATATGCTTGAAATTTCAATCCTTGTGCTCAAATATTTTAGAGCTTTTAATATAACCAATTTGGTCATCAGCTAGATTGAGAAACAGAATTGATTTCTTTTTTTCTGCGTGTGAATGGTTTTCGTGAAGAAATTTATCAGAGCTGCTTATTAAGCTTTTCTACTCTAAGAGGCCTTTATGCTCTCCATAAATGTGATCAGTTCTGTTTTCCTCTAAAATTGTAATTTAAGTTTTTTTCGTCCTTGGGTAATAATTTGGGAATTATGGTGTGACATTGATAATTTTTTGTTGGCATTATTACCAGAGCAAATATTGTTAATGCCTGAGAATAAATTTGACCCTTATTAGTTCCAATATCTCACATAACAAAAATTGTGGTTATTTACTTTAATCTTTACTTCTTTAATCTTTACTTCACAGCATATTTTATTTTCTTTTTACAATTTTGTTGCTTTAATTTATGGATTCTATTATGCAGCACATTCGAGTTGCTTGTTCTGCTTTTCAACTGATGGGTTTAACTGAGCTCTTGAATAATTCGCTCATGGCTTCCTTTGGAACTTTTTTTTGGCACTGATTTAATGAGCTTCATTTAATGTGCTCTCAATATGGTCGCCTCCTTCATTTTAGCTGGCTAGGCCTCCATGTTTGCCTTTATTTGTCATCCTGGATCTATATTTCAAGAAGTTATCAATAGTACACAGTTGAAATGAAACATTTGAGAAGTATTTAACAATTAATAACATTTAATTTTGTTTTCTAGTCTGAACTATATAAACAAGGACACCTTTCTATCTTTTACCATAGTAGTTACCTTCAATTTTTATTCTACATCTTTGAAAAATTTTAGGAAAACTAATTATAAGAGCAATAGTTCTATGGAAAATTTAATGCTTATTACAATTTTTCCCTCATTGAATTTGTATGTCAGTTCTTTATAAGAAAGAGAGTTTTCTCAACTAAAAAAAAAGAGAGAGGGTTTTAATTGAAAAGGTAATGAGGGAAGGTTAACTTTTTCCAAATAAAAACTGATGCTTTGCCATTAATAATTTTGCCCTCTGGCAATAACGCAACCCTAATTTTATTATTGAAGTTTAAACTTGACGAATCTCTAGTAGAATTAATAATGATCCATTGCTTATCGGAATTTCACCACTAGGTTTTTAGAACTGGATAGTCATGAAATTGTCAGGTTGGCCAACCTAACTATGATATTGATAGTGCAAATGTTACTGTAGCCTTTTTTCTTACAATTTCTTTCAAAACCATTTAGAGGTGCTTGCATACTTCTCTTTTTTCTTTTTTTCTTTTTTAACATCTAAACATAGATGTGCAACTCTTTTATACCATCTTACCTGTGTAGTGTGTACTAATTAATTGTTTGAACATTGGGTATTTGGTTTTTTGCATTAAATCCTATGCTGCCTGAAGTATTGATAGGTAAAGAAACTGGGGTTAAACATTCGACAATTTTATTCTTGTGGCTTTATTTTATCTAGCTAAATTGTGGTTTTACTGTTTTTATGTGAATTTATGAAATTCTAATGGCATGTTGTACTTCTTCTTAGCTTATTGGTGTAGAGCTGATGACCATATATGCATTGAATTACTTGACTTTATTGCATTTTGGAAGAAGCACACTACATTCTGGATATCCTGTGGATCATTAAGCATCACTTCTTTATGTTCTTAGAAGCGAGGAATCTGGACCAATGGAAGATACTCCAATAATGGTTCTTTACCTGCAAGAGATCTTGGAGTATCTCCCATTGATCCAGTATCTCCCACTGATCCAGGTTCATTGCTTCTAACATATATGACGACATCTCTCTCATCACGGCGTAAAGGTCATAGTGGATCACAGTGATCAAATTAATTGTTATTGATGTGACTGTACTTCAGTTAATGAACTGCTAGTGCCAGTTTAATTTTTCATAACGACTAATATTTTCATGATCGTATAAAATAATTGTATTTTTGCTCTCTGTAATTTCATAAATTTGAAATCAGTATGTGGTGAGTGATGACAGTAAATATGTAGTATATTTCAAGGTTAATAAATCTCCCCTTTGCAGGTTTGCTAAGGCCCCAGATTCTGCACGAACAGATTGGTCCTCATTCACCAAAGGCTATTTTTTGAACAGAGAAACTCTAGTTGCTGTCCTACTTCTTATCGATGCAAGTGTCCCTCCTCAAAAGATTGACCTAGATTGTGCTAGTTGGCTTGGACGCAATAATGTAGGTTTCACCCTAATATAAAACTTCCATTATTTAATCTGCGTAAGTTTACTGGCATAAGGCAAAATTCTTGTTATCTCATGGTTTTCTACTTCATGCATTTCAGATACCGTTAACTTTTGTTTTCACCAAGTGTGACAAAATGAAAGGGGGGAAGGGAACAAGACCTGATGAGAACATTAGGAATTTCCAGGAATTGATCAGACAAAACTACCGAGAACATCCTCCATGGATCATGACTAGTAGCGTCACTGGCTTGGGCAGGGATGAACTTCTTCTACATATGTCACAGCTAAGGAACTACTGGGATCAATAAAATGTGTCAAGTCAAAACTACTTATTTAACTATAAGGATGATATATGAGAATCCAGGTATTTAGATGTCCTGATATGTTTACATTTTCCAACCCAATCGCAATTTTTTCCTTCTACATGTTAATTCTTCTAAAGAAAGTTTGTGTTAAAATAAAACTGGGGTCTACAACTTGCAATGTACTAGATGTAACGTTCTTCATTTGTATATATACTGACTCTTGTATATATATACGTCATGGAAAATGCTATTATGTTTACATGCTTAAACTTTATATTATATTTCCAAGTTGCTCATTTAAGTAGATTGAGGAATCAAATATGCATGTGTCAAATCATCTGCTATGTTGTAACTGAGGTATTTGATTGAATTCAATGAATTTTGGTCAGGCTCAATAATTTCCCACATCTAGAGGAGTAGATGTTACTTGTATTGTACCACTTGCTGTTCCATCATCAATACTCTTGAAGTTTGACCAAGAACATTTTCTGAAGAGTTGCTTCTTAATGAATTGAACTTCATTTTAGTCTTTCTTCTTTGTCAAACTACTGTTGGTTTGAGTATGAATTTCTATTTTATGTCAGTTCTAGGGTCAAATATTGTGGAGTATTTGGTGAGTATATATCAGAGAAATAGGACTTTCATGTAGGAATATACTTTTATACCATTAATGTGTGCACGGTATAATAGAGCCTTGCTAATTTTCACCTTCAGTCACTGAACTTAGCACTATATTTCGTTGTTATTCTCTATTTCCAGACTCGATAAATTTGGCAAAATCTTTGAAAATTTGCTATGCAACTTGGATGGCTTAGTGTAGCCAAATTTTGTTTTGAAGTGTTATTGAAACTAATAAATGAACTGAAATCGAATTCAATCCTTTCCGGTAAATTTAAGCAGTGGACATATTGTTCAAAATCTTAAAATTTATTAAATATGGGTCTGAGTATGATTCGAATTAATAAATTTTTTCTATAAAATTATGTGCATGTATGATTGTAATTTTCGTAAGAAAATTCACTGGCTTTGACAAACAAATGAGAACGAGCGCATTCTGTCGTGCCTAAATTTCATTTTTTTTAAAAAAAAAAAAAAATTGAATACCAATTTACATAATAATAAAATGAGACTTTATCATATTTGGAACTGAACTTCAGATATTTACATTTTAGAGCCATAAATATATATGACTCGTTTAAATTTTATATTCAATAAATGGGTGTACATTATATAATATAAATTCTTCAAATAATTCATCCTCATTAGAAGCTTTTGACTACAGTACTTTTGGTCGATCGGTGATTTTTGTCATTGGCAGAAATCAAATGCAATTATGTTGGGGGTTTGACTTTAAGGGGGATTAAGTCAAATTGTGGGCACGTCATTATTTATGAATCTCGTAATGCACACATAAAATCAAAGACATTTGTATGTATGTGTCTGCTGTCAACAAATTCCAGGCATACCCACGTGAGTATATAAGAAGATATAGTTGAAAGACCAAAATAGTAATAAATATTGTCAAACGGAAATATTCAAACATCAGAACTCAAATTCTACATTTATTCATATCACCACCAATATATTTTGATATCAACATTGCTGGTGTGTATATTATACATTCTTTCAAATCCAACTAAAGAAATGCAAAAGGAAAATTACGTTGCTTCATTAAGTAAATTATACAGCTGCGCTTTGGTTCAGTTCTGATGGAGTTTTTGAACTCGGATCCAGTATGAAGGACCTAATTAATCAAAAATAGAATGATTAAAGAACTGTGCTTTGCTCCAAACTGGAAAGTGTTCCTGGACTCAGAAGAGGATAAGAACACCAAGCATGAGTAGATGGAGACAATAAGTCGAATTCAATCGAACACAACGCCATTTTAGAATCTGCAGAAGCCGGCGTATCACGCATCAAGTCCTGATATAAACCAGAAAATGGGGTTTTAACTGGAGAACAAGAAACTGCTGCCGCTGCTGCAATTTCTCTGCTAAACAATGCAGCAGCTGGTTTTTCTTTCTCAAGCTCAAGAGGAGGTGGCGCCACTCGCTGTAGCCTCTGCGAAGACTGTTCAGGTGCTCCAGTTAGCTTCTGCACAAGATCCCTGAAGTTCATAGGATCAACTTTGTATACTTTTGGCGGAGTTGGTGGCAATGGAGCTATAGGTTTCTTCCATGGTTTCATTGGCGGTTTACGAGTAGAACGAAGTGAGGAATGGAAGGATTGAGATATTTTAACACCCTTTTGTTCTTGTTGGTATTTAGATAAGTTCATTGGCGCAGAAGAAGAAGACGAAGAAGAAGAAGAAGAGTTAGAAGAATAAAGTTCCATAAGTGTTTGATAAAAAATGTTTTCTTGATCTTGAAAAATGAAGAATATAGAAATGGTACTAAGAAAAGAAATTCTATCTATATATATAGACGGAAATTAAGTATCAAAAATTTATTTTATATATTGGAATGAATTGAAATGTGTGCATAAAGACAAGAAGAAGGCAACGACCAAGCAATAAAGCTGTTAGGAGAAAACATAAATTCAATATTATCCATATCATTATTTAATTATATGTATGTTTGCTATCAGCCGACGGGGAGATAGTGAAAGCTTACACATACAAATATTAATTATGGGCCCAGTGATGAATTATTGACCATTTATTTTAATACATTAAACTATTTGTTTTGATGGATTATTTTAGTTTTATGGGTTGGGTTCTTGATATATTTTTTAGAAACATAATATTTGCAGAGAGAGTGATGTTCATGTAAGTGATTTTAATAGCCAGCCATGGAAGAACAGACCGAAACCCGGAGAGGCGCCAACTGAAAAAGTGGACCAGCCGCCTCTTATGTTGGACTCTTGTGGTTTATAATATTTTATAAAACAAAATTTTCTTTTTGAATTTTTGACCAAAACTCCCATCTCTATATGTCTCAAATGATTATGATAGTAGATCCCAAGAAGGGTTCTTCTTGGTAGACTATTGAGTTTATTTGTTTATCTTATTAATCAGAGTTTTTTTCCTTTTTTTAAAAAAAAAAATTAGAACAGCTTTCTAGACATTCAATCATGATATTTAGTATTTAGTTTAAACTCTTTCATTACTGGGGATTTTATATTTCGAATTCCTGACTTAAGATACATTCCGTTATGCAATCTATTTTTGCAGGTATTTTTATGTTTTAAATCCTTAATATAATTAATAAATTTCACTCGAAAATATGTCGATTTCTATTCATCTAAGGTTTGATAATATTTTATAATTTTTTCCTTTTGATTTAGATGTATGCATGAAAACTGATTTATAATACAAATGGAAAAATTATTACAACAGCAAATATGGCTTTGAACCCATTAAATATTGGATTTATGAAAATGTTTAATCAGGCTCAATCACTGTCTATGATATCAATTATTTGTTGTCGGAAACTTTGATAGCAAGGCAGCAATACATTGAACCTTGTAATTCAGCTGTTCGTTATTAATTTTGTTTCAACTAACTTCTCTCATACCCTTATTGGTAGAAGGTGATGTAGTAGCTGTTTGCGCATGAAAGCAAATGCCATATTCAAGGTCAATCTTCCAAAAACCATTAAATTGGATTTTTCTCTTATTTTCTTTTTTTTTTTTTAAGAACCCACATATGATATTATGTTAGAAGATATTCTTTATTCAAATCATGATTTTCTTTTATAAAAAAAAAAAAAAAAAAAAAAAAAAAAAAAAAAGAGCAAAGCTCAAAGGAATACAGTCAATACAAAAACAACATTCTTTATTAAAAATTAAAATAAAAAAAACAAATATGTAAACAATCATCTTTTAAAAATAAATATTATCTCAATAAACATACAATTAAAATTAAATTAATCATGTTATTGAATATGCTAACGAGGAATCATACCAAGAGAACTCCAATAATTGTTGGTGTTGATACAAGCATTTATTTAATTAAATTTTAATTGGATAAGGGTTACAATTAATAATTCTCCTGAACTTTCCATTGAATTTTGAGTACAACTATATCAGTCAAAATAATATTTTTTTATTCAAATATCATATTTTATTAAAATAACATTATACAATAATTCGTTTTTAGGTTATATGTAATAATTGTAATTCGACATATATAGAGATTCATATTTTCAAATAAGAACCTTAGGATTGGGAAATACATAAACGAAAAGATGATGTGTTCAGAAATATTTTCCAATAGGGAAATTTATTTAAAATGATTTTTCAGTAGGGTTTTGGTCTTACATATACAAGTTGCAGGCATTCAAAATCTTCACAGAATCTAAAAATAATTATTTATTTGTTGATTTGGTAAGCACTCGCGTCAAGCAACTTAATTTCTGATCCGCAGAAGGTTTGTGCCTGTGTGGATTTAGATTTTTCAATCAAGTTCTAAGAACTGTAGAAAAGAAAAACAGTTAAAGTACAATTTTTTTAATACTTGAACACTCTTTTCACGTGCTTCCATGCATGCATATGTTTGCAGTGAGACTTAAACTATCCGATTTGTCGAGCTAACTAGCTTCTTTTTCTCGAGTGCTTTAAAAGGAGTCCATACTTCAGACTCGAATTCAAGGCCTCTAATTGAAGGAGAAAGTAATACTATCATCTCCTCTCACTCGATGAGATTTTGATTTTACTCTTTTGATTCATATTTTCTAAATCAATTAATATATTATTTTCAATTTTGCCTCATAATTTCCTTTTTATAATTTTTTACAACTAACTGCTACTTGAATTTACTATTTTACATCAACAGTTTTATTTTGGTAAACACATTTAATTTAGCATAATTTGTTTACAAATCTGCACTAAGTAGTGCTGCGTTCTAAACTAAATAAAGGCTCGTTTAAAGACAGCATGACCTAATAGAGGTTGAAGAAGAAGTGTTATTAAGGTTAATTAGTTGCAAATTAGAAGTTCTCGTATCAACCATGAGATTGCAAAATCACAATGGTAAGGCGGAAACAGTCAACTTATTTGGGCTTTCTGATTCATTTTATTTTTCTGCACCAGCAAAACATGCAACACGTGAGAAACCATGTTTAGCTTCCAAACTTCCGTCGTGGATACGAAACAATCACGCGGCTTTAATTAAAACTCCATTTTTCTTTCTGAAAAAGTTAATTTATTTTAGCAAAATATTTTTTATACAACTCATTTCTATTATTTGCTTGCAATAATAAAAATTAATCAAAAAATATTAAAGTTTTTAATATATAAGAATATAACAAATTAACAATATTTAGCATGTTTTTAAAATTTATTATTAAATATAAAAACATATGAAAAATGAATACTTAAAAAAAAAATGAAAAATGATAAATTATGATAGTTGTTCGAGAGCTATTAATTGTTATTTTATTTATCTTTTAGTCGTAAAAATTAGACTTATCGATTAATAAAATGGAGAACAAAATCGCTTAAAAATTAGGTTAATTTTTATAATCATATTATTTTATTATAAACTATAGATTACTTATAGTTGTGTGTGTAAATTGAGCATACAAAAATTTACATTATAAGTTGTAACTTACAGATCTTGTAGTATTCCAGACTATGGTAAAAAAATATACTGCACTAACCAATGCTTAAAAATAAAACATAATTCCCAAATTCAATTGTTGGTTAAAATTTTCCAATTGGAGCTACTGGATTTGGTGATCAAATGATGCCATGTTAATTTTCCAGTAGGGCTAAATACAATTTATTTTTAAATAAAATTAGCAATTTATTAATAACCAATATATATATTATATAAATAAAACATATAATTTTTATAGGAGAATTAAAAAAAATAAATATAAATAATTAAAATTGAAGACAGAGACAGGTCATGTTCTTAAACCAGTGCCACAGTTAGCTTAAGGGCTAAATATTATACAGTGAAAGCCCAACGAAGGCATCAAGGTTCAGGCTTCTGAAGCCCAGACCCAAAACAGCAAAGTTCTATTGGAATCTGATTACGTCCGGTTCGAGAACCGCAGAATTGATACCGGGCCGACTATCCGAACGTGAGAATTTTTGTATTTTTTATTTTATTTCTTTTACTTTGAGTGTATAATTAATTTTATCGTTGCTCTTTTTAGGAAAAAATCCTTTCAATTTATTATATCAATCAATAAGTCTTCTAATATATTCCTTAATAAATAATAATAAATTACATATTTTTGTAGAATAAGTTACGTATATGAAATAATTATAACAAATCAAATTAAAGATTCATTAAAAATAATAATTAAAGATATTATATTTTTACCATATTTAACGTGTATCATATACTATATAATATATTCAATCAAAATTAAATTATCTTTATTTTTTCAACCAATAACATTAAAATATTATATTTTTATCATATTTAATATATACCTTATTTAGTATCTATCAAATAATACTATTACCATATTTATATTATATTACCATATAATAATATTGCCATATAATATGTATATTACCATATAATATTTATATTTATCTTATTTAATATTCTATTATATGATATCATTTTCAAAAACATCGATTTCAATTGTAAGAAATGTGAAACCGAATGTATTATCATATTTTAAATATACCTTATATAGTATATAATATAATTTATTGGTTTATCCAATGAAATTTAAATTTAAATAGAAAATTAATACAATTTATTGTTTATTGGATACTCTAATTTAGAGACATTGGAAGCAAAATTCCGTTTGAGATACATTAAAATTAAATAGTAATTAAAAAAGAATAACAATTAATTAGATAACTGTTTTGTCACAGATTTGGATTAAACTTTTAGTCTTTGGAGAATTGAAAAGTGATTCAGGTCTTACTGAAATTGACGAATTGTTGGAGAACAATACAAAGAAGAGGACGGTTCCAAATTGGAATAAAAGACCAAGTACGACCATAGACCCCTACTTTAGTCACTTGTACGAACTCTTCCAATCCAATTTTCTTCTTCTTGATTAAAAAATATAAATAATTATTGGATTTTCTTTTGTGTCTTCTTGTTAATTTTATTATCTTAATTTTAACATATATACATCCGGCCTTTAATTACTCTGAAAAAGTCACCCACAACACAATTATCCAATAACTTAGTCCCTAAATGGCCTAAGCAAATCCATCACTGCCTCCATACCTTTAATATATCTATATAAACTACTACATATACCAAACTCTTATACAATAACAATAATATACAATATAAGCAAATCCTCCCTGCCTCCATAGCTTTTCTTGAATTTATCTCCATCAGTTCAAGAATTTTAGCAGAGTTTTCTATTATATCAACAATTCTTTTGTAATACCTGTCGAAATATATACTGGGTTCTTGATTTCTTGTTTGTTTTGAGAGTTTCTTGAACTGCAAGAAGCAAATGGACACCAAGAAGCCTACCAGCAAGCAAAGCAAACTCAGCAAATTGATAAAGATACCCATTAAAGTATTGATCAAGACAAGAGACTTCTACATCAGGAGCATGAACGTGTACGCTGACCAACTCGGCTATGGCGCGGCCATCGGTTGCCCTGTTGGGCAAGTAGTTCATAACTTGCCTAGAAGTTATAGTGTGAGTTCAACAAATTCGAACAACCGTGATGATGATTATAGAGAGCTTTTAAAGGTTGCTTCTACAAGGGATTTAAGCAGAAGAGTTGAACTAGATCTTCTTCTTCAAAGACAAAAATCTCGAAGCAGTATGCCTAGGAGTTTCAGTGTTGGTATTGGAAGAATTGATGAAGAACAGGAATGCGAGTTTGAAGAAGATTTCAAGGTTAAAGCTGATGCATTTCCAAGAAGCAGGAGCTATGCTGTTTCTAGAAGAAGTACTACAAGAGTGTTATAAACCAAAAGGAAAAACAAGAAAAAGGACTATTAGTAAAATATAATGGAAAGTTTTAGTTTAATTTCCTTAACATGCTCTTTCTTTGTTCTCTTGTACTTTCAAATTTTCTAGCATTCTTATTTCTTGGTTTGAGTTTTTTTTTTTTCTCTCTAAATTACGGAAAAAATTGATAAAAAAAATTAAATTTTCAGCTGTTTAAATAAATGATCAAATTTTTTTTTAATAAAATATATGATCAAGTTTAGAGGAAAAATGAAAAACCAAAAACTTCAATATAATTTCAATTTCTCTCACAAATTGAATCGAACCAAATCGTGCGGCGCCCTAGAATCTAGATGGACCAACACGCACCCACTGTAAGACACATAAGATGCCATGTGTCCCTTTACTTCAAAATGCTTAGAGAGTCTCAACACACCTTAGCAACAGTAGCACAGTAATCTGTTCCAGAAAAATTAAAAAACACGAGCACCATAATGTCAACACCATCTGCTAATCTGAAATGGGTATATTTGCAAATAACACTAGTAATTGTGATGGTTTTCTTGAAGAGTACTGTTGCTTCGTTTTCTACCATCAAGAATCTGCCTGGATTTTCTGGTCCTCTTCCTTTTAAACTTGAAACTGGGTTAGTTTGGTATTTTGGAATATGTATTTGCAATTTGTTTTTTTTAAAAATTGATGTTAATTTATTAAAGTAATAGTTATTATGCAGATATGTGGAGGTGGGTAAGAAGGGAGATGTGCAACTTTTCTACTACTTCATTGAGTCTGAAAGGAACCCAAGAGAGGATCCTCTTCTTCTTTGGCTCACTGGAGGCCCTGGTTGCTCTTCTCTTTCTGGACTTATTTTTGAAATAGGTGCTTCTTTCTTTTTTCTTTTCTTTTTTTTTATCTAAATCTGTTTTAAGTGCTGAACTTACTTTTAACTTTACCATTAAACTAAAGCCACTTAGTACTGGAGCAAGAACATCTACTTATTTTTGCATTTTCTCTGGTCGTTTCTCTGTCAATTTTGTTCTCATCAATCATGTAAAGCATAGTTCTTATTACATGTCTGTGATTATGAATAGGGCCTTTGCAATTTAACATTGTTGAGTATAATGGGAGTTTACCCACTTTGAAATTGAATCCACATTCTTGGACAAAGGTATTGAATCCCATTTAATTAATTATAAGTTTTAATAATTCTCTCCTTTTATTCTTGTTTAATCTCGTTTCTGGAAATAATCATCTTAATTTAGGTCTCCAGTATTATATTTTTGGATGCACCTGTTGGCACTGGATTCTCATATTCAAGAAGCTATCATAGTTCCGAGACTGGAGATACAATACAAGCGATTCACACTTACACTTTTCTTAAAAAGGTTCAAAAACGTGTTAATCCAATTAATTAACTAATTTCATATTCAATAATAATGGACTAAAAAGTTCTATTCTTGGCGAATTTTAATTGGCTCATTGTGCAGTGGCTACTCTCTCACCCAGAATTCATAAAAAATCCACTCTATATTGCTGGAGACTCATATTCTGGCATGGTTGTTCCAGTCATTACTAAGCAAATATCAATTGGTAATAACTTTAACTTTCCTTTTGCTTGGAATTTAAGCTTTATTTCCTTCCTGTTGATGTGAATCAATTGCATTTCCCATCACATACTACTGCAGGAATTGAACTTGGAGTGCAACCTCAGATCAACCTCAAAGTAAGTTATTATCATTGATTACTAATGTGTTTGCCACTTGAAGCTTGCTTGCCGTTGGTATTCCTAATAGAAGTTTTTGGCTCAAAAGTTAAAATGGGATTGTGTTGACCTATTAGATGTAGCTTTCCCCATTTTGGTTTTTATGAGTTCATATTCATTTCAAGCCCATGAAAATCTGCAAGAATTTATTTTTGTTCAAAAGAGTTCTTCCATCTTCTGAACTAAATATGTTATTCACAATGATAATACAAAACTAGGCCTTAGTTTATTGACTTATGTCTGGTTCAGGGTTATTTGCTTGGTAATCCAGCAACAGATTACAAGTTCGATGAAAATGCAAGAATCCCATTTGCTCATCGGATGGCACTTATTTCCGATGAACTCTATGAGGTTACTTGACTCGCTTTCAGAACTTCCATTGTAGTACCACCACCTACCATTTTGATTAGTTCTAACTTATTAGGTTATGATTTTCTTTTAGTCAGCGAAAAGGAACTGCAAAGGAGAGTATGTTGATGTTGATCATAAAAATATAAAGTGCAAGAACGATCTTCAATCTATCTCAGAGGTATGTGTTTCTTTCATCTGAAACTGAAAGTATAATTTTAAGTCTCGCATTTCTGAATGAACTTTTTTTTCTTCTAAATTTGTAGTGCATTTCAAGAATAGAGATAACGCACATACTGGAGCCCCAGTGCAATATTACTTTCAGACTATTAAACCAGATTGACAAATTCCGAAGATACCTTATAGATAACAATGAAGATTTCTTGCTTATACCTCCTCGTTTTCCTCATCCTGGATGTAGAGTCAGTACTCCGTCGCGTGCCTTTCTCTAGTTCCTTCAGTATTCCAATATATATAGACATAAGAAAACAATTTTACAGTGATTAATTGACAAATATTACAGAACTATAATAGTTTGCTCTGCAACATATGGGCTAATGATGCCAGTGTTCAAATAGCACTTCAGGCTTCGAAGGTATTGCCTTTTCTTGCATGCTAGTATAAAAAGAAATTTAAACATAAATGTGATTTTTGTGATTAAATTCAGGGAAAATTGAGAGAATGGATGAGATGCAATCAAAGCTTGTATTATATGCATGATGTCCAAAGTACTATAGGCCATCATCTGTATCTCAATACCAGAGGCTATCGAGCTTTAATATACAGGTTCTGCAACCATAATAATTACTTGCATATATTTTATTTGCTCCACTATATTATGTGGCAGATATTCAACTGGACTGTTAGATTAAGACGCCTTAATCAGATATTTTAGCTGGCAATTCAAATTAGTTTGCTGTCAAGTGTATTTAATTATTTTATAATCTAATATATTGTGCAGTGGGGATCATGACATGATTATTCCTTACTTGGGAACTCTCTCATGGATCAAGTCTATGAATCTTTCCATTGTTGAACATTGGCGGCCATGGCTAGTTGATGGTCAAGTTGCGGGGTATGCTTATAGCTATGCTTTACTCATAAATGTTTATTCTGAGAATATTTATTCTATTGAATTATTTTTCTTATGCAGTTACTTGATGGAATTTTCGAACCAGTTTATGTTTGTGACTGTCAAGGCAAGAGCTTTTTGTAGTTTTAGTGATTTGATTTGATTAGTTGAGCAGAAAAAAATGTTACAATTCATGGATAAAATGTTGCAGGGAGGAGGTCACACACCTCCGGAGTATAGGCCCAGGGAATGCTTTGCCACGTTCAAAAGGTGGATTTCTGGAGAATCTCTGTGATTGTGATGACTAGTTAAAAGATTGAGAACATAATTTCTAGTTTTTTCTTTTTATTTCAATAAAATGAAGGAAATGCCAACTAAAATGGAGATCAGATATTTGTCCTAGCACTTGGAAGTTGAAACTTTTAGAAATGCATTTCAATTGGAGGAACTCAAATTTGAGAGCTCTTATCCTTTCGATACTATTAAGAGCTTGAGAATATCGAATCAAGTTGACAAAAATAGTTAATATCATAGAAAAATTGTCATATAAAAAAGATAGTTGAATCAAAATAATTCCTTTTAATATTTTCTTTCTTTCAGAGAGCAATATAAATATTCTGTCATGTTTGAATTCTCGACGATGTCGAGCTGGAGCAATCTGTTCTTTCTGAACGCCTTGATAATCCTGCAGCTACCGTAGTATTCCTTTGCAAAATGAGACTAGCTATTTGGTGAATGTGATATTAAGCCCATAGCCCTATAATTATAGATCCTAATATAACATTATCCTTTTAAACTACAATCAAACTTTATAAAACCAATAAAATTATCCACAAAAACGACAGATTTAAAATTTGACCCAGATCATTGACTTTTCTATCGGACAAAAACTTGTCTCATCATTTTGCTATTAGCTAGCTAGATGCGTTGCCGTTAATCTTTGAGATCGCTAGAAAGTAACTAATCAAGCCAAGAGCCAAAAATTATTCATCTAATGCGCCGCGAAGAAAAACGACGCAAGTTCCATGAAGCTTTGCTTAACACCCTCTATCCACCAGCGCCACAACCCCAAGAGAAAGACGAGGAAAAACTTTCAAATGCTTCGAAGAAAGATTTTGATGTGAATCTGATTCCAGGTTTGATGTCTTTTATTTTTTGATTTTGGCATTTAGACGTTAATCCTTAAAATTAACAATTCTGATGTGAGAATTTGAGGTTTGTAAATGCAGATGACTATGGGTTGCAAGAAAGTAAATCCTCAACGAGTGACGATGATGGTGAAAGCGAATGTGGGCAACAGAAGCTAACTAGGGCTCAGAGGAAGAGGCTTCGAAGGAAGAAGCTTAAGGAAGATGTTCCGCGCCGAAAACAAATTATTGGACCTTTATTGCCTCCGTTAAGCGGAGAAGGTGGTAGTGTATGCGGCGGTGGGGATGCAGCCGAAGAATGCACTCCAGGTGATCGACAAAATGATTATGATACACAAGGTTCTTCAAGCAAGCAGAGAAAGCTAAAGCAGAGGAGGATGGCAAAGAGATTGGCAAGGGAAAGTTTGAAGCTTTCTGGTGTTGAAAATTGTGTTCAAAATCAAAACTTGGAGGCCTCCAATATAGAGATATGTGAAAAGGATAATCAACCTTGTATTGATAATTAGTAGTTTACGTGTTACCAGAAAAATGTAAAGTCGTTAGCTTATTATATCAAGTTAGTTTTGACATTCAAGTTTGAACAAGCTCTAGATCAGGTGAACAGCTCCAATCTTTTTTTTTTTCGCCGGATTTTGATTAGACCTGTGTGCAGTCGTCGTCGTTTTTTTATTTTTATTTTGTAAACGACACGTCGGCTAAAGTACATTGTTATTTCCCTTTTCATCCAACTAAAACCCCAAAATTATCAGAACACTGCTCCTTGACTTGTCTAGTTGTCTTTGGCTTCACCCGGGCTTGCTCGCTCGCTCGCTCGCTCGCACCACTCACTACTCGCAACGTATAAGGAAAACTGAAAAAAACCCTAAACCCTAATCATCTCTCTCTCTCACAAATTTTCCCTCACTAATCTCCATCACCAACACCATGGCGGAACTCAAGCTCTCCGAAAGCAGAGACCTAACCCGAATAGAGCGTATAGGAGCCCACTCCCACATCCGTGGACTTGGCCTCGATTCCGCCCTCGAACCTCGCGCCGTCTCTGAGGGCATGGTGGGACAAACAGCAGCTCGTAAAGCCGCCGGCGTCATCCTCCAAATGATAAAGGATGGAAAAATCGCCGGTCGGGCCGTACTTTTGGCTGGGCAACCGGGCACAGGAAAAACAGCAATTGCAATGGGCATGGCCAAATCCCTTGGCCTCGAAACCCCATTTGCGATGATCTCTGGCAGCGAAATCTTCTCATTAGAGATGTCAAAGACAGA
The DNA here is from genome assembly GCF_041381405.1 of Jatropha curcas. Lineage (NCBI taxonomy): Eukaryota > Viridiplantae > Streptophyta > Magnoliopsida > Malpighiales > Euphorbiaceae > Jatropha > Jatropha curcas. The sequence goes on from NC_143153.1 coordinate 29,648,851, forward strand.
AGCTTTAATGCAAGCCTTTCGAAAAGCAATCGGTGTAAGAATTAAAGAAGAAACTGAAATAATCGAAGGTGAAGTTGTTGAAGTACAAATCGATAGACCAGCAGTGGCTGGTGCGGCATCAAAGACAGGTAAATTGACACTAAAAACAACGGAAATGGAGACGGTTTATGATTTAGGTGCAAAGATGATAGAGGCATTAGGAAAGGAAAAGGTGCAAAGTGGGGACGTGATTGCTATTGATAAAGCATCTGGAAAGATTACAAAGCTTGGTAGGTCCTTTTCACGGTCAAGGGACTACGATGCCATGGGGCCACAGGTGAAGTTTGTTCAGTGTCCTGATGGTGAGCTGCAGAAAAGGAAAGAGGTGGTGCATTGTGTGACTCTTCACGAGATTGATGTCATTAATAGCAGGTAAACTATTTGTGCCTTTTTGATGATTTTGAAATTGCCCCGCTGCTTAAGCTATAAAGTACTGAACTTTGGAGCATCAACAGTTTGAAGCTGTATAGAACGAAAAACCTGCATCTTTAGCATTTGTCTTGGCTTTAAATATAGTGTCAACTAATAACTTAAATTCCCATAAGACAAGAAAGGTACATATACATATTACTAATCCAGGACAGAGGTACATCATAATATTATTATGTTACATCTCATGAAGCAATATATCATTTTATGATCCCTGTTATTTTCTGAAGAATTTTCATCTACTTGAGCCATTAAATTGCTTTCGAACTTGCAATTTTTTGTGATTATGCACCAATTACTTGAGGCTTATCTTTTCCACTTTTTAGTTTAACGTCCTGCAAATTAGACGGAAGAACTTTACACTGATTTTCAGTTCAATTTTCAAAATGGTATCTTATCCAAAATGCCTTTGGTAACTATTTTATTTTTACAGCCTTTTTCTAGTTGGTGACCCTGTTACAAGGTCCTTTTATTGCTGAAACCAAATCTTAGTGCTGAATCAGGTTATGTGGAAATGCCCACAGTTGCAGGAGAATTTAGATCACCTGGTCATGGAAGTAAATTTGGTTGTGAATGTTAACATTCTTGTATAGCAGGACTTAGAAAAAAGTTCGAAGCACTATAGCAATCCTATTGGCAGTAGTACCAAATGGTTTATTTAATTTATTTGATGATGTGATAAGATTATTTTTAACTCGAGTTTCTTAGAAGTGAGCTGACTCGATAAGTTAGTTTGATGACGTGATAAGATTAGTTTTGACTCGAGTATTTTAGATAGTGAGCTGATAAGATGTTGGCAGAAGTACTGAATGCAATTACATTAAAAGTACACTTTGTATCAATGCTTGTAGGTGAATATGTTTTATCATACTTTCAGCTCAAACTTATGAGATAGAGAGATGAAATATCTGTAGTTGGGAGGATAAGGTTAATGTATTCTTGCTGAAACAATAAGAATGGACAAAAATGAGAATATAGGCAATTTTATTTCAAATTTGACAAATGGATAGAAGAACAGCATTAGCAACTTGAGATACGTAGAAAGAACTTGGAAAAATTTAAAATAGGCTGGAATTATGAGTGGCATTTCCGTGATAATTGGTCACTCTAATATATCATTTTTCTACTTTGGAATCTTTTATTTTCTAAGTTAAACATCATCTTATGGAATCTTTCATTTTTCTAAGTTAAATATCATTTTACAGATCTCTTCCTGGCATTGTTTCTTTTTCCTTTCTAAATAAAGATATTGATCCTAAGTTTCTGCAGAACTTAGTCTTATATTTGTTTGAGCCTGGTCTTTATGAGATCTTTTCCTGTCAATCTAAGTCAATGTTGCTTGGTCTCAGCAGTTTCTGCTAGAGTACCCATGCCAAAATGAGAAAACTTGGGCCTGGGATCTGAGTCTAACAAATAAGATAACTTTTTAGTATGGCATCTTTTTGGAAAGCAACATTTTTGTTTCTAAGCATTTTAGTGGAGGAAGGTTCCAAATGGAGAGGGAAGTGGATAGCGTCTTCCTGCTTCTTCTGCTGATAAAGTCATCTCTATTTCTGTGACTTTCATTTTGCATCCCACTGGAGGGAATATTTCCACAAACGGTCTAACATTTCTCTAAAGGCAAAGATAGGCCTTACTTTAGATTCATTTCCTTCATTGCCCAGGGCCCAACCCTCGATTGGTCCCTTACATGGAAATTACATCAACAGTATTAGGATTGACTAGTGGTTAGTGAAGGACAGTAGACATGTCCTATCTTTCTTAAATCAATCAGCAAGCATGTCTAGATTATTTCCCATTCTATAAAGCTACACATTGTGGTGGAAATATTTTTCTTATTTTTGTTATTTACAACTTCTCCATAAATAAACATTGCATTCTAGCATTTAGATTTATATAAGTCTACTTCCACCCCTCGATGCTAAGGTTAAAACTCTGATCCCTGTGTCATCTTCCAAAATATGTTTTGTACATTAAATCAATTTATTTAGCACAGCTCAAAACTAGTTAGTATGATATATTCATGACTTCCGTCCATTTATTAGGTGCCACACCTCATGCAGATCTGGCAAATATATCTAACCTTGCAATAAGCCTATAGCTGTAATATGTTTTTATTGTGTAATTGTTACTAACTCTATGTTGTCCTCTCCAGGACACAAGGATTTCTGGCTCTCTTCACTGGTGATACTGGGGAAATCCGTGCAGAAGTGAGAGAACAAATTGACACGAAGGTTGCAGAATGGAGAGAGGAAGGAAAGGCAGATATTGTACCAGGTGTTCTCTTTATTGATGAGGTGCACATGCTCGACATTGAATGCTTCTCTTTCTTGAATCGTGCTCTCGAGAATGAGATGGCTCCAATATTAGTTGTTGCAACCAACCGGGGGATCACTACAATCCGAGGTACAAATTATAAATCTCCACATGGGATTCCCATAGATCTCCTTGATCGCCTACTGATCATCACAACTCAGCCTTATACAAAGGATGAAATTCGCAAGATTGTGGACATCAGATGCCAAGAAGAAGAGGTGGAGATGTCTGATGAAGCAAAGGCATTGTTGACCCATATTGGCGTAGAAACATCCTTGAGATATGCTATCCATCTTATTACTGCTGCAGCATTGGCATGCCAGAGGCGGAAAGGAAAGCTTGTTGAGAGTGAAGACATAACTCGAGTTTACAATCTGTTTTTAGATGTGAAGAGATCAACACAATACTTGATGGAGTATCAGAACCAGTACATGTTTAATGAAGCACCAGTAGGGGATGGTGACGAAGATGCCAATGCAATGCTTCTTTGAAAGTACACATTTTTTATGAAGATATTTCGTACTTGTTCTCTAGTTAATCAATGATAGGCATTCTTATGAGCTAATCATGTCACCGTATTTTGATATGTTTAAATGGTTTTAGCTCTGTGATTTTCAACGTGCAGCAATGAATTTGTTATCTTTTTTTAATCTGCTGCAGCATCATGTATCTGTTGGACCGAGTTGCAGTTGCGCCAGTGTAGAATGCCCATTATAGTATGTTTTGGTTTCTTAAAACAGAATGCTGATGTTTGTAAAATCAAATGTTGATTTCTTTACTGATATGACTGGAAATTTCAGTCCATTCTGCAATTCAGTGCGGATCATTTGGGATAAAAAGTAGTGATGGTTTGCCTGTGCAAGATATGTGGTGCCTCCACAGGGCCTCAAACGGTTGAAAGGATTTTGTGCTGTGTAAATGTTAATTAAGCTAAAGATTATATGATAAAGCTGATGTTCCATTTGGAATTCAGATTGTATTTATCATGATTATGGAATCTCCAAATTTGCAATTTGAAAAATTGATCTCACCTGAACATTATGGTCAGACATAAGTATGACCATTAGGCTGGTCCCAGAAATGGCTGGCTTCCAGCGATTTTGAACCGGTCAGAACATTCGGCCTGTTTCCAGAGATGTTGAACCGGTTGGAACTGTGCTGAAACTAGAACGGGATCGTTTTTGGCCAGGCCGATCCCGGATCCTCCTCTGGCATACTGTCAAAAAAGAAAATGTATCCTCCTAGAAATAATGTCGGAAAATAAATTTTAATGATATCCTGTTGTTTCACAGTTCGGATATGCACTGCGCATTACAATGGTTAAATAAGAACTATAAACAGAAGAAACAGGTATCACAGAGAAAGACTGGCATTACAGTGATGGAAATTGGTGTAAAATCGATGAATTATTATAAATTGAGTAACTTGTCATACAGAGAATGCCAATCTTACAAGACACTTAAAAAATTGTTTATGCATGTACAGAAGATAAGTGTTTAGATCAAGCTATAGAGGAATAATATTTTAATGTCTGGTAGGATTATGGTAATTTTATATGGCAAACCTCTTATAGAGAGAATCAAGAAATTGATCTTTAGCAGATTCTCATCTTAAATTGCATATCACTATCCGTCAAAATCTTAAGGCCATGACAAGGTGTTGTACAGAACATTAATTAGGATTGCTTAGAGATGTGGTTTTACAATTTCTTGGTTTCTTGTGCCTCGTTAATTTTATATCCAATCATTTAAACCGGCAGATGGCAGAATTTTTTCTTTTCTTTCATAGGAATACTTTTTCACTTGAAGTGGCCAATTATTGCACAAGCTATCCTAATCAGGAACAGCAGTGGAATTTGGGTGAAAGTTTTTTTTTTTTTTTTTTAATCTCATTCAGGTTCGGGATCAGTCCCATGTACAGAACTTTGGGCAGTCTATGAAGATCTCGAGTTGGCTTATTCTTGGGGATAAGTTGTCGATTGTGGATACGATCAATATTGATGGATTTTAGAAGTCTTATTATATCCATATAGAATCAGCTGCGGTAGGATTAAAACTGTAAGATTGTGCATAGAGGTGAATGCTTCTGCTGATTTTCTTGCTAATTTTGGTAGAACCATTGATATTAGCACTCAATATCTTGATCAACCTTCTTGGGGTACTATTTTTTTTTTTTTTTTCTCAGAACTTTCATGACATTTATGGGATTTCGTATTTCAGATTGCCCTCTTTTTATACCCAAAAAAAAAAAAAACGGTACTTTATTTATTAATAACTAGTATGATCTGTTTAGTTATTTACAGAATATTATTCGAAGAGGAATCACTCACTTGTTCTTGTATCAGGTGACGACGTGATACTGGATTTGAATAACCCATGGTTTATTGTACATAAATCAATTAATATTATATTAAATCTTGACCGTTCATTAATTTAATCTTATAAAACAAATAAAAAAAATATGGAAAATATTTAAAACACGAATATGGAAATCCTTATTTTAATCTGTATAATATTTTTCATTAGTTCAAACAAAAAAAAAAAAAAAAACCATCATTTAGTAAAAAAAAAAAATAAAAAAGGAAAAAGGAAAAGAAAAAGAAAAAGAAAGACTGCGACTCCATATAGTCTTTTAAACAGACAACAACATGATATCTCCATCATGAAAAAGTTGTTGACATGTGGAATATCATCCTTCAATCATGCACGTAATTGGAGCCCTATAAGCCCAAAATATTAGGGAATTTGTTTATTATTATTATTATTATTATTATCATAAGCATAAACTAAAAAGTTAAAAAAAAAAAAAAGCAGATATGAAAAGAAAGGAAACAGTCAAAAAGAAAAAGCATCTTAATAGAATAAAGCCGCCTTGCCTTGAGATACGTATCTTCCATTCACTAAAATTTCATGTTGCAACTGCAAAAAACCCTTCAACCAAGAAGCAGCTAAGCTTTTAGGAAGGTAATCACGACAACACTCATGCAAATTATTGACTCTTTTATGTTTTTATAATAATGACAATTCTTTTATCATTCATCAACAAATCATAGCTAACCTATCTTCGTAATATGGCCATCATTAAATAGTCTCATTTCTACCACTATATTGAGAATCTTATACTAGTTTTTATTTATGCTGCCATTTTCATATTATATTAATTAAATAAAATCCTCCTTTGTTTCTATTTCTGCCAAAAAATATATACAAAAAAAAAAAAGTTCTAAATAGTAAATATTTATTGGGTTGCCCAACTCATAAAACTTTATCACAATGCTCTTAACCCCCTTCGTTTTTTTCTTAATTGGTCTCTGATTTGGGTTATCACAAACTCACAATCTTCCAATTATGATTTCAATATTACTAAATTGATTCAAAAGGAAATACCAATAATAGGCCTCCCTTACCCACTCTAACAATTTTTACCTTTTTACTCTTTCTTTTTTTTTTTCATCACTTTTACCACGGCCCCTCCTCCGGGTAATCAAACGGCGTCTCTACGACCGTTTTAGAATCAAGCAAATCCGGATGCACGAACCCATACTTCCGGAGCACCTGGTTATCTGCGAAATTCAAGGCTTTCACCATCCCCTTCCAACAACTGTCCCCTTCATACATCTTGTTGTGGTCCCCGCTACACGGCTGGCACCCCGTGAAATGTGTGATAAACGGCCGTCTCCAACTTCCTTTTCCGTTCCCTGCTTCCCTCAAGTGTGGCTCCCTAAATGCTGCGTATTGCTCGCTCACTTTCTCCGCATGTCTTCTCCTTAATTTCGGATCCTCTTTTTCTATTTCCGTGTACTTGTCGGTGATGTTATCGTACGTCGGGAGTATCTCTGACCAATACCCCTCGAAGTAATACTCCCCTTCTAAATAAATCTTGTCCATTAAACTTTTATCCTTGTACAGTAAATAAATCAGTGCCGATTGATCATCAGAACCAGGGAAAAGCTTGTCTTTGAATAATGACCGTTGAATCTGACCCCACTTTTCGACGTCCGGGCTCATGGGACCCATACTGGCCCACGTGTCTATGAAATCCATCGACCATTGACAGTTTCTGATCAAGAAAACGCCGGCGTTTAACGCCGTCCAGCTCTTGGCTCCATATATGAGCTTAGCCCAGCCGTGAACCACCAGGTTATGGTTCTTGTAATCGTAACGGCGCAAGGGGAGTTTGAATTCCATGTCGGTGAACATGGCATCGGAATCCACCCACCAGATCCACTCCGCCTCCGGATGAGCCAGCATCGCGGCTCTCACCACAGGCAGTTTCGCCCAGAAACTTGTCATTTTCGGGTGGAGCAACAAGTTGTTGTAGAAAATGTCATAACCGTGGATTCTACAGTAATCCACTTTGTTCTTAAAAAATCGTAAAAGAAAATGGTCTCCGATGGGGTTTTTACACGGGCTAGACTGCGATCCGGTAACCATCACAACCCTATCACGCGCACCGGCAGCGAAAGAAGGATGGTGCTTGAGCCACTCTTTTCTCTTCTCATCCCAGTCTTTAACCTTACTCTCAATAGAATATCTCAGCTCTGGATCGTCGTAGAAGGTTCTATCAGGCGGGTCGTAGCGGAGATTAACGGCAGGTTCTTCCTGTAGGGAAACTTTTGATCTGTAATCAGTGATTATAGGTTCAAAGCTACTGCTAATATCAGGACCGGCATAAGACCAAAGAGACCAAACAAGTAAAAATGCAAGCAAGCCACCACCAAGATAGCGAAAAATATCAGTAAAACACGAAGAAGGTTTATTTCTAGAACCAGATTTAGCCATGGGGGAGTATTGGGACTTGGAAAGGTCTGGCGTGACCATTTTAAGGAGAAGATAGAGTTAAAAGAGAAGTTATGGTGTCGTTTTTTGGCTAGCAGGGGCGATGTAATTCTGAAGCTTGTAATACGCACATCGTTTGCTAAATCTAGATGCCAAACAGAAATAATAATTAATTTCCAAGTTTTGCAATCGGAAAAATGATAGGAGGAGAATGAGACAGGAGGAGGAGAGATGAAAGCTGAGCGTAGTTTTGTGTTTGTTTATTAAATCGAGACAAGGCATGAACTGCGGAATTATGGGGCCCAATCTAAATATTTGAGGTGTCATTATATATGGATGGCACGTTGACTATGACACGTGAGAGAGTGTAAGTGTACCGACACTTTTCAATGCGCTAGATTTTCCCTCCATAATCTGCGTTTTTTGCGTTAATTTTGTCGATTTTCGTTCCAATTCCACTGACTTATTCCTAACTTCAATTTGTTTTTACTAATATTTTAAAATTATTAGCTTTTGGGCCAGTCACACTCAAATTAACTCAAAACAATATAATTTTTATTTATTCATTCAAAGCCCAACGGACTTAACCATGACCGGAGGTAATATATAATGCACCCGAAAATATCAATCAGACTATATCTATTATTATTTAAAATGATAAGCACGCTTAAAATTCATGTGATCATCTTTGCAAAATCGGAAAAAATTGATTATAAATCCGAAAATGAAATTAATCTATACTAAAAATGCCAAAATATATATTTATGAATGAAGTAGAGTATTCATTATATGTTTAATTTGAGGCAAATGTCTAGGGGTGCACATTACTTGATTATAATGAGCAAACAAGGACGAAATTAAAAATAATAGACAGAAAGGGGGCAAGTGGAAATGGGCCTTTTGAAATCAAACTGGCAGAGTGGTAATATGAGTCACAGTGAAGAGTCAATTTTAATCACATGGTGGAGTATTTGGAAAGGCCTGTTGTTCCGTGGACAGTTATGGCTCACAACACACTTGGGTCCATTTCTCATGTGATCGTCTGACATATAGTGGCCCAATTCCGTCGTACAGCAGGAACTAACAAGGTAACAACTGAAGTGATCTCGGTAATGAAGTAGGTTTCAAAGGTATTTTGCTATTGCTTTCATAGTTAGAGCATCTTTGACTCTCAATTAAAACATTTTAATGAGTTTTTCTTTTTTGCAATTTCACTTTATTTTAATCTGTGTCAATTTAACCGGAATTTCAACCACAGTAACTTCTTCAATTACAATCAAGGATGAAATTACAAATAAAAAAGTTAATAATGAAAATAAAATTTTAATTATCCTTTGAATATTAAATTGCATCCACAGTAAGTGACATATAATATTTGTAACGTGTAATTAAAATAATTAGGATTTTTTTTTTTTAACATATAGATAATAGGAAAATAAAATATATAATCGAGAAAATTACATTTTATCAATTTAATTTTTATGTCATGTTTTATAATTTTTAGTAAGTTATAAAAATTTATGTCATTCAATTATTAAGTAGCAATTTTTTATTTTGAAAATTTAACTTGTCAGACTAATGATTTTTTTAAAAAATTTTATTTTTAACCTTTTTTAAATGTGATATAATATCTAAAAATTTATGGAAATAATTTTTTATTTACAATTTCATCCTTAATTGCAATTGAATGTGCTATTACTACAAAAAGTTAAAATTAAAAAGACCAAAATAGGATGAAATTGCAGAAGCTCCTAAACTTTGGGCTATTTTGATATGCATTTAGCCTCATCCTAAGCATCCAATTACACAAGTAGACCTGTTTATGGACTGGCATAAAATAACTGCATATTGTGCCGGGTTACATCTTCGAAAACTTCAGGCCCAGCCCATGAACTTGATCTAGCCATTAACGAATGAAGAGCTCTTGTCCGTGCCATTAAGGACAACATTCGTCAATTTTTTAATATGCTGCTTCAAATACTTACGCACAAATTATAAAACATGCAATGGAGGACAAAGCAATCTACTTTCTCGCTGCATTCATATATCTAGTCCTACTTAGACCTACTTATTATACTATCTCATCTGCCAATTGATTATTTTTAAGTTTCAGGATGCTTTTTCTCTAGCATCCTTCCAGGTCTCGCCACTTGAGATAAACCAAACCTGCATGATAATGAGTATAAGCTCCAGCCACTACAAATATATGGAAAAGTTGGTGACTGTGCCCTGCAATATCAAATTTTCCAGGCATCCATCGTTCTGGAATCCTTGTAGCATAAACCAATGCTCCAATCCCATATAAAACTCCCATCAGAACTTCATAGCCAGTTGTGTGGAGTGCCTCCGGCTGATGCCAGAACAAGATAAGCTTATGCAGTATTGGTGCTATCCCAGACAAGCCCATGCCAGAGAAGAGAGCTGCTCGAATGGTGCGGAACTCAGGTGATTGAAACATTGGCAAGAGAGAAACCAAGATTGTGGCAATTCCCAAGATGGTTATGAATCCCAAGTAGAGGTTGCAGAAGAATGGGTTGCACATGAAGGAGTAGTAAACAGGAGGGTAAAAGGAGGTAGCTATGAGGGCTGCAATTCCAGCATAGTCAAGCCTAAGCATAATGTATGACAATCGCTCAGAGTGGCAAGAGAGGAGATGACATGTGCTGCTGGCTAGCAAGCAAAACATGGCACCACCCAGAAAAGCGAAAAATGGCCATCGGGTTATAGGCCTCACCATCAGGGGAGCTATCATGTTTGCCACATCCTCCTTCATGCTACGCTGCATTTAGTAAGAGAACTGGGCATTAGTGGCAGAAATTTAATGTGAAACAAACAGACAAAATGCTAACTATAAAGCTAGGAAGGAAAATTACTATTATGCCCCTATATTATGACAAAATTAATCACTCCATCCTTGCTTTTAAGAATTACACTACTTTATTCCTATTATTTGGCTCCGTCAACTATTTAATCATTCCATTCACTTTTTGAGCTCTTTGCCATTAAATGTCTTGCGAAAGACAAAAATACCCTCTCTCAAACATTAGGGATAAAGTAGTGTCTTTTTCATAAAGCGATGACATAGTGATTAATTTTGCATAACATAGGTACATGATAGTAATTTTCCCAATCAGAAAATAAACCATCATGTCACCAATGTGTGCCACTCTTGCAGTAAAGTACAGATATCAGCTCTTTAAAAGACACCCTCAAGAAGCTATGGAAATGTTCGCGGTTTTAGTGTCTAAAGAAATATTTTCTCTCAAATTGACATTGAGAAGTGAAATTTTTCTTAAGGAACAAATCACAACCACATATTCATGGATCATGAGTGATATGATGTGGCAAACTAACAATTGGCAAAGTGGCTGCATTAAATAAGAGCTGGTCAACATCATTATCAAATAGTTTATGCTGCAAGTCTCAAATTAAACTGGGACCTATGTTACACAAGGACAGGCTAAATAATATCAGCACCAATACCCAATATGAGGTATACCCAGCATTTTGCAAGTAGAGATAAGATCACAACAATTATTCAGTGTTTAATTTAATCTAAGTATTGTTGTACAATACCCAATATTGACTAGTTTCATATATGCTAAAAAGCCAGAAATACAGATGGCGATGTCTAAACATGAAATTATATCTTTTTAGAAATTTTTTTTTAACGAAATTTTATGAGGTCTTGAAATTAACATCAAAAAATATATTCCCCTTCCATATCCATGCTTTTGGACTTCATTCAAAAAGAAAATATAACTATCACAAATACCAAAAGAGTCATATGAAGTTTAAATTATTCCATATTAAATGCCTATATCTCCAAATGCAATTTCAGTGCTATTCTCAACAGTCAAATCGTTCATCTAGTTTCAACCATAACCCAATTGCATCATATATATAACCAAACAACCCACATTCTGAAAAGTAATTAACTCATGCATCTTAGCATCACATTAATGAAGTTAGGTGCTTCTAACTTGATTGCCACCGTTTCCCTTCAAAATGTATAAATTTAAATTAAATGTCTATGAATTTTCAAGATGTCATTTTCTTTATCATTATCAATTGCTCTCTTCGACACCTCATCAGACAGACAATACATATGCATCTAACATGCAAAGTCTAGAAGTTCCATGCATACAAGCCCTGTTTTTTTTTTTTTCTCAAAGCTAATTAGTTTTAACCAAGAACTCAAGGAAGTTACGGTTAAAAAATGAAATTATAAAACAATTTTCCTTGGCCAATTTCTCCAATTCAATGCTAGGGAAATATCAGAGCGCCAAAATGGAAGATTTGGCAAGATTTATCAATTTTAATCTGATCAAGGTAACCGACAAGTTTTGTGAGGTATGTCAATTTAATTGGGTCAAAGGTCATAGGTAGCAACCAAGATTATGAAAAACACCTGGGCAGCAAATGCACAATAGCATCAGAAAAAGCAACTCTTCACAAGCGGAGCAAAAAATGACCAAGGCATAGATAAGTTGAAAGGCTGCCCACACAATAATGCTGATGAATTAATTGTAAAATCATCCAGCATGTCAAAGAGAATTTATAAAATTAACATTTCAAAATGCATTAAAGAAGAAGTGCATTACCAAAACACATACGTCGGTGTGGTTGCCACTGGAGAATCGATCTGGCAAACAATTATATAGAAGATCCATGATGTGCCATCCTGAAAGTGATGGAAGCAAATCCATTGAAGGCAATGTCGTTTTCAATTCCTCCCTCAGTCTGTGCATACTAAGCATGGCAGGTAAAGAAGGGAGGCACTCGTGCAGTTTGTGTAAATCAGCTTTCAACACATCTGGAAGTTGTAGAGAATGAAGATCAACGACCTTTGGAACTTTCATGGCAGTGTATACAGTGAGGGAAAGAAAAAGGAAGAATCCAATCAAATGCCTGCAATTAACAATATATTATTGTTAAAAGACAAGCCAAATGAAAGCAGAATGTTTTCCTTTTTGAACATATAATCTGACAGAACATTTTGAACACCCGTATTCCCAAATGTAACCACTTATACATAGCCAGGAAATTTTTCTAGCCCATAAAAGACTAATTTTTCAAAGAAATATCAATTTTTGCAGCAGCAACACCTTGTAACATATTCTTACATGAGTAGCCATCCATCACCAATGGATCATTATCCTTAGACCAAGTGATCCAACAGGACACTGCACAGCAACTCGGTTCCATTTAGTGTTAATATAACATATATAATGTTTTAGTATCTAATAAATCTATAGTCACGGATGGACTTGCTCTCACATATATAGTTTTCTTTAATTGTTTAACTTGAGACTAATTAGATCATTGATTTTCTATCCATTATACAACTATAGCTAGTTAACTTAGTTTGTGACTTCTATTGTTAAAAAATAAATAGACTATAAAACTTTGTTTTTTGTTATTTTATTATTTTCACATGTCTATCACAACTTTTTTTAGCAAAAGATCTTTCATTATTTTTAGGTATTAGTAATATGATTGTGTACTTATGTATATTGGAAGTGACATCTTTAACATTATTCAGAATTTTATGAAAAGAAAAAAAGAAATTAGTACTTCAATTTGACTATCTATGAGTGTTTTTTTTTTTTCAGGAAGGACTGTCTATGAGCTAGCACTTATATTTCAATTTTTTCAATAGTTTGTTACCTCCAATGTATTAAAAAAATAAATATCAAGAAAATTAAGACTATGATCATGGTGGAATTATACAAGATAATGACATTATTTATATTCAAGACCCAAATTTCTAGGTCCGCCCTTGTCTACCGTCTGAACTTTATGTCAGATTAAAAGCTCTGTTCATTTGTTTTTGCCTCTACATGCATTCCATTTGATTTTCTTTCTCCTCAACTATAACTTCCACTTAACGAATTGCACCTTAACTAATCTCATTACTGCCCTTCAGGTTTTAGATATAAGAATGCTCAGTTCTCCAAATAAATAAAATCAAAGTTCTTGACTTAAAATCAAAACTCTGCTCATATACTGAAGAACAATCTGCTTGCACCTTGACCGACATTTCACATGCTACTCAAACATTTTGAAATCAGACGTTCAAATAACAAAAATTTTTAATATCAACTGTTAAGTTTTTTAACTTTATTTTAAATCAGCAAAGCAAGCATTACAGCTGTGCTACATACACCTACCACTAATAAAAGTTAACCAAGAAATGGGGCAAGCAACATTATATAGACAGCACAGAACCAATAAATCCATATATGGCCTACATCTCTTAAATGTACACAAAAGGTCAGAAAAAATGGAAGGGGATGTAAAAACTTCATGAAAAACAAATATATTGATTGCATTAAAAAAAGAAAAAGAAAACTTACGTCCAAACATTTAATGTCTCGTTGTGGATACTGAAGATGCTTAGTAAAACCTGCTTCAATGGCCATTCAGATCTGTAATGGCCAATAATGTACTCATTGTCTCTCAAATAACCAGGCAAGGAATGATATTCCACTAGCTGGTACTTGACTTTCTTCCACAACCTCTTCCCTTTCCCCTCCTTTGAAATGCTCACTTGATGTTTCTCCGTTGTTTCAGACACAATCTTTGTGCCTTCACAGCTTTCCTTTTCAGTATTCATCATCTGTGAAAACACAAACACCAATCCCTGAATTTAAAACTAGGCAAAAAAAATGAGAACCCAAATTGTAGAATCATCTAATCCAATATGCAATGATTCTTGAATTCTATTTAAAAATAATATATCCACAAATTTTTTCAACAAAAATTCTAAAACGAATTTTTGATCTTTCTTTATTTTACATTTTTTAAGGGAACCTCAATCAAATGTTAGCAGTTAATTGCTCATGCATCCAATTGATTGAAAGAAACCAAAGAAAAACGTAGGCAATAACCAGAAGAGGAAACAGAAGAACAATACCTGAAATTGAAGAACCACCAAATGAGAGAGAGAAAACCCAGGTGGCGATTCTTCAGATAGAAAAGATATATAACAAACTTCCAGGCGGATATAAACAGAGCAGCGGTCAAACGCGACAAACGGATTGACGAGCGAAACCAGGAAAAATTGAATTAAATTGATAAAAAACCAAAATATGGGAACAAAGAACAAGAAAAATATAACCACTAAACGCTAACAAATTCGAAACGCATTTGCAGATTGCAACAAAATTACACAGACGAGGAAAACTTAGACCTCAGCGATGACGTGAGTTCTAATTTTAAGGCCAGATAGAGATGGAAGAAAGGGAGAGAGAGACGCTGATGCCGGTAAGGAGATGCGGAGATGCCAAAGATGGCTTCGGTGAGCATTTAAATGACAAGTGCTTTCCGGATTTGGTACGACTTTTATAAATGTTAATATTTAATTATTTTTAAAGGTTTGGAGATATTTTACGTTGTGAGTGAGCGTGGTCTATTTTTTAATTATGCAAAAGCAATCATACACGCGGAATTTCTTTTTTTATATATATACTAGCACAAGATATACTGTCCATAAATCTGATTCATCTCTATTTACCTTTGGAGGCGAAGGAATTGATTCGAAGGAAACTTAAAGTCATAGTAATTAACGTTGTAAGTACTTCTTACCACCAAGCTATCTTATTTGAGTTACACATGACTTTTCTTTACTCAAAATAATAATAATAATATTATTATTATTATATAGTTTACAATTCGGCCAAAAGAAAGTACCTATTAAATGTAAATTACATAAATAAAAAGAAGAGAAAATAATTATTTCGTTCCTGAAATTTGTCATAATTATTTAAGTAGTTTTCGATATTTATACAAATATTTATAATATTTCTGAGGTTTATTTCCTTCTTATTAATTGGTCATTCCGTCAAAAAAACACACTTTTTCCGTTAATTTTTGAGAAGAAAAAATGAAATTATACTTTATAAGTTTTCATTATTTTGTCCCTTGAAGTTTGCCATAATTATTTAAGTAGTCCCTGACATTAATATAAATATTTATGACATCCATGTGGTTCACTTCCGTCCAAAAAACACACGTTTTTCTATTAATTTTTAATAGAATGACCAAACTATCCTAAATCCTCTAATTAACATATCCTCCCTTTCAACTACCCTAAATCCTCTAAATTTACCTAAAATTTAGAAATTTTAATCTGAATTTTGAGTAAATTTCTAAATTTCTAATTTGCTTGTTCAATTTTGGGTTTAAATCAAACTGAGTGATTACTTTAAATTTAGTTTATAATTTACGATTTAAAATTTACATGGGCATTTGTTAATGGTGATGTCGGATTTCAAGTGAACAATAGTAAGCTAAATGTGCTGTGTAAATTTTTGCTTTGCTATATTGGTCTTATTTTTGGCAGATTTTGCATATGGTTACTGTTTCTGAGATTAATTGCTGAGGTTATTGAGCAAAGTAATACATTGGATGCAAATACAAAGATTAAGTACATGAACATGTTTGATGCTCAAGTAGATGTTGTTCATTCTACTTTGAGCTCAATGGAATTTGTTTATACCATTTTTGTGAGCGAGTGAAAAGAAAAGCAAATGAGTTGAAAAGTAGAATATGTTAATTAGAGGATTTAGGGTAGTTTGGTCATTCTATTAAAAATTAACAGAAAAATGTGTATTTTTTGGACGGAAGTGAACTCCAGGGATGTTATAAATATTTATATATATGTCAGAAACTACTTAAATAATTATGGCAAACCTTAGAGACGAAATAATGAAAACTTATAAAGGATAATTTTGTCTTTTTCTCGCAAATTAAATTAACAGAAAAAGTGTGTTTTTTGGATGAAATGACCAATTAATGAGACGGAAGTAAACCTCAAAGATGTTATAAATATTTGTATAAATGTCGGGGATTACTTAAATAATTATGGCAAACTTTAAGGACGAAATAATTATTTTCCCGTAAAATAAAGACAACCTAAATACGGATCTAATTCATTCTCCATCCACCATTTCTATTTTAATATTTTTAGTTTTAATTCATTTATTTTTATTAAATTTTTATTTCAACTATAATATCGACGTGTCATTAATACTGCATGATAGTATTGAATTATCTAATATAAATAGATTAAAAAAAAGAAAAATTTACATCTTGTTAGAAATTGAAAATTATTTGTTATCCACTGAATTAGAATGCAATAAAATCTCTCTTTAAAATATATTGTTAAAAAAGAAATAGATATTGATCTTATTAGCCTTTTGATGTTAGAGATCTCTCAATTATAAAAATTTTCACTAATTTGAAGAATAAATATGAAAGTCATCTTTATTGATATTGTTTCGACCCTAAATTTCCAATAAAAGAAATAATTAATTAATTTTTACTCTATTTACTTTTCCACTTTTCTTCTTGTTTGAAAGCCAAACAAAATCTAGTAAAGGATTCTCCTCTTTTCCTTCACTTCTCATCATTTTAAGTTTTGGATATATGATATTAATTTTTCACCTCCACTGTAATTCTATGAGATGGGGGAGAGGGGCATGGTAAAAAAAATTCTATTTATACGTATTTGGTGACATCCATATATATATTGACTTTAAACTTTTAATTGACCAAGTTTATTTTCTTTTCTTAATATATGAGAGACTCACAAATTAAAATAATTTTTAATGTATGAGATTCATAGATCGAAAAAAATTATGTTTTGTACAGTAGAAATAATTTTTCTTAATATTTATTATATTGATGATAATTTTTTTAACGGAAAAAAAAAAAAGAATTCGAATTGGAAATTTTTTACTCTCGTCGAGTTTACCTTCCTTTAAGCTAGTAGTCTTGACCGGAGAATACCACTTCATTTATTGTATTTGTGCCACCCGGTCCACCAATACATGCGGTGGTAACGTTTAGCCAAAGAGGGTGTAAAGAATATGATTGGTTACAAATTCATAGAGCCCCACGTTAACATTTTTTTGAAGTTAAAATCCACACGTTAACATTTGGTGGATATTTTGATGTGATTATATATATATATATATATATGATCAAATTAATTATATATCCGCAATAATAAAAGAAATAAAAAAATAAAAAAAAATAAAAATAAGTCATAACAGTCAATTATTTAATAATATTTTTTGCATTATACTATTTCTGTTCCATGACGTGATTATATATATATATATATATATATATATAATCAAATTAATTATATATCCACAATAATAAAAGAAATAAAAAAATAAAAAAAAAAGATAAAAATAAGTCATAACAGTCAATTACTTAATAATATTTTTTGCATTATACTATTTTTGTTCCATAATACTTGTCACATTTAGAATTTCACGTCTCTTAAAAAAATAATTAAACTAGTATAAGTTATAATAAATTATTGAATAAATTGACTATTTTATCCTTAAGTCAATACTAATTCTCTAAGAAAATCATTATTAAATTGCAATAATAATTATTGGTCATATATAAATAGTAAATATAAAAAAAATACTTATTACTCCTCGAAATCACAAATATGACAAGTATATTAGAACAAATTATTTTCTCAAATGTGACAAATATTATAGGATAAAGGTAGTAAGAAAAAGATAACAATATTATAACAATCCTATCTAAATAAATTTAAAAAAAAAATCCAAATGTTTTGGTGAAATAACCCGAATTTTTATTTTCAAAGATTTTTCATTTAAATTTAATAAACTGACAGCGTGGAAAATGTATCTAAATATTTAAATGCAAATTAGTAATTTGTACAGTGATAAACCGAATCAAAAACCAATGAAAAATTGAAAAATCAAACAAAAACCAAGATTTGGGCTGAATCGAACCGGAATTGAAACTAATCAGCCCAAACCATCTAGAAACCTCTTCTTTCTTTTATCTCCACGCTCACTCACCTCACCCATCATCCATTCTCTGCGCCTCCAGTCAGTCCACCGACACTGCCACCGCCTCCTCCTTCTCCTCTCTTCTTCCTCTTTTCTTCTTTCTTTCTTTCTTTCTTTCCCTTTTCTTCTTCCTCTCTTCTTTCTTTCTTGCTGTGACTGCGTCTGCGTTGGGTCCAGCCAACACCAGCAGGCGCGATCCTCCACAGACCACCACCGCGCGCCACCGTCGCCGATCGCCACCACTCCACGTCACAGCATCTCTGCCGCTGCTCCAGCGCATCTCCGGCCACCGCTTGACAGTCGCAGCGTGCGTACTTCGATCCGACACGCGTAAGAATCCTTGATCTAGCGCAATTTCGACAAAATTTATATTTTGGGGTAACGAAATTAATGTTAATAATTTTAGTTACTTAAATTAATTTTATTATTGTAGTTAATTAATTTAGTTAATTTAATTTAGTAATTGTGAGTAGTTAAATTAAGTTAATTTAATTTTCAGTATTGATTTATAATATAAATGTTGATTCACTTAAAATCCTTTGATTAAATTATTGAGGAATTTTGATGATAATATCATGAATGGAATGAAATGAAGAATTGAGAATTAAAGGTAATGTTGATATTGATATTCGGATGGAGGATGAGAAAATTGAATTGATTGATTGTCCGATGGATGGGCTGTGTGGTTTGGAGTTATTAGATAAATTATTGATATTTTAACAGGTGGATAATCCAATTTTTAGAGGAGATGTTGCTGAAATTTCGGTAGAAAATAAAATGAATTTCGGTAGCAAATAAAATTCATTATAGAAATTTAATTATTTATAGAGAGTAGAAAATAATAGAAAATAAAATAAATTTCGGAAGAAAATAAATAAAATAGAGTTCGATAGAGAAATAAAATTTATTATAGAAAAGAAATTAATATCGAGATTAGATTACGTAGAAAAATTAAGAGTATAAAATAAAATTCTAAGAGTGGTAAAGAAATACTTTATCTGATATAGTTACTTTTGTTTTGTGTCATTCTTAAATTTCTTAGATCGCCTGGGTCCATCTAGTACTCCTCCAGGACAGAATCAAAGCTAGAACTTCGCTCTCCATCACTGTGAGTAATAATAAATAATGCATATCAACACTGCATTTGCATAACATTTATTTATAAACATTATATTTTTATTTACATATTTACGATATATTATAAGTATTTTATCATATCTATTATGTTATGATCACTATAATTATACTTATATATAATTGTGCATTTGGATGAAATTGGTGTATCTTGATGAATGAATTGTCTGATTATTTGTGCTGTGACTATACTGTGTTTTGTTTCTGTGGAATTGGGAAGAAGTGGGTCACTATGGGTTTGTGAGACCGTTACCGTTATATGGATCCAAATTATGATTACCGTTAGCCGGGTAAATGGGAGATCGACGCCCCCGTGTGCACCTACCGTTACCGTTACCGTTAACCACAGGATGGCCTCTCGTCGTTGCGCACCTGATAGTCTAGATCTGATCGCAGCCCGCAGGGTGGCCTCCTGTTGTGAGTGCCTGATGATCTAGATTGGATGGAGACCACCGGGTTGCCTCCTGTTGGTATGGAAAAGAAAAGAGAGAATGGAAAAACAATGAGAGGGCTGGTCAAGTGAGGATTAGACCGGTCGGCCAGTATGGGGGATCGGCTCCCTGGTGCACACGTGAGAGGATGAGCCATGTGGGAGGAAGGCTCATCGGGGGTTCGGTGACTCCACTGACTAATTTCCACGTGATGTGATTATTTGAAAGTGATATTGTTTGTGGGTGCTGATGTAATGTCATATGATTGACTGTTGTGTGTTCATTCAGTATACTAGGATGCATTTTGCTTGACTGTATGTGGTGTGTATTATTTATTATTATTCACTGAGTTGCAAAACTCACCCCCTTCTCTCCAAACCTCCCAGGTACTAGGAAGCAGCTGATTCGACTGAAGCTCTACAATCTTCTCCGTAGAGTTATAAATGTAAACTTTATATTTCTGTTATTTAATTTTGGATGTATAAGTTACTCTATTATCAAATTATTATTGAACTCCGCAGTTATAGGGTTGTGTATTACTATTGGACTTATTGTTAGCACTACACTATAAATTAAATGTTATGTATATTATGTGTTAATTGAGATTTAGGCTTACTACGGGTCTCGGGAGCCTTAAGCTTACCTGGGTCCTAGTGCCGGTCCGGCCCACGGAAACGGGTCGTGACATTTGGACACCAACAACATATAAGAAAATATTTAATATTTTTTTAAAATTACTATAAATTGAATTGTGATAGATATATCATATTTAATAGGAAAGAAGTGTCTCCCTTAAATAGGAAGTTATGACATAAATTACAAAGAAGAAGAAGATCTAAGGATGCGATTACTTACACAAAACAATTGTCTTAGAAAATGAAAGCTAGAAAACACAATATAGGAAATAGATTCACTTGATAACAATAAAAAATCATATTTTAATTTAATTTCACAAAAATTATACATAACTTTCATAACATAAAATAAATTTAGAAATTTTTTATGTAAAAATTTTTGAATTTTTACTATTGATTATTTATAATAATAATCATAAAAACATCCAAAAAGAGGAATTTTGGTAAAATTACTATTGCATGCAGTTTGATTAATAGAAAAAAAAGTATGAAAAGGAAACAAATATTAATCATCTTCACTATACTGAGTTCACATAAGAAAAAAAAATCATTATGTAGTAATTAAAACAATAATATTATTATCACAATGTAAAACTTATTTGATGGTAAAAATTAAATACATTTTTTACATTTGTATACTAAATAATTCTGTTTTCCTTATTCCTTCTCATTTATAAGGCTAAAAATTTGAATTCAATCACAAGCCCAAATGATGAACTAGCAATTAGCAAAAAGTGGACACTTCAATCCCCATTCCCCGATACAAAGTTGCGGCCACCGAGATCCATTCAACCCTAATATTGCCACTTTGGTCAATCGGGTAGAGGGCAATGGGTATGTGTATGGGTCCATAATTCCCATTTCAAATTGAAATTGAACGGAGCTTCCATATTCTGGTAACACTGTAATTGCAGCTCGTTAGAGTGTCCTTATCTCTGGTTTCGCCACCTAAGTGTTTGTAGTTATGCTTCAAAGAAAGTTAGTTCTCTGTTGCTTACCATCTAAACCAAAATGGTTATCTCAAACTCCGATATGCAAATTGTCTTGACTTGGTCCTGTGGATTTATCTGAGCATTTCGAATCTTTTTATTTGAAAGAGGCCTTGGTTTACCAATTGGAGATAAACGTATTTTCTGGAAGTTGAATTTCACTGTGTCAACCATAAAAAGAATCCTTGTGCTTGTCTTGCCTAGAAAATCATTTTGAATAAAAAACAAAAACAATATTACAAAGAAAAACAAAAATCATTTATCAATTATTTTTTAAGGTTTGAATGGATATACCGTTTGTTTCTTATTATTGTAAACTTAAAATAACTCAAATAGTCAACATTTTTAGTTTTATGAACATTTCATCACATTCTAGTTGCCAAATATTGATGATTACTAAGGGATCAACAATAAGAAAAAGGTTGGAGCATTTTAATTGTGTAACAGACATATCATATAGGAAAGCCACAAGCTCTCACAGTCCACCGTTACATTTATAAAATAGAATACATCCATCACGAGAGAACGTATATATAATGACAATTCATACCTCTTAATAAAATCATTTTCGTGCATTGTTATATTTATAAAATAGCATGTAACATCACGAGAATATACACATAGGCGACAACTGACAACTCTTAATAAAGTCATTTCAATTTTGTCAAGATATACTAAGCTATATATTCTTTATATACGCTCTCCACAAGCGACCTAGGATGCCAAAGAAGTATTTTTATATAATAATAATAATAATCATAATTCATAGTAATGAAAATGGAATATAAGAATTGTACTTGAATCAGAAAATGTGAGAGATTGTAATGTGTCATATAAGTTTTGGGTATAAGCGTTCATAGATTTTACTCTTTACCATTGTTCTTGTCTAAACAAGAGACAAAAAAAAAAAAAAAAACTATCGAGTGAAAATCTCGAACCTTAATATCAAGCAAGAATCTGGGACCTTAAATGTATAATAAATGCAAATTTTTAACTGAGCGTTATATATTTTAAAATAATTGAGTAACCTAACCCTCAATTAATTCTTAATAATTTCTCGATCAATAATAATAAGAGAAACTTCGTTTTTCACATCATTGCTTGTGATCTTATATATGCCTGCAGGGTCCTACTGATTTTTAAACCAGAGAAGTTGAACCAAGAACAACTAAAAGGGCCTTTTTGGTCTCTTTGTTCAGTATTTCAGTGAGATTGATGGCCCCCCTTGCAAGCACCTATGCTTCTTCCTATTTCTGTCTTTTATTGCAATATATGCTTTAATATTTTTTGCAATCATCTACATAAAAACAATTCTTTGACCGTTCAATGGATGGCATTCATTGGTCATTTGCCAAGGCGAAAGGGGAGAAAACCAAAAAAAAAAAAAAAAAAAATATTAATCAAAATTAATATAATATTATTTGAAATACGAACAAAAAAAAAGGATTATTTCTTGTTCATGAACAAAAACATCCTCACAATTGCCTTGATAATGGCCACACATACACTCCACACTCCACACACCAAAGGAAAAAAAAAAAAAAAAAGGCCTATACTACAAAGAAAGAATTGGCAAAAAAAAAAAAAAAAAAAAAAATGCACTCTCAACCTTATGATAAAACTTTCAACTTACAAAAGTTTATTTAGCACTTATTTGTAGGTGAACTATGGCTCGACTTGAACTCCTTATAACAAAACTTTTTTGCTTTGCATCTTGCAGGGATAGTGCCTTTAAAATTAAGCGCTTTATTATGTGACAGTTTAGATATATTCTTCTTGATAAGGTCATAGCATCTTTTCACCATATCCTGCACCCAATTCTTGTAATGAGGTTGGTTGCTTCATATAAAAAAGAATTCATTTTTCATTTTCCTTAGTCTCTCACTTCAAATAAAAATATATAATTTGGACTTACTCTGTTCAACCTTTCGTGAAAGCACTCCAATTTTGAGTCCTCAATAGTTTGATTTGTCACCCATAACACTGAAGCTGCTGCTATTGCAGATGGGTTAAAATCCAAGAAATTGACCACTGTTGAAGAAACAAAAGCTGTAAGTATTTTCTTTTGTAAAGAAAGATTAAAGAAAATAAGGAACACTATTTGAATTAATGACATTACCTCTAAGTAAGTTGATAATAATATCAGACGACCGCGAAAAAACAGAGCTGAGATTATTATTATTATTACAACTAAAAGTTGAAAGCTTTGCAATGAAATAATTCAAGAAATGGAAAGGTGTTATGAGGTGTAATCTCCACTTGAGTCTGGCCATAACCAAAAGTTCCATTCTTTGAACTGTTCTTGACTTAAACAAAAATCTGGGTTCTAATATTTGCAAGTCTAAGAGAAGAGGGACACTTGTTTCTTCCATTTTTGCTGCTATTGATAGACATGCTACTGCTAATAGCTGCAGAGGCCATCCTTTCCCTTCCTGTATATAACAACAGCACCAGAATTTGACATTTTCTTTCAAATGACAGCAACTATGAAATGACAAAATAAGACTACAAAGAGAAAATAAACATTAAATTACCGGCAGAGTGTGAAACAAGAGGAATCGATCCAAATAATTAACAGAGAGATTTGCAGTTTCAGGTCTAAACTGGTAGTGAGCTTGTATCTGCAAAATGGATGCTAGCATTATTAACTAACTAAAAGAATAACAAGCAAAGATAGACATAAAAAAAGACTGATAGCCTCACCTTTAACATCCAATTCACTACATCTCTACGAGCAGAAATAATATCTGGAAGCTCAATTAATCGAGTAACTAAGTGGGTTTGAGGCATTTGATGAACTTCAGAAAGAAAAATACTATCAATGTAACTCTCGTCATCAACTGATAAATTTGAAGAAAGAGTTTGAACTTGGTTACTGTCAACTTGTAAGGAAGCAACTTCATTCACTGCTTCATTGCAGTACAAGTTAACAGGAGACACAGACATGTTGTAGATGACAGTATCTCTAATGGAAACTAAAAATTAAAGCATTAAGGTTCAGCATTTATTTAGTTTTAGCATTTTTGATATTAATATTATTATTATTTTTGATACTGACATCAGGTTACTGTTTTGCGTGCTTTAGCTGAAATTACATGAAGTTTCCTCTGGACAAGGCCAAAATTAGTGTAGGGCCAGTTTAAGAGTTGTAGATTTCATAAGTTAAAGGTGGGTTTTTTTTTTTATCAGAGTTTGTTCAGATCAATTATTGTACTTGAGATAAAATCAATGTGAGAACTTATTTATTTTCCTTAAACATATTTGATTTAGGAGATCAAGTAGTTTAGCATCAACTGAATATATGTATAACATATAATATTTGTCCCCTTAACTCAAAGCAGTGTCTTAGCGTTAGAGTGTGAATGGATGTTTTCTTTATGGATAATGATAGGGCAAAAAAGACAAGAACAACTTGTAAAAACAAAATGTACTGAATTCATATGAATGGTAATGGACAAACGCCAATTACTAACAAAAGAACATAACTGAAATACGATGTTTGGATTAAATGGAAGTAGAGTTCATTAATTTGTAAATCAATTAATTTTAATCAAGACAAAATGAAATAATTCTTCATTTTGTCTTGATTCAGGAGTAGTCCATCATCTCTTCTTTTGGCTCACCAAATTAGTGACAACGAACTTCTCGTATAAGTGAGAAAACCAACCAGACCACCACCTGATTGACTGTTTCTCATTATTTTAGTCTTGCTCAATTTTTCAAATGAAATTAAAGATGGGCATTAATTTAAGTAACCAAAAGCGAACTTCTCGTATAAGTGAGAAAACCAACCAGACCACCACCTGATTGACTGTTTCTCATTATTTTAGTCTTGCTCAATTTTTCAAATGAAATTAAAGATGGGCATTAATTTAAGTAACCAAAAGCTGGATCGAACCAATCTAGAAAATTAAGTATCTTAATGAGTAGGTCTCAATTCAAGTTTTAATAGAGAAAATTGATCGTATTTTTTATTTAGTTTCGGTTTTATATAGTGTCTAATAGGCTTCATTTTACATCCAAAATGATTAATTGGAAATCGAAATGACAGAACCGGCTCGGTCAAACTGAATGCTGACCCTAAATGATAAATCCACCATTGCTTGTTGATCAATGATTATATGCAGAATGACAATTCACGCATGGGCTTTAGTAAAGGAAAATAACAACAGAAGTGCTAGGATGGAGCCTCTGGACTTTTAATTGAAGGTCCATAATCCACAGATATTGTAATATTGACCAAATTATGAGCGAGACCGTGGGCCCAAGAGAGATTTCGTCTTCTTTTATTATCTATCCACAAGTGTGTATAGCCGCGTCCGTACGGTTCACGTAAAAAAACTTTGGTGCAATTTTTTCATAAAATAACTTTCAATTAATAAATCTAAATTCGAAATCACTCGAATAATTAGGTCAATTTAGAAAAATGCAATTTTACAATCACTCGAAAATGAGTTTAATCTTTACGTATGAAATTTATAGTCAAAAAAATTCCTATCCATTTATTAACAAAACAATAATGTTAATTTGACCTGAAAAATGAAAATAGTTTGGTAAAACACCACATCTAACCTAAGAGTGAAAACAATAGCATCCATACACAGTGAGAGCATTAAGGATTTGATTATGATGTCTTCAGGTGGAAGAAATGACATATTGATATTTGATATGGTTCATTAATTAACTATGGTTGAGAATGGTCTAATTAAGCAATCATCCAACACTGATTAATTAAGAGAGCTTATATCAAAGATTAGCAATAACCTTAGTTTAATGTTGTAATTTGTTTTGAAATTGATTAATTAATTCTTCGTCCTGAAAACACATATACTTTAACAAGGCATTTCTTTGTATTTTGTTGATTCTGTCAATACATGATATCAATTCAAGAAATCAAGCAGTAAAAAATTGATTAATGAAGAAGTAACAGTTCTGATTAACAATAATGGGAAAAAAAAAAAAAAAAAGAAAAACAATTCACTTTTCATTACTACCCATTAATTTTCTATAATCCAAACCACTAATAATATTCAAAAATTTACCATCCAATCTAACCACTCCGATATTCAAGATTGCTTGAGGCTCATCGCTGTATGCAGAATCATCATCAACTTTAAAAGCAAAGCACTTTGCCTGATCAGAAGCAGTATGAACATTAATGGCCTTCAAATCAGTAAATTTATCCTCACATATCAGGTTTTGCAATAACACATTAGCAACCCCAATCTTTTCTTCTTTTTTCTTGGATAATAGATGACCAGAAGATGATCTTGCTCGATAGATTTCAAAAACCATGCATGCATTTGGTCTCTTCGAAATCAAAGAAGAATCAATTTTAAACATCAATTTATCATTCCACGTTGGGTTGAAGTTACCAGTTGTATCAACCCTCGATATAAGCTTCTGCTTAGGGTTTATATATGCAACAACGAAGGTTTCGATCTTGGAGCATTTGGTTTGAGGCAGGTTCTGAGCTGATATCAGATTGACTTCAAGAATGATCGTATTAGTATTGGGATTGCTTGAAGACGATGAAGCGATATGATTAACAGCTAATTGACTGTTTTGTCTGCTGAGAAGCTTGAAGAGACGAAGTTGCATTATGGTTGATGCTTGATGGTAATTTAGCCCACCAACTGTAACTTTTTCCCCAGGAAAGAGAAAAGCAACTGGAAATGCCACTCCAGAGGCTTAGCTTGGAAATAAAAGACTAAAAGTGTGAACCCCTACTCCCGCTCAGCCATGGATGCTTAGCGGGGATCCTCGGGTGATCTGTGCGTTTCTTTTTGAAGTGAGTAATCTGAGTTGAAGATGGCAATTTATATGTTACCGCCACTACTAATCCAAACGCAAAAGGAATCATATATTGATAAGAATTTAGAAACTAATAGATATCTTTCTTGCTCCACTTGAATATACAGTTCACAGTTAACGCGATTAAGGAAAATACTTGCGTTTAAGGAATCCGCGTTTAATGACGCTTAATTAATCAAAGGAAAATGAAAATACTAACCTAAAGAGAATTAGCGCTCAACCCCAACCCTGCAAGGACAATTATTAATTCTAATTTATGGAGTATTTGGGCTTAGAAATGATAACAGGTATCACTTGAAGTCCAGAGGTGAGCCCAAACAAGGGTTTGGCCCATTGAGCCTCGGAAATATTCTCTGTTTTAAACTCGCGCCTTTTCTGTCAATCACCAAATCCGGACACCAATGGGTACTGTGAAAACTTGTCGGAGATCCATCAACATTCGTCGGATTCTGTTACTCACGTTTTCAATTTTTTGCTCTGTTGTCTCTGCACATGAACGCTCGTTAGGTACTCTGTCTTTCTCGCTATTTTCTTTTTTCTTTACTTTTTTTTTCCATGTTTTTAAATTGGCCATGAATGCTTGCATTTAGGGTTTTTTTTCCCTTACCATTTAGCTAATTATAACTTTTTTTTTTTGGTTGAAATTAGCATATGAGTTTTCTGTTTGGTTCCCTAGAAAACCCATAAAAAGAGAGGGAAAAAGCTGTTCTGTATTAATTATATAACACGAATTGTTTTAAGTATCGTTATTTTTTCAATATTGCTTTGATTTTTCTTTTCAATGCCTTAGTAATGATATGTTTATATCTAAATGTGGAATAACTTATCTTTGGAAGCATTAAACGGTTTTGCTTACTGATTGGTGATATAGATTTATGTTCTTGGTTTTGTAGTGGTTGGTGAGTCCAGTAAATTGCAGCTATCACCAAGTTTGCAGGTGGTTAAGTCACCAGGTACTAAGCTTGGCACTTCTGTGCTTTGTGAAAGGGTTCATATCCATGGATTGTCCAGGCTCAAAAACTTGAAAAAGTTTTCCCATTCATTAAAAGTGAATGTTTCACATTCAAGTTCAAGCTTTCGGTGGCCAAATGTTGAGGTTTGTTTCCACAGGTGGGTTTTTCTGCAGTTATTTCAGCCAAAGTTTCCGCAGTAGTTGCTCATTTCGAGTGTCTTTCTGTTTCAGAATTTAGTACATCGTTTGTTACTGCAACAATTGGTTGAACAAATGGTGGCAACTGATGGATACTTTTTCTGGTTTTAAAGCTTCTCCTTGTTCACTCAGAGTGTTATGTTTCCTTTGCAGGAATGCTTCCCTTGGGATTGGGATGTGCCCACAAGGCAAGTGGGAGAAGGTTGATAAGGGTTCATGGGCTCGAGCCATGTCACCTTTTGACCACAAGATATTAGATATAAGGATGGCTGGTTCATCCTTGGAAACCCTTGAATTGTCCATTGAAGAAGGTAATTTTTCTTTGCTTTTGTTTGTGATAATATTGTATGAACTCAAATTTTCTTTTGATTAAATTTAATATTAGCAACTTGTTCCCTCAATCCGTTCCATTGTTTTGCAGAATTCTTCTTATATCGTGTGGTTTTCTTATTCTTGGGCATTTTCATGTTGAGTGTGGCATCCTCTTTGAGCAAGTCATTAGCTTTTTATTACAGTAGCTCCATGGCGATTGGAATACTCCTTGTAATATTGGTGGTCCTTTTTCAGGTGCAGTTTTCTCATCCTTTATTTTTTAGAAACGTGAAGTGTGTTTGTAATTATTTGCTAATAATTGCTGTCAAGTGTCAACATTTCATTAAACCTAACAGAATGACTTGGATCCTATTTGTTTACTGTTTTCACTTTTGAATGTTGAGCACCATTGACTACTGGTAGTTGAAGTTACGTTTCATCCAATGCTTAATGCTCATAATTGGTTCTTTGTATGAGCTTTTTTTTTTCTTCTCTGATATTCAATTGTTGTTATATTTGTTTCAATAATTTCAGTAGATACTTGACTGCGCTTGGATTTCTTGACTATTTTGCACGAGTTATAATTTCTTTTATATTATGCTTATCATCAATGACATATGCAATTGAAAAAGATTGTGGGTTATTGACAGGGTATGAAGCTTCTGCCTACTGGTCGAAAGAACTCGCTTGCAATCTTTATATACTCATCTCTAGTGAGTGTCAATCTTTTCATCTCACTTCTAATAATATGGTTTTTGTTGACATCATGATATAATTTATGCTCGTCTTTTCATCATTTTGTTCAGGTTGGCTTAGGATCCTTTCTTCTTCGCTACTTGCCAGGACTATTGCGTTTATTACTTATGGAGATAGGCATCAGTGAAGACATGTATTATCCTGTATGTAAGTTATTGATGTTATGTATTTATGCTTGTGACTCTGTTCTGAAAATAAATATAGCTTTGTATTTCTGAATCTAGAATTTTCTCATTGAGTGCTAGTCACGCTAGATGGAAAACTATTTAGTTTTATGGTAATTAATCAACCATGAATTGGTAAGGCATTTTGTATCATCAAAAGCTGCAGTTGTGAGCTTGTTGGTTGTCATTTTTTCTTTACGTATCATTAAACGGACAAGTGAGCTTGTTGGTTGATGGTTTGGTCTGTTGACAGCTCAATCGTCTGAAACATGCTTCTTATGCCAGCTTCAGATGCATTGCCTATATCATTTATTTATATAATTGAAAGTCTCATGAACAATCATCACTACAAATATCCCTGTTACCTTTGATGTTCTCAAAATATTTGTTCAGCTATAGGGGTTAATATTACAATAGCCATCCAAATGTTACTATAATGCTTTTGTAGATTTGCAATTAATATCTGCTTCTAAATTTCAACAATATGCTCACAAAGTCCCCATTGTGTAAACTGCAGTTGGCCATTTTTATGTTGGCTTTTGTGGTTTTGGCTGGAGCATGGATGGGTTTCTGGGCTGTCCGCAAACTTGTTTTGACAGAAGATGGATCAGTTGATATAAGCACAGCTCATTTTGTTGCCTGGTCCATCCGGATTTTGGCTATCATTATGATTCTTCAGGTAGTTATACTTTCTCCTTAAATCATAGAACTTTTCACATTCTTTGATGTGTAATAAAGATTGTTCTGCTGTTTATAATCACTTTTTTTAAGATCTAGTTTCCTGTTGTATTACAAATTTGATGATGGATACAATGTTTCCAGAGTTCTTTGGATCCCCTGCTGGCAATTGAAGCATTAATGTCTGGAGTAGTGCTCTCATCAGTATTGCAGAAAGTTTTTAGATTGAGATTTTTGCTTCGAGTCTATAAGTAAGTCTGCATTTCTCATTCCTAAGCTTCTTCATCTTTTACTGGCAACGAGAGAAATCTTCAATTTTATTGGAGAACAAACAAGCGAATTTTTTAGTATATGGCCTTTGTATGTGTACATGAATCGAAAAACCCTGTGCAATAATTTATAATTTTTAGTGTCTGTTCCTCCCCTATTATGAAGGGATTCTATCTGTGTATTCCAGCAATCACAAACCTAACTTTGATCTGGCTAAAACACATTCGTTCTTCCAGTTCTTGAGCCCATGAAGTTTTTCAGTATAAGTTCCTATTTTCTGCAGGATCTTTGTTTGTGTCTCCAACTCTCTTATTTTCAATTTCCAATTTTTTCAATCTGAATTCATTTCCTTTAGATTTCAAGTTCCATTACATTTCTGGAATCAACTTTGCAGGAAGTTTCTTAAATTCATCAGAAACATCCAGATCCAATCTGAAGTTCCTGATTTATCACCATTTGGAAATTCTCATGATGAATATACGTTGAAGTCTCCTCAGGAATGGCGTCGGCCCAAACGGTTCACCATTTCACCAATACAAGGTTTGTCTGATGGCCTCACCTTCTTATTTAATGTAGGAAAAATTAGGAGTGGCATTTGTTGTACTAGATATGAGCTTTTAAATATGCTATCGGCCACTTCTTCAGGTTGTAGTAGGACTCCAAGTCATCAGCTGTCAGATTCAGACAGGTACCCTTCAAGCTTCCATTCCACCCCAGAAAGGAGAAAATTCTCAAAAGATGCCTGGGATAAGTTCACCAGAGACACAACACAAAAAGCTGTTAGAGAACTCGTTTCCTCTCCTGATTTCAGTAAATGGGTTGCTGCAAATGCTGAAAGAATCACTGTATCACCCAAATCGACTAGTACTTGTAGTTCTAGCAAGTCACGACGGAAGTGGTTCCTTTGGTTCTAAGGAGTCGCGAGGGTTTACTAACTCAAAAACACCTGAGTAGGATTTACTAACTCCAAGTCATCATGGTTTTTTTTTTTTTTTTTTCCTACTAACTCAACATTTGGCAATTGTGCCATTTTTTTTTTTTTTTTGTGCAAGATCATATTGTAAATCTACTAACACTGAGCTGATTGTAAGTAAATACATTGAATTTGTATCATCGGTTTTGTTAGATCTGGCAATGGAAATGTTTTTAGATCATAACATCCATCTGCTTTTCTTTAAGAAATTTCAAAGAAAATAGAAACATGCTAAAGTGGATTTTGCAAGTGTGAGCTATTGTTGCCTTATTTTTCATTGAATGTTGGTGTATGTTTCAGCCTTCAAGGCCAAATTCTAATTGAAAGCAATTGAAGATTGTCTTTCTGGTTTTTGTCTTTTTTGACATGCTGAATGCATCTCCCTACACATTAGGCAAGAAATGTGAATACCCGAGCTGCCCCATTTTCAATCTTGTTGAAACTAAACTGTCCTCGGACCTTGGTTTTGCAACAAGAAATTGACTGACAATAATGCATTCGTACGGGTAATTTATTGGGCTTAATGATTTGAGATGAGTTGAGCAAATTTTTACTTTGACCGTTCCATACGTGACTTATAAAATACTTATATTTATATGCATTCGTACGGGTTTTTTATTGGGCTTAATAATTTGAGATGAGTTGAGCAACCCTTTACCTTCACCGTTACACACGGGACTTATAAAATACTTCTATTGTTTATAAATATAAATCATTTTAAAAATATTATAGAGTGATTAATAATTTTTTAAAAAATTTACTTTCATATATATTAAAATATTAATAGTTAATGATGTGAGATAAACAGCGTTCCCTTCATCCCACTTTAATAACAATAAAAAGACATTTTATTTTATTATACTCATTTAGAATTTTGAGATTATATTAATTTATCATTATTTATTAGATATCATTTATTTTCGTACTTACTTTTAAGAAGAGCAATTTAGACATTTTATTATGTATTTTTAGAAAATTAATAAATTTTAATTATTTTCTTAATTTTTATAAAAAGAACAAATGTTGCTATTAAAGTGAAATAGAGAAAATAATTTATTTAAATGAATAATATTTTATTATAATTTAAAAAAATTAATTATTTTTTTAATGGACAGGAAAGAATATTAAACGAGTGTAAAATAACAGTATCATAGGATTAATTTCTTGTTTATCAATTAGAACTTTTTTCTTTTTTAAAAAAATTTCAACGTAGTCAATCATGAATCTTATATGACTTTTTAAAAAAAAAATCATTATACTTCATTATTAGAAAAATGTTCAACCTTGTCAACAAAATCTGACAAAAGAAGGGTGAGCATGTTGTTGTGCAACATTTCAATAATTTATCCTAAGTTTTAAAATTTTGTCAAATAATGCCATAAATTTTGTTGGAAACAAATTGATTACTTTTGACTTTTTGGAGAGCCTTTAAGATATGGCATCTTCACTTTTTCCCTTTTTCTATCATTTTCTTAATTTCTTTAAAGACTTTTGGTTTAATTTTTGTTTTCTGCCATGCAGGTCAATTTTCAGGAATGCTCCGCTCTCTAAATTACTATATATGTAATTTATGCAAACCAAACACTCTCTTAAACTAAAATTAGAATAAATAAATAAATAACAATGGATCCGATTCGATGACTTGTTTCCTGTGTAAGCTTCTAGAGTTGGAACGACATAAGTAAAACGCGGAACGCAAAAGCACACCGGGGCAGCGAATAATTGCGGCTGCCAAAAGCTTCTCTAGACTTCCACTAAGATTCACAGTGCCAACCCAATATTCTTTTGTATTGAATTCCATTCCTTGAGTGGATGACGACTTTATCTAATTATCTTCTCTTCTTTCCATAAACGCTTTATATACACCGCGTTTGGTCGTTTTTACTTATACACGTCGGTATTCATTTCTTCTCTCCGAAGGAAAGAACTCTTCCTCTCCTCACTCTCTCTTCCTCTATAAAAACACCCTGGTTAATTCTCTTTTCTTTCATTCCGGTTTCCACAAGGAGATAAACATGAGTTATTACAACCAGCAGCAGCCACCGATTGGTGTTCCTCCGCCACAAGGTATATTATGTTAATGATGATCTTTTCTTGGTTACGAGTTCTTTACTTCTTTTCTTTCTTTTAATTTGAAAATTTGTTGATTTTTTAGGATATCCAACCAAAGATGCATATCCACCGCCTGGCTACCCTGTTCAAGGTTATCCTCAGGGGTACCCTCCGCAAGGGTATGCACAGCCTCCTCCTAGACAACAAGAGTCTGGTTTTCTTGAAGGATGGTATGTGTTCTACTCTCTCTTTCTAATACATTAGATTAGAGGCAAGAAATCAAAATTCATATGAAATTAATTATCATTTAGTAAATGATATCTTATACCTTAGAGGGATGGCTATGTTTGTTTCCCTGGATTAGATTCGGAGTTCATCTTCTCATCTCAAGTTGTGTGAAGTTAGATCTAAGTTTTAAAGTAGCTCTTGAGATATATTAAAAGAAGGAAAAGTTTTGGGTGCTTAACTTGTTCTCGTTGTTGTGGTTGATTTTTGCAGCTTAGCGGCACTCTGCTGTTGTTGCCTTTTGGATGCTTGCTTCTGATTCTGAGGCTTCATAATTCTTCTCTTCTTCTAATCAGGCCATGAGATTGATACTTTGTAATTCAGTTAGAAATGACATGTATTTGGATGGATGCCATTTATTTTGTTGAAGAATTGTATTATTTTCCAATTTCCTGTTAATGTAAAATCATTTGTATTATTTTCCAATTTCCTGTTAATGTAAAACTCATCAGTTTTTGGTATATGTTTTTTCCCCTCTACTTGTTTTTAATGGCTGAATACATTAATTACGTGAAGTTACGCATAAAAGTCCTATGGCCCTTATATTCTATAAATGACATTGGAGCCTCTTTTTTATTATTTACGCACGCCTGTCGAGAACTAAAAGCATTGAATGAATAACAGGAGTAAACGACTAGTGGCAAGACAACAGGCAATTAGGCTGCCGTGGTGGATGCCATCTTGAGTTGGTGAACTTTCCAAATCGAGCAACTTACTCTATAATCCTATCATGCCCTGAATAATGAGTCCCAATTTAGGTTAAGAAAAAGCATTTTCTTGGGCCTCGTTTGTCTATTCGATTTCTAGTTGGACTTTTCGGATCTCCGATACCTAAAAAGTTGTTTAATCTTCCTCTACTCCAGAATAGTCTGTCTTTATATTATGGGCCAAGACGCCAAGTAATCCAGAACTTCAATTCTTCAGTCCAAAAAACTGTATAAGCCTCATGAGCATATTTACATGTTTTAATAAGTTCTCTACAGATTCTTTTCGAGGAAAAAGAAAAAAAGAAAAAGCTTTTTACAGATAGTATCAGAAATACATTCAGGATTATGAGATTGCCAACTGCAATCTTAAGCTTACTCAAAATTTGATTAAGAAAAATAAATTCATCATTACTGAATAAACTTTGTAATTATATGTTGGTTTAGTTACTGTAAAATAATTAGCGATGCGATGACTCTTGGCAGAGGCCAAGCGTCAACCAACCATGCGCTCAGACTCGGTAGCTAGCTCAGACTCAGTAATACCTACCGAGTCATTACACTGAGTTTATTCAACTTGCCAAAAAATAAAAAGAGTTTGTTTGTTTGCACTTTTCATTTCCTTTTCCCTGTCTATTTATTATAGATTCATAGCCCTGCAAGCAAACTACCTTTAGTAGACCCGCATCCAGAGGCAAGAATAATCTCGTACCCAAAAAATATGAGCACATCACAATGTTGGAGATGAAATCTATACCATTCAAAATAATTGCATTGAACACAAAGATTTATACAGCTTAATATTTTCCTGGAAGAATCAAGAAAATAGGAGAGGACAAACAATCGAGAAAAACAATGGAAGAGTTTTTTTTTTTTTGACATTAAAAACAATGGAAGAGTTAATGTAGTCCAATGAAATATTTAGTATAGATTCCAATTGATTAAGAAGCACATACTTATATGCTAAGGAATATTTTCATATATAGTATAGCATAATTCCACTTGCAAATTATTATTGTACCATCTTTGTGGGGGGTGTTTGGTTGGAGAGAAACGCCATCCTTTGTACGCTGACAATGAGGTACCGTATAGATCTTACGGTATTCGAACCCGATGTTGTAAGAGTCCAATAAATTTTTTAAATATAGGAAAAAAAAAAAAAAACAAAAATTGCTCGCTATTGCATTAGACACTTTTATAAATTTGTATGAAAATTCTAAATTTACTTAGATGAGTTTTTTCTTTAGAATTATATCGAAGCCTACTAGTCTGATGTACAGATGTATATGAAGTAATAGATAATATTAAAATATAGCAAAGTGCTTTCTTCTCCGTATTTAAAAATTTTCATATTTAGGTTCCGAATGGATATGTCATAAAGTGTAATATTGATGCTGCTGTCCATACGGCTGAGATTCGTTCATCGTATGCTGGCCTAATCCGAAATGAAGCTAGGCAATTCGTAGCAGCTTGCACGGGTCATTTGCAGGGGTGTTGAAACCTCACATCGCAGAGGCCATCGGTCTTAGGGAAGTATTGTCTTGGTTGCTCACGAGATCTCATGGTAGGGTTCTAGTGGAAACCGATTGCTTGCGACTGGTTCAAGCTGTAACAGCTGGTTTTGAATCTTATTCAGATTGGGCACCAGTGCTAGAAGAGATTAAACAACTGCTTTCTCAAATACCATCTTGTGAATTGATTTGGGTTAGGAGGCAAGTCAACATGCCTGCATATGCTCTTGCTCGTGTGACATATTTTCACCCTTGTTTCCGTCTATGGGACTCGACTCCCCGATATATTGAAGATCTAAAAAAAGAGACAACACTGTCGTCTCAGGATAAAAATATAAGAAAATAGGAAATAAAAAGATGAGAAACTGTAGAATTATGAAAAGTCCTGACTCGGAGTAGGGACAGGTAGCATTATTGAAAGAACAAGTGTGCTCAGATTCCCGAACTGACTTATTTTCACTTTGTCCTTTTTCTGCAGATAGCTTTATTCATCTGATTTTCTTAGCTCTTCCTTTGAGCGGCGTTTGTTCATCTATAATACTCCTCCACATGGCTGTCTCTGATATTGTCAATGGCCACCACCTTCAGTTCATATTCATGCGTTCCTCCACTAGAAAATAACAGCAGCTCTTCCTTTCACCCTCAATCAAATCTCCTCGCTTACACCCGGCTGAGAAAGCAGAGAAATTTGGGAAAGAAAGAGTTGTTAGTGGTGAAAAGCTGCAAATCATGTGTTAATGGTGAAAAGAATTACTGTCATTCTTATGAAATTCCAGAGGATGGTAAGATATTTTTGAAGGTGTTGAGGGAAGTTCAACCTCATATTTTCTTGTATAGAGGTTCTACATTTGTTCTAGTGTTGTCTGGTGAACTCATTGATAGCCGCTGCTTTGAAGACTTGCTTAAGGTATGCCTCCCTCGAAGAGGTTTCAATTCTGACTGCACTTGCACATCCAATTCTGCTTAACTTTTTCCAATTACAACTAACAAAATTTATTATTTTTATTGAAACGATAATATTTATAATTATATATTAAAAAAATGAAAATAGAAACATTTTTTTAAAAAAATCTTAAGAAAATGAAAATAGAAACATTTTAAAAAAAAATCTTAATTTTATTTATTTGATCTATAAACCGTCGATGAATTTAGTTTAGACAAATTTATTATTAGTAGTGAGCTAAGTCTACGCTCTATTTTGGAATAACACGGTGAAATCTTTTATGTATGGTTTTTTTTTTATGAACTTTTATTTATGGTTAAAATTTACTTTCGTTTTTGTATTATATTTAGTGCATAGGTGAGCTCGTGCACTGAATGTAGTGAAATCTTTCAAGCGTTTCTCTTGATATTCACTTGCTTTACACTATTTGATTTTTTTTGAAGGGGATTTGAGTAGACTAATTAGACTATAATTGATTGATAATAATATTTTATTATTATTTTATTAAATTAAATAATTTTATTTTAGTTATTAAGTATTAATAAAAAGACAAAAATATCTAAAAGACCTATTTTTTTGACGTAGTTGGACCTAGCTCAATTTTTATTTTACTGCCTCACCAACTCCCAATCTCTTTCACTCGCACCTTCCCCTTTCTTCTGCGCCGTTCACCATCAATGATAGCCATATGGCAGGCATTTGCTTCTTCTACAGTTATGATTCATGTTGTGATATAGACCGCTAAGTTCTGGTTGCTTGCCGGAGTTTGAGATTTTCGTGCTAAAGGAGGCAGGACAGCTTTTTTGAATGGGATTGTTTGGATGTTTATGGTATGAACAGTTTTTACATATCAATTCAAATGATAAAATTTTTGTATGAATTCAAGTCAAACAGTACAACAATAGCACTAAAGAGTGATTATCCCATTTGTAATTTCCCTTAGCGGTCCCACACTCTTCTCACCGTCAGCCATGGCAGGCTCTCATTAGTTTTCAGCCCCACCTCTGTATCAGTCTCTCTCGCCGCTTCCCATTTGTATTTTTCTGCCTCTTTAGTTTATAGAATATACAAACTCTTGTCATTTGCTTCTGTCTTTGAATCTGCTTCCATATCCTGATATCAAACTCGCCTCTGTTTAGAGTCCTTTTTCTGGTCGTTTTATGGCCGTTCCTTTTTCAAGTCACTGCATTTCTCTACAAAACCACCAAGAATTATCTCTTACTCTCTTCCCACCTTGCCACGCCTTTAAAATCGAAGGAAGTAAAGGAAAATTTCAATTCCGCCGTCAATCGCCGCCTCCAAACCCCTCAACTTTGGTTTATAACGTGGGAAGGAAGGGAAATTCAGTTAAGCGCAATGTGTTTAATGACGCAGAAAGTGGCTCTGAATTCGAAGAAGAGACTTATAATTCCGTCGAAGACAAGCTATTCGTCCGGTGGTTTCGCGAGGCCTGGCCATATCTGTGGGCTCATAGAGGTAGCACTTTTGTAGTTATTATTTCTGGTGAGATTGTCGATAGTCCGTCCTTGGATCCTATTCTGAAGGCAAGTATTTATTCATTTATTTGTTATGTGCTTGAACTAGTGGTAGAATTGACCTGTAGTAAAAAATTTTCTTGGGTGTAGTCAAATTTTGGCATTGAAATATAAACTGAATAAGATATGCATATAATTTTTTTAATTTTTTTTTGTTTCTGCAGGATATAGCATTCCTTCATCACCTGGGAATCCGGTTTGTGCTCGTCCCAGGTACCCATGTTCAAATCGATAACCTTTTGGCCGAGAGAGGTAACTGAAAGTTTTCATTTTTGCTTTATCGTTGGAAATTCTGGATTTTTAATTTTTTCTTAGCCCCCTATATGGTTAGTGATTATTGATTTACTCAATTGAATTATTTGGTTTGATCCTTCTTTTGAACTGGCTGTTGATGATGGATGTATTTATCTGCATATGAATTGCTTAGGTAGCACCTAGTGAGTGGCAGTTATTTTATTGCAGGACATGAGCCTAAGTATGTTGGTCCGTACAGAATTACTGACCCTGAAGCTCTAGCTGCATCAATGGAAGCAGCAGGGAAGATTCGAATGTTGTTAGAAGCAAAACTCTCACCTGGGCCTTCCATATGTAATATCCGTCGACATGGTGACAATAGTCGTTTGCATGATGTTGGTGTCAGTGTTGCCAGTGGTAACTTTCTTGCAGCCAAGGTATTATTGTTTATTTTCATTCAGAGTCTAATAGAAAGCTTTCGTTTTCCTTACTTTATGCGAGTATTTCAGTAAGATGTTTAGTGTCTTTCACATAGTTCACATACTCAACATTTATTTACCGGTCTGTTTGTCCCTTGCAGAGGAGAGGAGTCGTCAAAGGTGTTGACTTTGGAGCAACTGGTGAAGTAAAGAAAGTAGATGTTACTCGCATGCGTGAAAGGCTTGATGGTGGTTGTATAGTTTTATTGAGCAACCTTGGCTACTCCAGCTCTGGAGAAGTTTTAAATTGCAAGTATGGTACTCTCTCTCCATCACCATTTTAATGGATTTGTAATTTGAGTGAACCCCACAAACTGTCTCATATGTGATTTTGAATCTTAAAGTTGATCGAACCTAATTCTTCAATAAGTTGACTTAAATTTGCAGTGGATAATCACTATTTATTCTTTCTTTTGGCAACAAAATTTGTCTGTGCCTGAAGTCTTTTTGCACAATGTTTTATGGTTTCATATTTTCAGTACATACGAAGTTGCTACAGCATGTGCCCTGGCTATTGGGGCAGATAAGCTTATATGTATCATAGATGGTCCAATTCTGGACGAGAGTGGGCATCTTATTCGTTACTTGGCTATTGAAGAAGCAGACATGTTGATTCGTAAGCGCGCTAAACAAAGTGAGATTGCTGCTAACTATGTGAAAGCTGTTGGCAAAGAAGATTTCACTTCTTTGGAACACGATGATTCTGTTAGACTCACTCCATCACAGAATGGGAAGCCTCTTAATGGAAGGCATAGTGCAGCCTTCCAAAATGGTGTTGGTTTTGACAATGGGAATGGGTTATTTTCTGGAGAACAAGGATTTGCTATTGGAGGTCATGAACGGCAAAGTCGACTAAATGGTTACCTGTCAGAATTAGCTGCTGCCGCTTTTGTTTGTAAGGTAAGTTCATGACAATGTGTTAATGAATTATTCTTGTTCCTGCCTTTTTGACATATTAAGACATTTTTGAATTAATGAGAATATGAAATTCATGCAATTACAATGTGATCTCATAGCATAATCTTCTCCCCCTTCATGCTCCCTTTTCCTCTTGTATGTTATGCAACTTTTGTAAAGTGAAGAACTTGGACACTCTGTTGTATTAGGCATAAATGGGTCTTGAGTAGTCCCTTTTTGGGTTTTGCAAAAATTAACATTTGTAATTAATTTGCTATAAAAAAAATTCCACTTGAATATTAAAAAAAATGAAGAAAGAATAGCTAACAGAAAAGGTGGAAAAAAAAAAAAAAGAAGAAAGAAAGAAAGGAATGCACAGCGGTTTCAATTATATTATCTGATACAAAAATCTGTGAGATACCTTTGTCTTTCCTGAAATCAACTATCCTGTTCAGCCTTCAATTTTATTTATCATGTCATTGTTAAACTTCAATTAGCTATAAAATGCCCAAGGTTGGTATTGAGTGAAGACTGATGTCTTAGATATTGTGTTTTATGTCTTGAATCTAAATTTGTGATAAGAATTTTAGATGTCTTGACATTTAACTTGGAAAATCCTGTTTTAGTAATCTTTACTTTTCTTCCTA
Organism: Jatropha curcas; assembly: GCF_041381405.1. Classification (NCBI taxonomy): domain Eukaryota; kingdom Viridiplantae; phylum Streptophyta; class Magnoliopsida; order Malpighiales; family Euphorbiaceae; genus Jatropha; species Jatropha curcas. The sequence goes on from NC_143153.1 coordinate 29,689,853, forward strand.
TAGTCCTTGTTCTTAATGGGGATCTGAAAGTTTATTTAGCCATATTATGTGGTTATGGTTATTGGTTGTCGGTTAATATCAAAATATAGTTTGGGTTGAGATGAAAATAAGTTACATAGAGACATTTGTTTGAAGTGTGAACTTTTTCTTCCCTTGGTATTTTGACTGTTCTTGTAAATAGTTTAGATAAGGTTCAGCAAGTTGCCAAAAATTGTCCACCTTAGGTAGAGCGAGTGCCATATTTTTTTCTTACTGTATTTTTATTACTTTTTTTTTTTGGGTTTGAAATTTGGTTTAGTTTTGTGCCATTATGGTTTTGTCAATCCATGCATTGTGAATTTGCAATGAGTGTCTCAGCGTGGTATTAACTATTGACTTTTTCTAAGAAATGGCTTTTTCAGATTTTCTAGTCTCTAGTTCTTTTTAGATGATAGTATTCTGGTTTCTTTTAACTTCAATATTTTTTTTTTCAGGGAGGTGTACAAAGAGTACATCTTTTAGATGGCACAATTAGTGGAGTTCTATTATTGGAACTGTTTAAAAGAGATGGAATGGGGACAATGGTTGCTAGGTATATGACCATTTTCATTTCAATTGATTTTTGATGACCATTGCTCATTTAACTATTTGATGACAATAATTTGAACATCATTTTACTCCATATTGAGATATTCCTGTCTTTGATGCACATAGTGTTTAAATTATTAGATTTCCATGTTTTGTGTTCTTTTTTGGGAACCTTTTTCGATATTTTATTTGAATATCTACTGTTTTCGATGTGGTATCTTCTAACTACATGTTGAAAGTTGAAACCATACTTTTTATAGCTCTTTAAGAGTAATGCCTCTTTATAGATGAATTGATTCTGTAGCCTATATAGTTGAGTGATTTACAGATTCATATCCTTCATTTGGGCCTGAATCCTTTTGGTTTTCGTCATCAGTGTTGGGTTAGCCCACATAATTTGTTTGCTTATATTCTGCAAAGATGGCGTTTTCATTAAAATACTGCGAATAATAGATTGATTGAATTTCTCCTTTGAAACGTTTGTTAATCTATTATGAGAAATTGGTTTATTTTCTTTCCCCTGTCCTGTTTAGTCCAGTCCTCTGCTTCTGTTTTGTAAGTTTTTTCTTTCTCCTTTTCTGGGACATCACATATATTATTCCTGAAGCAAAAGTTGAATGGTGAAGTTTATTCTTTTCTGTACATGTCAAATAAAGAATCACTTTTAAAGTAGGGCAATTGATAAAAAAAAAAAAAAAAATCTTAACCTTTGTGTGCCTTTAAATTTTGTACAATCCTCTCACTTATCAATTATGATCAATTTAGTCAGAGACTGCAGTATTGTACACACGAAAACCACGCAGTAAGAGCAGTACAAAATATTATTTGTCAACCATTGCAGAAAAATAATATTTATAATTTTTTCGGATGGAAAAATAAATAAAAAAATTCAGTTTTATTTTTTATTTTTTTTAGCATAGAGAAAAATAGGAAAACATAATTTCACATGTACATTTCGACACTCTTTCGCTAAATTGTTTGAATTATTACCAATGACAATTTATGAATAATTGATGAAGTTGAAATTTTTGTATTCATTATACCTATTAGCATGAACTGTTTGGTTATTCTTTAACATATTATTATTAATCCAAAAGATGCTATGTGTATTGATGAAATCTTCAATTATCTAATAATTCTGTAGTCTGATTATGTGATCAACCAGATTGTTGGTATTTCAGGTTATCATGTGAAACAAGTTATAAGAAAACTGGGAAGTGATGAATTATGTTGCAAAATTGTACTAGCTGTTTATCTTGTGAAGTTAGATTTATGCAGTTGTCACCTACTAGCTAGTGTTAAGGTCCAATCTTGAATTTAGACATGAATTAGATCTTTTGCAACTACTATATAAATTTGAAGATTAGTGACTTATTGCCGATATCAGGAAACCATAATTTGAATTTTATATAGCTGGTTCAAACGGTGATATTGTGGTACAATATGTTGTCTAATAATTCAGATCCTGTTCATTCCATCATTGACTTATATATATCTTTTTTTTTTTTTTTTTTTTTTTGCTCAGTGATGTTTATGAAGGTACCCGGATGGCTAGGGTGACGGATCTTCCTGGAATAAGACAAATCATACAACCTTTAGAAGAATCTGGTGTATTGGTCCCACGGTCAGATGAAGAGGTTTGAATTCTCAATTTGATCAACTGCAAAAATCAATTGTGCAATGGGAGAGAGGAAAAGAGGGCTAAGGTCTGCTGGGCATTATTTTTTGTTTGAACTGGATTTAATTTTTTCTCTTTTCGGTGTTTATAGCTTCTTAAAACATTGGACGCATTCATTGTTGTGGAAAGAGAAGGTCAAATCATTGCTTGTGCTGCTCTTTTTCCTTTCTTTGAGGAGAAGTGCGGAGAGGTTGCTGCTATTGCAGTGTCTCCTGAATGCCGTGGACAAGGACAAGGAGACAAATTGCTTGGTATGTTTTCTGATGTTTCTTTGTGGCATGATTTGTCATGTTTGTGTATGTTTATTGTTTTTGCTGATAGGATTTCAAATATTTTAGATTTGAATCCGAACGCAGTACTATATGTCCTTTTTCACATACCAAAGTTAATAAAAGTCTTGTGCAAGGGATATAGTTTGGACTCATGTTATTTTATCAGCTTTAGCTTGCTGAATTCAGCACACACGTTCTTAAATATAATCCAAAAGATAAGTAAAAAGCACTTTTGTGGACAGAAGGTTGATGATAATGTGGGACACTTTTCGTAGTTTTTTGCAGATGCAAGTAACTTTTTTGACATGGGTGTTTTATGCTGTAAAAGTTCCAAACCATTCTATTTGAGCCCATTTGTTATTAACATAATAGTACAGTGAGTACCTTGCGGCATCTAGACCTCAAACAGCTTAGTTTTAGCAATGTTAATGGTTTACATACTCATGATTCACAAATAGGACAGCTATATGGCACTGGGCTTATTGGGATCTAGAAATATTTTTAATGAATTTAGGTTCGTCCAAGGTATAAAATTGTATATGTAGAAGACCTCCATCATATCCATTAGACAACAGACACTTTTATATTCCATTGTTTTTCTGTTTATATTTATTCAATTTTTAGCATGTAGACTCTGAAAACATATTATTAATGATGAATTTATGGTGATACATTCTTAGATTTTATCGAGAAAAAGGCCTCTTCCCTCAACTTGGAAATGCTCTTTCTGCTTACAACCCGGACTGCAGACTGGTTTGTTTTCTATATTACATCCCTTGAAATCTTAGAAAAGCATATTGAATAAATATTTGAGATGACTAGTGGTTATTCTGCTTTAGGATTATTATATTCTGGATTTTCACTTTCCTTTGATGCCATATGCATTATTATAATTTGTTAAATTTCATGACTAAGATATATCAGTAACTCAATGGCATAAAGCTGGGAAGGCCTTATGTCTATCTGTTGGCAAATTTGTCACTATGAACCATTTCTTTGTTTGTGTATTAGTTTTACTTTCTCCCCTTTTAGCCTTCAACGATAGGATTGTTTTCAACATGACGAGGTTTGTCTTTAAGACTAACAATGACCTAACGTAAAGGAATTTTTTTTTTTTTTTACATAGTAGTTCAATTCTGATTTTTGGTTATAAGATTGAATCGTTTACATGCATAGTTAGATCTTGTTTAACTTATGAAAGCTAAGTACCACTGTTATTTTCTCTGTAGCTGTTGGATTGTCACTTCTGAACTACAATTGGTTTTTAAATATTGTGGTTATCTGTAATGCAATCAGTCAACTATTTCATGGCTGATTGTAATTATTGGTTTCTGATCGTATTACTGTGCATATTAGAACTTCCAACATTGAAATCATTTTACTCTTATTCTACCTGCAATATGATTTGGGGTCAATATTTGTGAGGATTAATATTATCCATTTGTTTTACAGGTTCAAGAGGCGAGGCTTCTCAGAATGTTCAATTGAAATGATACCTGAGAAGAGGAGGAATAAGATCAATCTATCCCGTAAATCTAAGTATTATATGAAGAAGTTGCTTCCTGATACAAGTGGAATAACTGTTAATAAAGCATTTAGCTAATGTTTTGTCATCTTGTAAAGTTTGTTTACTGATGCAGCATAAAAGGTACCATTCAAATTCAAAATTTTCTTGTAGTTTTGAGAATAGTTTAGCGATGATTAGAAACTTGATTTCAGTTATAACATTATAAATTATAATATATTAATACGTACCTAAAAGGATAGAAAAATAACTTTTGGCTTCTTTAGTCAACTTTCCCCCATTTAATGGAGAACATGACAATTCTGACTAGGCCCTCAAACGTTGTTTGCACCAACTTTGCTTTAGTTTTCATGTTGGAATTGTATTGTAACATTAACCAACCCTGGGTTTTAATATTGTAAATAGTATTGTAGCTGTATTAGTTTTAGGAAGTTTTATATCAATGAAATATAAAAGAGCTTAATCTTCAAAGCTTGAGCTTTGTCATGTGATATCAGAACGTCCCTGCATCAGAGCCAGACATGGTTTGGGTAATTTTATAATAATATTGGTAGTTTTACAAAGCCCCGTCTAGAACCTAAGAGAAAAGGGAAGATGAAGATGAGAAGTGTGTCTGTCTCCTTATTTATAGTTTGCAATAGTGGTCTTGATCCCACTTTCAGCATCGAGGTTTCTTCCTCTCTATCATACACCGTTCCTTCTACAATGGGACAAGGTTTGATGAAGAACTAATATCCATATGTTTGTTCAATTGAAAAGGAATCTGATGGATTTGAGGCCGTGAAGAAGGAAACTTATGATTTTTCTCACGATCCTGTTAAAGGTCTGGCAAAAGATGAGTGCTTTGATCGCGAAATTATCTTCATTTGTGGTTAGTGAATTTAAAACACGAGAATACAACAAGAGGTTTGGCTAATAAGATATTAGATGATTGTGAATGATAATGTTGCGTTTACCTTTACCTTTCCCCAATTTAATTTTGCTTTTACTTTCTTTAACTTGATCATCATTTTAAATTCTCAAGTTCAATTTCACTTTTGCTTGATCACAGAATATATCAAGTTGAGTTTCAATTTTCCCTATATTTGTTCAAATTAGTTCAGAACATGAACTGAATGTTGCTGCGAAATTTTATTGGCTTCCTGCAAAAATTTCTGGGAAGTGTAGCATTAGAGCAGAGGGAAAAGGTCACTCTGCTTCTAGTTATATGTGATATCCACGTGCTTTAACTAGTCTAGGATCAGTTCTATTTTTCTTGTGTTGATCGAGTATTTCAGTTGTAAATGACCCAAATGCTCATTTTTGGCACTTTTCCCCTCAAGTTTAACTTCAAGGGTATATTGATCTTTGTTCCCTCCGTGAAAACTAAAAGAAAAGAAATTGTAACATTAGTTTATGGGTAAAATAAAAATTATGGTAAACTTAACACTTGATGTCCTTGTTTAACACTTAATGTCCTTTTTTAAAAAATAACTATAATGTCATTAACTTATTTATTGTGCTCTTCCATCTAAAAAATGCGCAAGACACTTTTTAGACATAAATATATTCACTTTATGGACAGAATATGTGCATTTTTTATACGAAAAGACCTAATAATAAGAGAAAGCATAAGTAATGGACATTGTAGTCATTTCTCAAACATAGAACTTAATAAGTGTTTACTTAGATATAATTTAGGAATCGAGTTATATTTACCCATAATTTATTGTAGCTCAGTATTCAAAGAAAATTTGCAAAAAGGGTACATGTCCACTTTATTACAATAAAGAGTTAACTTGGCACAAATGTTTTCTCAAGAGTATACTGCTGCCGCATGCAGAAAATTTGCAGGGAAGAAAACTACAAACCATTTTGCACAACTTCAATCTTGTAGAACCGAAGTAGATGAAAAATACAATCAATTGCCCTCAGATTTTGGAAAACCCTTAAACTTGAAATTATCTGCATATGACTTCACCTGGAAGCAAAATAAAATTGGTTCCAAATGATAAGAGCTATAAATATATGCAACTTTTTACACAAGAAATGGAAATGCATGAATAAATATCAGTAAAAACCAACCTATGGCTAACAGTTGAGGCATCAAGTTTACCACCAGCTTAAGAATAAAAAATTCTTCAAGCATATGGTGCAATTCTTCTTTCAAACCAATATATTGCCTCCAATAAAAATTGACAGAATTTTAAATTTATAGCACATCATCATTAACTTGGAGCACATATTCTATCACCTTCAACAACTATGCAACCATATCTCCAATCAATTTGTTAGGTTCATAACAACAGCATCTAAGCCACCAGCAATTGCACTCCTAATGTCAAATGCTCTAATGATCGTATATTTGACGGCAATGCATGTGTATAAACAAAAGTTATATGAGCATCAGACATGAAAAAATGTCGTAGTCCAGAAAATAAGACACCAAAAATTGGGAAATGAACCAAGAAAACCTTCCATCAGATTGTGCAGTCTATGACTTCATCAGCAATTGGAACCTAGAACTGTAATGAATCAAAATTCCATGCAACCTAGATTAACCTTAATCCATAAAATACCAATGAAACTAAAGTTGGAAGAAATGAAATTTTGCTACTAGTCTAGTCCACAGTCGAGAAGAAAATAGTAAAGAGGATTCTCAAACCTTCAATAATGGTGTATGGCGCTTTTTAACCTGCAAATAATTTCCCATAAAAGAAATATATCAAAAGCAGGTAACATGGAAATCCATATTTGTGTTAGTTGGTACGATACATAGTGACAACAAGAAGATCAACCAGTTAGAACATAATCGATGGGCCATCTAATGTTAATGACTGAAAATAGTAATGCTTACAGCCTATTATAATACATCATAAAAACAGACCTGAAACTCGTTCAGAATTTGGAATACCTTTGCCAACTTTGAAACATTCAAGGAGGAAATAAGAGAGCTAGGAAATTAATAAGATAAATTTGTTCAACTAAGGAACTTAGATGATAAACAGCACATTCTCTTCCCATGCCTAAAAGAAGTATTGTCACAGAACATTTCACAAAGAGATACAATAGCAAAATCTCACCCTATAGTCCTTCATCAGTCTTCCATCCTAATTATTTATAATTTTGAAAAATGGAAAATGAACCATATACCACGAGCATAAATTAGTAGAAGCGTTGAAAAGCATGATCGAACAAAACTTAAAAAATAACTGAGAAATGACTAGATTGGAAAGCATCAGAGAGGCCAAAAAAGAAGTTCAAAAAATAAAAAATTGCTTCAGTTGTAAATTTTGAGAAAATTAAAGAATAATCACATACCACATATTCCCAACCATGTCGCTCAGCAAATGCCTTCGCATCTTCTTCACTGTCAAAACTGAGTGCAGAATCACCAACATTGGCATATGGATCTCCTGTTGATGTCCAACCCATCAGTGGATTTTCCCACCTGGATAAATGGAGATAGATAACAATCAATCACGTCCACAGGGTAGCTATCCCAATTTATAAATCACTTGAGCAATCAGAAAATGTATCCTTTACTTCATAAAGCATGTATTCATAGTCCAAATCCTATAAGACAGTTAATCAGATGACTGTAATAGATTTTCAAGGTCAAATACTTTTCAGTTAAATAAAGTTTGCCAGTAGTAAAAGAACTAATCAGTATTCACAAAACACAGAATAATCAATAATGGAATGATAACAAGAAAAGTTTGGTTCCATTTTTCAGATAGAAAGTCTTGGATAATCTGACAGTTATCTTTTCATTTATTTATTTTTTCACTTGGGATAAATATGGAAGTTTCAGCATCTCCAAGATTCAGTATGAAGAGATGATTATTCAACAATGTTTTGATCCATTATAATGCATTCCAGAAAGAGTTTGCCTAGTCACTATAACCATTTCTGAAAGTTTAATCTTCCGCAGAAAAATGTGGACAGAAGAATGAATGCAAATTCTTGGAAGACTGAACATACTTTTGTGTTGACATAAAATTGATTTTCCACCTTCCAATTTTTCCAGATCCTTGTTGAGTAGCAGTTCTGGCTGGTGAGTAAATCACCACCTGTGATCAAAGTCAGAAACTAAAACACTAACCAACACATCAAAGGGTGCATAAAGCATGATAAAAAATCAACGCTAATCCAGCAATGGTGGCTTGCAAGAATGGAAAACCAAAGCAAACATCAATGTTCATCAACTAAATGTCAGCACAAGCACTTTGTCATGAAAGATTCAACGGGTAATCTCATATTCTCAAAATCAGTAAACAACTAGCTAGCCCAACAACAAACCAAATAAAAATAAGCAACATGCTTTCCATATTAATAACTTTCACTTGCAAAAGATAAACAAAGAAATCTTTTTCCAGACCTTAATAAAATACTATCTCAAGAATTACCTAAAAGAGACACAAGGTGTATGGAAAATATGACAATTTAACAATTATATACTGCTCTTTTCTAGAAATGAAATCCCAGAAAAGCAGCCCATAAAAATACAGCTAAGTTCATTAAGACCAAAATGCAAAACATCAAAAACCCTAATCTATCAAATCAAACTAAAAATTGACATAGAACCCAACCACCTGATCCCTAAAATGCGAAATTTAGGAAACAAAAAAAGAATAATCCTTCAAGAGTCAGTCAAACTGAATGTAGAGAATGAGATAAGGGCGATACCCTCCTGCGAAGGTGCTCGTCGGGGATTCCAGAGACCATTCCGATCTCGCCGGGCTTCACCTCTGCCTCCACCAATGCGTCCGCTGACGCAGAAAATGGTCTCGAGAATGTGCCCATTTTTGTGCCAAGTGCGCGACCATGGCTCCAGACTCTTTGCAGAGAGCTCGCCATCTTGACTCAAAACAACTAGTAACAATTTTGGGTGCGATCGTTTTAGCTTTGTTGGAGTTGTGGGAGGTAATGGCGTAACAATGTAACAATAAGTCACTAACATTTTTTTTTTATGATAAAACACAATAGTTAATAAAAATTGTTTACCTGTACCCGAACTTTGCAGAAATGCCCTTCTAGTTTAAGATATATAATAAAATGCACTATAAATTAATTTTAAAATAAATGAGGTCTAATGAAAAAATAAGTAAATAAGATAAAATATTTTTTTTACACACGCTTGTGTCCAGGTCTAGACTAATAGTAGTATTCAAATAAAATCATTGGCAATTCTATGTCTTGATCTTTAAAATAATATTCAAATATTCCTTCAAAACAAAAAAGTGATATTCTAATAACACTTTCTCTTTAGAGAAGTTATTTTGGGATATTTCATTTTTTTCTTTAACTTATAAAATTAATAAAAAATTTTTGAATTCAATATTTCTTACTCAGCACATTGTTGTGAAAACTCTTTAATTTGATTGGCTAATACAATGATAAAATTCATGAATGATAATAATTAAATTTATTTAAAAAAATTCAAATTACTGTTTTTTATAAATAAACAAGAAAAAAAACAGGTTAAGCACATCAAATTTACTTCAATAAAATTGGATTTTTAACTTTGAGCAATTTAGGTATATTTGTATTTTATCCTAGCAGTTTTGGTGCTTCTTTCTAATTTCATAAAACTTCAGGGGCCAACGTGTATAAACATATACTACAGACTTTCAAGGGAAGAACCAAAGAGACACAGATTATAGTACATTTTCATTTCCACGGCCAAAAATAAAAGTACATATAATTCATGTAATATTTTCACTTTCTTGTCTGCAAATCCTCCAAACGTAAAAATTTTCCAAGATTATAATCCAATGATCGCCATATGAATTCTCCACGTCTTTCACATTCTCTGCCAACTTCTTGTTGGTTCCTTTGATCAGGTATTCACACACCCCAAAAACCTCACACGATTTTGGTTTTTAAATTTATTCCTTCTTTCTATAAAGAAATTATGATCTGTTTTATTGTTTTTTCAATTTCTGAGCTGAATTTATATATTTTCCGTTTGATCTGTACTAAATTTTCGAAGAATTTAACTGAATCAGGCCTATCTACAGATAAATATGAGTTCTTGCCTTATTGGGTTTCTCTTAATTCTATGTGATAAGCTTTTCTATATTTTATGTTTTTTTTATCTGATGGGTAAAGAGGGAAGGCGTAATTTGACCTAATCTGACACAATTGTAAAAATTCATTATTGAAATGGGTATTGTCAGAAAATTTTTGCTGTATCAGTTTAAGCTAAAAAATTTATAGTTAGCTGCAAGAAAAACTATCATTTCCAATTTGGCACTAAAAGAGTAGGGAAATTACAATTTTATATGCTTCTTTATGCTGGAATGCATCTGTAAATTCAATGGTTAGAATTATTACTTCCTTTAGAGGTTTAACTTGCCAGGCAATCGTTTGGCTATTGTTTTGCCTGGCGATTTACGTATTTCTGTTTAGTGTGCATTGTCGGGTGTTTGGCTTGTAGGACTATGTGCAAAGTTGAGGTGCTGTAGTGTCTGATTATCTTTATTTAGGTGGATTTACTAAAAGGTGGTTCGTTCAATTTTCTTTCAGGGCATTGAACCTCCCTTGATGGGTGCTCCGAAGCAAAAGTGGACAGCAGAAGAAGAGGCAGCCCTCAAAGCTGGAGTGCTTAAGCATGGGACTGGCAAATGGCGAACAATACTTATGGATCCTGAGTTTAGTGCAATTTTGCGTCTACGGTCTAATGTTGATTTGAAGGTATTTGTGATAAACATTTGGCATGTTTGCTCAGGATAGGAAAAAATAAAGCACCATGGATTTTTGTACTGGTTAAATACCAACAATTTTCATTTGTTTGTTTCTGTTTGTTCACTTTTTATAAATATAAAAGTAGAGCTTATTAGGCTTTAGCATGCTGTGTTGTTATTGTATATAAACCTTGTTGTCCAATTATGGACAGGATAAATGGAGAAATATAAATGTGACTGCAATATGGGGCTCCAGGCAGAAGGCGAAACTTGCACTTAAAAAGACTCCACAGACCCCTAAACATGATGATAATCCCAAGGCTTTGAGCATTGTAGTTCAGGGAAATGAAGAAATTGTTGATGCTAAGCCTTTAGCAATATCTAGTGGAACACCAAAGAATATTGGTTCAAAAGAACTACTTGCAAGGTTGCTTTTTCTTCGACTATGTGATATTTCCACATTATTGTTTTACTGCACATGGATGAATCTTTGATAGTGGATTGCAATTGAACATTTTGTTTTGATATCTTAAAAGGAATCATGTTATATGTTCATATATTATACATTTTGATCGGTGCAGCCTAGTTGTGATCATATTTTTACATGCACAAGAAGGGGAGTAGGTTAGCTGCCCTAAGCCTGTAAAGCAAAGAATGGTTAGGCAAGCAACAACATAATAAACTGCCTTTTATTAAAAAATAAAATCAGCACGAGTTCTATCATTAAATTGAAGTTTCATCTGGATGAAGGTGAATGGGAAAAAATGGCTATCTAAACTAGATTTGGGCATGAGACTATGTGTCATTGTTGGTGTGAGATCTTTTGGTTCTTTTTCTGGCAAAGCAATGTGCATGCTAGTTCAGCTAAATATTAAGTTTCACTTGTGAGAGTCCCCTTGCATGAAGTTTTCATAGCTTTATAGGCCTTTCTTATTTTTGATACTCTGATTTATAACGTCATGAATTCACTTGACAGAACCATATGCTGCAAAAATTTAGCTTACATGGGGCCAGTATATATCAACCAGGTCACCTCGTGGATGTTATTTTAAATATAAAAAAATTGTTGCTTAAATGCCTCTTTGTTGTAGCCTGGGATATAACTGGCTGTCTGAAAACATGGCATCTGCTTCTTTTGCCATGTTTTTTCCTGCCACTCTCTCTTTCTCCAGTCTCTTTGATGCCTAAGGTTATAAACCAACTTGTGACACTGATAGGGCAGTAAATGAGCCAAGCCGAGTTGAGTACTATTGAGCTTGAGCTTGGCTTGATGAAGGTATACTCGGGCTCGAGCTCTGCTCGTTTACAATTTGTAGTTGGGAAAAAAAATCTTGACCCCTTTTAGGCTTGAACTTGGCTCATTTATTAAATTTGCTCGATAAGCAAGCTCGAGCACAACTTGTTAAATTTATTGAACAAGCTTGAACGAATTGTTTCGAGCCGACCCTTGAGCAGCTTGCTCATTTATTGCTCTAGACATTTCATATGATGACTAGGGTCAACAGACACTTGTACTTATTTATATTTGTTAATTGGGTCCATCTCATTTGAGGTAATAGAACAGCATATTTTTTATACAAGATATTTTACTTGGTGATTGAGGAAATAGAACTTCTTTTTTTCTGATGTAGAAAATGGCAGCAGTGATTATTGACAGTACAACTGGTAACACTTGTAATCTAGATTATTCTATGGTCCACAAATGATTTATATATTTAGGAAAAGGAAGCTACATTTCCCTGCATCTTGCTTTGAAGATAAGTTGGAAGAATTTTGGTAGGTCAAGGTCATTATATCATTGTATTGGAAGCCATGCTGACGGTTTTTTAGCTTGATATGATTAATGAGCTAGTCTATTGCGACTACTTTCTGTGGTTGTAGGATAGATAATCTAATATTAGAAGCTATTACCACATTGAAGGAGCCAAGTGGTTCTGACAGGGCTTCGATTGCTTCATACATTGAGGTGAGTCACATATATATCTTTTAGTTCTAATTTGGGGAAGCTTGTATGTTGATACTCTGCAGTAAGAAAAATCAAAGAAAATGTAACTACATGATGTATTTAATTCTTGTAATATTTGATTGATAAGATACTGTGAAGATGTCTATTCTCTCCTCTTTTGCTTTCGTTCTCTCTCTTGAGTGTGCTCATGCTTGTTTGCTCTTTCCACCTGCCTTCTTGTTAACTATCCGTGGAAATATTGCAAACCAGAGTTTGTTTCTTGAATTTAAAAATAGAAGAAATTCGAAACTGTCTGATTTGCTTATCTGTTCAAACTGATTTAAACCTTGATCATTTTTCAAATTTGTAGGAAAAATACCGGGCACCCTCAAATCTCAGGAAGCTATTGGCAGGAAAATTAAAGCTTCTGACTGCAAATGGAAAATTGGTCAAGGTAATCTGATGCTGCAGCTCTATCATGGCTGAACAAAAAAAGGTTATCGTTTCTGTTTCTGGGAATGTAAGCAAATTTGTAGGCTAAGAAAAAGTGTCCTTCGAAGTTAGAATAAATTTTATTTCTCAAGACTATTGGTACTTTGGTAGTTAATAGAATTGATACTAATAAATTTTAGCCTACCTGACAGCAGTTGAAATTTAATCCTATTGATTTTTAAGTCCAAAGAATTACTTAATTATTTTTCGCTATAATTTTGATGATAAAATCATTTTATTATTTTGATCCTAGAGACCTGTATGCATAAGGATATTTTTCCATATATCACCTTCTCTCTTCTCAACGCTGTCCATCTTAATCGCTTTGCTTAGTTTCATAAAAAGTTGCATGTATTAACCATATGAAGCTAATTGAGTTGGTATCCACTAACTGCAAAGTAATAATTAGTTCCTTGTTATTATTGTTTCAAATTCATTTTTAGAATTGTATTACAGGTAAAGCATAAGTACAGACTTGCACCTAGTTCAGCAGTTTCTGATGGAAGAAGAAACTCTCAACACTTGGCAGTTTCTGAAGGAAGAAGAAATTCTCCACACTTACTTGTAGAAGGAAAGCAGAAGGATTCTTCGAAAACTGAGATGAATACCACCAAAATCCTGACTAAATCCCAGGTTGATCAAGAGCTGTCAAAGATTAAGGGCATGACTGCCCTTGAGGCAGCTGCAGCTGCTGCAAAGGCAGTTGCAGAGGCAGAAGCTGCAATTGCAGAAGCTGAGGAGGCAGCAAGGGAGGCTGAGGCAGCGGAAGCTGAAGCAGAAGCAGCACAAGTTTTTGCAAAAGCAGCAATGAAGGCATTCAAGTATCGGACTCGCCATCTATTAAATGCTGTTGTCAGCAAGTCTTCCTAAAGGTATATAGGTCTATATCTACTAAAAGCTATAAACGATTCTTTAGTGTAAAAAATATTTGCATTTTTCTTTCCTTTTTATGGGAACCCAATGCAATGAAGGTTCAGGTTCTTCGCTAAGAATGTGAATAAATTTGAGCAGTTAACCATTTTTGCAGAGCTTTGAGTTTAATTCTCTCTCTCTCTCTATTGAACTAATTTTTCATAGAAAATATGCTGAACTTCACATAATTTCATCCAGCAATCGAGGTAATTTTACTTTATTTCTAATCTGTCGGCAATATCCAACCTTTTCAACATTCTGGGTATGAACTTGTCGATGATGAATGTTAGGAAGAACGTGGTCTGCTGTTCCAAGAACAATTTCCTATTTTCTCCGTTGAAACTTTTCAGGTTTAGCCATTTTTTTGGCACACCCCATATGTGTTGCAGGTCTAGTCACTTTACTTGATGTGGTTGTTCAATGAGGATTTTTCCTTCAAATGAGCTTTTGATACTCTATTTCTCATATCTAGGTTTTCTTGACACCTGTCTTTACATATTTTCAATGCTACAGTGTATAGTACCTTATTCTCGTTTTCCTTTTTCCTTTGGGTTTTAAGAGAACGGGGATGGAATATGGAAAACTCTGATTTGATGGCATATGTTATGAGCTTACAAATACAGTTTGTTTTATTAGTATTTCTGATTGTTGTTAATCTTATTGTTATAATTTTGCAGATGTTTGAGTTCTTGAAATGGACTTTGGGCGGGAAACATGCAATGGACTGAAGTGGTGCAGCTGTATGAAAGTTCCATCATGTCCATAACTGTAAATGTGGTTAGTCTTGTAAAATCTGGGAATGCAAATATTGAACCATGAAATCATGTTCCTTTTGGTTGGGAACATATAGGGTTTTTTTTATTTTGAAACTTTATAATGAGGTAAAAGAGTAGATACCGGTGATAGAATCAGAAATAGCCGAATAGGACGCTAGATTGGCTTAAGTTATATCAATTATGTGCACCTTTTCGATGGTTAGTCAATCTAGTGGAAGAGTGTTTTTGAGTTTCTCTCTCTATCTGTATATATATGTGTGTTTGTGTGTGTGTTTGTGAATGGAACTTTGACCGAGGCAGTTCAGAATAAATTATTTTAACAGATGTTCTTCAAGAGGATGCTTAGAAACCCTAAATAAGCAACGCCTCTGTTTATCAATTCTCATGTTGGTAAGGATGTCCATTTTCACCCCATCCGACTCAATCTGATCGAAACCGGCCCGAGTTCACAGGATAAAACTAGATCCGTTTATAAATGAGGCCGGTACGGATAAATACCAATCTAATCCGGCCGGTTTAATTCTCTTTTTCTTTAAAAAATACGCCCTATTTAGTTATTTTACGACCTAACGCAAGGCAGATACCTATCTATTTTATATAAAAGAAATTTTATCCATAATAAATTTATTAAATGATGAGAAATGGAGAGAAATCCTTGACTTGTGAGTGAATTTATGAAATGTGCTGGCTAGAATCCTTCCATATACATTATAAATGAACTTGAAGAAATACAAAATCCTCAAACATAATCAAATTGATGAGCGTTGGGTTAACTCAGCTGAACCAAACCAAATAAGCTCAACTTCGATCCAACCAAATGCATTTTTAGTCCAAAACCAAATAGTATAAAAAAAACAAATGAACTCGAACTGAATCAGTTTCGCTCAGTTTGGGTTCAATCATTCTGCAAATGATAAGCTCAGTTTGGGTTCAATCATTCTGCAAATGATAAGCTCTTATGGACGTAAAAATAAATAGGTTAATCATATATGTAAGCAAATTAGAAACCAAATGTTTTTTCTCACCAAACCAATTGGTGACAGAATTTTTGGAAACACCTAACGAAATCCAATCAACATAGGTCAGTTTGATTATGGTTTTGTTAGAAAACGACTATAGCTAACCCAAAGCCAATTGTATTTGACTGACTTTGTTTTGCAAACAGGCTAATCTCCCCATCTCTTCAGCAATTAAAAACATGGAATTACAAACTGCACCCTTTCCTGCATCCCACTTTCACGAGCCAGCAAATTAATCATAGCTAGAACTTGGAGGATAAAGCAAGCATTTTAGTTTATGAAACAACTAGTTATTTCAGATGATGTAGGAGTCCAATGCAACACACATTTCAAATATCCAACCTCTAGCATACAAAAACTTTAGGCAAGCAAGAAGTAAACCAAAGAATGTGAAATGACAAATAGCTTATGAAATGACAGGCCTGAGGGCAAAGTGTCATCAAATCAACTACTGGAGGCATTGGCAAGAAACATACAGAATTTCAGTGCAACAGAAATGAGAAGGCTGAGATAGAACAGCAGAAACACAATAAGTGATTGGATAAGGAACAAATGGATTCATACAACGGCAAAAGCAACTTATTAAGGAACAATTGAGAGAAGGAATATTGAAATAGCTTATGTTTGTGCATTTTAGATTAGCAAATACTATATAGTACAGAATATTGAGCATATTGAAGTGTAAATGATAAGTTTGGGGCAAAGCTAATATGAGATGGAAGGAAGCACAAAGAAATGACTTAGCTCTAAACTGAGTGGAATGGAGGAAACATGTCCGCATAGCCGACTCAACTAGTTGGAATTAAGACTTGGGTTGGGTTGACTACAAAATATATTATTTGCTTTCTCAATAGTAAAATGTCCTCACACAGATGGAACAAGAACAGTAAACGAGGGACTCAGTAGTTTTATATGAAGTGAATATTTGTCCTCACAGTTGGATCATATCAAAATGTATACCTGACATCCTAACATAGTCAATTACTACAAATAATTCAAAATAGTATTTCTTTCAGCTCTGCAACTCCAACAGCTTCTAGGGTTCATAAGTATATTTTAACAAGCGATATAAATTTCATATATCAATCTCAATTTGAAAATAAACATATCAATATCAGTTATAGCACATATGAAATGCAGAAACCATTGTCTCCTCATGGATATTAAATGCCAATTCTCATTACCAGTCAATACCAAAACTAAACATGAAGCAGTTAATCACGTATGTACCAAAAGATTAAAATTTTAACATCCTCAGCAATTAAAAAAAAAAAAACCATTTGAGGAGAACAGTTTAATCAATCTTATCTCCAATGATGATTTCCATTTTTCAACTATGCTAGAGAGATTCTGTTATTCTACATCGGAACAAAAAATTACAAAAACATTTAATAAAAAAGAGAGGAGGAGAGCAAGAAATTCATTCCAGTACCACAGTAGCTCCTAATTCTTTGAGCTTCTCAATAATGGGATTTGCCTCCTCTTTAGTGACTCCCTTCTTCAAAACGACAGGCACTTTCTCTACTAAGTCCTTAGCCTCCTTTAAACCCAAATCTGTAAAGGTCCTAACTTCTTTTATAATCTTGATCTTCGCTGCGGCATCGAACTTTTCCAGCTTAATATCGAATGCTGTCTTCTCCTCCGCCGGCTTGGCAGCAGCCGGCCCGGATCCAGCGGCAGCTGAGCCGGATAAAACGGCACCAGAGAGAGCGGGGGAATGGCGATGGAAGCCCATTTTGTGCCGAAAGAGAACTGCGTAGTCATGCCTCTCGATCTTATTGAGATCAAGGAGCTGATCGGCGATGCGCTCGAGTTTCTGCGTTTGAGTTTCGGAGACGGAGGAGGTTGTGGAGGCGGTACAAAGAGAACGAGAAATGGGTTTTGACGTGAAGTTGAGGAGTCTGATTAGGGTTTTACTGTGCATTTTTACGGCTATGGAGTGCATTCTTGTCGAGATTTTGAGAGGGTTTATGAAAACATATTGGAGTATGTCGAGGACAACTGGTACTGTTAAGAAACTAAGCTAGGGTTCTGAACAAGAAATGCAAGGGTTAAAAAAAAACCTATACACATTTAATAATTTAATTTATAAAGATCCAAACAGAATAGATATTAAAAATATATTTTTTAATAATAATTTAAAAAACACTAGTGAGACCAGAAAATTAATGAATCACCAATCTTAAAATAAAATAAGAATAATCTCATATTTAAATCAGTGAGAAATTGATAATTACGATATTAATTTAATATATAATATAGTAGTCTCTCAATGGATTTCATAGCATGGAAATTTATAGTTTATTATTTCAGTCAATTAATAAATGAAGTAATAAATTTTCAATTTTTACATTCAAATGATTTATGCATGCTTCTTTCATTGGTTTAGAATATGATGGATGACCTAATGTTGCAAAAATCTCTAAAATAATATAATAAATCTGATTATTTCTGCTAAAAAGAAAAAAAATATCCATTAATCACTATGTGTCTCCATATGTCCTAAGGAGCTGCTTAATCTATATACATATATGATCTGCTTATAGCTGCTTCTTAGTTCTTATGCCCGAATTCAAAGGGGGAGAATATCCTTCCTTGTTTCCTGCTTTTCTTCCAGGCTTCCAGTATATCAGCTGCTGAGGGTAATTTAGATTCATTAGAATCATCAACCTGGTTCATGGGTATTTCAAATTCCACGTCGTTCAAATCTTTCAACGTTCCATCCAAACAACCACTAAACCTACCAGACGTCACATCATTAATAGAAGCCTCCATTTCAGTGTGTATTCCATCTTGGTCACTACTATGGTTTTGCAGGCTAGAGACTTCATCAGTATCACTATCATCATCACCATCTGTAACACTGGACTCGATATATGTGACATCAGTTTCATTAACAAGAGCATTATCGTGCATCTCCAGATTTCCATTTACTGTATTTGCATAAGAAACTGGCATCTCCATTGTCTTATTACTGATGGTATCCTCTCTGTCAGGATCCAAATGGGAACTATCTATGTCTTCAATGGCTGAAGCAATTGAACTTGATAAGTAAGTTGACGTGCCATATCTACATAGAGCTTGCAGTGATCTTGACAAGTTTATGACCGTTGGCTCTGCTACAACATTGCAATTAGCAAGTGCATCTAACAGCTTTTCTAAACTACCCTCAGCAATTTTATCCCTATTCTTCTTGAAAAGATCTAGCCACTGCCTTTCACTGATTCGAAATGGGGCATGAGCCACGGTGTTGACCAAGATCACAGCTCTTTCATAATTTTGTTGAGCCGTTGCTTGAAATATCATTTCAATGAACAATGAAGGATGAGGAATTTCTCCAGCTTCCAAAGTTGACTCAAATGCATGCTCCAGAAGATGACCCTGCATTAAGAACAAAACAAGCAGATTAAATATCTGCTTGCGTTGAGCTCCTGACATAATTTAAGATAAAAGGTCTACATTACCAATGACTTGAAAAATTAAATGACATAACTTCAAAGATCAAAGATGTGAATCAATAACCACCTTCCCAGCTCTGGATGCTTCCACAAGTAGCGATGCATGCTTGCGTTGATCTAGTTGATACCCAGAGAAAGCCATCTCTTTGTACACAAGTTCAAAGTACTCCCATTGAAGTGCACTAGCAGATGCCTTGAGCATTGAGCTATACGTGTACTCATCTGGAACGATAGACGTAAAAGCACCAATGGCTCCTTTCATTTCCTCAAATAACTCCTTAGCTTCAGAGAACAAATCATTCTGGCCATAAACTTTCAGCATAATATTTATGGTCCCTATGTTGGGGATGCAATGGGCTTTCATGTACTCAAAGATAGAGATGCAATCATTGAGATACCCACCATCCAAGGAAGACATTATCATGCCAGTGAAAGTAACCTCCAATGGTTTACTATGACGAAGTTTTTTCATCTTCTTAACCTGCAGACATATAACCCAAAAAAAAAAAAAAAAAAAAAAAAAAAGATGAAACTTTCTGAGCCTTCAAAATTTTAGCTTTCACACACCCATAGAAGTTACAACAACAAAGAAGAAAAAACCTATCTAAAAAAACTAACCTCTAGCAAAGCTTCTTGCCACCTTCCATTGTTGCAAAGGCAGCAAGCTAATTCATAATATACACTAGCTGTTCCAACAACTCCTCTTTGTTCCATATCTCTCACTGCTTCCACAGCTTCATTGACTTTACCTTCCTCCCAAAGAGCATTTACGAGAACTGGAGTTGCAAAATGATGCATTAGACAACAAATATCACTACCTGCTGCAGAAAACAGACTAAATAAACTACCTTTATATGTAAGCGCTTTTGGAGCTTCTCCACTTTTGTTCATTTTCTTAAATAACAGATGGACAAGGTCATACTTGCCAGAATGCAACATTACCTTTAAAAAGCACCTCCTGTAAGACTTGAATACAAATATAATTTGAGGAAAAACATAAGTTATGATCAAGAAATTACCTCCATCGCTAATCCATATGTTGCACCATTGGGCTTAAGACCACTCTTTCTCAACTGCTGAAACACCCATGACACACCTTTCCACTGCTTGGATGGAACACAGGCATTTAATACCTAGCAAGCAAATTGGAAAAAGATAAAATTATTCTGTTGCTAGAATGCAGTTTAACGTACCTAGGCAATTTGAATAGAGGAAATGGTGATGTTTTCTTACAGCATTATATATAACCACATCTGGTTCAAGGACAGGGTGCCAGTTCTTGTTGTGTCCCTTAGAAGGTTTCTGCCTCATGGATTCAATAATCTTAAGCAACTCTTTCAAATCACCAGCTTGTCCAAGTGTAACAGAAATGATGTGATATGCAGCCATATCAGGATACATATTGCGGTCCTTCTGAATTGCTTAGGAGTAAGAATCAATCCAGCAAAATAAGAAAGGTAAACAATAGAGAAATAAAAGAACCATAATGAATGAAATAAAAAGTTCAAAGAAAATTACACGCATCAAATTAAAAATGCGAAGAGCTTCCTGGGGCCTCTTTGTTTTCCTGAGCACTGACAACAATTTTGTGTAAACAAACCTACAAATAAATTGGTTCAAAAATTGTTTGAAGGTAATGTTAAATCTGCAAACCCAAATTCTTGAAACAAAGCGGAAAAATAATCACCTGCTTTTACAATCTCTACGCTCCTTATCATTATATACCCATTCCACAACTTGCATAGCTTGTTCCCACTTTCCTTTGTCTCCAAGCCCTTCCACAATTTTCAGCAGCTGCCCTTCGTGAAACCACAACCCTGACTGCTTCATTATCTTTGCTAACTTCCAATCTCTCACAGTAACCTTTCTTTCACTTAATCTAAAAACCCAAAAATAAAATTCGCAAAATTGAAAATAATACAAAAGTGACAACAATAATTTTAAAGAATTAATAATAAATTAATCATAATCACGCACTTATCAACAAGAAACCGAATTGCCTCCTTATCACTGCGTCTCCGTTTGGTCGGATCCCATTGCCATTGATTATCCTTTCTCAACCAATCATCATTTTCCACTTCAATATCATTATCCAAAACCCAATTCAAACCTTCCTCAAAAACTTCCTTCAACTCTCTCAAATTCTCCTTCTTTAACGCGTCTCCATTAAATTCTTTACTTCCACTTGCAAGCTCTCTCAAACTCACTCTCTCTATTCTCTCCCAAGGTTTTCCCACCAACAAACCGCCATTTCCAGACCCTGTCTCCGCTTTTATTGCCTTGTTGAATTTTCTGTACTCACGTTTTAGGATTTGAAAATGCGTTTCCTCGGCCAGGGCTTGCTTTTGGGAGGGAGTGAGAAGTGGAGCTTGTTGCGTTTGTGCCATTTTGTTGAGTTTGCGATTGTGTTTTTGAATTTGTTTCTTGCGGAGAGCTCGAATTATTTTGGGAGTTGGATACACGCCTTTCTTTAAGAGTCTCTGTTTGATGGCTTCTATGTTGGGTTCGAATTTCGGTGTTGGGACAGAAGAGGAAGGAGCCATTGGAGCTTCCATCATTGGAAGTGAAGGAGAGAAATGTTAGCGGAGAGAACTGGAGTGGCTAAAGCTGATGTTTTTTAGTCTGGTATATTATCAGTATAGGCCGTGGGTTTTGGCCAACGCTAAGCTGTTGTTCGATGTTTACTTAGTTTTTTTATTTTCTCTTTATTGAATTACATATAAACTATAATATTTTATAATTAATTTTAAATTAATGTATACATAAAAATTTTAGAAATAATTTTATTAATTAATTCTATTTTATTGTCTTGATTATTATATTTAACAACTAAATTTTTATATTAACTTTTAATATATGCTATTTTCCTGGTACCACAGCGCACATACACAAAATCGCTATAGTTTTATTAAGGGGTGTATGTGCTATAAAAATAACTTGTGAATTTCAATCATAAAAATTAAATAAAATTATTTTCTTATTTTATAATAAAATAAAAAACAAATTTTAGCTAAAAACCTAAAATTAGATTTTGAAGTGAGAAATCAAAAAATAAGAATTATCATTATATCAACTAGAAGAGCGAAGCGCAACTCAGCCATAGGGAACAATGAAAACCCGGGCATGCTTCACTAGAAACGGTATAATCATAATATACAGTACAGATAGCTCAGAAGGAAGAAAGACTAATTAAAACAATTAAGATAGAAAAGTTAGTTAATTATCTGAGTCAATGGGCCAGCATATGGACCTTTAAATAATGACATACAACAAGACTTAACTCTTAGACTTCGAGTGCTTTACAAGCCAATCAATAACTGAATCTATGTTGGTTGAATTCTTGCAAGAGATCATGAAACAGCAAACTTCTCTGTTAGTAATCGACGTCAAACCCCTGCGAAGTACAAGCCCATTTTCACCGTCAGAACATTGAATATATCTGAATTCAGCAAAATTTAAAAGAATCAACATTTGCGGAATGGTGTATATTGCAATATCATACATTTCATCTGTCAAAGCTTGCTTCGACAGAGCTCCTGGCTTGTCAATCTTGTTCCCTAGCACCAACAATGGGATACCATGCAGTGATGGCTTACTCAACAAATCATGAAGTTCACTTCTTGAAATACCCAGGTTATCAGGATCAGCAGCATCAACAACATAACTGCAGCAATCAAATAAAAGTCATCATCTAATTAAGAAAACAGTGATTGAACTGACTAACAAATATTTAGAAATTAGAACACAATAACTATGGACGGACATGGAAGCCGGATCCATGATCCAGAATATTTCACCCAAAACTTTAAGATTAAAAATTAGACCTGCAAATCATCTTTGGCAACAGTTTGTCCAATTTTACATCATCACCAATGCAAAAACTACAGAAGCAAGATAATCATTACAACTTCCAGCCAATTTGTGTCAAATGAAATAAAGAAACTCAACAGTTATAAAGCAAGCTGCAGGCTGAAATTTCTTCAAGACACAATATGTTAACTGAATTGGAAACCTATTTCCTAGCTGTGGCATTCACTCTGTCCTGAGATTCTCAAATCACAAAAGTGATGGACTCATAATATATTAAACCTTGATAAGACATTGTTCTTTGAAAAAGGTTTTGCTTGATTTATTCCTGATTTAATCAAAATTTTACTATCGGTGGAAGCAGGGGCAGACGTACATCAGGGGCAACAGGGGCACTTGCCCCCACTGCTACACTAAAATTTCAATGGACATATGTGCTACTTTTGTTATTGCTGCCACTCATAAAGAGAGACTCGTCCGCACTGCCCCCTGAATTTTAACAGTCAATAGGATGTGCAAGTCCAACCCCCCAAAACCCCACCTCTTTCCTCCTCCTTCCTGAAATTATATCCTGAATCTGCCCCTAGGTGGAAGGTTCAGTATTTAGAATGGGAAGAGCTCATTCCGTGGGGTCTAATAGACCTGTTGAAGTTAGTAATTTCCTCCAGTTCAAAAACATAGGATTCAACCTGGAAAAACAAGTAATCTTAATTACTAATAGATTTGATAGCTTTCAAGTTTCAACACAAGAGAAATTTAAAAATGCAGCGCCTTCTATTCATGAAGAACCACTGTACTTTTATCATAAACATTGTTTTCAAATTTCTAGACTTGCCAAAGTTAACTGTATACAGAGAGGCCAGGACCATTGCAAGAAGCTGCAAATCCCCAAGAAGACCAAAGGAGGGAAACTGAGTTATACATGACATGGAAACCCTTAAGTTTTTGTCCAACCGAAATAATGAACACACTTTATGACATAAATGAAACATGTGAATTAGAAACTTAATACAAGAAGTGGAAAGATATTAAATGAGATATGCAAACTTAGACTTCTACCGAAAGAAATGCCGGCCATAACTCTTTACAACTCACCAACATCCAAAGTTGAAATTTAGTGATAAAATATATGACAATGAAAATTTTCAGCAATATGTGGTATTTATATGTAAATTGACTTGCACACAGTAACTATCCCATAAAAACCTGAAATGAATTTCATTCCCACTGCAGAAGAAGAAAATGAACAGCTAAAGAGCATGATCTTGATAAGATTTAAACAGCATAGATTATTTGTGGTCTCATAGAAAAACATTCACCAATTATTCATCTTCCAAGTGCTAAAAGCAACATGGCAAATAAATTTCTTATTAAGAGTCAAATTAAACAGAGAAGTAAATCCATACACAATAGCAGAGACTGCACGACAGTATCGCTCCCACATGCTGCGAAATCTAGGTTGACCTCCAAGATCCCACAACTTTATTGTGACATTTCCTTTTGTTAATTTCCTCATATTGAATCCTACCTGAAGATTAAATGGTACAAAATTAAATAAATATAATATAATATAATTCGAAGAAATATAAATGGATACAGATGGAAGAGAGGGGAAAACACAATGACGCAAAATATCCCTGTTTGCAGAAGGGAACTATAAACCTTACAGAAAGATGATATCAAGATTTTATTCTGCAAGACAACTTACCGTAGGGATCATGTCTTCACTATATCCACCAGTCTAGAAACAAGGCAAGAAGTTAGTTTCCAACACATCAACCCAAGAATTCAACAAAGGGAACGACATATCTGATCCATGCAATAATAACTTACAGCGACAACATTTACAAGAGAAGTCTTTCCAGCATTCTGAAGTCCAATCAAAGATAGTTCCATCTCCTGCTTGAAAAAGAGGCTGCAGTCCAACATACATGAGTGTGAGCTAAGCAATGTGAAGGACCTCTTTAAAAGCCAATAATAAAAGCAAGTAATAAAGTGAATAAAATTATTAATAATTTCCCCTAACATGTGTCTAGACTCCAGATAAAACAAATAACCTCTTTCTTGAATGTTTTCTATTCAATGTCTCATCTTTCTAGTTATGGTAAGTGAATCAAGGATAATATCCATTTTGGATTCTGTAAATACACCTCATCAAAAGCCTTATGTCAGATACTCTGTAGTCCATTGGCCTTAGTAGCACATCAATTCCAAGAAAAACAAAATTACAGAATAAAATAAAATTGAAAGAAAATAAAAGAAAATATAATTAAAGAAGTAACAATTTGTAGCCACCGGATTGAAAAATGCATCTCAGTCATCTTACACACAATTCAGGAACGAGAATTGAACAATGTAAGGTATTCAGATCTTGCAACATTCTCTTTAATGAATTTTTCCCATTCAACTTCTTGGACAAGTTGAATAGGCATCAATCATTAGTCCTACAGTGACAATTGTGCGTGTGGTAGAATAAGCATTCATTAGAAGAAATTAAAGAGCTATAATCATTCCGGACATGCCACTCCAAACAATCAACAGAAAGATAAATACAAAAGCATATATATTAACATCAAACTGTTATTCTTCCTTCACAAGGCCTTCAGGTGTCAGCACTGCAATTTTACTCTCATTACATCAATTTTCTGTAGAAATGCCACAGTGTAACATTTCCAAATAGCTAAAATAAACCTCCTCAACCTTTAAGCGAATATCAAATTTGTAATATGTACAATCTGAAGTTCCTAATTGTGTAGTGACATTAAAATACAAGGACTCCAATCAGATTTCAAGTTTCTAGATGTCACAACTCACACCACTCAGTTCTTCCAAAGTGATTGAAAACCAAACTGAGCATGCAAAGTCCATTTTCCATATGGGCAAAACAACAAAAGAACTGATTGTCAGTCTTATTCAGAAACATATTACTACCCAAGGTGCAAACATTCTATATTATAGCACAAAAACTTATGCCGGTAGTTCTGTTTCCCAAAATCCGCATATACCTTTAATGGCATTTGTATTTTGTCATGGACTCCTTTTTTCTCCAAAACCACCCACTAAAACACTTTTCTTGGCACTCTATCTTATGCTTTCTCTAGGTAAATGAACACTATATATAGATGCTTATTCATTTCCCCACAAATTTCCATCAATCTTTTTAGCAAAAATATAACCTTAGTTTAGATCTAACAAAGTGAAAGGAATGTTCTATAGAACAATAGTGAGACCTGCGATGTTATACGGGAGTAAATGTTGGTCCCGAATTGCCGACATATTCATAAGATGAATGTTGCAAAAATGAGGATATTAAGACATATGTATGATCGTACAAAATTGAACAGGATTAGACATATCCAACAAAAAGTGCAAGTAGCAAAAGTTAGGAATAAAATGATAAAAGGACATCTGAGGTGGTTGGTTATTTCACATAGACTTCCATGTATTCCAATTCATAAGTGCAATCTATTGATGGTGACAGGTGCTAAAAGAGGAAAATGCAGAACCACACAGATGGAAATTCTTTCAAAAGATCTACTACCTCTTGACATTAATGCAAACCTAGTTATGAATAAAGCAGAAGGAAATGATTTTATATAGCTGATTCCAATTAGTTTAGGATTAAGGATTAATTATTCTTTTTGTCGTAAAAACTGAGTATGCTAATAGAACTCCACAATTTAGTTGTTCTAATGGCCGTGAACATATTACTTATGTGAGTTTCAACTAATTCACATTTGTGTAAAGTGTAAACATACATGTCAATATGTCATGATCAAGAAGTAAATCATCAAATCTCAAACTTTGCTCCTTTAAAGCATATTTCGATATCATCAAGGAAAAGCAACTAACAGTTAAGTAACCAGACTTTGGAATTAACTTCTTTCCTACCTAGTAAGAAGCCAACAGAGACAAAATGGGTATATAAACTGAAATATAAAGCTGATAGTACTGTTGATAGTTTTAAAGCTCGATCAGTAGCTAAAGGCAACAACATGTTGCAGGAGTAGATTACAATGGCAGTTTTTCTCCAGTATTGTGATGTTATTGCTTGCTACTGCTGCTTCTAGAGCTTGGCAGTACAAAAATTTTACATAAATGTTGCATTTTTACATGGATTTCTTGAGAAGAGGTTTATATGAAACCTCTGAATGGATATACACAACCTAAACAAGGTCAAGTTTGCAAACTTGTCAAATCTTCGTATGGCTTGAAGCAGGCTTCAAGGAGGTGGAACATCGAGTTCACAGCCCAATTACATGATTATGATTTATACAATCTACTTCAAATCATTGTGTTTTTACTCAAACACACAATTCCATTTTTCTTGCTTCCGTTTCCATTATTCTTGCTCTCATTGTCTATGTAGATGACATTCTTGTCATTGGCAGTGATAAAGGAAGCCATTTTGGAGGTTAGAACTATCTAGATAAACAATTCACCGAAAACAATAACGCAAATATGTGCAAACAAACCAATGAAAAATGAGGTTCTACCACTGATAGAAAGGAAGGAAAATGAACAGGGTAACAGCCAAACAAAAATTTACATTGAAACCGGAGGCAATCAATAAAAGTTCAAAATTGCAAATAAAAACGCCAAAATCTCACCATAGACATTACCTTCTCCAATCCAAAACACATAATTGAATCAACATTTTTCATAAATAACAAACAAATAAACAAATAAAATATTAACCACTTACTAAAATCTATAAAACTGAAGCTAGACGGATCGGAGCTAACCTGCGAAGCCAATTGAGAAAAGCTTCCCACAAACCCATTGATGATCAGAGAAACCAAAACAGGGATCTAACGAAATCCTTATTTCGCGAACAAAACATGTAAAAAGAAAAAAAATGGAGAAACAGGGAGAGTGGTTTCCCTCACTCTCTCGAATCTATGGCTTTCAATTAGACCTCTCTGTGGAGACGATGCTCTTCTTTTCCTTGGTTGGCTGGCTCGCTAGCTACTGCTATGACCGTATTGGTGCAATTACTGTATATCATTTGTTTGTAAATTTGGTCTTGGTCCCCACTGGCCCACTGTACAAAATCCGAAATATAAATTAATTCAGCTTCCTTTTGGGGCTAAATTACAATTAATCACTCATAAAATAATCAGCTGTGTTTGGTAATATTTCACATTATTAATTTATTAGGGATTTACATTGGTAAAATAATAGTTTTATATTTTAATTGAAAAGTGAATTTCATGAAAAATGAGTATTATATTTAAAATTTATTTATAAATATGAAAATAAAATTAATTAAGTTTTTGACAAACATAAATTAAATTATTAATATATTTGAAAAGTGGTAATGTAATGAAGTGATTGCATAAATTTCTCAATAATGCTACAAGTGTTTTTCGAAATTGTATAAATATATATTTGTTTTCGTTTTTTAGTTTGCATTAGGGTCAATGGTATTTTGATCCGGTTAACTCCTTTGTCCACCAAGATTTTTGCACAATGATTAAAAAATAATTAATTTCTCAAATTATAATAAAAAAATCCTTTAATTTAATTAAATTATTATCTATCTCACATCATTAATATTAATGTGTTTAATATATATAAATATAAATTGAAAAAATATTATTAATTACTTTTAATATTCTCAAAATGAATTATATTTATAGATAAAAAATTATTTTAAACGATTTATATTTATAGATAAAAAAAATATTTTAAATGACTTATAGTTATGGATAGAAGAATATTAATCTATAATTAGTGCGAAGTTATTTCAGATTTTAAATTTTTAATTTTAAAATTAAAATTCAATTCGAATGTAATTTACTTTCACTAATCTAACTTTTTTTTTTTTTAAGAGAAACTATATGAATAATTGATTTATGTTAGTTTATTTTGAACTTAAATTTTAGTAGTTTTTCATATTTAAAAAAGATAAATAATTGATAGGTCCACTTTAAGGTTGGAAATAAAAAGAGTTTGGCGCGTCTGAGATGAGATGAAAAGACAAATTGGGGAAGTTTCGCTGGTTTCTATGATATGCTGTCCGAGTAGGAGAAGATTCCACGGATTGTGAAAGGAGTAGACACGGAAAAAGAGAAAACAACGGTTTCATCACGCTCCAGTTTCTGCGAGTGTGCAGCACGTACAGTCAAGGTGGACTATTTAGGTGATATTTTGGTTGGTGAAACGTGGTGAACAGGCATTGGTAGAGGAAGTACACGTGCAGGATGTTCAATCACCCTTCATATCCAAATATAATCTCACTAAAGTTGGCCCAATGCCTATACTTGGGCCTGTTTGAAAATTGTGATTGTACTTTACCGAGGACCGCAATCCGACCATTAAGACATTTTTTCTTTTTTTTTTAAATTATTATTATTAAATTTCAAAATTTTATAATTTTTAAAATAGACATAGTTGTTCGTGGATAAGTAGACAAGCCAATGTAGCGGCTCATCGTTAGCTAAAATCTTTTATCAATATGTCAGTCTTAAACAATTGGATTCTATTTCTGATTGTATTTTTTTTAATTTTATTAATAAATTTGATATTTCCTTTAAAAAAATGAAAATAAAAATTTATCGCTAATAAAATTTAGCAATAATACCATGTGATACTGTAAAATCATTGTCATTATTAGAACTATCACATATATTTAGTGCTACCACAAAAAAAAAGTGCTATTAACATTTGACAATATTATTAATTTATAATTTATAATATGAAAAATTTAAAATGTTAATAGCGTTGTTTTATAACTACAATTTCCATTTGATAAAAAAATTTAATATAAGAAAATAATAATTGGATTTAATAGTGTTAATTTAATATTATTTAAATAATACAATCACTTTAATTCAAAAAAAAAAAAGTAAAATAACAAAAAGGATAACTCTACAAATTGAAATTTTTTTGATTTTTTTTAAAATATTAATCATCTTCTTAAAGCATCTTTTAGTGTCACTTCCAAATAAAAAAGGTAAAATTATTAGTTTGAAAGAAGGAGAAAAGAAGACTATGAC
Organism: Jatropha curcas; assembly: GCF_041381405.1. Classification (NCBI taxonomy): domain Eukaryota; kingdom Viridiplantae; phylum Streptophyta; class Magnoliopsida; order Malpighiales; family Euphorbiaceae; genus Jatropha; species Jatropha curcas. The sequence continues at coordinate 29,719,973 of NC_143153.1, forward strand.
ATAAAAGTGATAAAATTATAATTATAAAGGAAACTCAAAAGTTAATTAGTTATTCATTGAATTTATTCTTTTTTTATCATTATAAAGATATTTTTTGGATATAGCTTTTACATAAAATGAAAGATCTTCTTACAACATAAATAATTTTTTTAATTAAATATTAAAAGAGAAAATTTCATTTTTAACCCTAATAATCTATTGCCAAATCTCAAGTGGAGAAATGTTCTACCACTACACTAATCATACAAGAGCAAATAAATGAAAGATTATCATTACGGAGGGCTCAACACTTATCAATTTAGTCCATATACTTTTCACATTAATTGCAATTATGTTTAGAAACTCTTGAACATGTCAATTGTATCCAACTATTAACCTAAGGACTATTGATTATAAATTCGAGAGAGGATTGGATTTGGTTAGACAGTGTGTGATAAAAAGTCAAAATAAATGATTTTATTAGCCCTTATAAAAGGAAAACCGATTCTTGAATTAAAAATGTTTATTTAATTTCCTCCATTTAATTAGATTAAAAAAAAAAAGAAAAAATAAGATAATTTAGCACATGCAAAAAGCAGAAAAGCCATAGCCAAAACGTTCACAACTTACTATTTTATAGTAACCTAATTAAAAGCAAAGAAGGTCTAGAGGCTTATGAACACACATATCAACGTTCTAGCATAAAAGAAGATAGTCGTCAAATCCTTCCTTGCATTTTGGATTATCACAGAATTTCGCCTCTTAATTCGTTTTGAAGAGCACAAATTCTTAAAACCCATACCCTAAATTCAAAACCTATTATATATTATTCTTACCTTACTAAGTCAGTCTCTCAAAGAACGTTAGAATTATTTCCTTTTCATTTTCTTTTCATTTCTTTAATTTGCGAAAGAACAAGCTAAGAGTGTATACGTAGTTGTTGGGTTTTCCATGTCGAAACGTTGTGGAGTTTTAAATCTGTTTGTGCTTCTCCTGGTTTTAACGTCCTTTTTCTCACCTAAGGTCGTGGTTCTTGGATCACCTATTAAAGAAGAACAAAAGTTGAAGAGACACGATCCTCTACATGGCTTTAGGGATTACAATGGAGGGTATAATGTTACGGATAAAGATTATTGGGCTGTAAGTTCCATTCTTTCGTACACATTAACTAGTTTCTCAATTCTTTCTAGAATTCTCAAGAATAGCCTTTTTCTTCTTGTTTTGTTCTGTTGAGGTTTTTTCTTTGCTAGGTTTTTTAACGTATGTATTAGGCAAAGTATTTTCCATAAAAACATAAGTATGTGTGTGTTTAATTAATTATGGTTCAGTCTGCGGTATTTACAGGAAAGCATTTTTATGGAATTGCTGGCGTGTGGCTGTTCTGTGGGTTTGGCTTTGGAATTTTTGTAATGCGCAAGAACTTGACGAGAAATGATTCTTCTTTGGTTAAAAGCCGTTTAACTCACCAATATTTTTTTATGTTCTTGCTCTTTATCATTTTCACATTCTTAGCCATGTAAGTACCTCAATCAAATCTTTTTACTACAGTTTCTCAATTGAGGTGTAGTTTTATTCATATATGGTCTATTTTTCAGAGTTGCCACCAGTGTAGTTTTGGCTGCAAATGAAAGCTCCTTAAGCAGAACAAAAAGGTTCAAAGGAACAATTATGGAGGTAGGAGAAGACGCCCTCCAAAATCTTAACCAAGTAAAAGAAGCAATGGTAGAAATGAAAAATCTTTTAAAGCGATATGATTCTGCCACGTCAAGGCACTTAAATTCCATAGCTAATCTTCTTGCCAAAGAATCAACACAAATTGAAGGGTTTACTCAAAACAGTACCCATGCAATTGATCTTGCAATACAAATTTCGTAAGCATACCCAACATTTGATTTTAAACCATATTTATGTTTTCTGATTGTGTTAATTTATCTAGTTTTGTGTGTCTTAAATTTTTTTTTTCGTTGAATTATTTTAGGCACTCGTTACATCTTGTGGTTGTAACCATCAATTTGATGCTCTTGGTGGCCGCTCTTGGTGAGCATCTTAATTTCTAACTTTACATTATAATATAAATAGAAATTAATATAATTAAAATCAATGACAAGGACTCAGAGAAATCGAGAATTTAGTTCTTGTGAGTGAAAAAACTAGTCATTGGAAGCGCTTCCTTCTTATATTTCTAACGTGGATCGAATATGAATACTTGTCGTCAAGGGCAGACATAGATGATTTTAAAGGAACTATGTCCCCAAATTAAAAAAATTTTTAAAATTTTCAGTGTAATTAGTTTTGCTCCCTATAATTAAGTAAAATTATTTTTTGTCCTCCCTAACTATTTGGTCGGTCCCCTATTGCCCGTCGTATTAAAAAAATAATAAATAAAAAGAAAGCAATGGCATTTTTCTTAATTTTGTAATTTTGACTTATTAAAAACTGTAGTTTGCTTCATTATCTATTAATTGATTATAACATTCATTTAATATGTCTTAATTGACTTGGTTATATAGACTAATTAACGAGTTGCTGCTTTGGCTCAGTTCTGCTGTTGTTGCATTGGCACCCTGGACTTATCATGTAAAAATCTTCTTTAATCTTTTCCATATTTCATTAATTATCTGCTTAACTGAAATTAAAAAATTTCACTTCACTTAATTAATTTTGCTAATTTTATATTCCAGTATAATCTTTGTCTGCTGGATCTTAACTACTCTATGCTGGGGTTTGACTGGCTTTGATTTCTTCCTCCAAATGTAAGTAAACTTTATACATATATATATTTAAAATTTTAATGACCGCTTCATTTATGATTATCTTTCCCTGCAGTTTTGTGGAGGATACTTGTACAGCATTTAAGGATTTTGAACAAGACCCGGAAAATAGCAGTCTAAGCTCCATGCTTCCATGTTTAGATCGACGATCTTCAGATAAACTGTTGAGAAAAGTTGGATACACTATCCATAAGTTCATTTCTAAGGTTCTAAGTTGATTCATCAATATACATAATATATGAATAATAAATTAAGTATTTAATCTAAATAAAAAATGTGACATTTTTTTTTTTCTTTTCAGTTGAATTCAAGAATGGGGGAATTAATTGTTTTGCTTCCTTTAGACAAAAACAATATGGATTCAGTACAAGCTGAGAAAATATGTAACCCCTTCTCAGGAGCGCCAAATTATAGATATATTCCAGAAAACTGCTCAGAGAATAGCATTCCTGTTGGAGATTTACCAAATGTAAGTAAGCTTATATATTATTATTAAAAATCCATGATTAGAACCCATAAAGAGAGTAGCTTAAATCTCCTAAGGTTAGCAGGACCGATCCAGTTCAAGGAATTAGGGGGATCAAACCATAATTTTGATTAATGAGGGGAGCCAAACTAAAATGTCTTTTTAATTTTTTAACACTAAAAATTGAAATTTTTTGTATATTGGGGGGACATGGCTCCCTCCCTATGTGGGTTCATCCATGAAGGTCAGGGTTTGATCTTTGAAAATTAAAAAAACTTATGATGAGAGATAACTATGAACCTACAGTCAACCTAAAGAATTAGGGGACCAAATCATAATTTTAATTAATGAGAGAGGCCAAACTAAATTTTTTTTTTTTTCAATTTTCTTCAGCACTAAAAGTTGAATTTTTTTTTAAATCGGAGGGCTAGGGCCTCCTTTGATCCCTATGAAAGTACATTTCTGTCTAAAATCAGATTAGTCTCATACCCCAAAAGCGTTTGAGGGCAATCGTAGGAATACGACCAAAAAAAAAAAAAAGGTCGTGATTAAAGCATAAAAAATTACTAAGTTCAAGTTTTTGTTTTCATCGTTATAAGCTTATATTAGGCTTAATTTCTTGAAGAAGCTTTACTTTATGTGATTTGTAGATTATTTCAAGATTCACATGTTATGAGAAGGAGTCTTTTGAATCGTGCTCAAGAGAAGGGAAGTTTATATCTGAAGATCTTTCAAACATGGCTATGGCATATAGTCTTTCAGCCCAGGAAATGTTAAATATATATCCAGATTTAGAGAGGTTGATTAGATGCATCATTATCAAGATTGCTTTCTCAGATATTGTTAATCACCAATGCAAGCCATTTACGGCTTCAATTCGATTATTATGGTCGTCGATGCTCTCTCTTTCCATTATCATGGTGATTTCAATATTAATTTGGGTGGCAAAAGCTTATCAAGAAAGAGGCAGACACTTCTCTACTTGTTCTATTATTCCAGTTCGACCCTAAGAAATTAAGGCTCTGTTTGGCAACAATTTTTGAACTAGCTTTTAAGTCTACTAATTGTATTATTCCAATTAGACCCTGAGAAATTAAGGCTCTCTTTGGCAATAATTTTTGAACTAGCTTTTAGCTCTACTAATTGTAGTATTCTATAACATAGCTTTTATAATAGACGTTGAGGATGAGGAAGCTTTTTATATAACGTTGAACTCTCTAATATTTAGTTTTTAACATTTAACATTTAGCTTTTAATTTTTTTTTTTTTAACAACCATACCCATTGATTTTTTCCTCCGAGTTCGAGTTCAGTAATTAAACAACTAATATCATTTTTTGTTAATTTAAGTAAAATAACTAATTAAACGATTATTTTTATCAAACATTTTCAATTTAAACTATCATATAAACAGCTAATAGCTATTAAAACAGTTAATAAAATAACTAATAACTAATAGCTACTAAAACAGCTAATATTACCGGAGAGACCCTAAATCAGAGATGATATTGCATCAAACCATTAAAAACATGTAGGAATTTGTAAACATTTGGAACAATCTATGGAGGTTTTAAAATGTAAATTAAACCATGAGAAAAGAAAAAGATTCCACGTGAGTGATGTACCAATTTTTGATGGAGAAATGAGACCATACAAATGTAAGGTAATGAATTGGGAGTACCGTGCAAGGGAATTGCTTATTCTGCTCTTATAGCTTAGAATGGAAAAAAAAAAAAAGAAAAAGAAAAAGAAAAAACACATTTCCATTATTACAAAAGGTGGACACTTACGCTATTGGTATGGGGTTTTTTTTTTCCGAAAGAAAAAATGTAACATATTTTTACCACTTTGCCCCCTCTAACTTACATTATTAGTAATAGTTAATTTAATTAATTGATGAAGCGATTCATAAACTCTGTGTTAATTGAAAATTAATTTCATTTGCTTTTATAATTAAAGAATTATGAACTAAAAGTGACTCTTTGATTGATATAACTCAATTTGGAGACAATTCAAATCCAATACTCCTTTTCTTACTAAATTTTTTTTTTTTTTCTAATGTAATTTTATAAGACATAAATTTGCAAACACATTACTTATTACTTAATTAATCATGGATTCTATTTTGAGTGCCTAATAAAATTTGTGTGGAAGAATCTTTCTCTTGACCTAATATATATATACATATATATATATATATATATATATATATATATATATATATATATATATATATATATATATATATATATATATATGTTTTTATTTTTTAATTTAAAAACTTTATTTTGATGCTTAGTTGGTGAGATTCTTGTTTGATTGATTGAGGGGAACTACAGTAACTTATAATTTTAAAACTTTTAAATTTTTGCGTTAAGAAAAAAATTTTCAATAATAAGGTGATAGGAAAAACTCATCTACATTGGACCCTATTCAATAAAATTAAGTATTTTAATAATTATCAATTATTTTATTAGTTTGATTAACATTAAAATGAATTTTAACACATGATAATCTGCTCCCTCCCAAATTTTAAACATTATAAACATACCATCGAACACCATAAATAATATTTTGATTTATTGAAATTGTTCTCCGATCCGGATATATATATATATATATATTAAATTTAATATTAATAATTGACACAAATTAATATATGAATGTTTTTTACTAAAAATGAACATAAATAGTAATAAAAGAGTATCAATTTTTTAAATGATAATCAACTATTGATTGATACATAAATGAGGAATGAATTACGATTAGCATAAGGAAATATTTCCCTAATTTGTTTTCAATATTTATATATTTTCATATATCTAAATTTTTTAAAAGAAAATAATTGACAGATCACGAAGACATGAAAAATATATTTTTTAATATATTTCCCCAATTAGAGTAAACATAGTTCATGTCTTGAATCCTCAAGGAGTAGGTTTCTCCTTCTTTCTTTTCTTCTATTTTCAAAAGAATGAAGCAAAAAAATTAATAAATATCTAAAATTAAAGGCTTAAAATTACTAAATTGGTCAACTAAGCAAGCTAGAAATGCCAAGCCAAAACAGCTTTGGCTTGCTTGTTTTTAGAATTTTAGGTAGTAGTTATATGTCAATAACTCTCTCATGCTTAGGCTGGCAATTGTTTATCATGGAGCAAATTTACCAACTTCTTTTGAATTGAAAAAATTTCATTATTTGGCAAACTTGAGAAAATAATTGGAATGCAAAATGAATAATATTTTTTATGTGAGTAACCCATTTTTAATTATTAAGTATTCATAAGCTTAATGACAAAAAAAAAATTATTTTTGACCATTTTTATAATTTTAGTCGATTTTTATAATTTTGGCAATAGATTTTTTGCACAAATTAATTTGTTCCGATTGAAGCTTCCTCCAGAGTCCAGCCCATTAGAATTTTACTGACTCTGCGTTAGTGGCCCCACGCCTTAACGCGTAAGTTCCAACAAAATGCAACCACATCCGCTTTGTCGTTTACAATAAAAGGCAAAATAGACGACTTTTTAAATATAATAAAATTAAGAGTGATTTAATTAAATTATTATTTATTTTAAAATAAAAATATTTTGTGAAAATAATTATTTTATCAAATATTAAAATATATTATTTATTATTTTTTAAAATATTCAAATCGATTTATATTTTGAGATAAAATAATTATAATTTATATTTTAATATAAAAAATAATTAATTGAAGACATTGCGTGTGAAAATAAAAGAATTGATTAAAATTATAAAATAGTAAAAATTTAAGATTTTATTAGATGTTAAGCCTTATTTGTGCAGAGAAGGATAGTGAAAATGGGAAGTAAGTAGCTTAGATTTTAATTGGCTACTATATCTTCACCGGATGTATGTATATAAGTAATTACACATGACAATAAAAGACAAAAAAAAAATAATAATATAATAGGTAATAAAATTAACCTATTTATAATATAATATTACGTCTGTTCTATAATATTTATCACATTTATAATTTACGAAGTAATAAATATTTTTTTTTCATATTTACTCTTTATATATGACCAATAATTATTACTTTTATTTAATATTTTTTTTAAAGAATTAGTATTAAATAAATGGTAATATAGTCAATTTACTTTAATCGCATCCATTAAGCTAGAATTAACGAGACACCTTTTAAGATGGAATATTAAAAACTACTAACTCAATTATAGTTAAATTTAACCCAATTTAATGGAAAATACTATATATATATATATATATATATATATATGGATCCCATCAATGGCAATATCAACAAGCGTACGGACACAAAAAATAGACTATAGTTGTAAAAAAAAAAAAGATTAAGTTCTCTGCCACAATTATTAAAATCAAAAGAATTGATTAAAATTGTAAAAATAGTGAAAGTTCAATTTTTTTTTTTTTTTTTAGCCTTTTAAGAAGTAGATGAATAAGTTTCTATAGTTTCCAAAATGTCAACTAATTAGTGATTCCATCTATTAAAACCACATTCTGCAGTCAACCATAAATAGAATATCCCAGAATTAAGGGAGAGAATAAAATCTAAAGGCAAACGTATTTTTTTTTTCCTGATATATGCATTTTAATAAAAGGAAAAATTACTATTTGGTTTCTATAATTAGATAACTACTTCATAACCGTTTTCATTCTATTAGCAATAAGATAATAAATGAAATAAACATCATATACTTGTTGATATAATTTAAAAAATATAGAGAAAAAAATAATTAGTTTTGAGGAATTATATAGATTAAATATTGCATTCGTTTTACTTTAATATTAATATTTCTTTTTTTTTTTATAAAAATTAAGAACACTATCAGAATACATTAAGTTTTTAAAATATAATGACTAAATTAGGCTTTTTAAAATTGAGAACTGCTTATTTAAATTTACTACAACACTTATGCTAATTTTATTTCATATTAAAGTACTCTTATAATTAGTACTTCCATTTTATTTTTTCATTCATGATACAATGAAAACTTTCAGTCACGTATATTATCAAAATTTTAATTTAATTACAATTAAAATAATAATAAAAAAGAAAAATAAATATAAACGTAAAATAAATTATACATAATAAGCAGGGTAAAATTGAAAAATAATTTATCAATATATCTTCAAAATCCTAAATAACCATTTAAAGCAAGATATCTCTTTATTACTATTAAATTTAATATTTAAAGTGGACTGAGGGAATAGTAATTTTTAAATTAATATTTTTCTATAATAATTAGTAAAATACAAAAACTATCTCCTAAGTCGAAATAATAGCCAATAATACGTGTAAGAGTAAGAGGTTGCCTTCTTGACTATAAAAGAATGTAAAAAATCCATTGGATACTCAAAAAAGAAAATAAATCCAAAGTTCAAACATATGTCGCGGAAGCAAAGCAAGAAAATTAAGGAGCCAAATCCATCATTAGTCATTCATTCCCGTGTACCATTTGTTTGTAGATAAATCGAATGAGGTACGTCCTTCAAGTCCCAGAAACAAAATCACCAACGAACGCTAAGTAATAGTATAAAATAGCATTTTTGGTCTCCAGTCATCATCAATCGTCAACCTTTTTAGATCCAAATTGAACCAGAAATCAACTACCCAACTTCTTTTTTTCTCTTCTTTTGACCTCACGGAACTTACTGGATTGTTTTTTGATTGAAAGGTTTTATTTTTTCTCGTCTTGAATCATATAGTGTAGTGGGTTTTGGAGTATGGATTGCCCGGTTTGTTAAGTTAGTTTTGTTACTAGACCCATGTCTGCAAATTCGGTTCAACTTATGGTTTGTATTTGGTCAGGTAAGTTGTTTTTACTTTGGTCTTTAGTTCTTTAGTTTTTCTGCATGTTTCGTGTTTTATTTGGATACAGCTTTTTTGTTTTTAAATCTTCCTTTTATTTTGTTTTTATGTTTCTGGTGCGAACATTAGATGTCCGGGTTTATACATTGCACTGGGGATTCTCACTTGATCTTCCCTACGGGACTGAGCCTTTTAGTTGTCCTTTTTAAATGAATTAGAAGCGACTATGTGGGTTTTGATCTTTCATCAGTGAAGTGATTGTTCTACTGGTTTTGTAAACTTCCATTCTGTTTTCAGATAATGAACCCGATTTTCAGAAAATTGGATTTTTTGATGAATTTGTTAGCAATCCAGCAATTGCGATTATGAAGTTAGAAAGTCAGATTTATCAATTCTAAAATGATTGCTTTAGAGTATTATGAATTCACGAAGATAATTCTTGAAGTCATAATCCTGTTCTGTAGTTTATTGTGAAATAATTCAAGTAATTGAAAATTTTATGGCTTTTGTTTGGTCGGGTTCGTTGGATTTCCATATATTTATATTTTGTGAACTGCAGCAATATCTTGGAGATAAAAAGAAGAGAGAAAATGAGGATGAGGAACAAATACAGGAAATCAACTACTTTCAATTGCAATGCAGGAAGCAGATGTTCTGTGTCTGCTGTGGTGTGCAGCCTGGTCGGATTTCTACTTTTCCTTAACTTATACACCCTCGTTAGCCACAATGGTGGAAAGGGTGGAGAGATTCAATTTCGTGAAAGCCATCACCCTCTCATTCGTGAACTTGAAGAGGTGGAGGAGGAGAACATCCAAATTCCCCCACCAAAGGGTAAAAGATCTCCACGCGCTGCAAAACGAAGACCTAAGAGGACAAGCACACTGATTGATGAATTTCTTGATGAGAATTCACAGCTTAGGCGCACATTCTTTCCTGATATGAAAAAGGCTATAAATCCAACTAGCGATGCTGAGAACGGTAGTCACTATTATTATCCTGGGAGAATTTGGTTGGATACTGAAGGAAATCCCATTCAAGCTCACGGAGGAGGTGTTCTATATGACGAGAGATCAAAGAACTACTATTGGTATGGAGAGTATAAAGATGGACCTACTTACCATGCACATAAAAAAGGAGCAGCACGGGTAAATTAGTTATTTACATTATCTCTCAATAAATTTAGCCAGATTTTCAGTATCATTTCATATTCCTCAGTAGAATTTTGTGCATGGTTCACATCTCCAGTTGCAATTATTTTTTTACCTGTGCTGGGATAATGTAGCTAATGCTTGTTAATGATGTTTCATCTTTTATGTATCATTCACTGTTTGGAAGCTTAAATTTGCAAAGAAATTGTCTTTGACACTGACTTACTAAAATCCCAAGTCCTATACTGCTATCTAGATATGGAATCCATTTACCACACTAAAATTGGATTCTGATCTTGATATCTGAGTAAAATTAGTTTCAACTTTTATTGTCACTCCTTGGATTCTGCTCTTTTCTTCGGCTTTATAAAATCATGTGCCTGGAGATGGAGGTTGTTATAGAAGATAATAAGCAAGTGAAAGTTTTTCTCTCTTATTCTGGTTTGCTTCCCATTATCTTAAGTTTGATTAAGATTGGATATCTTCAAGCAAGCATGGGACATAGAAATTCTTATGGTTGCTATTAATCAAAGTGCAATATTGATTTATTAGAAAGGGATTCATTTCTGAGTATCGTGTTTGACTGCATAATGAACTGCTATGTAGATGAGTATGTTTTAGAATTCAGATCTAATTTGAAGCTGGCAATTGCCAAAAATATCCACGTTGATGCCGCATATGTTTATTATCTGTCTTCTTTGATTTAATCATGGGACCTTTTTATCCTAAATAGTCTAAGCCCTTGAAAGATGATCGTTACTTGACTTTTATCACTTATCTAATTACATCATGTCCTAGAAACCCCGTTGTCCAGATGATTGCCCAATTTGCTCCCACATATACACAACACGGCTCTGATCACATGCTTTCACCTTATTTCCATTACTAAGATGTAAGCATTTGACTGTTGCTCTTGAGACATCTTGGCTTGCACGTCATGTCAATTTCTGGAATATGCAATACCAATCCATTCTTATCTATTCTAATTCCAGAACTGTCTCTATTGGTGAGCACTCTTAGAGACCAAGGTCCAATTGAAATTGATGGAACTTTTGGAAGAACTGTATATAATAGTTGTTCTCAACATGAATATGCCATTTAGTATCGGTTTGGCTTCTTGAAGGAGGTTTTGTGCTCTTTTGATGAGTTGTAGCGTTTCTATGCTCAGAACCTGGCAAGGCACTACAAAAAGGGATTGCGGTCAGTTAACTAGGCGATGTCTTCCCCAATTAGGTTGGCTTCTGTCATCTAAATTCCGATCCTTATTCTAATTTGATAGCTTCAAGAAATGAAATGGGCCAAGTAACTCCTATTAACTGAGTGGCAATGGTGAATTAATTTGGGTAGAAATCATTGTAGCCTAAGAGAGTATGAGAATAGAAATCACTGCTTGACTATCAAGCTGCAGTGGAAATGATTGTGATTATGTTGAAGAATGGATATCCCTTATGAAGCCTGTAAAGTTGTGATAGCTAATCAGATCCACATTGATTCGGTCAGCAAATTGATATTTATTTCCTAATCCACTATTTTTCAACACTTTGCACAAGCTAGTCTGTCCTTGAAATTTACTTGATCCATCATTCTTGCAAATGCATCATGTGGAAAAACACCTACTAATCATAAAGGCTGCACAATCTTCTCCCTCAATGCAATAGATGTCTTAAAGTAAATGCCTTATCTTCTTATTTCCATGCATAAGATGTAAACTGTTAAGAGATATAGAACTTATTTTTTTAGCTTTCATATACCAGGATAAATTTTTAGATTAAGTGATTCCTAATTGTGGTTTGCATCCTCTTTGACCAATTGGTCCAAAGTAAGAATTTTCGGTACTCATATTATAATTACACATTCAGCACAAAATATAAGTTGCCCTGTCGTGTCTGCTTATTTAAGCCCAGTAGACTTTCACATAAGAGGGCAATGCTAGATCCTTAGCCTCATCCACAAGCCAAGGATTTTAGGTTAAGTGGTAGTGTTTAGTTAGAGTTTACTTTTTCTATATAGTTCTTAAACCTTTCATAAGAAGTTTCGAGTTTGATCTTGTATCCCTATCTTGTGAATTGAGTTTCTAAACAACGCAGAAGGGAGGCTATGCTTGCCCACACATTCAAGCCCTGGGATTTCGCGCAGGGGCTTGTTAAGGCATGATTTTAATCTTGGATCCTCAAATACAGAATTCATGCTTTTAGATCATGTGGTTTTCCAGTATAACCATTTTGCTTTTGCTTTTGTTTTTAAGGCATATTTGCTTATTTTTCTCAGGATATTTAGATGGAATTAGTAACTAAATCATCTTATATTAGAGGGAGATAAGTCATTAAATCATCTCATGTCATGCAATTTTCTTGAAGCAAAGGAAGTTTACCTTATTATCTTATTTCTCTTTCAACAGATTCATTTTTTTTTAATATTTTAGAATTTGATACTAACATACTTATCTGAAATAAGCTTGAATTCTATAGAAGGGTTAGTATTGGTATTTTTATTTACGATGAGATACTCTTCAAAAAAAAAAAAAAAAGATTGTATTTTGAAATTTCAAATATGGCCTTTGACTTATTGTGGTGGATCTCTTGAATTTTTAAAATGATAATTTAAGTTTAAATATCATACTGAACATCTTTTGTGCTGTATTTTGAAAGTGTATAGTGCAGTCATGCTTTTTAGGTATATCCATGAGATGTTAATGAATGAAATATCCTTTTGATTTTCTTATTATGCATCTAAAACAAAATCAATGTTCTATCAATTGGTGTATCTTAAGAAGGAAAATAGGAAGGAAATGGATTTAGCCTGCATATAAGTTAGATTCATTTCCTTCATTAAACATGTTTATATCCCACCCACTTTTTTTCACTAGATAAGCCTTCATCCTCTCTTCCCTTCCTCTATTTCAAAAATAGCTATTCTGTCCCTTCTTGTTGTTTTCTCAAATCGGTCTAAAGGAGCTATAGTGCTTGTAATTGTTGTCTCGAACTATTCATAGACTGTTCACTGAACTTTTGTCCAATTCTTGAATGATTTTTGATGTGTTAACAGTCTATAGCATTTTTATCATTTTATTCAGATTTTTCTGAACGATGGAATTATCTAATTACAAAATTTTGCTTTAATCATTAGCAATTGAAGGTTTTTTTTGAATGTTCAAAATCTTTTTAAGTCCAAACTTATGACTTGGTGTAGTTCTGGTGACATCTAAAGTGTATAAAAGTGTCATGAAATGTATGTGAATCCATTCCATTGTACCATTTGTGATTGCACCGCATGATGGTGGTTATTAACCTAAAGAGTTTGAGAAAGGTAAATAAGCTGCTAAATCAAGTCAATATAATTTTTAAGACTGTGAATTGTGATGTTGGATTTTAAGCAATCTGGATGAAAGCATATCAAACACGTTTGAAACATGAATGTCGGGATCAGGTTTGTCATGCTATAACTTCTATTTTGTTATGTCCGACTCTATACACATTTTATGTTTATATGATTTGCCTCATGCTGTCATTAGCCTTCTCCCTCTCTCTCTCTCTCTCTCTCTCTCTCTCTCTCTTGATTTTCTTTTCTGAGATATCTTCTTATTAGCACGCATATCACGGTTTTTATCCTTCAATTAATCTGCATATATCCTCTATCACTTAGGGTCTTTGTATACTCTTTCATTCAGGTTGACATCATAGGAGTTGGTTGTTATTCCTCCAGAGACCTCTGGACATGGAAAAATGAGGGGATCGTATTGGCAGGAGAAGAGACAAATGAAACTCATGACCTCTATAAATCTAATGTGCTTGAGAGACCAAAAGTGATCTACAATGATAAGACAGGACAGTATGTTATGTGGATGCATATTGACGATGTCAACTATACCAAAGCTGCTGTTGGTATAGCCGTTAGTGATTTCCCAACTGGTCCTTTCGAGTACCTCCGCAGCAAACGGCCACATGGATTTGATAGCAGAGATATGACAATCTTCAAAGATGATGACGGTGTGGCATATCTTATATATTCATCCGAGGACAATAGTGAGCTTCACATTGGACCACTTACAGACGATTATCTTGATGTCACACATGTTATGAGAAGAATTCTTATTGGACAACACCGGGAAGCACCGGCCCTATTTAAGCATCAGGGAACTTACTACATGATCACATCAGGGTGCACTGGCTGGGCACCAAATGAAGCCCTAGTCCATGCAGCTGAATCAATCATGGGGCCATGGGAAACTATGGGAAACCCATGCATTGGAGGGAACAAAATGTTTCGTCTTGCAACTTTTTTCGCACAAAGCACATTTGTAATTCCTTTGACTGGGCTTCCAGGTTCCTTTATTTTTATGGCAGATCGGTGGAATCCTGCCGACTTGAGGGATTCAAGATATGTATGGTTACCTTTGATAGTTGGGGGACCTGCCGATCGGCCACTCGAGTTTAATTTTGGATTCCCAATATGGTCAAGGGTATCAATTTACTGGCATAGGAAGTGGAGAATTCCTTCTGTGGGAAGATGGTAGATATGAAAGGTTTATTCATTATTTAGTGTAATATGTAAGAATGTTCTTCGCTTATTCTTTCACTGGTTTATTGTGATTGCCTCTGTAATTGCAGGAGTTGCTACTTGTAGTCATTAATTCGTGTTCAGGGGATGTTAATGTTAGCATTCAGGAGGAATCATAAAAAAAAATAAAAAAAAATAAAAAAATAAATAAAAAAAAAAAAAAAAGGAAAGGAAAATACAAGAAACTCAGAATTTTTGCTAATAAACTTACTTCACAGAGTTACAGTTGTTATAGTTGCTGTCTGCATCAGTAATCTGGGTTTGTGTTTAAATATATACTTTATTAATAATAGCTGATGCTTTCTTTTTCTGAATCTATCAGGTTTCTGTTGTTGACAATCTAAAATGGGTGGAATTTGAATCAGGATTAGAATGTTTATATATGGAGCTGAAAGAGAATCATTGCCAATGTAGAGTTTATGACCCACACTTCAATTTCTCCTGCACTTCTGCCAAGATCCTTAATTCCTGGTGTTAATTACTTCTTTTGTGCTAAAATATAAATTGTTTTAGGGTGAGTATTTTGTTTCACAGTATAAGATGTTTCAAGTATTTTAAAGAACAATTTTTTTTTTCAATTTTACTTTTTAAAATATAAATTGTTTTAGGGTGAGTATTTTGTTTCAAAATATAAGACGCTTCGAGTATTTAAAGAACAATTTTTTTTTTCAATTTTATTTTTTATCTGTAGTAGATATAATAACTATCTTCATAAGTTACCATTATTTTTTAAAATCATCTTTGATTTTATTGTAATTTAACAATTAATTACTTTTTTAATTCTCATGTAAAAACTTTAAGCAATTTTTATATTGTGGAGGGAGGAAGTAACTTTTGCACCAAATTCAAAATATAAAATTTGAAGTTAACAATCATTTTATTTTATTTTTTTGAAATTATAATCTTTTTTACTTCTAAAATAAAAAAATTTAAAATCAGAAATGGAAAAAGCTAAAACAATTGCAAAAGTCGAAAAACAATTCATTTTTGTTGTAATTTTCTTCATCTTTTAGGACACGATTGATTTTTTTCCTGTTTCTATTTTTATTATTTGAAAACATTGTAACTTGGACATTTTAACACGTTTTTTACATTAACCTTTGGAGTATTGAAAAAAAAAAAAAAAAAAAAAAACAGAATGAAGCTTAGATTTATTATCCAGTTATACGTGTACTTACTGTTAAATTATATTTTGTTATGTAGAAATTTTAATAGGTCCTTTTTGTTCACCAAAAGAGATAAATTGAAAATAAATTTAAAGAAACTAATTAAAAAAAACATCATTAAAAAAAACAACGAAAACTAGTTAATTGATTGAAAACCTATCTTTCATTATCACGGAAAAAAAAATGTTGGATAAAATAAGAAACAGATACCATTTTCTTTGGCCAAACGTTGCATTTCACCAAAAGAGTTGGTCCCCATTCCTTCCCCCCATCAAAACGTTGATGACTCCTCACTTTAATTCTTTTAAAACACCTATTAATATTACAAAATTAAAGAGTTTGACAACAAGCTTTCCTGCTTCTTATTTTATTTTAGGATTCCTTCTCTCTTAATCAGAGGTCTGGAATTCGAGCCCCAATGTGAAGTTTTTTTAAATATTCGAGAAGAAACGTTTTGTCTCCTTTGCAGGCCTATCCAGCACAAATCTGGATTAAAAACAAATTGTAATGAAGATTTTTTTCTTTTTTACATGAAAGTACTTATCAACAAGAAAGGTTGAATACTTTCTTCTCAATTTTAAAGAATTATAACATCTAAAATTTAGGGATTTAAGTTTTATATATTTAAATATATGTGTTCAAATTAATAAATTTATTTTTCTACTTAATTCTCCATTAAAATACCAAATCGAGAAAATGACTTGGGTGTAGTATTTAAATAAAATTATTCTAATAATGATGACTTCAGATTTTAAATTTCAATGACACGCATACTCGAATTTACAATCTCCAACATAGTTAAAATCACTCTGTTGCTTTTTGGTATTTGAGTCTAGATTCTATAATTTATAAAGGAAAGAATAAATAAGTTATAAAAGCTTCTGTTAAAATATTTTAGAAATTATTTTATGTATTATGTGAAGCTTATGCATTCATATTTATAAAATTGGATTATTCAAAGAATAATAGCAATAGAGGAAACAATTATTAAATGTATATAGATGGTTAAAAGTTAAAACTTGCATTCTATTTATGCATCAGCTTAATGAAATTCATGTGTTAAAGATTTTAGTTCAACATGAAAGCTTTTCCTTTATTTCAATTTATTTATTTGCTCTTAACTATGTTCTTAATTATCACTAAAATGATAATATAATATAATTTTAAAAATTAAAAATAAAGTAGTTAATTATAATAAAAAAATAGGGATAAAATTATTATTTTTTCATTATTTTACGAGAGAATATTCTAGTACTAATTAATCTTTAATTTTTAAAAATATCATTTTAATTTTCGCTAATTAAAAAAAGAATAATATATATTGTATTAGCGATAAAACTTATTTTACACGAAAACTTAAATTATCTATACAATATCCCGAATTAATATGCTCTTGATTTACATCCAACTCAATATGAATAACTTAAGTAAAAAAAATCGGGTGAAGACATTTATAAAACTATACAAATATACAATGGTAACAGCATAAACTAAGAAATGGAAGTACAGGTAGAAAGTAATCATATTGATAAATAATTAGTAATTTATATTTTATATATAATATATAAAAAATGAAATGGCACTTTTTAAAAGATGTATCTTTAATTAACAGCTTTGATCAACTTGTTTTTGACCTGCCCCATGAAGAATTGGTCCCATTGGAAAAGATACATTACAGAGACAGCTAGCTGGTCATGGTCAATTGTAGAAAAAGAAGCTAAAGCTTTAAGCTAAAGAAGAAGAAGAAAGTATGGGCCAAATTAAAAAATAATAAATAAAAAAAAATTGTACCCAGTCTGCAAACATACGTAAAGAAAAAGATATGTAAATAATTTAATAAAAAAAGCTTTAAAATAATTAAATTAAAAAATTAAAAAGAAAAAAGTTGGCAGTGTGCAATGGGGAAGGAGGAGGAGGCAAGTCTCATCAAAAGATTAAGATGTAAACCCTAAAAAGAAGTTCCATTATAATTCTCCTTCTTCTTTTTTTTTTTTTTTTTTTTTAAAAAAAAGATTTATTTCAAGAGTATTTTTGGTCACTTATGGTGTTGGTGGTAGGGGCCATTTTTTATTTATTTATTTATTTTTATTTTCTGTTTGTTTAAAGCTTTTTAACTATTAAAGATGAATTATAGGTTTAAAAAAAAAAGGAAAAGGAAAAAAAAAAAAAAAAAAAAGACCATATCAAAGCATCATGCTGGCCACTAATGACCAAACACCTTTTTACGAGATTCTCCAAACATGCCCTAACCCAGTTGCCGTCCTAAGATTCTAAGGACCCAATTTAGATAACGACTTTTTTGTAATATATTTTGTAATTTTATTATTTAAGATTATTGTTAATTAAAAATTAATCCTCAATTTAATTACACCTATCGGCTTATATCACCAAATTAATACCAACCCCATTCATATTTGTACTTATGCAAAGAAATTAAAATTTAATTAGCTAACACCAACCATTTTAGTTAAGAAAATACTATATCTCATGGCTTCTATTACCTGCTTTTTGTCTTAATCATTCTCTTAATGCTAGGTTACAATTAGACTTAATGGAGCAGGCTACTAAGGGTCAAAGTTGGAATATTATAATAATTACACATTTTTCTTGTTACGAACATTCCGATAATATCTATATTTCTTAATTAGATAGCTTTTCAATTAATAATATAATATCTTAATCACCCTATAAAATAATGTTTCATTCCCAACTTGACCAACCAATTCAATCAATCCCTTTTTGGCTTAATTGTTACCGATTCAATTCAATAAATGTTTAATTTATTGTTGAAAAAAATATTAAGTACATTACGCGAAATGAAAAATTAATAAAATTATAATATTTCTATGAAATATTAAAATTTTAATACGATGTTTTTATCTTATAGTTATAAAGAGAGCTCATAATTAATCTATTTTCATAAAATAAAAATAATCACAAAAAAATTGAACAAAATATTAATGAAAATTAATTTACTTGGATATTCATTCCTATTCAAGTCAAAACAATCACTTAGCTTTTTTCCCCTCCCTATCATCATGCACCTCTCACCCCCAACAAAGACATACCAGCACGTGCCAAAAAAACACATCACACGTGCCGATCACTACAGCAAACTTTGATTTTAAAAAAAGAAAAATATAAAAAAATAAATTCAAAAGAAAAAACATCACCAATCAATCAAGGCCTCCACGCACTAGCCCACACTACCGGTTGATCCTTCCAGCATAGGAATATTCCGGCGTCGTTACACTGTGTCATTGACCAACCTTCTTTATACCTTCGCAACAGAGCGCGTACATCATCACATACTTCATCACTAAACGAAACAGGACTAAACCCACATGCATGCAAGCGTGAAGACCAGCGCGTGGCCGTTTCACGCCGTTCAATTGAATCGGACGGTGCACATGCAACCAAGTCAACTATAGCACGTCCAGCAACTCTCTCTAACATCAACCTTTCATTACTTGTTCTTGAAAAAGTTTCTTCTAATGACTCAAAATAAACCCTAAACCATCTTAAACATTCTTGAAAACCCCTTACAAACTCTAATCCATCAATACCCACATCAAGATCAGCTTCTTCTTCAACAATAGTAATAATTCTTGGTTGTAATCTTCTAAAACTTGATATGATATAATCTCTACGGTTACCAACTGAAGTAACTGAATGTAAAGACCCTACACAGTTTATAGCTAAAGCTTCATCTTCTTTAATATCCAATTCCGATAAATTTAGGTCACATAAATCGCCAAAATGGTGTATGAAATTAAATTTAAATGGGACACCCATTAATCTTGCAAATTTTTCCATTCTATTTCCAATTTCTTTCATTACCTTCTGGACAGAAGCTAAGCCACCATTACCACCACCACCGCCTGCCGCGCCAGTTTTGGTTGCGACTATGGTTGTTAGCCTTAAATGTGGTGTTTCATCAGTGCGAGTTGCTAGGGCTTCTAGCAACGTAGGCCATTGAGTGCAATAAGTGTTACTAATATCAATAATATGCAATTTACTTTCTCCTTCCAAAGCTTCCATAAGTGCACCATTACAAGAAACGTGACCGAAAGTAGTCCAAGGACTCACCTCTTGATATTTCAATACCATTTTTCTCGTAGACTCAAAAGAGCATGTTTTATCCGATGCAGAAGCTAGAGTACGGTAACATCTTTCGCCAGAGTCAGTCATCCGGCTAAACAAAGCTTGAAGAAAATAAGAAGCAAGTTTTGAATCAATATCTCCATAAGGTGAGCCAAGTTCATTAAGCATCCACATAAGTTGTTGAACGCGCGCGCTATTCTTATCCGCTATGGCACGAGCAGTTTCGAGGAGAACATCGGATGCCCACTTGCCGGAAAATTCAAAGTTGAGATCATGAGAAGGGGAGAAAGAGAAATCCGGCGATTCGAGGGGTTGAGTTGTAGGAGTAGGAGTAGGAGTAGGAGTAGGAGTAGGATGGTGTTGATGGTGATAAGGAAAGTAGTGTCTAGAAGAAGAAGAAGAGAAGTCTTCTTCATCCATGAAAAAGTTGAAGCATTCTTCGTCTTCTTGTTGGTAGTGATGATGGGTATTCTGTCTAGAGGATCTAGAGCTGCTAGAAGTTCTGCTAGTAGAGTTATTGAACGATTGATCAGATTGTTGAAGACTAACTAGTCTAAACAAGGTATCCATAACAATTTAATAGCAAAGAAAGAAAAGAACCACATCAATAGATATATACCTTGGATTCTTGAGAACCCTTTTTTTGTTAGAGGAGAAGTTGTAGAGGTAGAAGAAGGGGAATGTTTGTGTTTTTAAAAGTGGCTAATTGTGGGGATGAAGAAAAGAATGAAAAAAGAGAGAAGGATAGGATCTTGATGAATCTTTAATTTGGGTTTGTTTCTTTTAATAGTTTTGCTTAAGATATATAATTAGAGGAAGAGAGAAAGATAGAGGAATCCAAGCATGTATAAATATGCTTTTCTTTTGCAGCAATCGATGAAATTGGAGTATGACTTGGTTTTCTTTCCTAGCTCATATCTTTTTTTAAAATATATATATATATATATATAACTAATAAAAAACCGTTAATATTTAATATGTGTGGTTGACTGAACGGAAGTGAATTACATTTTACTTGTATAGTTAGAATTTAAATTTCTATAACAATTGTTAGAAGGATTTTAATTGAATATTACTAAATGTGAATTAATTAGTCAATCTACATACGCACATAAAAAGTGAAATCACTCTTCATAAAATAATTAGAGTTTTTTTTATCATAATATATTTATAATTTGAAAAGAATTTATTTACAGCGGTATATAAGAACATTTATACACCAAATCAATTAAAATAAATTTTCGGTTGAAATATCCATTCACTAGGAAACAAGAGGATAATTAAGATATGCACAATTTTTAAAAATCTTTTCACATATTGGGTTTGTGTGTGGGTGGACCATGCATGGTGAAAGCAAATTTTATCCTAATAGTTTAATAGTTGAATATTATTTCATTTTGTTATTTAATTAAAATTTCAATTTATTTGTACACCAGATTATAGCTTAATAGTAAGTTTATATACTGTCGGACAATAGATCTAGGTTTAAACTTTCTCCTCCCCAATAATAAAGAAAAAAATTCAAATTAATTGAACCTTTTTAGTGTTAAACCTTAGTTAAGGTTGGAATTCAATTAAGCAATTACTTACTTTTTTTTAATTACTTAAATTCTAGATAAATTTTAAATTGATCAGTTGTAATTGAGATGTAATTTTCGCATTTTAATTGACATAATTCTCTCAATGAAATCATAAAAAAAGAAAAAGAAAAAGAAAAAAAAAAGAAAGCTAAAACCTTGCAAGTAGAAGTCCTATTCTGACAAAAGATGAAGGAAGAAAATAAAGGTAACAAGGTCAAGATCAGCATATAGACATAGTTAGTGGATTAGCTTTATATATATATATAAATGAAAGAGAAAGAGAAAGAGAAAGAGAAAGAGAGATAAGTTATAGTGGGAGCAGGCGTGCCATATGGGTTTTGGAGAGAGAGAAGAGTAAAAGCTGCCGGCGTGCATCATCATCATCAAACCCACCAATACAACACAGCACATATCTTATTGCCTCCTAATCCCTCTCCAAACACTGCCAAAATTCCCTCCCCACCACTTTCTTTTTCTTTCTTTTCCTTTCTTTTTTTACTATATAACACATAAAACATTTCATACAATACTTAATACCCTATTCCACTAATACCAATATGTACTCTTCCCAAATATCTAGGGCATGCTTTGCTTCCTCTCTTTCTTTCTTTCTTTCTTTCTTTCACCTTTTCTTTTCTTTTCTTTTCTTTTCTTTTCTTTTTCCCACATCATCATCTATATACTATATAGAATACACATTACCCACAAGTTATATACGCCATTGCTCAAGATTCATGCATGGTCCTACTGTAGCTAATCTCTTGTCAGAAACCTTATATATGACTCGAGAGGTTGAGGATGTCCTATATATATATCCCCTCGTTTTTAAGTCAATCTTCATACCCCAAATTTGATTGTTTCATAATAATTATGATTCTTGACCTTTTATTGTCTCTACCTCGTTGTCCTCAACTACTTCAACCTTATTTCTCTCTACAAATTATATCCTTCTGTGTATATATATATTTTTGCTATTGCCCTATACATAGCTAGGAGGCACAAACATAGTATTTTGTTTTCCAGAGTCAGCTTATATAAACTCATCAAAATGTTTCGATTTAATGGTTTAGGATAACTATATTTATATTTTTTGGGGGGCTTTTGTTTTTTTATTTATTATTTTATACTTCTTACTTTCACTTGATTGAGTTTTAAATTCAAATTTTTATGATTTTAGAACCGCCTGTAACAATCAAATGTGATCGTCGGTGATTTTTATGTGTATGTAAATTATGCATGTATAGCCAGTAAAATTAATCCTAACTAGGTATATATACATGCATTATTTCGATCGTATCGAAATAGGTACATAAACATTTTTTTGTCTGTATACGTATTTTTACGCTTGAGCTAAGAATGGTATAAGGGTGTATATATAATTATTTAATTGATGGTATTTGATTATGTTTTCCTTGGTTTTCTTCAACAATCATTAGTAAAACTCCATGTGTGTGGATTCTTTGTCTTTTGCAGCTGCAAATTTTCTTGGGAACCATCATTTGCTTGCAGAAGCAACTATATATATGGGACATTACCCAACTTCCTATGTTACCTGTCCAATGGCACCAACGGTCGCGGAATGTGGAACGGTAAAAGGGTATTTTGGTAATTAAAACATCCAATTGTTACTATTTTTGTACTGTAAAGATTTCTGCTTGGATATACTAAATTTATACACAGTTGCATGCGGAGCTAAAAATATTCTTTTTACTGCAACCTTTCATTAAATAAACTTTGATATACCTTGAAATGAGATTTAGTTCTATGGATAAAGAAAATTACTTGTAATTTACCGATAACAATCAAATTAAATATACATATATTTTAAAATATATAAATAATAATGGTAGCAGTAATATTATTAATATTAATATTAGTATTTTACCCTTTCTATTGGTAAACAAAATCTAGAAAAAAAATTTTAACTATTCAGATTCCATAAATAATTTTTGAACTATGAATAAATTTGAAAAATTAGATATACACTGTTTAAAGGAGTGAAATGAAAAATTATAAATTTTTATGTAATTATTTTTGTAGATATATAATATTTAAATTATTAGATAAAGTTATAAATTTTTTTTTTTTTGATATTTTACCTAATAAAAATTGAGATCAAATCTCAAAATCATCCCATATAGTATACTTTTACTAGTTTGAATGGGCATCTCTTTATTTGAAAAAAAAAATTCTTTAAATATGAGCAGACAAAGATAATTGTCTAGACCTAATGTAGATATAAATTTTCCTTAAGGATTTTAATTTATAAAAATTTTATGACAACTTATAAATATGATTATGTTTATAAAATTTTCCAACTCCATAATATATATATTTTTCTATAATTAGAGGCCCAATGAACCATAATAACATTGTGGGCCACACAACCGCCCACTCTCTATATTTTCTACAAAACGTAAGAAGACTAATCAGACAAAATCTGATTAACACTCTATAATAATTCTGAGATTATATATATGATAAGAAGCCATAATAGAATGTAATCAATTGTATTTTAAAAATAATTAATTAACCATTAATTAATTAATATATAAGCAAATGAGATAAGACAATATATGGAGGCTTAATTCAAGGGGTATAATTTATATACTGAATTTATTATTAATTGTATGTTCTAATAATAGTATTCTAATTGATAAAATAAAAAGAAAGAAGGGAATAAATGAAACGTCATTGCCTCAATTATAATATAAAGGGACCGATCAACAATAGCATTTTTAATGAACTGTTATATTTTGAAACCTGAAATTGTTACTATTAATATCAGAGATGAAAAAAATATCATAAGGGTAAACCGGAAAAGAATAACTCATGTGGGAGAAAAAATCAGAGAAAATGGGAAAAATAAACCGGAATAAGTTTTTTCTGATGTGGCATGATGCCATTAGAGCATCAGTCACAAACTTAAAGGTCCCAGTGGAGTGAAATGGTCCCATCTCTCCCTTTCAAAAGCCATTATCATTGCAACTAATTCTCCTTACTTGTTCTTTTCCTAAAACAATATTATCTGATGATGCTAATTTGAAGTTGTTAACCAAAACTGTTTTATTAATTAATGGTTAGAGGATGAATTTGCATTGCGTGATTAGAGAGCTCTAGCTATTTAATTAATTATTAAATAAAAATTTAATTATTATTAATTTAATTAAATAGAGCAGCGAGGGAAGCATGGAAGAAGGTAATAATTATTATTTAATAAGTCTAAACAACCTTCTTTAATTTGTTAATTCTGGCATTACTATGTCGCTTTCAGGTTTACTGCCCAACACTTTGGGCTGAAAAAAGGAAAAGGAAAAGGAAAAACATAAATTGCGATGGGAAGCAAGAATTTTCTGTCTGTCTTTCTGATGTTAGTTTAACCTTTTGCTTTCATGTTGACAAAATGATTATTTATTTATTTATTTTATATATATAGCATTTATTATTTTATATTATTTATTACAAAAAAAAATTCAAAACATTTATATAACTAATCTGATATTATTTTTATGCTAAGTTTTCACTTTTTCTTGTTTTCTTTTTATTAATATAAGTTTATTTTAAAAAATTGCATTTCAAAAATTTTTATTTTGAAATTTGTTATATACTTTTTTTTCTTTGAGATTGTAAGTTGAAACTCAATTATTATTACGAAATATTTATTTTCCACATAAATGGATAATATCTAATTAACTTAACCATTTATTGCGTTATTATTTCTTATATGTGCAACAAGAGAAAGTGAATACTAATAAAAACTGAATTAAATCGATAACAATAAGAAAATTTTATTGTGAAAGATATAATTTCTTGTTATATAATTCTAATAGTGATTTTATTTTTATACTAAAAGCATATTGTTATACGAGATTTTATATTTTTATTATTTTACATTAGATCAAACGAGTCACATCTCGAGTTGAGTGAATCATGATTCAAGTGTAGGTCGTTCTAAATTAAATAATAATCTGAATAGTTTGCTGATTATAGAAATCAAGTTGCATTCTCTAGCAATATAAAAAAAAAAAAAAAAAAAGAAACAATTAACATACGAATTACAAATACATGCAATCACTTTTTTTAAGATACTCATAGTCAATTTATGCATTAATTGAAACTTCTTTTTAGAGGCATTTTCATGTTTGTCCGTAAACTCAAGATTTACCTTGTAAGTGCTAATATTAAAAATTAAGCCCTAATTAACAAAATTAGGAGCAACTTCATTCTGCTAATTAAACAATTTTTAATTCATAGATCCATATAAAATTATGTACAATGAGCAAATTATGGCATCGTATTTATTCAAATGGATGAATGATTTGAAAATTTTAAATGAGCCATTTTAACTCCACATTTTAGCAAATTTCATAAATATCAAAAACCCTGGATCCAAACATGGCTTTAAAAAATTAAAAAAAAAAAAAAAAAAAAAAAAAAAAAAAAAAAAAAAAAAAAAAAAAAAAAAAAAACCAAGATATATATTTGGGGAAGAAAGTCAAAAATCCTTTTGCAATGCCCCAAAAATAGAGGTGAAAAATAAGTTGCCAAAGTTATAATTAGCAAGCAACAGCTGAGACTGGGGCCTCAGAAGGAAACTGCTCACAAAAACCATGAAGATGGTCCTATATATCCATCATGAGATTATGACAATTCGCCATCAAATTAATGATACCAACATGTTAAAGGCTGCAGTAGAAAGGGAGTTGGAATCCTCATTTCACCTTTTGCACATGCTCACTCTTTTGAGTGTGTGTGTGTGTGTGAGAAGCCACTCTTTGGACTGGACAAAGACTACTTGTTATCTCAAATTATTTCTGACTAATAAATACATCTTTTACAATTCAGTGTAATGTGAAATGCTCTCTTTAACTGTATCCATTTGATTTTTCATTACCTCAAAAGAATATATGTTACATTACTGGTTAGACTGCAGCCTACACCAGTTCCTTGTTTTCAACCAACTCATCAAGTATTGCACAACATTTGGGGGAATCCTTACCAACTAGAGAAGTCTTTGAACTCTGCTTTTGAAACTCCTACTTTCCTTTTCTTTGTCATGGCCATTGTTGATAAATTGGCATCCGAGACAGCAGATTCGGGCTGAGAATTTCTTGCTTTCAAGTATTTTCCAACCCCGCCACCACCCATGGTTCCAGATTCTGTTGTTCCTGTGCCTGGATTGCTATACCATGACCCCACCTTGTCCTGAAATGTTAATAAAGAAGTAAAAGTCTTGTTAATATGCAAGGAAAATCCAAAATTCAAAATCAGTAAACAGAAAATTACAAGACGATAATCTGCACCAATTGGGTCCAAAAACTAACATTTTCTTCATCAACAGCGTCCTTTTCATCTTTGGCCTTCTCTTGTTCGTCTTCTTCATCAGGCTCCGCATATGGATTAACAAATACTGTTACACTATTGATCTTTATCTCTTCCTGAATGAGGGACCAAAGAACCAACACGCACATGAGGACCAAATTACAAGAAACTTAATATTCACTTTCTTAATGACCCTAACAATAAGCTAGTAAGCTATAAATTATGTTTAGTTTCTAATCCAACTTTTAGTTGTTGTGGATAGAGTTCCAGCAAATAGTTACTACAAGCATTTAACCACAAAATATGCAACAAGCACATTTTCTTGGTTGATAAGCCATGTGCAAATTTATGTGTATCTTGTGAACATCCAACTACAAAGCCAAATGCACCCATAACTTATTATTAAACAGATGTGAACTTTCCATATATCAGATGCTGCGTAATCATGTGTGTGAGCCAGAAAATGTGATGCCCAGCTCTTCAATGTGTGTAAACTATAAAGTCATTTTGAGATTTGAAGAACGTAAGTGCAAATATTAAACTTAAGTTACATTGACTCTCTACACTAGAAGTATATAATAGTTGCCATCTGATGTGTTAGCTACCATTCGCTAATGATACAATCATGTCAATACTTTAAGGAACTCATAGATAAATTCTCAGAAGAGAAGGACCAGATAACTAACCAGAGGATGGTCATTATCGTCCACAGGAACCTTTTCCATTGCTGACAATGTAGTCAAGCCACCAACAACCCCACCAAAAACTGTATGTTTAAAGTTTAAATGATTGGCAGACTTGTAGAGGATGAAGAACTGAGAACCATTGGTGTGAGGCCCACTGTTGGCCATACTAACAACCCCTCTTCCAGAATGTAGCAACTTGGAGTTCAGCTCATCTTTGAAAGGTTTCCCCCATATAGATTCGCCTCCTCTCCCAGTCCCGGTAGGATCACCACCTTGAATCATAAAATTCCTACGTAAATACTTTCGTCAATATCCATGTTCAGCTTGTTCCAGTCCAGATAACCAAGAAACTAAGAAAATAACAAAAAGTCAACATAGAAATGGTTCATATACCGAATGCTTCTATGAAAAGCAACTCCATTATAGTAGCCTTTCTCACAAAGGGTGATGAAGTTCTCACACGTCCTTGGAGTTATATCACAGTGCAATTCAATGTTCAAATCACCATGTGTCGTGTGCAACTGAACATAACCTTTCTTCTTTGGATTTTTCTCAACTTTAATATATTCAAACTCATTTTTTGTGACAGGATCAAAAGAGGTAGAAGTGAAGGATCGAGAAGCAGCACCAGTAGTGTAACGGCTTTTCACCTGAAACAAAATGGGCACAGAATATTCCAGCCTTTCATACCTTTACATGTTAAGCATAAGGCACAGTAACATTTAGAACATCTAACTGAAAAATAAAAATAATCATTACTTGAATTATCACTTTAAAAGGCAAGTTTATATCAACACATTTAGATAATCTACACCATAAAATTGGCATAAACAACAGTTCAAGAAATTAGAACAGCTCAGTCAGCTTTATCACAACATAAAAGACAATTGGGTCAACAAACGAAGAGCAAAAAGGCATATTGAATATACAATTCAAAGTATATCATCTGTTTTGGTCTCTACTGTATAATGTTATGACTAAGGAAAGATCAAAAAAGGGACAAACTAACCATTTTGGCATTCACAGGTGCCCTTTCACCAGCCATGTGCATGGCTATTCGAGCAGCAGTTTTATCACCTGATGCAGCTTTAGCTGCAGCAGCACTTCTTCCATGTACTGCAGCAGATGCAGCATCTACAATACTATAAGCCTGTGGGGGTTTAGACTCTCCATTTGAATCTGATTTGGAATCCTCCTTAATTCGCGACCTTGCAGCCAAAATGGCAGCAAGTGCAGCAGCCCGTTCCTTCTGTGCCTTGTTGCCGCCTCCACCATGAAGTGCAGTTTCCCTTCCTTTCTCAGTTCCAAGCTCCTCCAGCATCTGCTTGATATCTCCAGATATATTAATGTTATAAGTTGGATCTGAACTCATTTTCTTCAGCTCTGGAAGAAGGAAATGCAAGGTCATGATCATATTAATTTTTATTTTTGAGAAAAGAAAAATCTAGATTTGACCCAATTGGTGGTGATAAATTTTGCTTACCTTCATCATCAATTTTCAGCCCCTTCTTAACATGGTCAAAATCCAGAGTGACCTTACTGTCAAGGACATTAGGATTCTGCAAGGCAAACCACAGAGATAAGAATACATCATGCACTCGCGTGGGAGAAACTGCCAGCATATTTTAGCATAGTAAATAGAATGCATCTTGGAAAGCTATTAAAACCTGAATTGTTATCAAGTCTTCCTTAGTGAATGGCTCATCAGTGAGCAGCTCCTTCCAATTCTTGGTCTTGATGTTTAACTCTTTAATTGCCTACAAGGTAAAAAGCTAACAAATAAAGACTTGTACCAAAAATATGGGTTGAAGTACTGATGTTAATAATTCATATGCAACAAACCTCATAACAGAATACGTTCCCTGTAGTCTTCACAGCAACTATATGTGTAAATTCAGTAAAAACTTTGTTTAATACGGGGCAATGATACTCTCCTGCAGACAAAATACGTAGACTAACATGAATAAGACATAAATTTAAATTAAAGGTGAATGACAATACAGAAAAGAATGAGTTGGCATCTCCATACAGGGCATGAAACAAGAAAAATTATTGCATTGATCATCCACATGGCTACACCGAGAGGATTACAAGTGTTTTAGGAACACCGTTCGTGAGGAAAACTATCCCAAAAACAAAGTAATAGGGAAGAACTCTACTGGCAATAATAGTAGCAGCAGTATTTATTTATACATTTACTGTTGATACATATGACCTACAAGGGAACATCTATTACTCTTCTATTTAAATATACAACAACAATCGAGCTCAATCCAAGAGTAGTAATTTTATCTTCTGCTCCAGTGAAATTATTTCCACAGTTCACGGTAGTTCCAAGCAACCAAAATTTAACAAGGTAGCCAGTTCTTCAAGATAACCCTAAAAGGACTAGCTGTAGCTGGGAGTCTCGGCTCTCCATACTCAACTGGGTGCAGATGAGATGGGCCTCATAAATCCTCGATCCTAAAAGTCACTATCTTGGGGTACTAGATATTTTCATAGTTTCATCTTTTCTTTTCCCTTCATAGCTTTGAAATTATCAAAGAAACTAAACTAACTCTCCTTGTCAGTTCACCATTGTCTTTAGAAAGCAAAATGAAAGGAGAAACAGACGTCATACATGATGCTAATATCAAAACTGATAGGGTTGGTCAAAGCAAAAGCACTCACCGAAGGCCAATCTACATGTGGTTTTTCAGGTCCAAACTCTAATAGACGAATGGTACTGCCCCAAGGCATGGCAAAAAAACTAGAATTTTATGATCTAGTAGCTAATAAAAAAAAAGAAAAGAAAAACCAGTGAAGCAACAATAACCAACTCCATGAAAAAAAAAATCAATAATGGGATGGCTTCAAGAAATTGATCTACTGCCCACTGTGAAAATTTCAACTAACGTGGAGTGAATTCTTCCCATGAAACTGCAGTATTCTCTATATTCATCACATAAGTACTCCTCATTTCTCACTTCCCTGACTTAAATAGGGGATAAGGTTGAAGGCTATGGATTCTGTTTAAAACCGAAATTCAATCTTTCTAATTTTCATACTTGAATACATCATTCACTACACGCCACAATTCAAACTGATAAACTGAATATAAGAAAGCAGCAAAAAGTTATAATAATAATAATACTAATAATAATAATAATAATGATAAAAGAACCTTCAGAATTCTTGTGAAAAGTAATTGGGATAAGATCCTCCTGCTTGAGCGGAGCTCCAGTAACTGGATGCTTCCCATACTTCCTTATGTAAGGAGTAATATGCCTGTATATAAAATTTATATAACCAACATCAGAGTTTCTCAACAACTTTAACGCGAAACTATAAAATAAGATAATAGAGATACAAACATTATATCGAAGACGCTTCCATCTGTGGTGCACACTGGAAACTCAAATGGTGTAAATGTGAGACTGCAAGAAAATTAACAAGCACATATGAAGAAACCATACAAAGAAATATGCAAATAATTACTATATAGTAAAAAAGAAGGGAAAAAAAAACATTACAAAGAATGTGGAGGGCAAGCATACATACGCGCAGCAATAGAAGGGGAGGCGCTTGAAAGGAGTATGGACCTCTTTAGATTTGGCGCCACCCCATTCGGTGGCCCATTCTGTTTTTGTTATGAACATTCGATCTTTGCTGTGTTGCTTCTTCCCCATCTCTTCTGTTAGCTATCGATGGCGATTTCGAGAAATAAGGGTTTTACGGCTATCTATATCTCAGCTCCCTAAATCAAAGACCGCAAAGCTCAAGCTACGCCTTCTGCTCTCTGCTTCTCCGACTTTTATGTCACAGGAGAGAGAGGAAGGGAGAGGTTGCTTTTTTATTTTATTGTTTGAAAGGTTCTAAGACGGTGAGGTTCGCCGACTGCAGCGTTGAACGGCGAGGAAGCATCGAAACTCCGATCGGTCCAGGCGGGCCATATAATCGGCCCAGTAGACGGATTGGGCCCTTTATCTAAAAGAAGCCCAGTTTTGCTCGTTCTAAACATAAACCCTTGAACAATAATTTTCGGGAATTTTAGCATGGGAGGGCCAACCAATAGCGGGAGCAGCAGTGACGAGGAGGATGCGAATTGGAAAGCAGCCATCGAGTCAATAGCTGCCACTACCACTTTTGGTAGCAAAGCTTTTGGTACCGCTTCCAATGGCTCAAAATGGCATTCTACTTCTAATGGAGACGGGGAAGAGCCAAACCAGAATTCTAAAAAGCTCAAGCACTACCAACTCAAGGTCACCAATTTCCTTAAAATTGATGCATTCTCATGTTATTTATAGTCTTTCATTATCTGGGTTGAGTTGTTTTGGAGAAAAGATAAAATTGTTTTGGAAGGGGAGAAATGTGGATATTGAAATTTTTTAGTGATAATTGCATAAGCAATTTATGATGTGTATAAAAGTATGATATCATTGCCTAACTGATAATTATGTTCACAAGGTTATGCTTACTTTATAAGTGAAATTAAAGAGAGTGTGTTTTTCGACCTTGTTCTGGGTGGATTATTCATATGTTGGTTTATCACCTCTCTAAAACCATATTATGCCAGGTTAAATGGTCTTCTGTTTTGATTTCTATGCCATCTTTTTGACTCAGTAGAACTTAATGGCAGGCACAAAAGCTTTTGGATGACATGTTAGATAAGACCTTAATGATGGTGAGTGAGCCCATTGATATTCCGGATAACCCCATTGCAGATGAAGGTGGAGTTAGGCTATTTAAAAATTCTCCTGCTGGGATAGTATTTGACCATAAAGGTTAGCTTATCTGTTTATAATTCTTGAATGTTTTCAATTGTCCCTTTATGGGAAAATGCTGAGACGTCCTACTCGATCATTTTGTTTATAATTTGCATTTGAAGCCTACAACTTTGTGATGTTAAGCAGATAAAGAGAATTGTCTTATCTTGCATATGTTCACTACCATCAGCAGCCTTAGTTTCAAAATTTAGTGTAAATGACAAGCCTGTATATAGTTTCGATAAGTCACTCACTTGGAATATTGGTTTTGGCATGCTAATCATCATGTGGAACATCCCTTGTTTGTGGAAGAGATCAGAGGCCAACTTATTTTTGTAAATTTGTGGAACTGTATGTTGCCATTGGGGTCGCAATTTTGCATTATTTGTAAATTACCAAATTGTTTGGGCTCAACTTTTCAATGCATTCTTCATAAACTCTTGAACATTGTGCATTAAGACTGAAGTGCATGTGTTTCTAGATGAAATTCAAGGACCCAGAAAGCGACCAAGAATCCTTCCTGGCTACAACCTTGATGAGAAATCAAAGAAGGTTGACTTCTTGCTCTAGATTCTTCATTCTTACTTGCCATCTATATGTTAAGATAGACAAAATGCTTCCAAGGATTTTAATATCTTGCAGTTTAGACGGCAAATCAAATCCATTGCTGTAGATGGGGCAGAGATAATAGCTACAGCAACAGAGGCAGGCCAAAAGGCATTAGCTAGGTTGGAAGCCAAAGAAGCAGCTGCCAAAGCTAAAGCCAAAAAAGAGGAGGAAAGGATTGCAGAATTAAAAAGAATCAGGGGGGAGAGGTGGCTACCTTCTATTGCCAAGGAAATGCAGGTACCTTTAAGACTGAAATAAGTCGCCACTAACAAAATGTGTACTTGTGTAGTTTTTGCTGTCTAAGCTCCGCTACTTGCCTTTCTAATTACTTAATCTTTTTGGAAGCCTGCATTCGTAGGATTCTCCTATACTTTTGTTTCATTCATTTAATCATTTGTTGTATTTTTCTCGTCTGACTCAGTTAAATAGGAATACAAGGCAACAAGTGTAGGCAAATATGTAAAAGCCATTCGATGTGTTTTTCCTTGCACCTTGGGCTGACCAGAGGTGTAACCGTGGCTTAATCTGGCAATTGCTTCCTAGCACTTCCATGGATATGATGCTTCCATCAAAATGAGCAACAATTTGTTTTGAAATTAAACTACGTTCTTATTGGTAGTGTAATAATACATATTATGATATCTATTGAACGTTGAATTCTTCTTTGTTACATAATTCTAAGTAATGTCACAAGTATGTATACTTTTTGCATGTTGAAGAATCTTAACCCAAATAACAAGGCTGAGAATCTGAAATAACAAATTTCAAAAATTATAAGGCTGGGTATTGGCTCATTGGAAAACAAAAGCATGTGTGTTTGGACAAAGTTGCATCTTCCATCTTCTAATAGGGCGCCACTATGTCAAAGCCTTCTCTCAGGTGTTGGAGGTCAGCTACATGCTTACACATCCACGAGATAGAAAAGGTTGGAATCTCCATTTGGAAGTTTCAGGTTCGGATTACTGAGGTGATAGGAGGTTTATAGTATCGAGGAGTTGCCTCCATTTTGTAATTCTAGCCTTTAGGGCCTTCCCGTACCTTCTTCCAAGAGAAGGAAGGACAGTCGAAAGATCAAGCTTGTGGTCCAAATTCCTTCAAGTGAGTAAATGAGGTCTTTTTAACCATTTGTTGTAAGAATAAAACTTGTCTAGAATATGGTCCATCCAAACCAATCAAAACAGAGATTTTTTAAAAGTTCTTCCCACTTTATCCTATTTTTTCAGTTAATGGTTAGAAATTATTGTTGTTTCAACAAATATATATATGTCTATATATATATATATATATATATATATATATATATATATATATATATATATATTATTAGTTTGATCTATAAGTAGTTTTATAGTTGCAGTGGGTAACTTATTCCTTATGAATTATAGTCTACGATCAGTTTGCTTTTTTAAGTTTAGGTGTTCTTGATAATGTTGGATACAGTACCTCTATTTGAAGTTAGGACAAACATTTCTTATAATTTTTTTTTTTTTTTTTTTTTTTGTGCCAATAACACTTCATGCAGTAAATTTACTTGAATAGTTGAATTTCTATTAGTAAAATTTTGTCACATTATTATAATGTGTGACGTTTTTGCTCATTGCAAGCGTGATGTAAATGTAGATCATAGAATTCAAGGTACTTTCTACACCCTAATTAAAAATCAATAGTGTAAAAATGATTTCTCCTTGAGCATTTTAAACTGGATCCTGAAAAGTTAAAAAAGGGGAAGCAACCTGGATATTTCCCTTTTCTCTACAAGTTGCAGACCAGATGTTTCAATAAAGAGCAAAAACCATTGGATCATAACCTCACCCATCTGCCTATGCAGTCTTTCCAACCCACTAGAAACCACACTTCCTCACTAGAATTCTAGAAAAAAGAGAGGAGAAGCCTTCAGATTATTGAAGAAGATGGCAATGTTGCTGGCTATGGTGGTCGATGGATTAGGTGGGTTTGTTACAACCCTATGGGATCTGCAGGAGCAACGTATTGCGGCAACCTTGGAGTCTGCGAGGTCTGCTATGCTGTTTATGACTATGGCACTAGTTTTTTGTTTCTTGTCCTTAAATAGCCATGCAAGAGCAGAAATAGGTCTTGCTATGATTTAACTTTAACATTTCTTAGCCGTTATAATTCAGCACACCACTTTTTCCTTCCCTGTGTTGTAATTACTTACCCTTCTTATTCTCGTTTACTGAGAATATACACTGGCATATTTTTGCGCTTTGGGTGAATAATCTATTGAATTCCATTGACTTTGCTTATAAACTTTTCCCTGTCCAAAAAAAGTGCTAGAGAAGCATAAGACAATGAGAACCCAGGTATTTGCTAATTATACAAATTTACAAGCTTCGATGTTTGAATACAAGCACTCTGTCCAGACCCTAGACATGTTTATTCCATAATGAACATCATATTGCTACTGCTATTTACAAATGAATGACTGCTAGATGCAGGAAACGAGAAATTTCCTTGACAGACATTATTTTCCATTATTGAGGCATTTTATTTTGCAGTAAATATAAGCTTCAGTAT
Source organism: Jatropha curcas (assembly GCF_041381405.1). Classification (NCBI taxonomy): domain Eukaryota; kingdom Viridiplantae; phylum Streptophyta; class Magnoliopsida; order Malpighiales; family Euphorbiaceae; genus Jatropha; species Jatropha curcas. Next base: position 29,755,455 of record NC_143153.1, read on the forward strand.
CTAAGAATTCAAGGCTCTTTCCAGGCAGCAAATCGTTTTACTGTTTTTCCTTCGGCTTATCAGGCCTCCAGATACCCTTTGTCTTCCAAATAACTTATTACAGTTTCAGCCATCTCACATGGAGAAACACAGTTGTTTCCCTTCTGTGTCAGTGTTACCTGCCAATCAATGGTTGTGAAAATTGGTAAGAAATAATAATAATAATAATAATAATAGATAGTAACTGAAAATTATGAGGCAATTTCTATATATCTATGCTAATAAGCTTAACGAGTCACTGTCCAGGTTTTGAATGGAATTGGGTTAAGCCTTGATCCATTTCATGCTTCACCCAGGAAAAATTGCACGGATCAAAGGGACAAAAAAGCTATAGGCTAGGCAAAAAAATTCCACCACAACGCAATTTCAATTCATTTTTCAGCTTACCATGGCATGTATGGTGTCTGCATTTGTATGTACTAGGGAATCACAGCTAACATGCACCAACTCTTCTTAGTGTTATTAAAACATAACTAATCCATCAAGTTCATGTTTACTTGCAATATCAAACCCAATCAGCACACATACTTTTCCATTCAGGTATACACACCTCACAATTTAGTGGTGGTTCATAAGGATCATCAATGCCAGTAAAACCTGCAAAAATGCCAACTATTACCGTGTAAATAAATTGGGAATTTAACAATCTCTACTGTGGCATGAAGAAAAGAACTAAACACCCTAAACATGAAAAAAGTTCAAGAATCAAAATTAACGGTCCTCAAACATACCTTTGATCTTTCCAGCACGAGCAAGTTTGTATAGGCCCTTTGGGTCCCTTGCCTCACACACTTCAAGTGGCACATCCATGAACACCTGTCAAGAGTCACAGTTCGTGCAATTTTGTTTTCACAAGCAACTAAAACCATTTATTTGCTTAGCAATTGATTCTTCCCACCATCAGAGTTTCATATTGCCACAATGACTAGCACTTACCTCAATGAAATCTCCCTCTGGTAGTAATGCGCGACAACTGTCTCGGTCCTTCCTGTAGGGAGATATTAAACAAGCAATGCAAATAACACCGGCATCCGCAAAAAGCTTTGCTACCTCCCCTACAATCACAACATTATATTCCACCATCAAGATAGAAGATTGGAGGAAATGAAGACCTAGGGAAGATAATAAAATGAAAAACCAATTAATCAGCAAAAAAGCAGAAAATAACAAACTCTTACCGATCCTCCGAATATTTTCTGTCCTATCTTCGGCTTTAAAACCAATGTCACAGTTTAGACCATGTCGGACATTGTCACCATCAAGGATGTAGGTCAACTTTCCTCTTGAGTGCAGGCCTTGACTCAGACAACATGCCAAAGTGCTCTTTCCTGAGGTAACAGTCCAACAGAGATATAGAAAGCAATGATTTATGATTAGGGATTGCAAAAGATAATTCCTTAATGTCAGGGAAGTTGCATCCAAATTTGCAAGCTGTCTTAGAACTTCTATGGCACTGGCAAAAGACTTTCAAAGTCAGATACTTCTCATTTACGGTTTCGTCAGAAAATAATAAGATCAGATCCGCCTATATATTGTTATATGCATTCAGATAACCTGAGAATTATATACCAGCTGTTCATAAGCTTTGTGCTTGTTTTTAAAATTATATGCTGTGTTTATTATTTTCTCAAAAGAACAATAATATTAATTATAAACAACAATGCCTTAAATTTCACTATGATGCTTCTGACTAAACACTTGGTAAATTCGAATTTACACCAGTTCATAGTCTCAATGTTTACACCCTGTGAGTTAGGTTGATTTTTACTATTCTGGGCAACAGATATTTTTGGATAGCTTCATGCATCATCGGTTAAGAGATAACACTGTGACGCAGTTCTAGGAAGGATAAGCCCGTTGTTTGTCACCTTCATGTCACTTCTGGGCATATGGGCCATCAAAAAGTCACAGTATGTGGTTCCTTTCAAAACTTAAGACATGTATGATCATGTAGCCTGGTAAACGAAAATCTAAAGTATGTTTCTACAAAATCACCAACTTGGGCAACTAGCACAAATCCAAGCAAATTTATCAATCATACTGAAAACAGATAGAGCATCAGAAGGCACCATTTAGATCACTATTTATGTGAAATTCACAACGATGTTCAGATATAGGAGAGGAGTAATTGTAAATGACACTGCATTCACATTATTCAATTTTCTGGAAAATGGCATGTTAGATCTTCATTGTAACCACAAATAATAACAAGCTATTATTTTCTTGCAAAAACATTAGAAAGTAAACTAAACAAAACATTTAACAAACCTGAACCGCTGAGACCGGTAATCCAAATGACACAACCTTTCTGCCGAAGTAACTCTTGCCTATCAAATTTATTAACTGAACTTTTATGCCACACAATGTTGGTTGACTTTCCGTTGCAAGACATCATTTGGAGATCTTTTCCTATTTACAACGTTGAAACTAGAACCATAAGAGACTTTCCAATTTTAACTCAAAAGTCCACTTTGAAGTACATGAAAAAGTTACTTTCAAAACAAGCTGTGTAAATTTCCGTGCCCGTGAACCAAATATGAAGCTTCTTCTCTGCATACAATCTTAGAATCCATTTCTATTCAAATTGCCAAAAAACTCAACCCCATCTCATACCCATAAAAGTAAAAACCAGTTGAAGAAAATTAGAGAAAATAATGTTTAGAAACTTCTACTCTCACTTTTGAAGTAATGATCAACTCTAGTAGCATAATTGCAATTGAATTGAAATCAAGCTTTTCTTATAGTGCATCTTTTGCCAAAAAAAAAAAAAAAAAAAGCTAGAAAGCAAGAAACGAAGTGACCTCAAAAAAATTCAATTCGCAAATTCACACACATGGAGACATAATCAGTACCAGAAGTTGTGTTTCTTTCTCTTTGGATCATATAATGCAATCTCTATGGGCAAAGTCGAAGAATAGATCTATTAGATCCACCTAAAGATTCTCCGGCTTAACTATTTGTTATCCTGGCGGAATTTCTCCTAATCCCTGATTTGTCTTTTTTAATTTTTATTTATTATCATTATCATTGTCATTATCATTATCCTTATCTTCAACTTGTCTTTCACAACTCAAATCCTCGAATATCCCCCTCTTTTAAAAAAAAAAAAAAGCAAATTTAATTTAAATTAATTTTAATTTTAATATAATGACAAATTCAAAGGATGAATCATCATGAACTCAGAGTTATTCCTTTGAATAATTAAAAGCATTCAACTCGAGTCCAAAAAAAAAAAAAAAAAAGTTTTCTGTAGAAGTAAAAAAGTACTATTTGAATTTTCAAAGAAAGTTGTTCAATCCGTTAAAGAAATTTTACCCAGGTAAAAAAACAGGAAAAACAAAAAGAGAGCATAAACAATAGTAAAAACAAAATCAAGAAGTCAAAAACTTTCAACAAGCATTGAATATCCAAAGTGAAAATACGAACATGCTCATACCAGAAATACCCGAGCAATCCTTGGTCAAAGAAGCAGCAGACTCCTCCATATCCATTGCCTTAATAAGGCACCAAGATCTCAACCTCGCATTCCCGCCACCACGACAAAATCCCAAATTATTAACCGCATTGTTGCCGACTGAGAATCTAAGGAACCCTAGCTTCGACGACGCCGACGATCCAGATTCAAGTTCAGGAGAGTAACCAGATATCAACGGCCTCGCTACTCCTCGTATCACAACCATCCCAGAAACACCTTCAGCAAAACAATCATCAACTATACGTCTAACTATTCGAACAAATAGCTTGCTCTAAATTCCTTACAGATGCGAAGTTGACGAACAACGAAGAGATTCATTAACGATTCTTAAAGTACATTTATTTATGGACTTTTGGCCAAAGGAGGGAGAGAGGAGTACTGTTTTTAGCAAATCTAATAGATGCAAGAGAGGGAAGAGATTGGTGGTGGTGGTGGTGCGCTGATTGATTGACTGGGAGGTGGTTGTTTTTGTTTTGTTTGAATCGGACAATGAACGATGATAGTACGACAGTCTAGAAGAAGGCAGTGGTGTCGTTTTATAATGTGTTGGAAACTAAAGTGATTGTTTCACGTTATTTCACAAATATTGATCAATCACTGTCGGTATCTATCTTCTCCTGAATCTTATTTAAATTTTAAAAACGGCGTTTGATTATATTTTGAGAATCGTGCTTTGCATGTGGACATCGAATAATCAGGAGCGGGACAGAGTCTCTCCAGAGATAAATTTCATATTTGCGAAAATATCATGTACATAAACGTGTGGCATAACAAACATTAACAGCTATAATTTTTAAAAATTTCTCTTTAATATAATTAATTTATTCAATAATTTATTAAAACATACATAAATAATTTTTTAAATAAAAATGAAATAAATATTATTTATTTATTAATATTAATTAATATTTATTTTTCTTTTCCTGTAGATTTACTTATCTTAACATTTTAATTTATAAATTTATAATTGACTTGAGATGGAAAACAAATGACAGGACCATCCTCCAATGCCCCAAACCTAAATTGAAGCTGACAGCAGAAAATCAGCTGCTTATTTGCAGGCTTCAGATTAGTGTTAGAAAATTAGACCTAATAATAGCCAGCCATGTATAAAGAAAGTTAGGTATATTTTGTTTGATAGTTCTATTTCTTTTTTAGCTTTTTGCAAGTGGCCAGCAGCGACTAGCAGATTATCAATGACCAACCGCAGCCACGTCAACTTCACACTTTTGCTTTTTTTATTGGTGCAACTTTACACTATTTTTGAAGGCTACAGTAGGACTATGTTTGTGGTGCATGTAATTTCTTCTATTTCATTTTTCTTTCATTCTCTTCAAAGCTTTTGTAAGACAAGATAAAACCTGCATATGGACCAATCATGACCAACATAGAGAAGAATCTATTTCTATTCTTTCTTAATCAAATCATTAATATAAACAAATTAAAAGATAAAAAATGAAAAAAAAAAAAAAAAGGTGGTGTAAATTAAACCTCAATTTACATATCAATTTCAAGAGAAAAGATAAAAATAAAATCATCACCATAACAATAATGTCCTAACCTGCTTAAACTAGAAAGCAACTCTTCAATTCTGACAACTTCATCCTTCTTTAGCCACAATAACGTCTTCATTTTCATCTTCCAGTTCAGATGCGTCTTCATTGCTGCTAGAAAATTTGCTATTACGATGACACTTTGAAGATGCAGATTTTGATACCCATAATGTACTTTTTAATCTGTTTATAAATCCCATACCAATATTCTTCTTATAATTACTTGCACTTTCCTCATGGTCAAGATTTGATAATGAAGAGCCTCCATTTTTTTCACCTCTAACGCCTAACCGAAAACCAGCAAAAGAAGAAGATCCTCTTTCTCCTCTATCTATCTTATTACTATCTCTCAACCCATAATGAAAACTTGCAGACCTCGATGACTCCATAATATTCCTTCCTTCCTTCTCAAGCTGTTGCAGAGTTTTTTTCTCCATTACTAATGTATTTCTTTCCTTCTCTGATCTCTGCAATAGTTTCTTCATTACAGCTAATTCTTTCTCCAAGCTTTCAATGCGCGAGCTAGTTGAGTTCATTTCTGCTTTTAGTTGAGCCGCTTCGCGTGCCATTGCATCTCTTTGAAGGATTGAGCCTAAGGTAATGGCTACCTCTTGGTTATGATGTTGGCGTGTGTATTGCTGGTTTGTGGAAGCAGCAGCGGAGGTAGTGAAGATTGCTCGGCGGGTGTTCAGCTGTTCGATTAACATTGCCCGGACTACGAATCTTAATGGGAGAATAGGGTTTTGTACTGCTTGTATAAGGAATTGAGGCGAGAGTTTGTCACAGTCTATGAAATTGCATATGTAAGTCTTTTGTTCTTCTGTCATCTTACCATTATGTTGCTGTTAATTCACCATAATTCCAGTTATCATTTGCATGGCCCAGTATCAACAAACCATTTTTGAAGTTTCAAGAACGTACCTGAAAGTAAAGGTCAATGATTCTGTACAAGAAGTTGTGGCTAGTAAACCTGCTTTGCATAGCTTCTGCGACGATTTCAAACTCATCGGCGCGCAAACCTATAATGTCGTCTAGAACTCTGTCCATCTCGTCACCTTCTCCTGTTAAGTCCAACGCTTCAATGCATCTGCTCAACAGAAACGCTGCCGTTTCAGCCTCCGGCAGAAACCGCAAACATGAACGGAAAACAATCAGCGTTAGCTCCCGATTGGTGGCGATTAATCGACGGAAGTATGTTTCTGTTATTTGCTTCAAGTTCTCGTCGCGCTTAGTCTTGACCTTCGTCATCCCGAGCAACTCGGCAGCGGTTCTCAGCGCCACTACGTTGAACGGCGTTAACACTACGTTGGCGCCGTAGCAGAAGTCTGCTACAAGGGCAAAAGTTTCTGACGTTATGTTTAACGGGAGCGTTATTTCGGATAGTTCCGTTAGTTGACGTTTCAGATATGAACTCTTGGATATTAACGGGTCCTGTAAAAGTAATAGAGTTAAATATAGCAAGTGACCCACAACTTTCCATTAATTGCTGATTGATACCATTCATTTATGTATTCATACATCAGGAAAACACCACCATACTTGTAGCTCTTGGAGATTTGTTAGATTCAGTTCAAATAATAATTGTTAATTGATATTCTAATATTTGTTCTGTCAGCGGTTTGATATTTTAATAATTGTTAGTCGTTTTACTATCCGCTAGCTATTAGATATTAATTATTTATATAACGATTTAAAGTAAAAATATTTAATAAAAATAATTATTTAATTAGCTATAAAATTTAAAATGATAAAAAATATACATATCAGTTTTATATTATAAGTAAGGCTTATAAATCTGTAAAGTTCAGGAAAAAAAAATAAAAAATGAAATTTCTTCTGAGATAAAAACTTCTGAATCTCCATTTTTATTCAACCTTTCCCTTTATTGTAATTACCTTCCATACAGGATAAGAAAACTAGTGTCAGCCATAATTGAGTTGCTCTCAGCTCCAAAAGGAAAGTGATAAGCAATGCATATTAAGTATATATGCACAGTCCATTATCTTCTACCCATTCTTGCAAAATCTGACAACAAATGCTTATCAACACTTTTCCCAATTTAAATAATGTACTACTTGTCAAGTAACTACCTAATTATGTTTTTAAATATTTGTTTTTACATATAAATAAAAATACTATATAAAATTCATAGTTACACTATTATTACAAGAAAATGGCAGACAGCAAGCAAGAAACGTCATTCTTTCTATGTTATATGGAAAAATTTTTAAATGGCAAATCAAGCGATTATGAGGACTCGAACATCTAAATTCTCGTATAATGAGAAAAGCACTCAGCCAACAGATTATCATCGGAAATTAATTACATTGTAAAAAAAAAATTTTTTTTTTAAATGTTTTGAATTTTGAAATTAAAATTATGTGATAGGATGATGGTCGTTTTGTAATTTTAAGGGGTTTAGGAGAATGAACCGACCTTGTGGAGATGAAAGCACGTTCCCTGGACATATATCAAGACGTCCGTTTTTCTCCCAGTTGCCAATGACCTTATAAAAAAATAAAAAATGGACAACATTAGATGAGATGTTTTAAAAAAATCATAACAAAAATAAACATATGGCACGAAATTAGATACCAGGATTCCACTCTGGAATTGAGGGGAGTGTGAAGTGGAGGAGAAGACATAGAAGGAGAAAGAGAAGGAGAAGAAGAAGAAGAGAGTTCATATTCTTCCTCGTAAATTGTATCAACAAGCCCCAAATCTTTCCAACCCCTCATTTTGGCTTTTGATGATCTTTCTGTTGCACAGATTTGAAGGGTTTTGGAATGTCAGTGGCAAATTAGGGTTTTTGGAGAAGGGGGGCGGGGGGCAACCAATGGTGGTTATAAATTCGACTGTAAGGGTAGTATTAATGGGTGCATGTGATCACTCATAAATGCTGCTCTTAAATATTTAGCCTTTGCTTAATTCAAAATATATAAATATATATATATATATATATATATATATATATATATAGTATCATTACCAAAATTTCTCTGACTAAATGATTTGAGAAATCTGATTTGGACTTATTTCCTACTTTCCTACCTTGTAATTGTTTCTTCTGTAATCTGCTAGATTTTGCATCACCATGGTTAAGCCAGGTGTATTGGCGTGTAATCTGGTAGATTTTCAACCACCGTGGCTCCGCCATGTGTGTTTGGCTTTGGATTCTTTAGTGGGTGTTGATCTAGAAGGTCAATATTTGCATCAGCTATTGGGTTTCTATTGGTAGTTGCCATGTTTGAAACCTAAATTTAAGCAGAATCATTTGTGTAGATCTTTTTTTTGTTTGTTTTTTTTTAATATATGGGATAATTAGGAAGGGTGGGACGTCATTGGAAAGTTTAAAATTGGTCATACGCTATCATATCATGAAATGCAAAGTCAATGGTCGAGAAGGATAATAAATAAGTCAATATTAATCAAACCACCATAGAAGCTGCCAAGCTCGGTTTGCATGATATTGAGATTATATAATTTTTAGTACAGTGATGACGTGAATAATGGAGTTTCAATTCCGTTCTGATAAGTATATAATTATGGGAGGATGGGAATTTAAATCCATAGATTATGGTGGAATAGGTCAAATGTGAATTAATCAGAATTTTGAATATTTTTATTAAATTATTTTTTGATTAAAAATGATAAATTATTACAATTATCAATTGTAACCAAATAAAATTCGCAAATTGAAATTTGAGTAAAAGAAAAATAAAAATAAGAACTAAATAATTTTAATTATTAAAATTGCTATTTGATGGTTAATAAAAGCATAAAAAAATAATTTCAATTACTCATAAACATGTACCATTTTTAGGACTGAATGGGACGGGAAATATTTCAAGTCAATATGAATCGGTTTTAACAAAACAACTGTTTCCATTATAATGGAACCATAAAATTTGTATCATATTTTTTTAGGATGAAAAATACAGGACCATTTTCTAAAATGGGTCAGAATCCCCAGTCTTACGTACACTTTCTGGAGCAATTTTAATCCTCTGATGGGCCCATATTGGGCTACATCAAAAGTGAATCCGGAAAAGCTGGGTGCATATTCATTCCCTATAAATAAAGCCCATTGGTTAAGAAGGCGGAATCAAATTACAGTCCAGGAATCAGCTCAGCCCGTACTAAAAGCCCAGTATAATTCTACCCATTAAGCCCACTGCCCATCTAGTCATACAAAACCCTAATATCTAATTCCATCATCTATATATTTGCCACAACTTTCTTCCTCGTTTCCACTTGCACATTTTAGCCGTAGGTGTCTCTCCAAAAACCCTAGCAGACTCCACCACCGCACACAAGCACGATGAAGTACAATCCTAGGGTTTCGTCTTCCCGGCGCAAGAACCGGAAGGCTCACTTTACAGCCCCATCATCCGTTCGTCGGATCCTGATGAGTGCACCTCTTTCTACTGACCTCCGCCAGAAATACAACGTGCGATCTATGCCCGTACGCAAGGACGACGAGGTTCAGGTGGTTCGTGGAACCTACAAGGGCCGGGAAGGTAAGGTGGTTCAGGTTTACCGACGCAAATGGGTCATTCACATTGAGCGCATTACCAGGGAGAAGGTTAACGGCTCTACCGTCAACGTTGGAATCAACCCTTCCAAGGTTGTCATCACCAAGCTCCGTCTCGACAAGGACAGGAAGTCTCTGCTTGACCGCAAGGCTAAGGGTAGGGCCGCCGCTGATAAGGATAAGGGCACCAAGTTCACAGCTGAGGATATCATGCAGAGCGTTGATTGATTTGAAATCTTGAGCGGTGAAGTTTGTTTTGTCATTTCTAAATATTCAATGATAGGATGCTTTATGTGTTAAGAGCTTTTTTGATATTATTGTTAGTGGTATGTTTTGGATCTAAGGATATTAAGGCTTTTACTTCATGTGAACTCGGATTTTGTCAATCGTTAATCTTATATTTTGCATTTCCTGCTAATAATTTTGGATTTTGTTTGTTATATGTGCTGATGAATAGTTAATTTTTAACCTTTGATTGATATGTTCTGCGTTTTTGCCTTGTTGTGATAGTGATTTATATAGTCTCCTCTGAGAGGTTATGGTATTATTATGTTCTGTTAATACCACTTTGTTTATTACTTGTTTTGGAATGTGATTTTTATGTTTATATGTGAAATGCTAATTTTGTTAGATAGCAAGTTTTCTTTTTGTGCTTTAATTTTCATAAACCTGTATGCTTCTAAAACTTGTTTTGCTTAGCTTGAACATTTATTATCAGTGGGCTGAATTTACTGCCCTGATTGCTTCACTTTGTTGATATTTAGGTATTTCCAAAGCAATTTGCAATTTTAATTTGTTTCAATGCCTAATTTGAATTTAAACCTCTTGAATTTAGGATGTTCGGTTACCTTTGTATACCATTCACCAATTTGGATTCTTTTTTATTTTGTCATGGTTTTCTTGGATATTAACTTTCTCTCATTTCAGTTTGCATCAGTTAATGTATTAGTTCAGTTGACCATTTTGTATTTGAGTCATAGAATAAATAGTTTCTAGGTCAGTTAACTTTGTGTTATCTATTTGTTTTTCCCCGTAATCATCCTTTTAATAATTTATGGTACTTAAATTGCTTGATGTGGTTCCATATTAAAATACTGCTTAATATTTGCAGTTTCTTCTTCCTGGGTATTTTATTTAATGTCTTTCGTGTCTATAATAATACCATGGCTATTTGCATTACTGTTGCAAAAGGAATCACTGCACTTGATATGAACATCTGGGGTAATTGGCACTCTCTTTTATGAACATCTTCCGTACTGGAATGTGCTTTGCTAAACGCAATGTTTTAATTTTGTAATGTTACTTTGTAGTTCCTGGTTTTCCCGGTTAGATAAAACCATAAGGCCTAGGTAGAGATCGAATTTCTCTGTGTCTAAAGTGGATATTAGTACACAGCCTTTTCTAGCTCTAACTTGATGAAATGCTCTACACTGGATGAGAAGTTACATAAATCTGCTCGTTCCACTTCTTTGTTAGTTTCAAGTGTATAAAGTCGAAGGCAATAGTAGATCGGCTGCATTTTATATTAAGGTAAATTTTTGTATATAGATGAACAAATATTATTGTTATCAATTCCCAGTAACATTCTCATATGAGGTCTATTTGAAAGTAAATGGAAATTGACAATGAAATTGGATTATACTAAACCTGTGGAACGTAAACTTTCATTCAATTGGATTTATACCAATTTCTTCCTTTCAGTTCAAAGCGGCCTATTTTGAGTAAAATCAAAACTTATTTTTATCTTTATTTATTTTGGTTTCCTTCAAAAACAATAAAGTCGGGGAAAAAAGCAAAAGCTCTGGTCACGCTGAACCTCCAGCCTCTCCCCACACAAAAACCCTCCCGCTCAATTTGTCAGCATTGTCGCACCCTCAATTTGCTCTACTGTACACACTACAACATTAGTTGGATCATCATGGCTGTTTAAACCTAGGCGAGAGAGAATTTTCAGATTCCCCCAATTAAAAAAACATGACTGACCAGAGCAAAGCTACACCATGGTGAAAAAAGCATGGATTAATATCGTGCAAAAGGACAACCTTGACTTACGATAAATGGATTATAATGGCAATCAGAATTTCCCACCAATCAAAATTTATAGTTCTCCACATGGAGAAAATACGCAAATATGAACATCTCCAAAGCCTACAAATGAAAACCAAGGGAAAAAAGGGGACCATTGTAAACCCTAGTCATGAAACAATTCCATCCAGTCATCCACAATCCAACAAGCATGGTTCTGTGGAACTATTTATTGTCACTTCCTTTCAAGTGCCACCCAAGGGAAAAAATCAAAATGAGTGTTGAATTCAAACAATGCTTCAATAAGTGGCAAACATCCATCAAGGCTTCAGAGCAATAGATAACCCAAACTTTGCATGTTTGTCCAAGGCCTTAGTGTCAAACTCACCAGAGATAGTCACAAGTGACTTCGGTACGACCTCATGCTGCAGCAGTGCCCCGAGTTTCCCATGGTTGTTGAGCTTTGCTTTCACCACTGTATCGTAATCAACAGCATATGCTCCTCCAACTGTGAAAGTGTTCTCATTTGTGGAGAACTTTCTAGAAATTTCTGCTACAGTAGCACTTTTCTTTGCCTGATCCAGGTAATGCACATATGATGCTTTAATACTGTCTCCCTTGTCACCCCTGAAAGACAGATAGAGCAGCTAAGTCTCCAGTGGACATGAATTCCAAGTCTTGCATGTGGCAAAATCAACTTGGAGAAAGAGCATGCCAATTGGTAACTTACAAAAGTATTGAGGCATAGGAATCTGGTTTTGTCACACTAAAGCCAGCAGTGTACTTTGTAAATTTACCAGAAGTAGTATCATAGCCTGCTTCTGCACCAAAAGCAATTGCTGGGGTACCAATGGTGGCTGAAAAATCAACAGCAGGAGATTTGCTCAATGCAACAGCCGTGGCGAAGGTTGCATGGTGGTGGAAATATTGAACTTCCAACTGTAGAAGAAATAGACAATAATTACAAAAATTTGTAACTGCCATTATAAAATTGCAAATCCAGAAAGTTAGGAACCGTTCTGAGGCTTGCCTCCCCCTAAATCAAGGATAACACAATAAGAGAATGAACAACATCATTCCATTATTAGTAAGGAGCACTACTTCTTTAATTATTTATCAACTATTAAACATTTTCTTTACCACAGTCCAAATGTGAACTCCTAAATGGAGTATAAATTGTCAGACCAACTACCCGTGGGCTTCATCATTCAAGCTTAAGGTAAGCCACATACCTTGCCAGAATTGTAGTCGGGGAATTTAAATGAGGTGATAGCCTTAGTCGACGGAAGGATCTCAGTGAATGTAAAGGTTGTTGAGATCTACAAATCCAAAGTGAGAACATAAGATGCTTAGCTGAATAAGGGAATTTGAAGTTGATCATTTTACAGTTAAAGAGAAGAAGGAGGCAACCCACATTGGATGCTGTATCAACTTTGACATCAAATAAAGCGTTCTTGTACTTGTACAATGCTGCAACATCCCCAGTTGACAGACCTCCTCTTTTTAGAGCCGTTGATGTCAGGGCCTTAAAATGAGAAAACAAAATGAGGTTTGCAGCTTTATCTCTATAAACCACACATTCCAAAGTTTTAAGTAAAAAAGTTAAGTCATACATAATTTAACTACAGAGGAAACTTATTGAGCAATATAAAAAAAAAATAATAATAATAATAATTAAAAAGAAGAGATGATTCAATGAGCATTCTGGAAAATCACAATAAGATAAATGTACGATTAAGGTGTCTAATACAAGTTCAAAGGCCCAGCTATATAATTCAATCCACCCTGTTACACCATGCCAGTGGTGAAAATTATAAATATAACACTGCTACTAGAGGAACATATAAAATACTCCCTTAGAAATTCATTTACCAAAACCTGTACTTCTGCAAACCCCACTTTCACATGTAGAAATAAATAAAATGAACAGGACAATTTTCATCGACATAAATCCAAGTTAACAATGTTACCTCACTAGTTATTATAATTTTATAAATTATAGCCTAAACACTAGAATCCTTTATAAATTAATAACTAAATTACTTATACTTGTACCATAAGGAACCATCAGCGAAAGACAAAATCACTGAATTTTACTACTAAACTCAACTAAGACTTAGCCCCAGAATGGTTGAGATCCACTATATGGATTAGGTTTCCTCATGTATGCTTTTTTAGGACCATATTTTCATAAAGATGAAGCCACAACTTTATAATGTCGGCAAAATATATTTGTGCTAAATGTTAATATTAGCAAAATATCTTTCTTTCTGCGACTCCAGTCTTTTTTATTTTTTATTTATTTATCTTTTTTTGGTGTAGTGGGGTGATGAAAAGTCGAAACCAAGTGCGAGGGCTCTTCATCCACCATCAGGGTAACCAAAAGTTATTTGAATAACCTCAAGGGATGAAGCCCTATGCTGCATGATAGAGTGCTATGAAATTCATTATGTTCCATATTTATCTACATACACATAAACAAACATCATCCCTCATTATAGAATATGTAGTTTTAAGGCAATATTATTTGTTCTTGTAGGATTTCTGCAATCCCCAAGACAGCCCAAAAGTTTGAAGCAGAAGAGCCAACATTAATCATAAAACCTCCAAAATGTCCACTGACTCCATACATCACCTCCCCAGTAAGCCAGCATTTCATTTTAAAGCCCAATCAGTAGCAAGCTTTGTAGAGCAACTAATCAATGGACACCATCTCATGAGCTCCACCACTTTCTCTTTAAAATATCCTCTCTAAACTTTTTTCCATGTAGATTATTAACTTCCAAAAATTTTAATCAATCGAGTTATAACTAATGAATTCTATATGCCAAGCTAAACAGAACGATATATTACTAGTCATTTAATCAATATATTCACACTTACAACTGTGTTAAAAAAAAAAAAAAAGAAGTAAAACGAAATTAGTGATACTGACAACTCCATCCATGCCAGTCAAAGAAGCAAATGATCAAATTGAACTGTCTTTCATGTTACACAAACACAGTGCACCTATCTAGATCATAACAACTGAATCCGAAATACCGATCATGTACAACAGACAACATAGTATGACCCGATCAAATGTGGAATGACTATATAATCAGACAGGCAACAAAAATGCATTATTCAACATTGCAAAATCAGGTCAACCATCAACAAGCAAACAGTCTTAAATTTAAAATTAATGCCACAACACCACATTCTGACACACTATAAAGCATACAAAATCACCACAGAGTCGTTTGCATCACGATTTCGCAAATTGAGTTAAAATCAGGACCTACATCAAACCTTAACTAAAAACCTGAAATCTCACTTGTACAGCTTGAAATCAACACACTGAACAATATAATAGAAACAGTGAATCGCAAGTAAATTACAGTTTACGTACCACTCCGGAATCGCTGTAAGTATAGACGCTGAATTTCTGATCGGAGCTATAATCTTTTGTCAACAGATCTACACATGCACACTTTTACATCAAATCTTGCAGAGATGCATAAAACATATTAATAGTATCTCATAGAGAACGAAGAGATTACCTTTGGCTTTCTTGCCGATATCGGAGAAAAGCCCTGGTCCCTTGCTCATGCTGGCAGCCTAGAGAGAGAGAGAGAGAGAGAAGGGGAGGGAGGGAGAAGGAATTAGAGAGGAGTGGTAAATGAAAAATTGGCAATGGAAGGAGTTTGTTTTCTGTATTTTTTGTTTTTTTTTTTTTTTTTAATTTGAGAGGTGGCTACTAATTATATATTTGTACGGTCCGATGTTCCTTTTTCGTGGGGACACATGAAATTAGGACCGTTGATCTCGATTAACGAGGGGAATTGTGGTTGTGGGTCACACCAACGACGATGATACGCGTGGGCTGACCTGAGTTTCCGTTGGCTTAGAGTTCAAGCCTTAAGTAGTAGCGAGCGAGCAAAGATGAATTATTCGAGCTCTCCCAAAATATTTAAATTTAATTTGGTGGAGTCTAATTAGGATTTAACAAATTTTGCAATTAATCGAACCGAATTTGAGTATTAGAATGTTTTGATTCGAAGAGTGTATAAGCATAAAGTTTCTTTTTTATCTAATTTTATATACAAATATTTGTTAATAAGAGATGAATCCCATCCCAATATATATGTTTTGAAAATTATGTTTTAATGGTAAAGAACTAAAGATTATTGCTCTAATTGTCTTTAGTGAATATAAGAACATTTTTCATTCAAAATAAAGAAAGAGAAAAAAAAAAAGGAAAGAACACTCATATTTGTAGCTCTCTCTCTTAAATTAAGGGTTTTTAGGTTTTTTTTTTTTTTTTTTTTTTTTTTTTTTTGTATTCTCATGCAGATGCAAAATTTGAAAATAAAAAACAGAATCAGAGAAAATTTGAGATTATGTTTACTTGTAATAATTGAAATTTTATTTTTAAAAAATAGATAATGTGTTAAAATTATAATTGTTTTTCATATTTTTATTTTACATTCTATATGATTTGAATCCGTTTGGTTTAACTGTTCATATAAGCCGATAGTTAATAGCTATCGCTGATAATTAGTGATTAGTTAGCTGTTTATATAAAGTGTTTAAAGTGAAAGTGTTTGGTAAAAAAAAATTTAATTAACTTTTAAATGTAAAATGACAAGAAAAATAAAGAGGACCTTTTTACATTACAAATAAAGTTTATTAATATGTAAAAAAATTATTTATTAATTATTATGAAACGTTAAAAGTTAAATGAAATATAATTTTATTAAATGTTGTCTTAACTAATAAAAATTATGTTTAAACCTGGTCACGGTAGAAAGAAATAGATGGAGAGAGCTTCATCTGTGGGCTTAACATGGGATGCATACGATAATTTTTGAACAATGGAGTCGAATCGCAAGCTTCATTCGGTCAAATTCTCAATAAACTTTTTTCTCCAAAATCGAGCCACATCAAAAAACTAAACTTTACTGAAACAAAAAATTGCAATTAAGCTAAAAAAATAAGTAATCAACAAGTTTAATATACTGTTTTACCCTCAATCTCAATTTTAAGTTTTATTGTAATTTCACTCTGATTTAACTTTTATTTAACTTTTATGTCAATTTCATTATGAATTTTAATCTTTTATTGCAATTTTACTCCAATTTAATATCTATACTAATTTTACCTTGAATTTTGACATTTTGTTACAATAACACTCTAAATTATAATTAGAACTGACTTTGATTAATTTAATACATTTGTGTGAACGAGGGAGTTTGAGCTAATAGTAAGGACAATTTCTATTATTATTTTTAATATTTTTAAATTCTTTGTTTATTGATAATAAGTAATGTTTAAAAATTAATTATTTGATACATGAACTCTCTTTTTTTAATAGAATATATTTATTATTATGGTTTATTTAATATAAATTTTGAAATAATTATAAAATCTAAAATAAAGCTACTACCAATTTATTTGACTCATAAACTGTTGTACCATTTTTTTTATCAAAATAGAATATAAGATATAATTATATTATTGAAATACTCCGAATTTTTATTTTCAAAACTTTTAAATTTTTATTAAATCAAAAATTTCGATTTTTGATTATATGGGCTTTAAACACCAAACAATCTTAAATTTGGGTCCAAAGTGTTGTGAGTTGGGCCCAAGCCCAAATATATTGTCAGAATTTTCGATTTGAGAACTGTTAAAAATTTTCAAGAAATAATATGAAAGCAATTTAATCTGTTATGAATATATATAAATTAATTATCCTAAAAATCAAATATCATAATTGTTCATATTTTATTTATATTGAGTGAATGGAGAAAATATTATGGAACCAAACTAAATAATTAAAATAAATCGAACCGGGCCTTAAAACCAAATTGATCTTTCGAAAACCAAACAAATAGCTTGAAAACCAAGTGAAAAAAAAACTGCAAACCGAGCAAAAATTGAGGCGAATCATTAAACTAGACCAAACCGGTTCGAATCGAACCGGAATGGTCTAGAAGCCCCAAGATTTTTTTTTTCTTTCTTTTCTTTTTCTTTTCTTTTTCTTTTCGTTTCCTTCTTCTTCCTTGCGCCAGCGCCAGGCGCGCGACAGCCCTCCCCCTCTCTTTTTTTTTTTTTTTTTTTTGTTTTTCTTTTTCCGACCACCTGAGACCATCGCCGGCCTCGTTGTCGCCTCCTCACTGCAGCAGCCCTCGCTCTCTTCCCGTTCCGGTTGGCACAGTGCGCAAGGAACTGCGGTTTTGCGTTCCCATCGGGACAGTAGCTCAACCAGCCCTGTTCTTTCGTTTTTCCGACGACATTGCCCTTAGCCGGTGTGCAACTCCTTCAGCCATTGTTCCCTTCACTTCCAATCGAGCTAGCATCGATATAAATGGTTTTTGAGCAAGGGAGCTGCTTCCGGTCACTTTAACGGGGAAATTTCAGTATTTAGTGCGTTTTTCAGCTGGGTAAGTCGGATTTCAACCTTCTTTGATACATTTAGTGAATTGTTTGAACAAGAGTATAAATTTGATGCATGAATCAAGTTGGGTAGAGTATAAATCCCTAAATTTGCTACTGTTTGAGTGTGAATAATTAGAAGCTTTGATTTTACTCTTTAAATTGATTTATAAACTGAAATTCCTTATACAAGTGAATAAGTTATTTAGTTTAATGCATATTTTGGTGAAAGAATTGATAAACCTGAAATGGCAGCTTGCTATTTTAACTATTTAGCTTGAATAATTGTTGTGGTATAATGCAAACGAAGTTATAAATTAAGTTCTTAAGGGGAAATGGGTTAAGTAACATATAATGCATGAATTTTATCAATAACTTAAGATTTCTTTGATATATTGGCAACTTCTAGTTAGAGGAAATCATGGATTTTTGCTTGAACCAAGTTTATATTGTTAGAATAAATGCGCTCTTCATAACTTGTTGTGGATGTAGAGGTTCGAATGACTAAGTTTGATAAGAATTGAGAAACTTTGGGCAGTGGCAGCAGTTATTTTCAATCATTTATATAGATTATTGCTTGATATGGAATTTTTATAGTAGTAGATTTAATTCTTGCTAGGAATTAGTTAGTTGGTATATCTTAAGTTGTAAAATTGGATTTCTTAATAGATGTATCCATTAAATGTTAGTTTAATTGAAGCATTTGTTCTTAGTGGCTAATTTAAAATTTAATAAAGGTATAATATGTGGTTGTTATCTTTAAGCAAGGATGAAGAAATGAGAGTTTGATAAAGAGTACTATAATAGTTAGACACTACGAAACTATCAAATGAAAGTAATTGAAATTAACTTAATGATACAAGTTTTATTCGATTATAATTATATATGTATTAAAGCTTTCATATGTTTGGCAATTAGCTATAGAAGCTAGTTATAATTATATGAAGTAAAGAATGATTGGTATTATCATTGGAACATAATTGGAGGTTATTGTAAGTTGTAAATTAATGGTTGAGTGTTGACATTGTTATTTTGGAAGGAGGATGGGATTTTAAATTGATGGATTGCCCGGCGGATGGGCTGTGTGCATTGATTTGATAAATATATAGTAATATTGTGATATTTGAGCAGGTAGATAGTCCAATTTTTAGGGGAGGTGCTGCAGAAATTTCAATAGAACCTAGACTAGTTTTAATGAATGACATGATTAAATAAGTTCATTTAGATTAATTCTATAACTTGGTACATAATAAATAGAGTGCTCTGATTATTTATTATCTTTATTACTCATTTAATTATTTACATATTTATTTATTTATTTTATTATTGTTAATACTATTTATTTATTTATTTGCATTGATTTTGGATGTTTAATTGTGCATTGCATTACGATGTTTAATTGATTAATATGTCTGCATTTGATTGCAATGTTTGATTAATTGTGTTGTGATAATGCTATGCTTTGTTTGTGTGGAATTGGGATGAAGTGGACCACCGTGGGTTTGTGAGGACGGTCTGTGATATGGATCCGAATATTATATGATATTTGACCGTCGGCCGGGAAAATGGGAGATCGGCGCCCCCGTGTGCACCTGATGAAATGGATTATGTGGAAAACCACAGGATGGCTTCTTGTTGTTGCGCACCTGATAATCTAGATTTGATTGTAGCCCGCAGGGTGGCCTCCTGTTGTGAGTACTTGATGATCTAGATTGGATGGAGACCACCGGGTTGCCTCCTGTTGGTATGGAAAAGAAAAGAGAGAATGGAAATACAATGAGAGGACTGGTCAGTGAGGATTAGACCAGTTGGCCGTATGGGGGATCGGCTCCCTGGTGCACATGTATGAGAGGGCGAGCCATGTGTGAGGACGGCTCGTTGGGGTTTCAGGTGGCGCCACTGACTAATTTCCACGTGATGTGATTATATGAAGATGTTTATGATTGTGAGTGCTGGTGATATGCCATTTGTGTGACTGGCTGCGTGAGCATATAACTAGTCGGATGACTAGATTAATATGTGTACACATTTGTGTGACTGCGTGTGTTGTGCAATAATTATTACTTCTTAGAAAACTCACATGTCTTGTTTGATTTTTCAGGAAGTAGGTTTTTCCTTTAATCGGATTTAGGCTATGTTTCTTCGGCGTAGGGCAATAAAGAATTTTTCCTAGTTCCATAATTATTTTGTTATGTATACTAACAGTTAGTGACTCCGCAGTTGTAGGATTTGTATACTTTTAATCATTTATTATTATAGATGAGATAATTATGTGAACCCATATTATAAATGTGATGCATTGTTAATTAGGCCCGAACTGTGGAATGTTGTAGCTTATAAATTTGGGCCGAGATTTAATAAAATATTGAGGTTTATCTTTCATATTCATATGGGCTGAATGTTGAAATTTTCTATCGAGATAATAGATTCTAGCGTTTCAGGCTTACTACGGGCCTCGGGGGCCTTAAGCTTACCTGGGCCCTAGTGCCGGTCCGGCCCACGGAAACGGGTCGTGACAAAGTTGGTATCAGAGCTTAGGTTAGGGTTTTAGGACACAACTGCGGAGTATAGGAAATTTCTTTATGTTGGGATCGGCCGTAACCAACATAAGGAAGGAAACTTTGTAATTTTCCTCTCTAGGGATGGTGGACGCACTAGACCCTATGAGGTGGGAAAACCCACACCTATAGTGTAAAAAAAAAAAAAAAAAAAAAATTGAAGAATTAATTGAGAATTAGAGTGAAAGTAGTGGATAGTAGGATGAACCCATTGCAATACCTATAGGGGCCAGAGTTGGTATCAACCCTTAAGCTAGGGAATAGAGTAATACCTGATGGTAGTGGATTGGCCTGATCACCCAGTACACTACTTTTCATGTGAACTCTATTCCTATCAGTGAACAGGATAGTGTAGAGAATAAATAGGTTTTCTAATTGTATAGTGGATTGATGAATTTTGGGTGATTAGGAATCGGTATTTTAGTATTCAGTTCGGCTACTGAACTTCTTTAGAATTTCTCTTTATTGTTTTATTTACTTGATATTTCATATTTAAATTTAAAACCCTGTTTTTATTTTGAATTTAAATTGTGTTATGATAAAAAAATTTGAAATTGATTATTTATATAGAAATTATTTTTGAAAAGTTGTCTATTTATATCACGGGGCCAATTGGATTAGAGTATAAAATGAAATGATTATGAGGATAGTAAAATTAGAAAGAAGATTTGAAAAGAAGAATAAGACAAGTAGTAATATATGTTTAGTTTTAGATAGGTGAGACAGGTAAATTGAATTAAAATTTGATATAAGCAAGTAATAGATAGATGCTAATTTTAAGTTAATAGTTCCACATATGGTACCTAATACTTGGTTAAATGAGACTAATTAAAATGTTAGCACTATGGTTTGAAATTGTAATCTAGGAGAATTTGGACAAAAGAGTAAAGAAGTTATTAGCATATGTAAATTAGACTCTTAAGAAGTTAATGAGATCAATTTGATGTGATATTTGGATGGTAAAGTAGCATTACCTTGGGACTAAAGGAATTTTGTTAGTATTGATGAGAACTAGTTAAAAGGTAAATATTTAAGGCAAGCAATAAAGGTTAGGTTAAAATGTTGGTGATTAGATAAATCATGAATAATGATGATTAGTAGTACAAAAGAAACTGAGTGGGCGAAATAATTAATAAGAGAGTATGTAGGATAAATAATAATTGTAGGATGAGATGCTGATAGTAAATAACTTATGAATTACAATGATAAGTAGTATAAAAGGGGAAGAGTAGATGAAATAATTGGTGAGAGTATTCTAATATCTTAAGGTATGTTAATGAGTAACTCAAATAGAGTAAAAGGTTACCCCAAAAAAAAAAAAAAAAAAAAAAAAAGTCAAGATCATGAACCGAAACAAGGACTGTTAAAAGGTATTGTTATGAAATTTAATTTTAGTAATAAGTATTAAGGTGACATAAGGAATAAGCGCTGCAAAGGGTCAAAATCTTTAAATGAGTGAGATAGTTAAGGGGTGCGGTGACTCAGGAGCTATCTAATAGCTGCACTAACATAAGGAAAGAATTTTGTAGGGGGGAATAGAACTTGTATAGATAAGAACTGGGAGAGAGTGAGTTCGAGTCGCCCTGTGATACTATAGACAACATGAGTTACAAAGGAAAATTTTTCTTGAAATTTTGCTTTAAAGTAATAAGGTTTTCAATTCTTGATCAAGAAGAGTTCTAATAATTATGTGAGTTAATTCTTATTACCATAAATAAATCAAATTTCAATTGTTTCGCTTTTTGTAAAATTATATGCTTGGTTTTCATGAAGGAATATCTAAATTTTCAAAATGAAATCATATAATCCGGAATATATATATATATATATATATGCAACTTACTGCTAAAACGATTTTAAGATAAAACTTTAATCAAAGAAAGATTTTCTAAAGATTTCAGTAGCTGTCTGAAGAGAGTGATTGGAGAGTTAGGGAATAAACTCAAGTTTCTTGTAAGTTTTAGCTAGTTGGCACTAAGTCGGATGATTGGCGGTAGGAGAACAATCAGAACGCCCTACCTATTCCCTTCACTCGGCCTATTTTATTCGCTCTTGAGCTGACTTTTTAATATTTGGAGTATCTCCTATGACTTTAGAATCACCTATATCTCTGCTCCTATTACCCTTGCTAGATTTCAATTCGAGGACGAATTGTCTTAAGGGGGGGAGATTGAAATACTCCGAATTTTTATTTTCAAAACTTTTAAATTTTTATTAAATCAAAAATTTCGATTTTTGATTATATGGGCTTTAAACACCAAACAATCTTAAATTTGGGTCCAAAGTGTTGTGAGTTGGGCCCAAGCCCAAATATATTGTCAGAATTTTCGATTTGAGAACTGTTAAAAATTTTCAAGAAATAATATGAAAGCAATTTAATCTGTTATGAATATATATAAATTAATTATCCTAAAAATCAAATATCATAATTGTTCATATTTTATTTATATTGAGTGAATGGAGAAAATATTATGGAACCAAACTAAATAATTAAAATAAATCGAACCGGGCCTTAAAACCAAATTGATCTTTCGAAAACCAAACAAATAGCTTGAAAACCAAGTGAAAAAAAAACTGCAAACCGAGCAAAAATTGAGGCGAATCATTAAACTAGACCAAACCGGTTCGAATCGAACCGGAATGGTCTAGAAGCCCCAAGATTTTTTTTTTCTTTCTTTTCTTTTTCTTTTCTTTTTCTTTTCGTTTCCTTCTTCTTCCTTGCGCCAGCGCCAGGCGCGCGACAGCCCTCCCCCTCTCTTTTTTTTTTTTTTTTTTTTGTTTTTCTTTTTCCGACCACCTGAGACCATCGCCGGCCTCGTTGTCGCCTCCTCACTGCAGCAGCCCTCGCTCTCTTCCCGTTCCGGTTGGCACAGTGCGCAAGGAACTGCGGTTTTGCGTTCCCATCGGGACAGTAGCTCAACCAGCCCTGTTCTTTCGTTTTTCCGACGACATTGCCCTTAGCCGGTGTGCAACTCCTTCAGCCATTGTTCCCTTCACTTCCAATCGAGCTAGCATCGATATAAATGGTTTTTGAGCAAGGGAGCTGCTTCCGGTCACTTTAACGGGGAAATTTCAGTATTTAGTGCGTTTTTCAGCTGGGTAAGTCGGATTTCAACCTTCTTTGATACATTTAGTGAATTGTTTGAACAAGAGTATAAATTTGATGCATGAATCAAGTTGGGTAGAGTATAAATCCCTAAATTTGCTACTGTTTGAGTGTGAATAATTAGAAGCTTTGATTTTACTCTTTAAATTGATTTATAAACTGAAATTCCTTATACAAGTGAATAAGTTATTTAGTTTAATGCATATTTTGGTGAAAGAATTGATAAACCTGAAATGGCAGCTTGCTATTTTAACTATTTAGCTTGAATAATTGTTGTGGTATAATGCAAACGAAGTTATAAATTAAGTTCTTAAGGGGAAATGGGTTAAGTAACATATAATGCATGAATTTTATCAATAACTTAAGATTTCTTTGATATATTGGCAACTTCTAGTTAGAGGAAATCATGGATTTTTGCTTGAACCAAGTTTATATTGTTAGAATAAATGCGCTCTTCATAACTTGTTGTGGATGTAGAGGTTCGAATGACTAAGTTTGATAAGAATTGAGAAACTTTGGGCAGTGGCAGCAGTTATTTTCAATCATTTATATAGATTATTGCTTGATATGGAATTTTTATAGTAGTAGATTTAATTCTTGCTAGGAATTAGTTAGTTGGTATATCTTAAGTTGTAAAATTGGATTTCTTAATAGATGTATCCATTAAATGTTAGTTTAATTGAAGCATTTGTTCTTAGTGGCTAATTTAAAATTTAATAAAGGTATAATATGTGGTTGTTATCTTTAAGCAAGGATGAAGAAATGAGAGTTTGATAAAGAGTACTATAATAGTTAGACACTACGAAACTATCAAATGAAAGTAATTGAAATTAACTTAATGATACAAGTTTTATTCGATTATAATTATATATGTATTAAAGCTTTCATATGTTTGGCAATTAGCTATAGAAGCTAGTTATAATTATATGAAGTAAAGAATGATTGGTATTATCATTGGAACATAATTGGAGGTTATTGTAAGTTGTAAATTAATGGTTGAGTGTTGACATTGTTATTTTGGAAGGAGGATGGGATTTTAAATTGATGGATTGCCCGGCGGATGGGCTGTGTGCATTGATTTGATAAATATATAGTAATATTGTGATATTTGAGCAGGTAGATAGTCCAATTTTTAGGGGAGGTGCTGCAGAAATTTCAATAGAACCTAGACTAGTTTTAATGAATGACATGATTAAATAAGTTCATTTAGATTAATTCTATAACTTGGTACATAATAAATAGAGTGCTCTGATTATTTATTATCTTTATTACTCATTTAATTATTTACATATTTATTTATTTATTTTATTATTGTTAATACTATTTATTTATTTATTTGCATTGATTTTGGATGTTTAATTGTGCATTGCATTACGATGTTTAATTGATTAATATGTCTGCATTTGATTGCAATGTTTGATTAATTGTGTTGTGATAATGCTATGCTTTGTTTGTGTGGAATTGGGATGAAGTGGACCACCGTGGGTTTGTGAGGACGGTCTGTGATATGGATCCGAATATTATATGATATTTGACCGTCGGCCGGGAAAATGGGAGATCGGCGCCCCCGTGTGCACCTGATGAAATGGATTATGTGGAAAACCACAGGATGGCTTCTTGTTGTTGCGCACCTGATAATCTAGATTTGATTGTAGCCCGCAGGGTGGCCTCCTGTTGTGAGTACTTGATGATCTAGATTGGATGGAGACCACCGGGTTGCCTCCTGTTGGTATGGAAAAGAAAAGAGAGAATGGAAATACAATGAGAGGACTGGTCAGTGAGGATTAGACCAGTTGGCCGTATGGGGGATCGGCTCCCTGGTGCACATGTATGAGAGGGCGAGCCATGTGTGAGGACGGCTCGTTGGGGTTTCAGGTGGCGCCACTGACTAATTTCCACGTGATGTGATTATATGAAGATGTTTATGATTGTGAGTGCTGGTGATATGCCATTTGTGTGACTGGCTGCGTGAGCATATAACTAGTCGGATGACTAGATTAATATGTGTACACATTTGTGTGACTGCGTGTGTTGTGCAATAATTATTACTTCTTAGAAAACTCACATGTCTTGTTTGATTTTTCAGGAAGTAGGTTTTTCCTTTAATCGGATTTAGGCTATGTTTCTTCGGCGTAGGGCAATAAAGAATTTTTCCTAGTTCCATAATTATTTTGTTATGTATACTAACAGTTAGTGACTCCGCAGTTGTAGGATTTGTATACTTTTAATCATTTATTATTATAGATGAGATAATTATGTGAACCCATATTATAAATGTGATGCATTGTTAATTAGGCCCGAACTGTGGAATGTTGTAGCTTATAAATTTGGGCCGAGATTTAATAAAATATTGAGGTTTATCTTTCATATTCATATGGGCTGAATGTTGAAATTTTCTATCGAGATAATAGATTCTAGCGTTTCAGGCTTACTACGGGCCTCGGGGGCCTTAAGCTTACCTGGGCCCTAGTGCCGGTCCGGCCCACGGAAACGGGTCGTGACAATTATTATTTAATTTTTAAATATTATTTATTATCAATCGAAAAAATAATTTAAAAATATTAAAAATAATAATAAAGATTGTCCTTACTATTAAACCAAACTTCTTCACTCATATAAATGTATTAAGTTAATCCAAGCTCAAAGTCAAGAGTCAACCTATTTTTTATTTACATTTTAAGTCCTAACTAATTTATTAGGGTGCTATTGTAATAAAATATTAAAGTTAAGGTAAAATTGATATAAATATCAAATTAGAGTGAAATTATAACAAAATATTAAAATTAAGGATGAAATTGATATAAATATCAAAATATAGTGGAATTGTAATAAAACTTAAAACTGTGGATGAAACGATGTATTAAGGAATTGTACATTGTTCAATTCTTACTTGTTCAAAGACTCTGAAATAGATCGATAGAAACTACGACTTTGCATGGTTTTTGGGGACTCAAATCGAATCGAGGAATCATATTGAATCGAATTGAAATTGAAAATGAATCGAAATAGTAGGAGCCAATCATATAAAATCGAATGAAATTTATTATCTTGGTTCTAGTTCTAGTTTTGGTTCTAAAGAATCATATTGAAACTTTATTAGAACCGAATTGAACCGAACAAATTTGAAACTCGATTCATACATATATCAAATTTTATTATTTGAAAATAAAATATTTATTAGTTGGTACTATTTAATTAATAATAGAAATAAAGTATAAATTAAAATTATTTCTCCCACATAAAAAATTAATATCTAATGACTCTCATCATCTTTTATTTATTTTATAATATTTTAACAATATGATAATTCATAAACGTCTATACAATACTTTACTATAACTATAATTTTCTCAGAAGGCACAATTTACATAGATTATTTTTATTTTTAAAAAGTTTCAATTTACTAACACTGTTTATCATGTGATAATAGTGAGGGTACGGGTATCATCATTTTGGAGATTTCATAGAATTTAAAAGCTAATGAAGCTTCTTTTTATGGATAACAAAAATAAACTTCATTATTCAATTATTAATTATGATTTATTGATATTTATAATCTCCATATTATTATTTTGGAGAATGATTATAATTTGAAAGATGATGGGAGCTATTTTTTACAAAGAATAAAAATAAAACTTTATTATGGATCATTATTTTTTAATGTCTATCCTAGTACAGTATGATTCTTTTTTTTTTTTAATTAGCATGTATTGTAATTTTATTTGGATATTAGAATATTTTTATATAAAGGGACATTGCAATGTGTTTAAAAATATAATAATTTTCAAGCGGGGAAAAATTGAAAAGGATTCCCGATCAACATCATTTAATAGTCAAAGGAGGTTTGAATTTCATATAGCGTGTTGATTTTTTTAGTCTAATGATCACACAAGTGGAATTATTTTTAGTGTTTATATTTATTTTTTCAAGAGCTAATAACAAATTAAATCAAAATACTCTTCACAAATTTACAAATAGAAAATCATTGATTATCTTTAAATTTTCAAGTACTAGTAGGAAATTTATTTGGAGTTTATTGGCATTAGGAAAATTTTAAAATTTCCATTTGCTCTGTTTTGAAATCCTTTTTATATCAGTTGCTAGTAATTTGAATATTATTTTATTTAAACCCATTAATCTCATAAAGCTAACTACTGTTTACAAGATATAATAATAATACAGCAACATAATAATAATTTTTCTTGAAAAAAAAGTTGTTAAAGGTCCACAATCCAAATATCACGTCAAGTCATCTTTTTCGTATTAGATACCTCTAGTCCACAATAGAGTCTAAAGCGTGGATATTAATTAATGGTATAATGAATAGATTTGATCTTAAATTTTAATTAATTTTTCTTGTGATTTTTTAAGTTTTATGGAAATTTAATTATGATTTTATATTTTTACATCTCCATAATGTTTATGTTTTTTATCAAAATGAAATAATTTTTTTAAAAATCGGATTATGATTCTGTTGTTTTATATTTTATTTTAATAATAAATATAATTATTATTAAAGTAAAACGCGGGATGTAATAGTTCCTGCAAAATTCAAGAGAAATAAAAAAGTAATTGCAGAAAATGCACGGATACCGCGTAACGACCCTGACTGCCTTCCCGCGTTTTAAAAGGTACAATGTCATTTAATTAAATAATTAATTAATTATAGTTTAAATTAATCAATAAATAAAGAAACTTTCAGATGCTTTGACTCTGCCAAGTGCCAGTATTACCGTTCCAATAAAACGGGAGTGAAGAAGAAACCGTTACACGCTCTCAGCAATGTTCGCGCTCTTGCCATTTCTCCTTCCTCTAAATTGCTATATCATTGCTCTTCACTCCAATCTGAGTTAATACAAACAGAGAATGGAAGAAAAGGGAGTCCATGCTTAAAAAAGCAATAGCAATTAGCATAAATAAGCTTTCTCCTTTTGTCTGCTTCGCCCCAACTAACCGGCTTTTCTCTCACCTTTCTTGTGGCTTTCCTGGAAATTTCACCATGCATTCTTAGGAATTTCATTTTCGCCGTGGTGGTCTTGTATTTAAAGGTTAATTGTTTGCTGTTGTGATAAGAAAAGAGACGAGGGAAATGGAGAACTTGTTGAGTGATTTTGATGTGCAATCGAAACATTCATCTGAGGATGTATTGCAGAAATGGAGGACGTTATGCGGTGTGGTCAAGAATCCGAAGCGTAGGTTTCGATTCACTGCTAATCTCTCCAAGAGATATGAGGCTGCTGCTATGCGACGGACCAATCAGGTTTAATATTATTATTTTTAAAATCTAAGCTAATATAGCCAGTAATTGCTCACCAAAAGCTACCATATTACGAGCTAAGACTGGGTCATTTAAAAAATTAGTTGAATTTGTAGATACTAAAAGGCATTTCATTAGTTTTTTGTAAAATCTCGTTCATTAAGCTCATTGATGTTTTTTCCCTTGATTTATTTTGGGTGGTCATGGGAAGAAGGGGGATTGGGTATTTTACAAAGCAGGTACTTGAATACTAGGATACTTGTGGTTGGCTTTATTAATTTGGGGAGACATTCATTTAGACTGTAAACTATTGAAGTTTGGCTGTTAAATCTCTCCTGGGTTTGGAGAAGGTAGCCTGTTTACTGCTGACTGGAGTTTCCTTATATGAAAATGAAAAAAAGAAAATACAACAATAAGCAAGAATGCTACTAAATGGACTGGAAGTATAAATTTATCTATTGCGGAACTTATGCTTCTTCTCTTTAAATTTCATCTTATGACATTTTCTTCTCGGATGAGAAATTTGGGTAACTTCCGTATCATTGTTTATCTTACTCAGCTTACATCAATTCCCCCAATCTGAGTTTGTCTCTCAACAGCCATGTAATTTGGATAAGGTTTTTCCTTATATAAAACTTATAGACAAATTAATGTGTCTATTTAACTTAAATGGGAATAATATCTCGGTGACACTATTGGTGACAGTAATGTTATGGGAAACATTAATTTCACATTGTTGTTTCTGTAATTTTTTTATTATTTTTGTATTTTTTGCATATGCTGAAATGAGATGTTTACCCTGTTTTATACCGAGACAATTTCTTTTCTGCCGATTAATAGAAGTTGTTCTTGAGGGGGTTTTTGAACTTTGAAATTTCTTGCTGAATTGACCTTGATATCCTACTTTGTTTCTTAAACCTGTGTCTACATTTGTTTTTGTTGCTTTCTGTTTGCTTCACCATTTATTTCAATACGAATTACAACTTGGTCTCAAGGTTGACCAGCAAAATAAGTAGATGTCTCTGAGTTGCTTCTTACCTTTCATTTTTGTTGAATATCCAGGAGAAATTAAGGATCGCAGTTCTAGTCTCCAAAGCTGCATTTCAATTTATCCAAGGTTAGCTTTTTTTTTTTTTTTTTAGATTACTGTAAACTTAAAGCTTGTTCTTTGTAGTTTTCTCCTGATAATTATAAATGGAATGTTTGTAGGTGTGTCCCCAAGTGACTACACTGTACCTACAGAAGTGAAGGCTGCTGGTTTTGAAATTTGTGCCGATGAGTTAGGATCAATAGTCGAAGGCCATGATGTGAAGAAACTAAAGTTTCATGGTGGAGTAGATGGTCTTGCACAAAAGCTCTCCACTTCAACCACTAATGGTCTTTCTACAGACAATGATCTACTGAATCGCAGACAAGGGATATATGGGATTAACAAATTTGCCGAGAGTGAATCTAGGAGTTTCTGGATATTTGTTTGGGAAGCCCTTCATGACATGACTCTTATGATACTCGGGGTGTGTGCTCTTGTGTCTTTAATAGTTGGCATAGCGACAGAAGGATGGCCAAAAGGGGCTCATGATGGCCTTGGAATTGTTGCTAGCATCTTGTTGGTTGTGTTTGTCACAGCATCAAGTGATTATCGTCAATCATTACAATTCAAGGATTTGGACAAGGAGAAAAAGAAGATCAGCATTCAGGTCACAAGAAATGGATTTAGGCAGAAGTTATCAATATATGATTTGCTTCCAGGTGATATTGTACATCTTGCTATTGGAGACCAAGTCCCTGCGGATGGGCTTTTTGTTTCAGGATTTTCTGTATTAATTGATGAATCAAGTTTAACTGGTGAAAGTGAGCCAGTAATGGTGAACTCCGAAAATCCTTATATGCTCTCTGGAACAAAGGTCCAAGATGGGTCATGCAAAATGTTGGTTACCACTGTGGGGATGAGAACCCAATGGGGTAAATTAATGGCAACTCTCAGTGAGGGAGGAGATGATGAAACCCCATTGCAGGTAAAATTGAATGGAGTGGCAACCATTATTGGCAAGGTAGGTCTTGCCTTTGCTGTAGTGACTTTTGCAGTTTTGGTGCAAGGCCTACTTAGCCATAAATTGCATGAAAGATCCCACTGGAGTTGGTCGGCAGATGAAGCATTAGAGATGCTAGAATACTTTGCAGTTGCAGTTACAATTGTTGTTGTTGCAGTTCCAGAGGGACTTCCACTGGCGGTGACATTGAGTCTTGCCTTTGCCATGAAAAAGATGATGAATGATAAAGCACTTGTCCGACATCTGGCAGCTTGTGAGACCATGGGATCAGCAACAACTATCTGCAGTGACAAAACCGGGACACTGACTACTAACCGTATGACAGTTGTGAAATCATGCATTTGCATGAATATCAAGGAACTAGGCCAATCTGATAAGGCCTCAAGCTTGTGCTCTGAAATACCTGATTCTGCTGTGAAACTTCTGCTACAATCAATATTTAATAATACTGGAGGTGAAGTTGTTGTTAGTAAAGATGGAAAGCTCGAGATATTGGGAACACCTACTGAGAGTGCTTTATTGCAGTTTGGCTTGTCTTTAGGTGGAGATTTTCAAGCAGCTCGACAGGCTGTGAAACTTATTAAAGTTGAGCCTTTCAACTCTACAAAAAAGCGAATGGGGGTAGTGGTGGAGCTTCCTGAGGGAGGCTGCAGAGCCCACACTAAAGGTGCTTCAGAAATTGTTTTGGCTGCTTGTGACAAGGTGATTAATTCGAAAGGTGAAGTTGTTTCCCTCGATGATGCATCGCTTAACCATCTTAAGGTTACAATTGATCAGTTTGCTAGTGAGGCTCTTAGAACTCTATGTCTTGCCTATATGGATGTAGGAAATGGGTTTTCCCCTGACAATCCCATTCCAGTTTCTGGGTATACTTGTATTGGCATTGTGGGTATTAAAGATCCTGTTCGTCCTGGTGTCAAGGAGTCAGTTGCAGTTTGTCGTTCAGCTGGTATCACTGTACGAATGGTTACTGGAGACAATATAAATACTGCAAAGGCTATAGCTAGGGAATGTGGGATTCTTACTGATGATGGTATAGCCATTGAAGGTCCAGATTTTAGAGAGAAGAAACAGGAAGAGATGCTTGAATTAATTCCCAAAATTCAGGTCTTCTTTACTTCTTTTTATTTTGTGCAATGTGCCAGCAATTAAATTTCTAATTAGCAAGAAGAGCTTTTCTAGCTAGAACTCATTTCAATTTATTTATAGGTGATGGCTCGTTCCTCACCTCTAGACAAGCATACTTTGGTGAAACAATTGCGAACTACATTTGGAGAAGTTGTTGCAGTGACTGGTGATGGAACGAATGATGCCCCAGCTCTTCATGAAGCAGATATTGGTCTCGCAATGGGAATTGCTGGAACTGAGGTGAGTTTATCCTGTCCAATTGCAAAATTGATCTTATTGCATCTGATAAGTTAGGCACTATTACCACATTGATGGAAAAACAGACTTTTACCCATCATCAGCTGTTTATTGTCTTTTTAGCGCTCAACATTTTGAAGCAGTGATATCTGCGTTCAAAATGAAAGTAAAAGTAAATGATAGTTTGTCTAATTAACTTCTGATCTTCAGGTGGCTAAAGAGAGTGCTGATGTCATAATTCTGGATGATAATTTCTCTACCATCGTGACTGTGGCGAAATGGGGACGTTCAGTTTACATAAATATTCAAAAATTTGTACAGTTCCAGCTGACAGTTAATGTTGTTGCATTAGTTGTTAACTTCTCTTCAGCTTGTTTGACAGGTAAGAAAGTTCCAATTCTTTCTGTGTTAGGATTTATTGCTTTTCTTGGTACCATGGAAACCGTTTTGTATATTGTGCTAACGTCTGCGGTCCTTGTGGGTGAAAACATTTTTTAGGGAGTGCTCCCCTCACTGCTGTTCAGCTTCTGTGGGTAAATATGATTATGGATACACTGGGAGCACTAGCACTCGCAACAGAACCTCCAAACAATGAATTGATGAAACGTGCACCAGTTGGAAGGAAAGGGAATTTTATTAGCAATGCCATGTGGAGGAATATCCTAGGCCAGTCTTTATATCAGTTTCTAGTAATATGGTATCTTCAGGCAAAAGGGAAAGAAGCATTTGATATCGAGGGTCCAGATTCTGATCTTCTCCTGAATACTCTCATATTCAATTCATTTGTCTTTTGTCAGGTATAAGCTTTTCTAAAAACCTCACTACTTATATTGTTAAGGTCAAAATTATGTTTACAATAGAAGGTATTTTATTTGACTCTGCAGGCTTTCAATGAGATAAGCTCACGAGATATGGAGCGCATCAATGTCTTCAAAGGCATACTGAACAACTATGTTTTTGTTGCTGTTCTTGGCTGCACTGTCATTTTCCAAATCATAATTGTGGAATTCCTGGGCACATTTGCAAATACAACACCTCTCAATCTATCACAATGGCTTGTTTGCGTAATAATTGGATTTATAGGCATGCCAATTGCTGCTATACTGAAGATGATCCCAGTATAAATTGCACTTAAGAGATGCTGCTGTCTTTTGAATTTTCATCTAAAACCCTACATTTGATAACTGACTTCGAGGTTTCTTCTTGGTGGAAGATTGACGAAGTAGTGCAATTATTTGCACGCTTAAGTTCTTTTTGCTTGTCTTTGGCAACTGTTTTCCAAAACCAATGGAATTTTTCTTCTTCTTCTTCTTCTTCATTCTTATCTATTTCTAGCAAGTGCAGTTTTTCATGCATCTTATAGATGAAATTCCAGTTTGGAGGCTTTGTTTAAGGCTTGCTCATGTAAAGGAGCTTTCTTCATTGAATCAATTTACTCTCATGTAGTTAAAAAATTCTTTATTTTTGGATTTTTTTAATTATTTGTTAAGAGCTTTATTATTTCAGAAACCACAAGCATGGGCTTAATCTATTAGCCTGATTGGTCGTAATTTATTAGAGACGCAAAATAAATAAATTTTATATTTATTTGTAGCAGCATAATAATTTATTTGACTCCAATGATATATTATATTCAATTGAGCTCTAATTGCTAAAATATAAAAAGCAACAGATCCTTTCAATGATAAACAAGCTAACATTTCCCTTGGAAGAGTTTATGAAATTCTCATACTACTTTTCTCCCAATTTGTCCCTTTTTTACTTCCTTTGCAACTTCAAATGGGGATGAAACTGACAATTTGTCCCGATTTATTACCGACATTTTTTCCTGGACCGAGGAAGAAGAAGAAGAACACGAGCTTTTCCTGCTGGGATTGCAGAAATTAAGGACATGAGATTGGAGAGGAATTGCAAAAGATTTTCTGAAGATACATGCCTACCGAATTGGCTAGTCATGCTCAGAAGTATGTCATCCAGGCCAAGCCTCCAAAATGGCACCACCGCAGTAGTCTCTTTGACATACAATAGTTCCATCATAGCTATTCTATTTGCGGGCTTGTCTCTCAGATAAAGTTCTCTTCACTTGTAGCATCTCCAATGCAAACGTAAATTGCTCTTACTTAATTACCACTTCAAAAAAATAAAAAGACTTTTTAAAAAATATTCTTTAATGTTAATGTCTATTTAATATGTCAAGATGTGTCAAAAAAAATCAAAAGATATTATCTACTATCCTTCTTTCAATTTCTAGAGATTCTCTTAGACAATTTTAACATTTATTGCTCTTTGGTGATTGATTGCATATTAATATTATAGATGCTCTGAGACCAGACAAAAACGAAACTTGCATGTATTTCCTGTAGATGAAATTTAGGCTTGAAGGCTGTGCAAGGGTTCCCGTATATATATATATATAAACAAATACAATTTCTTGGTCAGATGAACACATATGCTGCTTTCACTTTACATTAGGGTAAATATTTCCATCATAATTCTATTGTTAAAATTATTATAAAAAGAACTCGATTTTATTCTTCCATTACAGTAAACCTCCCACTTTCATAAACATGGTACAACCAAACAGGTTCAACCAATGCTCTGGCACTTTGTAATTTCTGCTTCGCATCTCCATCGCTTTGTTCTTCAATTTCTCTCTCAATATGAGGGTAAATGTCCGGAAGAGAGCTCAACATCATATCAAGTTCACTCCAAGTTTTGTCTTCTTGGCCAACTAACTTCACACATACAAAGTGTAGGATTCCTAATACTAATCCAAAATCCTTCCTTTCCAGGCCAACAACAGAGTAAATCAAGAAAATCACTCCGACTGAATCTAGTACGTTCGGATTCCTTTTCAACAAAGAAAGTATTATTTCTATAAATTTCTCGAACACAGGAAATTTCTCCTCTGATTCTAAAACTTTATCCTCCTCTTCTGGGTTAACTTCACTCATTTTGCAGAGCTCAGTCTTTGCTAAAATTAAAGGCCATGATGGAAAATGGAGCTTAACCTGAGATAATGATGTCAAATAGGCGCCTTCTACTGGAGTTTGTTTAAGAATGCCGCCGGATCCCAATGCTAGAATTAAATCTGGCAACCACGACTTTGTTGCTGCAACAATGCGTGCAGCAAAACTCGAGCCCAAGTAGAGTTCAATTGAGGTGATTAGATCAAGAATATCATTTGCAAGATCACAAGCCTCTTGTGTAGGTAGAGAAGTTCCGTTAGTGTCCTTAAGGATGAGATTCAGTAACTTGCCTGCATAGCTGAAAGAGCTCTTGAGACACAGAATACTGTCTTTCAAATCATCCTCCTTAAGTTGCAATCCTTCACTATATTGTTGCCCTAAGGCAAAGATGACGTGCTTGAAATATGATGCTGCAAAGCTTAAGCACCTTTTATGAATGTCAGAAAGAAAGCCCATTGCAATTGAATCAACAATGAACTTGAGAACTGCTGTAAGCATCTTCAACTTATTTGACATTATCTTCTCTTTATCATGAGGAAATCCTAAAGAAATATTAAAAAACAAATACTGAGTCATAAGAATGACATTTTTCTTGAGACAGGAACATTTACATAAAAGTAACGCTTGATGGACCTTATTGCAAAGCACAGAGGTTGAAAACTATGATCATGTTCTATGTTCCAGTAATTACCATTCTAAAATTAAACAGCAGTCCACAAGCAACGCATCAATCACATTTTCTTATCTACTCACCACCATTATTTGAGCTAGAGGCATCTGTTCGAGACTCCTTTAGCTTTTCGCCGTGATGAGCAGGTAAATAGCCAGAAGCTCCAGCATCAGCTGCTGCAAGCAGCTTCTCAGTACAATTAAGAAGGTGATCTGTTGTCTCATCCAACAACGTCCTCTGAAAAGCAAATTTATGGAAAGAGAATAGAAAGAAGATGTTCTTTTAGCGGAACAAAATTTTCATATATATCAAAAGTAGAAGCAGATATTTGAGCAGTTATTAGTGACAAGTAAATAGCTCAAGTAACAAAGTTATGCTGCTTGAGAAGTTCACAAAGGTCCTATACAGTACTAGTTACAGAAAACTGATTGTATTATAGAGAGAACGACTATAGATTAGTAAAAGACTAAAAGGGGAAAAAACTACTACTTGCCTCCAGAATTGATGAAGTCTCAATCCTATCATTCTTCTGGGTACCATATTCGTTTGTCCTA
Source organism: Jatropha curcas (assembly GCF_041381405.1). Taxonomy (NCBI): domain Eukaryota; kingdom Viridiplantae; phylum Streptophyta; class Magnoliopsida; order Malpighiales; family Euphorbiaceae; genus Jatropha; species Jatropha curcas. The sequence goes on from NC_143153.1 coordinate 29,792,031, forward strand.
ATGTTGATATCTTGAAGAGTCATATGCACAGCAAGGGCTGTATATGCTAAAATAGGATATGTGTCCATGTATTCACAGCAGATGCAGTGTAAAATGCTGACTTCTGAAATGACCTTTAAAGCAAGGAATGGCAGTTCTAGAGCTTGAGACCCTAGTATAGCTTTTTTCGAGTCATCAGAAACAAGCAAGTCTTTTATTTGCCAGGCTATTCCTACAGCAACTGAATAATCATTCTCAAAATCAGATGCAGTTTTCCCATTTACATGCTTCCACTTAACTGAACTTTTGGCTGAGGACTTGCATTTCTTTCTTTTCCTAGGGAAAATTCTCTGCTTTGGCATTTCAATGCCGAATTTAACATGGCAACGATAGGCAGTTTTTTGCAAGACCTTTGTTTGAGCCTCAAACATATCATCAAAATTATCACAAGACATCAACAATTTGTGTGCAGACCTCACTTCAGCTTGCAGTTCCACATTCTCGGGTATTCCACTACAATTAATGATGAGATGCATACATTCTTCAACAAGCACAGTCACATCCTCTAGAGAGACAGCCGAAAAAATGTTGAGTACAGATGATTGAGCACATGCAGTTGAAGCAGCTGCAAACAAGCGCTTTACTTTTCCATCTGCAAGTAACTCTTTCAGGGCATTATTATAACATGGCTCACCCACCAGACTGTTGCAAATATGGGAAGCAGCAGCAAGTAAACCCTCAATTTGAACTGCTTCCAGCTGACCATGTGACAAAACCAAACTTATGAAAGCTTTGAAAAGCTCCATGAGAGACTTAAGAGATGCCCCTTCTGATACAGCAAATTCACAAAACCTCGCACCAGCCATTGGAGATCTTTTGATAAGAGTAACACAACGATTACATGCCTCTTCAGTGCTTACTTTTGAGGGGAAGTATGATGGCAAAAGCAATCTTGTTATTTTCTGAGCAACCTGAGGTTGATCATTTGCAAGACTTGACAATAGTACGTCTAAACCTACAACCTGCAGTCGTTAAATCAAAAAAACCATCAGCCAAAAAGAAAACTAAGAATAATAATATCAAGCAACAAATACGAGATGCAGTGCATAATAAAAATTACCATGCCATGCAAATTAGGAATTTCCTGAATTCTCAATACCTTGTTAAACTGGAATGTTCGGATATCCCGTGTAAGGAGGAGGAGATCCATAAAAGCAACACGAGTGGAAAGCCCGTTATCCAAGATTAGATGTCCCAATCTCGGCAGAAGCACTTTCAGAATTTCATGAGATTGTGGATTTCCAAGCAAATAAACGATCCCATCCACTGTTGAAAGCCTAACCTCATTGCATATATCATGTGACATATCATCGCAAATTCTTGAGAGTATCTTTGTAATGGTTGATGGAGGTATGATTTCCCAAAATAAATGAAGAACACGGCAACAACCTTCCACTGCAACAACTCTCACACCTGGACAATCATCCATGAGCAATCTCTCTAGTAAAAAAAACTGTTTATCGTGCAGTGTATCTTTAATTTCTTTTGTCGCATCTGGATCTTCAAGGGGAAACAAGTCTAAAAATAAATGCAATGCATTAAGACGAACATTGGAATTTGCAACCTGTGAAAAAAGGTAGACAGCACTAGGTCATAGTTCTCCATTTAAATTACATAAATCAGCAACTATAACTCATAGATGGTTCAGGGCACAATTTTAAATTCAGATGTGATTCTCAGCCAACAAATTATTGACAAACCCAATTGTGTCAAAGATGAATGACACACTTAAATTGTGTCTGAGGAAATTTTATAGAATTTAATCAAGCTTTTCATCCAAAAAACAATCGGCAAACCCGCAAAACAATCCAAATATGAACATCTACATACTATTCTTTCTTTCTTACCAGCACAATATAATCCAACATATACTATCTTCACATAACATAGATGAGTTACCTGCAGGGAGCGAAATATCACTGGCTCAGCAAGCCGAAAAAGCAATTTCTCGACCCCATCGGTAACCCTTTGACTAACAAATCCCCCCAAAACCCGCCTTATAGAAGCTGCAAATGCTCCAGAATTCGCATGAATTGCACCCTCAATCAAACACTGCAAAAACCCATTCTCAATCTCATCCTTCAATTCCCCTTCCACACCTTTCCACGCCCTGAATAAAATCTCTCCATAAGCCTCCAAAATCGACCTTCTTCCAAACGGAATCTGCGATCTTATCATCGCCAATGCCTCCTTCAATAATTGCCCACTTAACCCGAACATAAACCCAAGAAATCGCCTACCGTCCTCCGTTTTCAAATACAGCGGCTCAATTACACATCGCATCAATAACAATTTCAAGTCCTCTATACTCTCATCCTCAAAATCAAACAAAGTAAACGCCTCGCGAAGAGAATAAACCCTATGTACATCAACTTTTCTTTTCGAGGTCAGTGACTTTGAAACCAAAAACGGAAGAGACTGAGAAATTAGCATTTCTCGACCTGGAAAATTCTCTTTCCAATACAACTCACATAAGCTGGCTATGTCCACTAACAAGCTCGAATCCGACTCCAACAAAACCAAGTTATCATGCAATAACTGAACTGCAGGTAATAAATCGGAGGGGGTAAACGCCTTTTTGGGATGCGAAATGCATAAAAAAGTAATGTGAGCGAGAATTTGGAGTTTCTCGAGCGTCTCTTGCTTCTCGCGAGTGAGGTCGGACTCATTTTTTGGGAAACTAGAGTCGCTTTTCCTGGAGGACCGGCGGGGGCGCTTTAAAGGAGGAGACTTGGCGTGGTCAGGGAAGACTGGTGGAGGTTGTTCTAGAAAATTCTTGAAGGAGAAGATGGAATCGGAAATAGAGTGTTGGAGAGCGGAAGGGAGAGAGGAGGAAAGCGGAGAAGAAGTGGAGATGGCGTGAATTAGGGTTTTGAAAGTGGATTTTAAGGATTTGAGATTGATTTTTATGGCGGAGGAAACGAATTCCTCAGCAGAGGATTGAAGAGACGAACGAAGTCTCTTTTCCATTTGAGAGGGAAAATTTGAGTTTCTGAAAGTGTTTGATTTTTTATTTTTTCTCTTTTCTGTTTTGAAAAAGGCACGGAGAGGGAAAGGGAAGAAGAGGATGATTTGAATAAGCCGTTGATCATAGAGAAATGTTGGGCTTGGATTTCATTCTCCACAACCCATAAGAGGACATGAAATGAAACCCAAGCGCAGTCAGCGGATTTGGGTTTTACACATGGATTGATGACGAACCGATCCAATACAGGATTGGATTGGGCCACCATGCAATTCTCAAAATATTATCCAATTTGAGTCTATTATTATTATTATTATTAGTTAAATTAATTAATTTCGGATTGAGGTTCAAATTAGCAATTTCACAGTTTTAACTACAAGTCTGATTAATATTATTTAATTAAAAAATTGATTGTTCTTTTTGAAAAATATAAATATGTACATTCAAAAATGATCACTCAAGCAAGAAATTTGATCCACCCCCCACAATTGAGTGTCAGAATTATTTGTGGGGATATAATTAGATGTTTGACACTCACTCAAATATTACATGTGCCAAGAACCATTGGAGAATGGAACACACATCTTCAACCCACTCTGTAGCTAATGATATCAACAACCTTGATAATATTTGCTTGCTTTTGAAGGGACTATGAGTCTGGGGCATTCATGGGTTTTAAAGGAAACAAAAAGTACTCTCAAACAACAAAATCTCATGTATGAGTAACTTCTACAATACCATTCCTAAAAGTAATATTTTTCTAGAAAATGTTTAAAGATTGAAACCTTCAAATTGCGGTAACATTAGCACTAATCATGATTAAGTTTATTGTTAAACATACCCAATTAAAAATTGCCATGTCAGTGATAGTCAAAGTAACTATTTGGACTCTTCAAACAGAAGAAATGATTCTTCTTCCCAACATAACAACACAACTCTACTCAATAGTACTCACCATTCCACTGATGTGGCCATTCACTGATTTGAGCATCACAAAGTTTAAAAAGAAATACAACATTTTTAGCTTAAGTGGACAGTTTTGAGTGCTTGTTCAAGTCACCATCTTGACATCCAAAATTTTGCAGGTTGGACCATACAATACAGCCTTCTATCCTAATCAAATTAAGCACTTATGCCTGGATTATTGTTTCCACTTTTTCTTTTTCCATGCAAAGCAAGCATGCCCTTTTTTGCAATTCATTCCATGATGCTCCGAAGTGAAATTTTTCCTCTTCCTAAATTATTGCAGTTTAAGACAACTCTAGTTTTTACCTTTTCATGGTAATAAAGGTAATTACCTCTTTATATAAGCACACAGTTCCTTTTATCATTGTATCATATCATTAATCAACATGATTAGTGCCATAATTAGCTTAATCCAAAATAAAAAATGTGGTGGATGAAACTGCAATGGAACCAGAAAACCTTCATTGGCTGGCTAATTAAGTTCTTAATGTTACTTAATCTGTTTCTTTGTAACAGAATTTCCTCAAGAAAACATGTGGGAACTATCAAGATGATGAGTTTGATGGATGAGTTTGATGGGGAGACACAATTTAACTGTCTCCTGTAACACTGCAGACTAGAATACATACATTTGTTGTACAAATGCCAGACTGGATATCCTAGGACGCGAAATGGAGGCATGTGGCCTCTGACAACCAATTTTTTGCCATGAATCTCAGGCCCCCATTTGAACCCCCTATCTACCCCAAAACAAAGAGACCTCTACCTTAATCATGATAAGGTTGGGTCCTAGTACTCTCATCAAAGGGAGCAAATAGCACCAGCATTCACATGTTTTTGTGAAAATGATGGCATTTGCTTGCATTAGGAACTTTAAATTTCTTGCAATGGAGACTCTAATTCCTTCAGGAAGAATTTGAAATATAGATTCTACAGATACAGGAATGCACTAATATCTCACTTTCTGATAGTTTGTTGAGATACTAGTAAATAGGATATTGCTGTTATGAAACAGTAAAAAGGGAACTTTCCACTTATAAAAAGAGAAAGCTCAAACATTCCAAACAAATCTAATCATAATTCTCGATATACTTTTCAAGACTGGCCCAAATACAAAAATATAGATGAATTATATAAAACAGAAACAGTTCTTCATTCTTTGTGGCTTTCAGCCTTTTGGAAAGCATCCCAAAGCTAAGGGTTTCAATGAAAATGGATGTATAAATCAACACAAATATATTCTGTCACAAAATTGAGAAGATATGAATGAAATACAGAAATTGACTCAAAAAAAAAAAAAAAAAAGTGGGCAAAGTAATATTGGGATATTTCATCATCAAAATCCAAAACAAAGCAATACAAAGAATGCTATAGACAGTCTTCAATGAGCTTCTTCTGGCATCCTCTGGCCTTCCTTCTTCCACATTAATGGCTTTTGGACTTTAGTCAGCACCCTTACTTCTTCTTCTCCTTCTTACTGTTGGTTAAAGCTATTTCCTTTATTTATTTATTTTATTTATTTACTGTCCCTTTTCCTATCTTCTTCTTGGAGTTTTACTTGGCTGAAAATGTTTTTGTTGGGTGTTGGAAAATGGAACCCCCAATCATCAACTCCAAAAATAATATCATTCCATGGGCATATAACACTCATTAGACCTATAAATAAACCTAAATAAATTATCAGTTTTCAACGGAAAAAAAATCAAAAAATCAAAAAACCAAAATCCTGTGGTTCAACCCATTTCAAGTTTCTCCTCAAATAAAATGGAAGTTCACTGACAGATTTTCTTTACTGGGCAATTCTGATCACAGTCATTGTATGTGAGTCTTCTTTTACTGCCAGTTCCAGAGGAAGTAGTGAAGCAAGAATTAATAGAATTAGGAGAAAACGCTTGCTTTGGAGTCTTCAATTTTCCCATTTCTATTTCCTGCATTACAATATAACAGGAAAATATATGTTCCTGTCGCAGTAAAATAATGAAATAAAAATTAATAAGGCTAAATGTTCTGTTCTTTGATTGATAAAAAAAAATTTTAAGTAAAAAAAAAGCTCACATTTTCCAGAAAATTCGTTGATGAAATTAGTTTCACCTTGACATCTAATTCTTGCCTTGTTAATTGATTATCAGATGCAGCTAATACTGCAGCCACTGCAATAACAGATGGTCTATGCTCCAACAAATTAATCTCTGCAAAATATGAAATAAAAAATTAGAAATGAAAAATCCAATCTTCACAGAAAATCAATAATAGAATTGGGCAGAGAACAATGTGTCCACTCACCCTTTATAACTGCAAGAATAAGTTCCACAGCTCTGGAGATTGTTTCCTTTGGTCTAGATTCACCACAGATTTTAGAAATGAAATAATTAAGATAAGAAAATGGAGTAATTGAACCCATTTTCCACTCTAAGGTATTCAATACCAGCAACTCCATTCTTTGAATCACCTTATTTTCAAAGCAATAATCTTCCATTGGAAATTCTGATAATGATGGAACTCTACACTCCTCCATTTTTGCTGCTAATGACAAACAAGCCACAGATAGCAACCGAATAGCCCATAATTTCCCATCCTAAAAACCAGAAATCAAAATATTAATAAACTACCCCATTATCAAAAAACGATAAAAATTAAGTGAATTTAATTGCTTACATCAATCGATCTTTTCGATAGAAACCGGTCTAAATAAGTCACTGAAAGATAAGCTGTGTGGAATCGGAATCCGAAAAGTGCTCGTGTCTAAATCAAATAAAACAGAAAAAAAAAAAAAAAACTTTCAAAACAGAAAACAGAAAAAAGAAAAACAGAGAAAAAACAGAGAAAAGAATTACAGACATTGAAAATCCAATCAATAGCATCCAGTCGAGCAAATCGTAACCAATTAGAATCGTTAGTGGTGGTGCTTAAGGAATCAGCAGAGGGCATTACATAACTATTGGCAGATCCTAATAAACCCATTTCTTTTTCGAACATTTTCTCAATATATTCAATGTCTTCACTCTCTAAAACCAAACATGACTCAAAATTGTTATTTGCATCATAGAAACTATCTTCTTCTACTTCTTCTTCCATTTGATCAAAACAAGAAACTTCATTTTCTAAACACAAGAGACTAGAGAAAGACAAAGAAGAAGCGTCAAAGTCATCCATAGTTGGTCTACAATAATAACGCGATGTAGAACATGGGTATTTGTAGGGTTTTTAAAAAACCGAAGAGGAAATCTAAGGAGGGAAAGATTGGAATCTGGCGGTTGAGTGAGTGTAAGAGAGAGATATGGAGGGAAAGAGTGGAGGGTAGCGGTTTTGGTGCCGCCAAAATTAGCGGATGAGATATAGAGACTAGAGAGGAGTTATTTAGCGGTTACCTACAATTTGTATTTTGTAAAGCTAGAAAACCCGTAATACGCCTAATCACTCTCTTAATCCTGTTTAAGGGTGTAGTTTTTATTTTTATTTTTTATTTTTTTTAAGCTACATCACTATAATAATACTATTATTAATCTATTTTATTTTTGGTATTCCTAGATTTTTGACAACCGTACCATGATATGTACTGTCGCAATCGATATAGGTCTCATTAATTTTATGTTTTTCATTTTTAATAAATCATAAATTTAAAAAAAAAATCAAAGTTTTAATGTTTAATCTTTTGAATTATTGATGTAATATTTGTTTAATATTAATTTTGATAGGAGCAACCCCTTTTTGTTTCTGAACTTTTTTCATCTAAATGTCCACTGCAATTAAAGATGAATAAGATTGATTAGATTAATTAAATTATTGATTAATAATTTCCTTTCATTAAAAATAAAAGATTATGATATAAATATGTATTTTCAAGAGACCAACTCTTGCACTGACAGGCAAGTATTTTCATTTATCCTTATTTAAAACTTGCAAAATACAAACTTAAAATAATGGGATTAAAAGATAAATACATAGAGTTTCTTTCTTCCTATTTTCTTTATAGTTTATCTAACACTGACTTTGTTTGGGGCTGCCGTTATTAATCAGCGGTTTTCCCCTTTTTTTTGTTTCTTCTTGCTCCTAATTTTTTATTCATTTTTAATAAATTCATATCCATTTTCTTTTATTTAATCTGTTTTTTCTTTATTTTTTTGCTATTGTTGCTTTGTCTCTATATTTGGAGTTTTTTTGTCCTTTCTTCCGTGAGGGCTTAGTTCCTTTTTTATAAAAGTTTATTCTTAAAATATATGATATTTGATTTTATTTAGTTAGAGAATTTAGATCTTGATTTACCGATTTGTATTTTCGATTAATAGAGTCTGGTAGTGCGGTCTGTTCCTCCATTGATGCTATTAACGCATAGTGGCTTGAACTCATCCGTGTACGTCATACGCAATAAGTTTTTGGAAAAACAATCCAAGCATAGAAGATCCAGAGAAGTTATTTTGTTGTCCAAATCAATTAAAGGACCAGTTGCTACTATGAAGATTTATATCGGTTAACATTATCTTCAAGTGAAAAAATTTAATATTGTTTCTTTTAGTTTTAATTTTATTATTCAAAAGAATATAAACAATTATTTTGTTGTTGAATAATCAGCGAACTTTCTATTAATTATAATAGTAAGTTCTATGCTCTGGTCTAATTGAGGATTTGTAACATTTGATTTTATTATTAATGAACTATATTTCTCAAAAAAATAATGGAATTAAACTAGGAAATTTGTTTGTAATAACTTGTTATTTCCCCTAATGAGTTGACCAAATTATTGATGACTCTCTATGTCTTTTTATGTTACACACGAAGACAATTGAATTTTTGAAATTCCCTCATTTTTTCCTCCTTTTAAAAAAGAAAGGTTAGCTCTTTTTTTAAAAAAAGAAACAAAAAAAGAAGAAGAAGAAAGGTTAGTTAGGATAAAAATGGTGAAAATTCAATTTTTTTTTTCTCTAAATTTTTTATAGGTACTTGTTTCTAAGATTATTTTATATTATAACTAACTAGTATAAGAGATTGCTTAATACAATATTATTCTCTCTTTTTTACAATGGAAAAAACACTACAATTTTTTTATGTCTTTTTTTTATTTTTATTATATCTTAAATGTACATCTATATATATTGTTTTAGAAATTTTAATTCTCAAAAAAAAAAAATCATCAAATAATTCAATCACTAATTTATTAGAAGCTAAGCAAGAGAGAAAGTATTTCTTTCCACCATTTCTTAGAAAATATCTCTTTTCTTGCCTCATGGTGGCCCTAAAAGCACTAAAGGAGGATTGGTAGGTCAACTGGGACTTCATCAAAGAGAAATTTAGCTATAGGTTTTGTTGAAGTTGGGGATCTCCAAAGAGTGTATCTAATTATACTAATAAAGGATAGCAAATGAAGGAGAAAAAAAATATATGAAAGTCAAGTTTAAGAATCAGAATGAGTCAAAAAAAAAAAAAAAAAAAAAAAAACATTAAGGTTTTTTTTTTAAGAGATTGGCCTAAGTTGCAAAATTTAAGATCAATACCTGAGATTATGAGCTCGTTCGACAATACTTATTATTAGCTATTTTAATAGTCGTAAGCCGTTAGATATTAGCTATTGAATTTAAAATAACAAAAAAAGAAGTCAATTGACATAATAAACACTAGATGGGTGTGAAAACACTGTCTTATCCACTAAAAATTATTTTATATAATAATTTAGCCAACAATTTAGATCATTTGCAAAAGCGTTATAGTGGCTGTATATGTTAATTAAAGACTTCCTCACACTTTTTTTTTTTTTTTAAAGGTTTGTACCATATAGTCACGTTTGGGTCGAAGTGGTATTTTCACACAATATTTATTATAAGTCAAAAAAGACATCATAATTTTTCATTTAGGGCTTATTTGATTTAATGGAGGTAGTTAATTATTAATAATTACTAGTGATTAGCCGTTGAAAATCAAGAATCATCAATTATTTATTTTTTTTTAGAAATGGGATTCAAACTTGAATCGTACATATAATTATCACTAGGCTATATTTTAACCTGGCTTCAATTAATAATACTTAATTACTAGTAATTTTCAATTAAATATTTACCCTATTTTAACTGTTTAAAAGTTACTATAGGGAAAGTTGATCAAGAAAGAACTAGATAGCAAGTACTCATTGAAGCCCTAATTATTTCTTTTATACCCTTTAGAATTTTTCCATTTTTTTTTTCTGTAACAATAAATCAATAACAGAGGAATAAAACAAATAGGTCAATCTACCACATTATACAGGCATGAACAATAAACAAATTAACAAATCGTGAATGATTATTTTTAAAAGAAAAAAAAATTAAGGAATGATGATTCAAACTTTGATAAAATGGTGCAACTTTTTTGCTCTTTTATACATTTTGATAAGGATAATTACTTTTGATTAAGCACTCAGCTGCTGCCATTTAGACCTTCTGGGGCACCTAGGATTTTGTGAATCAATCTATCTTTATTAACTCATTAGACTCCACTTTAAGGTGTTCCCAGCTTATTACAAAATTGAATTATTGTTAAACCAAACTTATTTATTTTAAAAAAAAAAAATAGTAATAATATGATATCACAAGTTATTTTTAAAATGATAGTTACTAAATTTATTTTCTTAATTTAGTTAAAAAGTAAGCTATGCAAATCAAAACTAAAGAATAATAATAAAACATAAAATTCTTTATTTATAATCCGATCAACGTACGTGGATTTTTTTTTTTCTTTAAGGAGGATTTATATTATTTTAGTTATTACTAAATAATAATCATGTCAATTATAACTGAATAATATCGGTAAAATCAACTGAATTGGACTAAATTGATCTATTTAATTCAATTCAATCCATTTTTTATATAAAAAATTTAGTTTTATTTAATTTACATTGATTAATTCTATTCAATTTAGATCAAATCAATCGAATGTCTAATTAGTTTGAGTAATGTACTTTCTCCATTCTTAAATACTTGTTTCATTTGAAATTTTACGTCCCTTAAGAAAATCATTAAATTATTTCTAAATTATAATAAATTATTGAGTAAATTAACTATATTACCCTTAATTTAACATATTCAAATATAAAATTTTTGAGAAATTGAAACAATCATCGTTGATCATATACAAAGAATAAACATAAATAGAAAATTATTACTCCTGAAAACCACAAATGTTTGAAACATAGTATTTTCTCATGCATTGCTAATAATAATTAAAGTAGATTCATTAAATGGGCTAAAACTTGTGGTCTTTAAGTATTTGTTAAAAACAATATGCATGAAAATAAAAATTGGACACAAGATCCAACATCTAGACTTTCATTAATTCTATAAATATATAAACCTAATTGTGGAATGGTATCTTATTGGAGTCCTTAATGGTCAGATAAGAATATTTATGCCCTGAAACAAATTAAATATAGTTTTTATGAATTTAAATACACAGAACGTGTTCTCATTTCTCAGTCCTTTAATGCCCTCTCCTGCCCCTTTTAATTTTTCTTTTTTCCTTTTTGGTGTTAAACAAGAAGAATCATTATGTCTTGTAGATAGTTGATCAAATAATGTTGACTTTAACAATGTACTACTCAAATTAAGTTGTTCATCTTTGATTCGGTTGTTATTTTCTATTGATTTTTTTGACAACAGATTTCCGGTCTGTTCAGTTATACTACTTGTTTTAGTAGCTACTACCTATTGTAATAATTGTTAGTTGTTCTATTAGTTATTAGTTGTTAGCTATTAGCTTTTCTGTTCAATAAAATTAGCTGTTTTGGTAGCTATTAGTTGTTTTAGTAGCTGTTAGCTGTTTGAATAATTTTTCATAAAATATTAAAAGCTAAATGTTACACGGGTTAACTTTTTATAAAATATCACATTAACCTCTAAAAGTTAATTCAACGCTATATTACCGAACACTATAAAAAATAAAGTTTAGCGTGTTTAAAAAATGGATATAAAAGTTAAAAAATTAATTAATTAATTTGAAACGTTAAAAGTCAAAGTGTTTAATATTTCATAAAGTCAAAACCCTAAAAGTTAACTGAGAAGATGACGGTGAATAGCTATTGATTTTCTAGCTATAGTCACAAACAGACTTTAATTAAGGATTTGCTCCGTTCGCAAATTAATTCTTTTAGCGTGTTATTAGTTAGACCTAATTTAATTATATTTGATTTTTAAATTTCATAATTTTAATATTTATGTCTTTTTAATACTCAGAATTAACATTGTTAGGTCATAAATATAAAGAAGAAATCCAACTAATGTTGTTATTCATTATAAAATGCATACAAAGAAATGAATCTCTGGTCCCTCAAACAGTTAGCTAAGGACCTTTTTTGGATCACCTAGTCTCCACAAACCCCTCCTTTCTCTGAGCTTAATACGGTCGCGTATGTTGCTGTTGGGAAGGCTAATTCGAGACATTGCTCGCAATGAGGTTCAAAATTTTGTACCGAAGATTGGTACATTTATTTTCTAATAATGAATTTATGGGTAGTTGTAGAAAGATTGGAGATGGCTAAGTCTTCGGGTATTCAAAACCTTCTTGTTCAGTCTTTGAATGCGGTTCTGCAACTTGTTTTAGCTATTAAGACTCTTCTTCAAGTGTTTCTGAGCTGCCAATTTTGGAGCATATTTATAGAAAGACCAATTTTCGGAGCAAACTTTATTTCAAAAATTATTAGCAATTATCCTCTGCGGACTCATTTTCTCATTCATTCGCTGCCAAAAATGCTTTCTTGGCTAGCGCATGATTTGTGGGTAACATTCAAAAAAATGAACTCCATAGCAAATGAAATATATATGTATATACACACACATTTATAGATACAATTGGTGAATGAAATGCAAGTTAGCAACTAAGTAGTGTAACAGTAAGACTAATACAGCAGTTGACTATAAAAAATAAAAAGACATACCTATTTGTTGTAAGATAAGCTGAAAATGATAACTAGAAGATGATGATGATGATGATGATTATTAATGAAATTGACTTCACGCTCTAAAGTTTTGATTTCGATATGGATATTCTATTGGACATTACAATTAGAGCAAATCCTTTGTTAATTTATACTACAAATGTATTTTTGGACCCACAAAAAAAAAAAAAGAAAAATTTAAATGAAAAATATTGGGGAGGGAACGAGAGGAGCGGAGGGTCCGAAAACATAAAAGCCAAAGAAAGTATATTGATGATGGTGGTGATATCACACGTGACTATAATTGCAGGCAGGAGCGTCTTCACGTGTGAAAGCCTGGACCACTCCAGCCAGTCTGTTTTCCTTTTATTTATTTATTTATTTATTTTTATATATAATGGAGAAGAGAAGAAGAGACGCTCCTGCTCTATCCAAAGTTGCCCACTAACGCCCCCACAACCTCAACACACGCGCACACACACACACGATTAAATAAATACCTTATAAAATTAAATAATGAGAAAAAAAAAATATTATGTATATTGGTAAATAATAACTTAGGCTTTTAAATTTGATCATAGTTATAAATTGATGATCTATGTACCAAATCTATTAAAAATAAATTTTAATTGTACCTATTTTATCATTTATTGGAGAAAAAATATAAAATAATAGTAATAATATTTTAAAGAACTTTTATAAATTTACTTAGTGTCCTTTTATCAAAATTAGCTGTTTTAATAACTGTCTTAATAGTTAATAATTATTTAATTAATATTTTATTAAACATTAAAAGAAGTAATGACATTTTATAATCTGCTCTGTCAAACTCTAAATGCTCCTACAACGCTGCATCACCAAATAATCTAAATAATAGAAATGATACTTTGCCCCTAATCAAAACGCTAAATGAATATTTAAAAAACGGTGGTGAAATAGGGTTTAGTGTATGTAACTACCCCATACGCTGGCAAATGTTATCCATAAATTAATACTGTAGAAGAAACCTAACTTAGGTGTTAGTGCAATTGGACTTAGAACCTTTGACTCTGAATATGCTAAAACCAAGATGGTCAATAGCTTTGACTATGTTGGTGTGTGATTTGATCAGACTGTATTATGGATTGCATACAACTGCTCAAAGCCAGGCTTGTTGCCAAAATCATGCTTCCAAACCTTTATTATTATTATTTTCTTTGAGATTTTGGCTTATTTGTTCCATGTGATTAGGACTTCTTCTTCTAAAAATTTCCTTGCTTTCTTTATCTTGATTTGATATATATATATATATATATATATATCATTTCTTTTATGACTTACACTTCTTCTTTATATAGAGAGTTTTTGTTAAGAAAATTGACCTATCTCCAATTTGATTAAGTTTTGATTCATTAATGAAAAATATTCATTCTAATTTTACTACATTTACTTGTCAAATTTGACAATAATACTAAATATAAAAATTATTGTATGTTAATACATAATGTAATTTCAAAATTAAAATTTTAATGAATAAGTCAAGGGCAATACTATTATAAACTAAACTAACTCTTGAATTTGAACTTGGAGAGTTGAAAATCAAGCTAAAGGTGCGCCATGTGTATATATATAATTAAATAATATAATTATATATATAATTCATTTTTTTTAAAGTTGAAACACGAATAGTTACGACTAATTACAAAAATAGTCGTGTCGTGTCTATTCATGAATAATCATGTACGATATCACATTTGTTCACAAAGAATTATGTTTGGTCACAAACATTCATGTCTATATGATTTAACTTCTTTTCCTTGTTTACAAATACATAAGAAAATGTCTCTTCACAAATACTTGCGTCTATTCACAAATATTCAAATTTGCATTCATAATTATCATTTAACTTATTTTCCTTCCTTAAAAATCATAAAAAAAATGTTAAATAAATTATTTCACTGTTTTTCTCTTCCTAATCTTGCAATTTTGAAGCCTTTATTAATATTGAGAGTTATATATAAACATGCAGCAATTTAATATTATAAAGATAGTAATTTTTCTATGCTTTAAATTTCAGACAATATCCATTGTCATTACAGTATGCGTGCATATAAAATCAACAAAACCGTCATATGTAGATTGGAATTATCCAACAATTGAAATTAATGAAAATGATTTACATTTCCAATAATTGTCATTTAACTTACTTTTCTAATTTTGTTCCTAAATTGAAAATTTAATTAAGTTTAGGAATAGGCATTTTTTGGTAGGGCCGTCAGGAGGGACAAGTAAGATGATTGAAATTGAAGTAGCAGTTGTACTCCTGCTCCTGCTCCTGCTCCTGCCTACTCTCCAAGTGCCTTTTTCTTCATTCACTTTTTGAATTTGGTATAGCTTACTTATAGCATCATCATGAGTAGCTTACTTATGGTTACGGTAGCTCCAATGCAGCCTGATGTCGCATTGTGGTTGGCTATCATGTCGTTTCAATGCATTCAACCTCTCCACTCTCCACCTCTTTTCTTTCACACTACTTTATTTTGCAAAAGCTATATATACACACATACGCACACCCATTTTTTGCTCTAACTTGATATAAAATTCACCTGTGTTATAATTTATTGATAGGCGAAATTCCCATTTTCAACTCCGATTATTTTTTAAGTTCTGTAAGTAAATTGTATATGCTTCAATCAAAAAATTTGTAATTTAATGACATAAATAAAAAAAAAATTTCTAATTGGTGCTAGAGAATTACTTTATCTAATCTGGTCTATGGATCCATCCATGAACCAAATTAATAAAAAAAAAACTATAGCAATCACACCCATGGTCTACTCTTGAGTCCATAAATCGGGTTTAGATAAATTTAATATAGGTGCTATTGCTATATAATTCATTCCAAGCTTATATATATTGTAGTTTTGTTTGTTAAGCAGTAGTGCTGGTGTTTTTTGGCGGGCATGAAAGCCCATGACAGTTTAGGTTAGGATGTCCATTCTATGCTAGATTTTTTGAGCCCAAGAGCTTATCATGTAAGAGAAGCTGTGGATTCACTTCACTATATAAGCAAGAGGGAAAATGTATCATGAATTAGAAGTTCTGGAGAAAGTGGATGTGGATGGTCAAAATGACCTTGCCTGTATAGAAATTTAATTACCTTGTTCATATGTAACATTTCTATAACTCTCTCTTGGTTTCCCCTCACAAAAAAATAAAAAAAAATAAAAAAATAAATCTCTTGGTTTAATCGAACAAAATCATTTAACTTGCCTAAATAAGAAAATTTAACATTTCTATAACTATTTTTCTGAAAATCTGTTTTCCTGGAAAAATAATTTTCCATAAGTCATTAAATTTCAGTAACCAAACACATTAATCAAATTATAATGGTATTCTTTCTTTTTTTTTTTTTTTTTTTTTAAATTGTGGGACCAGGGGAGAGGAAGGCGGACTTATATGCATTGGTTTCGCAACTCGCAACTAAGCTAATTAATTAAAGGCTACATGAAGTCCTTGTGAATGGCAGTTGTAAACTGTAATTCCTAACTTCTGAAATTCCATGGAAATAATCTGCTGCCTAACTTTGTTAGCTGGCTATATTCAAAGGCTATATTTATGTTGTTATTTTAACAAAGTACATGAAAAATGACTGATCATCTAAACAAAATTTTGTTTTTCAGTACCTATATATATATATACTCTTTGTTTTAGATGTGGTGTCACATTTAAAATACAAGTAATGGTTTGTGATGTCTCAAAGTATTTTTGGTACCACCTTCCTTCCTATATTCTTTGTCTAATGTTTTCTCAATCGAATGGATGAGTGAAAGTAAATTTTATTTTTTCAGTAAATTTTTCCAGCAATGTTAGAAATTTAAGTGATAAACTAAATTAATTGATTTCAAGTACTTCCTCAGTATTAAAAAGAATATATATCTTTTTAGAGTGATTATTTTTTCAAAATATAAAATATTTTGAACATTTTAAAAAGTAATGAATAATTATTTTCAATTTTATCATCATTTATATTAAATAAAATAATTATCTTCGTATATTTTCTTTTGTTTTGAGATAAAAAGTAAATTAAAAATTAATTTCGATTTTATCATAATGTAAGAAAATTAGCGTATAAAAACCACCAATTATATTTTTATTTTGAGAAGATGGAAATACTAAAAGCGCGGGAAGAGCGCGTGACCAAATAGATTAAAGACACGAACGACAGTTACGAGAGTTGGTGAGTAAAGTTGAAGGCCTTAAGCGCACATCAATTAATGGCCCTCCGTCTTCCGATCTGATAGTTACAATTATGACTGACAGTTAAGGTTACCTTCAAATTCACTTCCTTTATAACAACGACTTGTTCGACAGATATCTGTTCAACTCGCCTTTTTTTTTTTTTTTTTTTTCTTCTCTCTCTGGATAGAAAAAGAAAGAAAAGAGATCTCTGTAACCTCTCAATCCTCGCAATATCTGTGAGTGTCTGAAGAGGACAGATCTCTTTTCTTTCTTCTTTTTATTCATTTTCACTGGAAAGGAAAATCAAAAATGGATGCCAAATGTGACAAACCTTCTTTAGTAGCATTTCCACCGCCGTTGCCTTCTCCGGCGACTAGTATTTATCATAGAAGGCACAACATATTACTAGGACATAGCTGTGTTCCTACAAGAACGAAGGATACATGGGAACGTCTATTTAGTGAAGGCTATAGAACAGATCTTACGATTAAAACCGATCGCGGTGGCTCGGTCTATGCACATGCCAATATTCTTGTAAATACTCAATAAATCAGTATAATTATAATTAATTAACGAGATTTTCTGTTTCATTAGGTTAATTCAGCTTGTTTCGTTTCCAATTACAGGGAATGGCTTCTCCGGTAATGAGAGGTATGCTAAAGCAATCGAAACGCCGCGGTAGACCAAGATCGATATCAATTCGAGGTGTTCCTCATAACGCTGTTCGAGTATTTGTTAGATTCTTATATTGTTCAAGGTACAAATTAATTTCTTCTCCTCCACTGTTGTAGTTCGATATCATCATCACACCCTAATTAAGTGATTTATAATTTTGCGCAGTTATGAGAAAGAAGAAATGGAAGAGTCTGTGTTACATTTGCTGGTGTTATCACATGTGTTTGTGATTCCAGAACTGAAAAAGATATGCGTGCAAAGATTAGAGCAAGGTTTCCTTACCTTCGAAAATGTAGTTGACGTATTTCAGCTTTCATTACTATGCGACGCTCCGCGGCTAAGCCTAGTTTGTCACCGTATGATTTTAATCAACTTTGAGGAAATTTCCCGGACAGAAGGGTGGAGAGCGATGAAGCGGAGCCACCCTCTGCTGGAAAAAGAAATCCTCGAATCTATGGTTGATGAACAAAATGTAAGATTTTTTGTTTTCTTGTACTTGAAGAAGTTGTTAATTTGGATTAATTACAATTATGCATTGGATTTGAATTTTGCAGAGACAGAAAGAGAGGATAAGGAAATTGAAAGAAAGAAAGATGTATTTACAACTGTATGAGGCAATGGAGGCTCTTGTTCATATATGTAGAGATGGATGTAGGACAATTGGACCGCATGATAAAGATTTTAGAGAAAACCAAGAACCTTGCAATTATTCAACCTGTAAAGGATTAGAGTTGCTTGTTCGCCATTTCGCCGGCTGCAAGTTGAGAGTACCCGGTGGTTGCGTACATTGCAAGAGAATGTGGCAGCTACTAGAGCTTCACTCCCGGCTTTGCGCTGATTCGGAATTGTGCAGAGTTCCTCTTTGCCAGTATGACTCGAAACATTTTTTTTGGAGTTTCAAAAACTCAATCATTTCATATGACTAATAATCCGGACAAGGTGTTAAATTGTGGATGATTTTAAATTTTGTGGTTGCAGGAATTTCAAGATGAGGATCAAGAAACAAAGCAAGAAAGATGAGATTAAATGGAGAATTCTAGTGAAAAAGATACTAAGAACAAAAAGAATTGGAGGGTCAGGGCCACCATTCTTTTCCTTGGCAATTTCTTCTTGATAAAAAACATTATTAAGTGTAAATTTGTTGTAGAAAACATATAGAGAGAAATGTTGCCCCTTTCTGCCTAGTGTAAAATCAATGAATTAGTGGAATCGCTTCCCTGTCATTTTTTGATTTTATCCCTTTGCCAACTTCATCTCGACGTTCCATTACAATTTTGACCTTAATTTACATTTTCTTTTTCATATTAACCATAAATCAATTGTCTTTATTAAAAAGAATCCATACACAATATACTAAATATACCAAGAATTCTACTACCGTTGATTGGAATGGAGTGGTTGGGACTCATTTTTCCTTCGAGTTTGACTCTTCTTTTTATGAACCGCAGGATATAATCGAGACCCAGTGAGCTTTTAGACACCAGGTGCTTATAAAAAAAAATCCTTCTAATTTAGGTTTTGTTTATATCCATATCTGTTTTGTTTTTAGCTTCCCTCTGTTACCAAAAAAAAAAAAAAAAAAGTTTAAAATGAAAAAACATGCTGACAAGACTAAAATATTGGTAATACTAATAAAAATATTGAGATAAATCACTACTCCTTCCACCGACAATCACTCCATCTTTTTGAAAGTTCTTGGTAAAGTAACTCATATATAATTAGGGTCATCAAAATACATAATTATATGAATATATACCAAAACCTGCGGGCCACATTTTTTTCAACAAGAATAATACGAAATAGTGTAGGTTGATATGTTGATGATGTCTTTTTTCTGATTAACAATACGAACCATATTTTTTGTATCAGGGAATATTAGTTTCATTTCATACATATAATGGTTAAGATGATTTGCTAAATAGGGTATTGATTACTCACCTAATTATTGGATGTAAAATAAGATTTGTTTATAAATTATTAAATGTGGGTTAACTATATTGGTTTCTATAAAATTTAATTTTTGAAAGAAAAGTGCATATAAAAATATCAAATTAAATGATATTCATCAAATTATATGGAATTCATTTATATCAAATATATAGCCTAAATAACAGTCTAAATAGTTTAAGTTCTTCAACAATGAATCTAATTTGATACTTATAATATTCCAACATGAGTGCATGTTCAAACTTTGGCTGAGTCTAATAATCAATAAAATAATTATTTTAAATAGTAGTAGTAGTAATAATAATAATTAAGAAAAAATGAGTTAAATAAAAAATGCAACTTCCTCTTGATCGCGAGGTTAGTAGTAATTTTCTGCTTTTTCAAACTCTCACTTCCTACTTCTTTAGGTAGAAAAAGTCAAAAGAAAAAAAGAAAAAATCAGCAGCTATAAACGGGTCTATGAAAATATTTCTTTACCTTTCATTTGACATCTAAATCTAATTTTTAATTTTCCAAACATGATGTTACAAAATTGTCTTCTCATCCCCTCCCCTCCCCTCCCCTCCCCTCCCTTACAATCTCTCTTCCGCTTCAGCCCTTTTAGCCATGCATAGGTGTTAGCAAAGAAATGCGCGCCATGGGGAGAAAAGTCGAAAACAACCTTCTCCAGCAAATATGATGGATTTGGGACAAAACACAAATGCTTGTTCAGTTCAAGTTCAGACAATTGCAATGGCAATGGGCAGAGGAATCTCTTCCGTTAGTACTCAAACAGCAGAACATTAACCAGACCATCGGTTGAAGCTTTTTAGCTCTCGTCTCCACACAGGCGATTCCATAAAATCAGGAAATCAGGTATGTTAAAAGAGAGATTTTAGTTGAAGCACCAAGAAAAACTGCTAGTTATTATTTATCAGTAAATATTGAATAAATGCAAATAGGAGTAATGCAAGTAATTATCATAACATCCGTCCTTGAAAATGTATTAGAATCTGCTCTAAAGGTTTAGTAGACAACACAAGCCTTTCATTTTTCTTCTGCCTGATAAAAAAACCAATTTTGTAATTCCATATTCTTCCTTGATTTGGATAAATCCTTCCCAAAATTTTCTGTTCTTTATCATACAATACATTTGGTCTGTGAATGGCTTATATCTAAATAATTCTCCTTCTGTGGCGAACTAATATCTGAACTGGGATTTTTGTTGACAAATGAAAGACCATTTCTGAATCTCTCTTTCTTCACCATCATCCTACTTTTCCACATGCTTGTAATTAATTAAAAATAATAATAATAAAAGAGATATACCATGCTGCTGCTACTGCTGCTTCAGTTTGAAATGAATGTTATAACCATTTGAAATATCGGACAAATTCCATTTGTTTTCCTAAAGGTTCATGTATTTGATATAAACATGGTTTCAAGGAGAAGAGCTTTCCTCATCTGAACTTCTATCTTGTCTCATATTGTATCTGTTGAGAACTGGTAGAGAAGCGGTTGCAGATATTCGGAACGATCTAGCAGAGCCCACCATTGTTCTATCCTGCATCTTTCCCACTTCTTTGCATACATGGTCCAATATATTTAGGAAATCTCTTACAATCATGAAAATCCTGAAAGGGTGGGCTTCCTCTTTTGCTGTATCCCCATGAAAATATTCTGTGGCCTCTTTCACAAGTGATAAAGCGTTTCTTTCATCAGCCTTGATTCTAGCAATTTCCTCTTCCGCCTCTCTTAGGAACAGTTTCATTGAGTTGAAAAATTTCCCTTGCATATCTGGTTTCTCATATTGCAAAACTGATCTGACTTTCTCAAGCCCCAGTTCGAGTTTTGAGACATAGCTGCTTAAGACATCAGAATCCATTCCTGCTGCCTTCCTGACATTGCTGAGGTCTCTACTCAGCCCAGACACAACCTGCAATCCTTGTTTCCTGAAATCCTCCTCCCTGAACTTGGAGTTTGTACTATCTTGAGGATTCTCATTTGTAGAATCAGTACTTGCACCTTCAGATCTAATGATTTCTTGGACCACAAAGTGTAGCAATGTTGTTTTCCCATCTGTTCCTTTTATATCTACAAGTTTTAAGAGTGTATCAAGTTTGAATGCTTTAGCATCGCCACGATTGGTGCCAACATTCATTCGGTTCCCTGTTCTCAGAACAGCTTCGAGAAGTTTTAGGAATAATCGGCTATTCTTTAGTTCCTCACTTGCTGCCTGATATATGCAAAGAAGTTAGCATTAAGTTTGAGATTCAGTGTTGGCAGAATTTTAAAGATGAGGGATGTTTTATAATAGTTCTTGAGAAAAGGGTTAATCTTATTGGCATGGTTTTAGCTAATTTACCTCTAAGGTTTGAAAAGATTTCCTCAAATATTTAACTTCTGTATCAAAATTGGCTCTGTATAGCATGGCTTCAACTCTCCTAAAGGCAAATGGAATATCAAGAACTGCCTTGAGAAATCGTTCTGCAGATCCTAGTTTGGAGGTTTCACCATTGTATTGTCGAAGTTTGATTTCTTCCTCTTTGGTTGGAGCCATCTTTACCAGAGTTTCCAAAAGCTCAGCACCCAAGCTTTCTGGGTTACCTGTTACAACCAAACACATATTGCATGTGATATTAGCACACTGAAAACATAGGTTCCAACAGGATAATTAGCAATATTAAACGTTCTAGCATGCATATGTGTCTGCAGATTCATTCTGTTGAATTAAATTCTTAGTCTCAAGTTATATAGGCACAAACTTTTCTATAGTTCTGCTGTCCTCATATAAAGAACAGAAGAAAAAATCTTTAAGAGAAAAATGTCACAATAAATATACACAGATAAAAGAGCCAACTGGCTTGATATGCTAGTTTAATTACTTCTTATTGAAATTTGAGATTGAGCTTTATTAACTACAGTTTACCAAAGATTTTGTAGTGAGAAAAAAGTATCATCATCCCAGGTTCAGTTATGAGTCTGAATTGAAATAGCAGAGGGAGTTGTCTTCTCATTTTGTTGTTCCTCCGTGGAGTTGTCTTCTCATTTTGTTGTTCCTCCTGTAGTTTAAGTGATAACCCACCCACCCCCCCCCCCCCCCCCCAAACCCCAATGTGCCTGCACAGTAGCACCAAAGCCAGGAAAGAGGAAAATCCAACTGATAACCGTGTCATGTGAAGAGATAGGATTTCCCCATTCATACAACCAAGCTACATATAGAAGGCTGAAATATGAACATTGCATCTGTCTCTTCGGAGATTCATCCCTAAAATAATGTATTTACTACAGGTTTGAGAAATCAGGGAAGTACCATATTAATTGCACAGCTTTTTGATCATGTGTGAAATGTAATAGTTATTAGTTACTGTTGTCATGACCAATTTCAGCATGCACCGTCGTTTTCTTATTTATGAAGAATGAAGATACTCCATTTTAGTGTTAGGTTATTCTGAGGGGCAGCATGTACTTTTGTTTCTTCTATAGCTGTAAGGGCAGTCATTGGCAATTAGGAATGATATGTCTAGCTTCTCTAACTTTTGATCAACATTTATGGAATTCTTTTCAGAGATATGAAGTTGGCTGAAGCGTCAATCTCATGCTCACACAAAGAAGCTGGAAAGTAAAATTCAGTTGACAGAAAATAAGGTGCTGGATGCTTAGAACTTAGTTCTTTAAAATGCTTCCCTATTTGGTTTTCAATTGAGAAGGACAAAGGATAGAAAGTTAAAAGAAAACCCAACATCGGTGGAATTTGGAGGGAAAGGAATCTTTAAGCAAAAATAAGATAAAACTTCTTCACGAAATTTGGTATAGTTTCTACAATTACTTTTTCATAGCTTAGTCTACATAAATAAACTAAGGAAATTCGGCAAAAGCTTCCATTTTTTCCCTCTTCCCCCTCTCGTTTCCCTGAATTTTTATTCACTTCTTATCCCCGTCAAATTGAAACCATTACGATTGCAAATATAATTTGATTGCAGTGCAAACAGTTTAGGCAAATTAAGGCTCTTCAAACTTGGACCAAGTAATCTTTTTTAAAGTAAAAAACTGATTATAACCATGTGTATCACAGAAAGCCAAAGGGAACTGTGAACTCATGATTAGGAGTGACGAATAGTTAACTAGGAACATAATAACTCAAATGATCTAGAGGATAAGTTTATAATATTTATGTGCAAAAGGATTGGCAACAACTTTATATCTAATTTTGTTCTAGAGTATGCAAGGAACACGTATATTAAAGAGAAGGAAATTTGCAAGCTAAGAATATCATAATGCTGATTATCTTAAGTTTTAAGTAAATTATTGTCAAAGCTATTCCATCTGACCACTTTTTCAGTATTTATTTTTTTTTTTTTTTTTTGAAGACTTGCCCAACATGTTTCTAGAGCTTTTCACGGTTTTCTTTTTCTAGAACTCTCTTTTCCTATTTTTCTTCTCCAGCAATTATCTTCAAGGAGGCCAAGACGAAGCAATTATCTTCAAGCAAGAATAACAGAATGATTCATGTGGTATAATAGTGTTAAAATCTTTATTTTACTGTCTTAAATTGGTAATGATGATAACTTACATTTTACGCCTTTCAACTATAATTCCTGGTTTCATACCTTGTTCTATCCTTTCCAGTTTTTGGACACTAAAGCTAGAGAAAGTTCATCTTAACAAAAATCTGATTGCGTTTCAGAATTTTGACATTCATCATTTTTGCATTTAGAAACCAATCAGCAGTCGAGGCAAGATGCGGATACACAATTTGGTTATACAGCCTATAGCCATGTAAATAAAAATGTTGACATGATTTTTTAATTGAAAAGGTTCATGAGTTGTCTAATTCACTAGTCCATTTTTAGCAAAAATCTATCATCTGCTTACTATTCTGTGTGTCCCTGTTTCTCCTCTCTCTTAAGTCTCTTCCTATTTTGTTTATGCAAGGGCCCCTCAACCATTGTTCTATTTGATTATTATATTTTCAAAGACGAAAACAAGAAATTTAGATTTGCCATTATTGATTAATACCTTTAGCAATAAGCATGTTATGGAACCTTCAATATTTTAAAATGGATGGATAATTAAATAAGTAACTAATCTGAAAAGAAACAAATCAACCTGCAAAACCTAATAGCTGATTATAGGCTTCAAATAGAAACATTACTCACCATCTAAAAGAGCTTCAGAGACTTCATCTCGGGTCACGTTCAGTGCTCTTAACAAAATAGCAATGTTCTGTGACTTTTTGGGATCTAATACCCTGTTCTCTTGCTCAACAGGAGGCAAAACTGATCTTCTTGTGGGTTCTTTTGGAACTGAATTCGTTGATTTGCAGCCAAAAAGACTTTCCATCATATCCTCATTTAATCTACCAAGAAAATGACATGAATCAAATGACAATAGCAAACTCAGAATTTACTATAAATGGATTAATTTTAAAGTTTTTATTAATATCAAAGTTAAATACTAATTTCACATACTGAAATGAACTGGACTTAAGCTGGTCCCACACTGTGGCTCTGTCTGAGGTAGCCCTCACTTTGTCCCAGTGCAGAGGCTTTAACTTTGGCTTTGCTCCATCTTGCTCCTCTGCATCAACTTTCTCTGATGAACTTATCATCCCTCTTTCTACTTGCTCGGTACTTTTTGGCGTTCTGGTCTTGGACATGGCTCTAGGGCTTGACGTCCACGACTGCTGCTTCGATGATACGGAGCTAGGCGTCGAGGAAACACTCGTTTTAGCTGGTTCCGTGGACCCTCTATGTCTTGGAGTTGTTGTTGCCGGTGGAGGTGGAGGTGGTGGTGGCGGTGGAGGTGGTGGTGGTGCTGGAATTTTATTTGGTTGCTGAACGTTTATTGATCGAAGACGTGCCATATTTGGCGGTGGTGGAGGCGCTGAGAATTTTGGCCTTTTAGAGAAATAAGAATTTGTTGGCTCAATATTCTCAGTTGTATCCTGCTCTACCACTGCTGGAGGTGGTGGAGATGGAGGAGGAATCGGCATGGGCACTGACGGCGGTAATGATTGCTTTATTGACGGAATAATCACGTGCTTCATTTCCGGTGAAGAAATCGAAGAGAACCGCGATTTAGGAGAAGTCCGTTTAGAATGAGGAACAGAATTAACGTTAACAGACTTCCCCCAAGAGTTATTACTAACGGAACGCGGAGCAGAAATTGTCATCGGTGTGTAATAACCGTCCTCGTTGCTAATGGAGGAGCCCTGAGGAGTATAAAACGCAGTGCCGTGGCTCTCTTCATCGGACGATGAAACAGAGGAAGGCGGAGAATTATCGTTCTCATTTTGTGAAGGAGGCCTGGGCAATGGCGGCAAAGGCTGTAAATCGGGGCTAGGCCTATAACGATCAGATCTCTTTACAGAATTTAGCTTTCGATAGGGAGAAACATTGGCTGCTTCATTTGTTGTACCATTCAATTCACCTGATGTTCTACCTGGTTGTACAGTGCCCATATAAAGAACACTAGAAGAAGGAACTATCGATTCATCAGCAAATCTCTGAGAATTGTCTCCGACGAGTTTTTGAGTCTCACTCGGATGTTTAACTCGGTGTCGGTATAAAAAGAATGCGAGACCTGACAACATTCCAAGAGTGACAATCCCAACAGATATTGCAATTGCCACTTTCTTAGCCGGTTTTGCCGGTTGTGTTGCCGTTGGGATTTGTATAGTTCCATTGGCTGGTGATGCTGGTGGCGTTTGACTTTGATCCGGAGTCGCCGGTCCAGTTGGGACCTCAGGGAAGAAAGGCTGGTCTGGAGTAGGAAAAACTTGATTGTCGGAAGGCGGAGGCGGCGGTGGTGAGGACGATGATTCAGAGTCTGGTGGTGGAGCTGAGCTGGCTGGGTATAAAGGCTGGTGGAGGATTCTTCTCAGAGTTTCGGGACAACTAGTGTATCCAATTGATGATGATGATGGCAATATTGTTAATAGAATCAAAAAGAGAGTAAAATGATAATGATGATTATGAATACGAGCTTTCATGGTGAGATTTTCTGGTTTCTTGTTATTTTCTTCTTCTCTTCTTTTTCGTTCCCTAAATTCATCTCTTTCTTTCTCTGTAGTTGTTTTTGCCTGAAAAAATTTTCTTTCTTAGTGCGGTCAAGAGAGAGAAAGAAAGTGGAAAAAAAAATTTTAAAAATAGAGAAAAAAAAAAAAAACAACACACTGTGCTTGTAGGAAGGGAAGCTTCTTTTGGCTGCAAGATCTGGATGCTCTGGATACTGACGTCAGCATTAAGCCGCATTTTTCCTCTTTTTCTTTTTATTACTTTTATTTATTTTATTAAATAATGGATTGAATTTAGCTTTTTTATATTTTTTTCAAGTGAGTTGGGAATGACACGTGGACATTCGGAATCGAACTTTTAGTTTGGTTTTGTTGTTTAGAAATCAATGGACGATAATGGCCATGGAGTGGTAATATTGAAAGGACCACGTACATGGGGTTTTTTGTCTATTAATATTTGTTTTGTTTCTTTTTGTTGGGATCGAGGAGAGAGAAGCAGAGTCACTCGCACATTCCATTAATTCTCTTTTTTCCCTTGGAGACGTTAAAATCCTGTGTCCACCGATTGCTTTTGTCTGAGATATCCTCTACGGTCACGACCATGGAAACCCAACTCTAGACTCAAGAGCATGTTTAGGCTTATAGCGGTTAAATCAGCGGTAGGATTGTAAATCAGCAAAGCCGCTTGAGAGCTGCTAAATTCGAATTAGTAAAAGCTCACTTGACTTTGTTTAATAAGTTGAATCGAGCTATTAACCTCGTTTAATAAACGAGTCAAATTTAAGCTCAGATTATTAGTTTGGGAGTCAATTTTATCAAACTAAACTCTCGAATTAGCTCACGAACTAACTTTATTGAGCTGAATTGAGGTTTAGAGTTTGTCCAATAAGCCAAAATCAATTAAAAATTTACATTATAATAATGTCATTTTGAATTGATAGATTTGGAACTCAAACTCGACTCGTTTATGGTTATCAAGTCGAGCTCAAGTTTAATTATTTTTAAACAAGTCAAGTTCGAGCTTAGATTCAAGTATATTCTTATCGAGCTGAACTCGAGCTCACCAAAGCTCAGTTCGGCTTAGTTTAATTCAGCAGTGAACTCTGTAAATTTTTATAGTGATTGCAAATATATTTATAAGAAATCCATTTTTCATCTATGACATCTACTTATATTCTCTTTATTTTGAGCAAGAAAATCAGGGATGGATTAAAATTAAACATTATAATGAAATATAAAAAATATTAAAATGTCTTTACATTAAAATAGGATTTTTTTTTTTTTATCATTTATCAAGTTTTTATCCCATCCATAGTTTCTACTATTTATAGAAATTTTGATATGTGGTTGCAAATGTTAAATTCAAGCTATTGCATTTTATTTCAACAATCATGATACATCACAACCAATTCTCATTATTAATCTAAAACCAGTGTAACCAATTTTCCCATCAATAAAAGGATTATGATTTTAATCCAAAAAAATCATAATCATTTTAATTGTGATTGTTTTGGATTAACTCATAAATCCACCCAACTTCATAAAATAAGAAAAGTCAAAAATCACCAAATATTAGAATTCGGCGCCTCTTCTATTACTTTTATAGCTATGAATATTTTAATATTTTGTATTATTTTTGAGTAAATTATTAAAATGATTTGTTAGTTGAATTAGACTTAAGCTGAAAATAAAAACAAAATTTGACCCACTCTTCGATAAATGTAATTTTAAAGTTGTGAAGGATCAAAATCTATGTATTTAAAGGAATTTATTCCTTTTTCTTTCTTTAATTTATATTTGAAAAGAAATGTGTGTGTATTTGCTCTCTTTGGTCTTATATTTAAATAGAGAAATAAACTGTTTATGTCAATTTCAAAACTTCTTACTCAAAATTTCATCCAATCAAGTTGAATCTTAGGAAAAAAAAAATATACATTTAAAATAAGCTTCACATAAGAAATGAGCTTCATAATACATGAATTAAGTGGAATATAAGAATAAAATATTTATCAGATCTAAAATTTTAACTCCAAGGAATATAATTTCAATTAGAATTGATTCTATTATTGGTGTTTGAACTTTTCGATTTTTGTTATTTTGACATCTAAATGAAAAGAATTCTCCAATCAAGTGTCTAATGGTCAAAAAATTTTCTATTAAGGTGTTTTTTACATACGTGACACGTCGGACTTCACATCTGACTCAAAATTGGCTCACCTCTCGCCACATTAGTGGATGATGTGTAGTATACACTTCCGAATCATCCGGCCAAAGATAATCTAAATGTTTATGAAACGTATAGAATTTGTTTGGAAAGAAAATTAATCTTGGGTCATCCTTTGTTTAGAAAGAGAAGGTAAATATGTTAAGTAGTTCACATGATGGCAAAAGTTCATTTTAGGGGTAAATGGCATGTAAAATACACGTGACACATTGATTTAGATGATTAAACGACACATCATCTGCTGATGTGGTGAAGGATGAACCCCGTTTTAATCCAAATGTCAAGTTTAGTGTGCCACGTTTGCAAAAAAACACCTGATTGAAAATTTTTTTTAATGTTAAACACCTTATTGAAAATTTTTCTATTTAGACACCAAAATAGCAAAAATCGAAAAATTCAGACAAAAGTGGTGTAATTAACCTTTTCAATTATCTACAAATTATATTTGACTTGAGAATGAGAAAGAGATTGAATAATTCATATATATGGTACCATAAATTTTTATTAATATTGTCATTTGGGTTGCATTTTTAGAGCCGCTTGATTGTTTGAACACTCCTGATTGATTAAGACACAAAAGCTTATCATGTACACTCATTAGTATTAAGTACTATATTTCTAACCAAAAGATTATTTTATTGTACAACAACGGTAACAGAATGTGAGGAGGGAGGGCATAAATGTAAATGCATATAAAAGCTTATATTTATGGACCAAGCTAACGTCTTGGATTGGGTGCTAGATCGATCCACCACCGACTCTTTCTATCTCTTTGTTGGGGAGACATCCAGTCATCCACACGCCCATTGAGCATATGCTTTAGCCTTTATAGCTTTTGCTTCTCTAAGCCTTTTCTCTTTTACTGGACAACCAAATTGGTGATTGGACTGTATGACTCCACTATTTAAAAGACAATATTATCCTTTTTATGCCACTAAAATAAATTATGCTTTTTTATTATTATTTTTTCTTTATTTGGGATTACAAGTTAGTAAACCCTTAAAAAGTTATTTTTTATTTTCCTTTTTTTCAGAAAAAAAAGGTCTAAAAATGTAAATTTACCATTTGCTTTGGACAATTATATAATTCAATTTGCATGAGAGCTTGCTTGTGAACACTGAAAATTTCTTTTTGTAATGTGAATAAATAAATAATGGAATTTTCTCATTCTATTTCTAATTTTAAATATTATGTATTTGCAACTATATGATGTTGCATTTGTGTTTTGATGGATGGCAGTAATTTTATGTCAATTACTGTCCTTTTATGCAATTTCTTGTGACATTAAATTGGGTCATACCGTGTACGAAATTCTAATAAAAGTATTTGGTATATTATAATGTCACATAATAAAAGAAAATGTGAAAAATATGTAAATAAATAAATATGAAAAATGATGGTCTATTTGGAAGAGGTACATGAATTGATCTCCTTGACTTGACCACTCTTTTTGCATGGAATGGGACGCCTGTCATTGGAATATTAAAGTTCATGCTTTGTCGTGTCTCATTGGACTCTCACATGTGAAAATTATGAGTTAAACAAACAAAATTTCGGTAGCAAAAATACTACTCATCTCTTATCTATTATTTAGGGCAGCAACGGAACTAAGAACTAAAGTTAAGTTCTTCAAAAAATGTTAGTAAATGAGTCATATTCAAGAGATATGCTTTATGGTCCATTCTTCAAAAGTAGAAATGCATATAAAAGTGGTGGAAAAATTTAATACATTTGATTCAATTATTGTCCAGTTGAGTCATATTGAATTCAGGTACGTTAATAGAAATATCAATCATTTCATAGATTGCTTAGCAAAAAACAGTATTGAGGCTAATGTACTTTTTTTTTGGCTTGGATATTTATAGATTTTTTTATAATTTATCTTTTCTTATCTCAAGATGAGATATCTACGTCTATTTTGTTCTGTTGTATAAAGTTTTCAGTAATCAGATTTTTTCACTTATCAAACTCAAGTGTAATTTTGGATGTACAGAAAAAGCCCGCTGGCTCAGGTTTAGTTTCTTGAGTTTGATAAATTTTTCTGATTTTATAATTTAATAAAATATAATATAAATTTCTGATAAAAAAATTAAAATTAAGAGGACTAAAAAAAATTCCAGGAGTTAAAGGAGGTAAAGTTGAAAAAATGTACCATCTTGGTGAGTAAAATAAAAAATATATATATATTATGAGTGATTTAAAAAAAAAAAAAAAAGAAATTGTTAAGGAGGCGAGGGGGCCACTTCGAGACCCTTAGCTCCGTCAATGATTTACGGTCAATAAAGCATAAAGTATTCTCTAATTTAGGAGAAGATAATTTGATAATTCGAAAAAACCAGAAATTCAAATGAATAAAAATATATATATATATATATAAAGATAATTATTTTGCTTTTAACTGTATAGAAAGATAAGCAAGAGTGCAGGGGTGAGTAGGTAGAGAAGTAATGTTTTGATGTAGAAAGTAGAAACCGAACAACGAAAATTTATTGCAATTATTGTTGCTCAATAGACAATTTAAAAGTTATTTTCATAAATAAGACAAACGAGGAAATGGAACTTAGGTGAAGAGGTTGATGCATATGTTAATGTTTGTCTGGGTTCATCTCAACAAAATTATTGCCAATCTCGCAAGTTTTAAATTGTCTCCAACAACTCATAAGCCATTACGGTATTGGACTCCTTTAAATTCAAAAACAACCACCAAAAATTTAATGTATAATACCAACGAAAAACTATATATGTATCTTATATTAATTTTTGGTGAAAACTTTAATTCAATACTCTTTGTTTTTTGAAAATTAATAAATAGTAATAATTCTTAAGATAGGATTCCAAAATTAGGAGAGGCTAAAGAAAATATTTCAAAAATTAAAAAGGCAAATAAAAGAAACAATATTTATACTAATTTATAAGATAAATTAAAACAAAATGGAGCTTAGAGAAGCTGGGCTCCCCTTAATTAGACATGACTATGGTTCCACTTCAAATCGAAGTTGAATCAAATTCAAACCGGTCGTAATCAACATTAAACTATAGTCAATGGTTTTTGATTTCAAATGTTAATCGAAATTATGTACTTAAAATTCGATTTTGATTTTTCATTTTTTTAAATTGAAACCAGCCGTTTTGGTTTAAAATGGACAGTTTCGGATTGAAACCATGAAAAACAAATTCTTCTTAGAAGCCGCCTAAAAATGGTTCAAATTCAATTCTGTCTTTTTATAGCTAAAATTGACGGTTTTAAACCGTGATCATGCCTACCCATAGTCTCTCTTTTTCGGCGAGTATGTAGTTCTAGCATATTACAATGAAATTAGAGTATAATTGTTTAGGTATAGTATTTCAAACATAAATTGCAAGAAATTACATTTCCATTGTTGTGACAACAACTTAATAATTAAACAACTTTATGAACTACATAGAAAAACTAATAGACAAGTTCTTCTCATTTCAAAAAAAAAAAAAATAAATAAAAAAGGATTTCTTATAATTGGCATGGATGGATTTCAAAATGAATTGAATTATGGGAAAATTTGTGTATGGTCAAAGTTCTATTAACCGACAATATTGAAGAATTGTGGTTGTTAGCTGATATTTTGCTATTCAAGTTGATTGGTAGATGTGTAAAGATATGATCCATTGAATTATTTTTAAACCAATGGAGGATATATAAATATAATGATTAAGAAGTGCTTAATGGATCAAAATTATTATGGTTGTTGTCATTATTAGGACATAATCAAAAGAAAAAAAATGTTTAACCAGATTATTATTGGTGGTAAAATATTACCCTTAAAGCCAATACAAAGGACATGATCACATCAATTTATATTTTCTTAGTCAATGTAGGTCCTACACTTCACTCAACTTTTTCTCTCTTTTGTAATTTTTATTTTGAACTGTCAAAACTTTTAGTTATTAATAAAAAATGAAATAGTACAAGCTCATTTACGCACTATCAAGACTTCGATTAAAAAATTAAAATAAAAAAGATATGTAATGTAATGTAATAAAGATAAAAAACCAGGGACCAAAATAGAATTTGCATTTAAGAGGGCAAAAAGATAAAAATAAAATTTTTGAAATGACTATATATATATTTAAACGAAACTTATGCAAAAAAAATGATAAGAAGTACTTTAGAAATTTGAAAATAATACTCTTGAATATATCTTGTCGAATGAAAAATGAATTTTTAAAATTATTTGAGGAAGAAATTTAATAGTAATGCGCATAAATTGGTTCAAAAATAATTTTAACCATACGTATAAAAAAAATTTATATTTTGAATTTATTGACATTAAATAAAAAATTAAGTAAATTTTCTATAATTAAATTATATTTATTTATTTATTTTCTACATCCAAAATTATTCAAAGAAAAAAGTTTGTGCGAATCTTGTTGTTGTTGTTAATGCTATGAGGTCCTTCCTTAAAATGGGGTTTAGCTCCCATTGGTCATTATGACTAAGGTTAAAAAAGCCATTGGTGTTTTCGCTAGCAAGTCAGAATTCCTAAGACCTACCTTAGCTATAGAGGCTCAACACGTCAAGTATCCAACCTTTGCTTTATGGCCATGCAATCTAAATAAAATAAATAAATAAATAAGGCAGCACCAATGATATTGATTTACTCATTCTTAATCATAAGCATCATCAACCATGTCAATATATAACAAGGGACCGCTTTTCAAAGCTAGACTTTTTCTTTTCCTAAGAGATTTTTTTCCATTATTATTATTATTTCAAGAATTTATATCTGAAACAGCGGGTCTCACCATGCATTCAGACTCAACTCGATGATATTAAGTGAAAAAATACAGTAAAATAATATATCATTATAAACCTCTTTGCTTTCACATTTTCTTAGGATATATAATACTATTTCAACTTTTAATCTTGTTAACGTTAATTTAATTTGTGAAGTTATTAATTTGACTTTTATTTTTGAGAAAGTTATTAATTTGACTTGTTTTAATTAAAATGGAATTTCCACCTAAACAAAAATTATTGATTTGGATTGTACACGTGTCTTTTTGCTCTAGATTTAACTGTGTGTCTATCTTTTACTGGACTATTCCCTGCATCATTAGTGTTTCAAATATTGTCGAAAATACAAAAAGGAACGTAGGAAAGGCAAAGATCAGACTTTTCTTTTTTAACTAAAAGAAAAAGGAAGAACAAGAAATGGTGGCATCCAGCAGTATTATTGGCACTGCATGGAGCCATGGAGTGGATGTCACGAAACCCTTTTCTCCTTCAGGTGACCAAAGCATTTCTACCTCACAAGCCAAATATTTTACCTTTTCCTTTCTGCTTTTTCAGCTTCCTAACTTTTCTCAATATGAGCTTAGGAAAGCGAAGCTACATGTAACTTCAATTTTATTTATTTGCACAAGATCGAGAAAGCAATTTGCAGAATCCAGTTCCTTTTCGATTCAAAACAGATGTATTCCGTTTGCAACTATTACAATTTGATTCAAATGCTTTTGATAATTTGGATGAGTGCGTGGCAGCAGAATTGCCAAAGCTTCGGTTTGATACCCAAATTGAATCAAATAGAGATTTGGGAATAAAGCTTGAAATTGAACCCTCAATATTCAAATTTGAAGGTTTAACTTTCAATTTGAACTAGTTCTAAAGTTGATTTAAAGAAAAATAAAACTTGAGAACAATGGAAATTATTAGTAGCATATAAATATTTATTTATGTTTGGTGTATTGATTTACTCATATGCTAAGTTAATCAAATAAAAAGAGTGGTGATTTTTTTTTTTTTTTTGACTGATAATTTATTTTGTTGATTAATTATATAAGTGAGTCATGCGCCAAAACTATTTAAATATTTCTCTCTAATAGGCCCATAACCTATTAGGACTAGACAATGAGGAATGGTTTCATTTTGGTCCCCAAATTAGTAGTAAGTGGACTAATTTGAGTTTCCATTTGGTTCGAATAAGTGGCCACCGCTACTTTGGAGTTGTTTTTTAGTTGGTGACCGATGGGGTGGTGTGTTGATTCAAGGTGTTTTGTGAATTCGATGATGAAAACTACTAAGATGTGAACCAAGAAATTCATGATTTAAAATTATAGTTGTATTTATTAATATTATCGATATTTTCACTAGTATTGAAAATGAAAGGTTTTAAATTCGAGATTTTTCAATTGTAAAAATTTTCGTTATCAAGTATAGAGTTCCCGTTAGTAAAAAATCAAAAAATCAAAAAATCAAAGTAAAATATTTATATTATCCAAAAATATTTTTTAATGGCATGGATTATTATAATCTCTTTTACTTAGTTTGAAGTATTTTTTGTTTAGTTTACATATTAAATTCATACATTTAAATGGTATTTTTTTGTAAACTAAATTTTTTTTCCTAAAATCCCCTTAAACAATTCATAAATTTGACTCTACAAAATTTACATGTTTTACTTATTATTGGAAATCTTTTATTTAAATCTAAGGGTTGTACTTAAGTTGGCAAATACATGAAGAGTTCTCAAGTTCAATTCTCACTAAACACACCTGCAAGGAGGAGCGAAGAGCTTGAAGAGTTTGAACTGTGACTAAGTCCATACCGGATTAGACGATTCTTAATATCGGGGTTCGATACCGATTATCTACAATCTCTCAAATCAAACATTGTCTACATAAATTTTACTAAAATTAGATAAATTTCAAATCTAAATAATCGGAATAGCGATTCATGTTTAATTACTATTTGTTAATAGTTACTAACATATTGAAAAATGGCAACAAATAACTTATAATTGATAATCGTCCTAATTTGATATAATTTAAATTTAAGATTTCATTCATTGAATTATAATAAAACAATATATTTCTAATATAAATATTATATTAGAAATTATATTATATATGACTCGGAATTTAAAATCAAAATTCTGAAATATTTAAGTGGGAAAATAACCCATAAAATAAGAGGACATATCAATTTATATCCGAAAGAAATTAGATTTCCAATTTGTAATTTTGTACCTTAAATATGTTATATTGTTACATCAATTTTTCGCGTGGTCCGTGGTCCATACACTAACCTATACTTAACCGTAAGTGTATTTTTTTTAAAGGACCAATATGACAAGGTCAAACCGTCAACGGCCATGATTGACTACTACGTATCCGTCCGTGATGATATCTCCTTAGCCGTCCGATAAGCTGGACCCACAACCTGTCACATCAAAGCAAAAACGGGCCCTACAAATCAGAATAGTTGGGGGGCCAACTTTTTTTCTATTTATCTTTTTCCACTTTCATTTTTGGCCCCACTTCTTCTGTTTAGTTTCATTCGTACATCCCGTGATGTTCGTTCTCGGCGCTCTACAAAATTGAAACGGTACTTTAACAAGAGGACTCTTATGTCGTTCAATATAGAAACGACAACGTTTACTTCATTCATCCTCTCGAGGTTGCCCATATTAAAAAAAAAAAAAAAAACAAAGCGCACATTCCAAAAGAGAAACGACAACTCTCTCTCTCTCTCTCTCTCTCTCTCTCTTCAAATCCCATACTTCCCACAGCATGTTTTGTTGCTGTTCTCCACGCGTTCCAAGATTTTACAGAGACCCTTCTTCTATGTTATAGCTAGCTATAGCTATTAGCTTCTATTTCTTGAGGTGTTGTTTTGCTGCTCAGCTCTTGTACCCCACGAAAGCTGTTGGTCAATATTTGATTTGAAAACTCTGTTTCTGCTGTTTCGGTTTCATATTAAAGTGCTGATAATTAATCCAGGTACCTTTCTTCACTTTACTAGTACACTTGCAGAGGCAGAGAGAAAAAGTAGAGAGAGGCAGAGAGCGTGTTTTTAAGTGTTCAGCAATTTTACACAGTGGGTTTTCTCTTTCTTTGTGATTTAAAGATCTTCTTATCTAAAAAGCAGAAATGTTGAAGATGGTGTGGCTCTTCTTCAACATCTTCCTTCTCTGTTTTCTGGGTCTTACTGGTAAGCTAATGGATGTTCTATGATTCTTCTTGTTCAAAATCCTTAATTTTTTTGTTATTTCTTGTAGGTGCAGGTCAAGAAACTAATATTCAATTCCTCAACCTCTATGATACAACTTCTGGAGTTTTTGAAGGAATGTCCAAGTCAGATCACGCATTTGCTGTGTCTGCTAGTGTTGAAGATCTCATTGAAATTTCTAGGAGTGTTTTGAAAGCTGAGAGTTGGCTTAGAACCCACGTCCTATCTCAGTTTCCTGCTACTCGAATCACTACCATTGTTGTGGGTAACACTCTTCTCTGCCAAAATGGTCAAAATCACAACTGGGTTTTGGTTCTACCGTCTCTTAAGAATGTCTATTACTCTCTAACTAGATGGGGTTTGGAAAAAGAGATCAAAGTTTCTGCTGCCTTTTCTTCTAGCTGTTTTAACATAAAATCTGATCTTTTCAGAGATGATTTTGTTGAAAGAGTAACCGAACCTCTGTTACAGTTTCTACATAGTATAAACTCTACATATTCGATAAATCCATCTCCAAATTTCTCTGCTTTATTGGATGAAACTGTAAGTTTGGTCTCATCTTGCACTGAATTTCTAAAAAAGTTTGGATCTTTTCACTTTAACAAGATCAATATAATGGAGACCAACCCAAAACAAAAAATATCCATTAACAGGAAACTTTCAAGCATAGAATCCCCAAATGGGTTTTCTGTTCCTTCCAATGTAGCCAAAAACCCACATCCTTCATCACCTATTGTTGCTTCACCACCATTCTCTTACCCTATTGCCTCTCCACCACCAATGGTATTCCCTTTTGCACCAGAACAACAGGAACAGCCTCCTTTTAGTAGTGGACCAGCGTTAGCACCGTATGGTTATTCACTGCCACCATGTAATCCAATTAGTACGATAGTACCAGCAGCACCAGGGCCAGCAGAGGTGGTGCAGGAACTTTGGTGTGTGGCTAAGCCTAGTGTCCCTGCAGAGACATTACAGGAGGCAATGGATTATGCTTGTGGTAAAGGTGGCGCCGATTGTGCAGAGATTTTGCCTCAAGGAAATTGTTTTTATCCAGATACTGTTTTTGCTCATGCTTCTTACGCATTCAATAGCTATTTTCAAAAGACTAAAAGAAATGGAGGTTCTTGCAGCTTTGGAGGCACTGCCATGCTCATCACGTCTGATCCCAGTAAGCTTTTCTGACTCTTATTCTTAATTTGAATTAATTAGCCTTTATCCATCACTGTAACACCTTTTAACAGTCTATTTTAATCACTCGTATAACAATGGCGGTTCTATTGGTGGCTCCATATTATATTACCTGTTCTTTGTGATCTTAAACTCTTATCTAACTACAATTTAAAGTTTGAACTCACTGCGCCAAGGCTCGTTTTAAATAAGGTTTAATTGTCCTGACTGAAATTTGAAATATGATACATACAATACATGGTTGTTTCAGGTTTTCTTCATTGCCGGTTTATTCTGAGCTAGACAGAGTAACTGAAGAAGGTGTTGGGAAATGAAGAATGTTGGATTTGTTTTGCTACAAAGTTAGATTGGTAGGGTATGGTTTGCAAGGTGAATTTAATTTGTGTACTCTACCCTTAAATATGAAGTGGGTCAACTTAGCACATAACCTTTAGGAGACTGTTTTAACGAGACTGCTTTTAGCTAGTGTTTTGTAGTGCAGTCTTGTGGATCACAAGAGTAGAATGGGAATGCTCTTTTGACTTGTATTTTAGTACTAAACTAGATTGGTACAATCCTATTACTTTCAGTCTATTAGACATTGCTTCTCTATTTGATTCTTCACTTGTTTGTTACATATCTAGATACACTTTTTGGATGGCTTGACGCTGATACAAATTATTTGTTCTTAGCTTATGAATTGTTCGTACTTTTCTTTTGTGGAGGATTTGTGATTGGTGAATTTGTAACATCCATTGCCCCGCGCTCGAGGCACAATTCTAAGCTAAAGATTCAAATCTCACCATTAAAAGATATGGATAAATGTTTTTTAAGTAAAACCATAGACTTGTTAGACTTGTGGGCTCAAAACAGAAAAATCTTTTTATCTATATCTTTTAGCAGTGAGATTTGAATCTTTAGATAAGAATTGTGTCTCCGGCACCCAATCTGGCACTATTGTCCAATCATTCGAGATTGAGCAATAAGTATTATAGGATTTAAAACTTTTAAAATGACATTTAGCCTTATCATTAGATGCTAATCATTGTACAAACCCTAATCTTTCATAACCTTTGCCAGAGTTAAAGAATTTTGTTATTTTTAGTAAGTTTTAACAGAAAAATAAGTTTTGGGATTAAGGCTTAGATGTGGTTTGGTGTTATGATAAAAAGTTGTGACAATTGTAAAGTTAAAATGATTCAGATAAAATATGAACAAGTTGAAGTGCAAATGGAGGAAATATATTGGTAAATTAAATTAAACATCATTTTAACATAAAGTTGGAGCACTGTTAAGAACAGATTTACAATTTATGTAGGTAAATATCTCTTGCATGTTCAACAGTTGGACCATCTTAACAATTAAAAATTGTTTCAGGAGTTTTGGGACAATGCGAAGATAGATATCTAGATTGTTGTAGGGAAAAAAATCCAAAAAGTTTGGCAGGAAGCTACTCTACTATCAGAGCCAGGTTTCGATCCTGGGACCTGTGGGTTATGGGCCCACCACGCTTCCGCTGCGCCACTCTGATTAGTTGATGATTTGTTTCGTTGAATAATATAGAAAATAATTTTGAGATTATGGATTTGTATATCTTTTAACAATTTTTTCCACTTTTTATAATATAATCCACAGGTTTAATATTTGCTTTAAATTTTGTTTTTTATTTTTAATTTTTAGTTATAAATTTTTTTTATTGTTACCAATTTGATACGTGTATTCTATGCAATGTATTTTTTCTCATACCCCTATCTCTAAATAATTAAATCTCAATCAAAATTGTTTGTGGTTTTTATCTTAATATTTTTTTTTCTCTGTGTTTTTTACAAACTATTCTATATCAAACAATAATAATTCAAAAAAAAAAAAAAAACAAGAATTTAAATAGAGAAACACTAGGAATAACCTAGGTGAAAAATAACATAATTAAAAAAGATTCCGCAGACAATGAAATCCTCAAATTCTACTTGCAATTTGCAGAAATAAATAATTGAAAACCAAAATAGTAATAAAGACAATTGCAATCTAATAGTTTTAAATAAAAGAGACACTAAGATTTTCTTTCTATTTTTTGAATATGAAAATTTTAAGATTTTCTATTGGACAAAGAAAAATTAAGGATTATATTAAAAGAGAGAGAGAGAGATGTGATGTAGTATAACTTCAATTGCATAAATACATGACAAATTTTAACAATAAGATAAATAAAAGTTTATAATTATTTATTTACATGTTAAATAACGTTTTTGGGAAAAATATATTTCATATTAGATAATTATTTATTTGTAGAAACTTTTAGTTTTTTGGTAGTTATGTTGGAAAGGATGTTTTAAATTCACACCCTATATGTAAAAAGTCATTTGATTAATTTAAATATAATTATTTATATTTAAATATTTTGTACAAAACTGTGAAAAGAATTCTGTAGCTGGCGGTGTCCGACGATACCATACCCCAACAATCCAAGGACATCATCGTGTTTATGGATTCTTTACCCAATTTATTGAACTCTCTTGTTTTAGCAGCTGAAATTCTTTCTGCTCACCTTTTTTTTTTTTTTTTTTTTTTTTTTTTTTCTTTCTTTCACTTAAGACAACTCTTAAATCTATGAAGTAACATTTAATTAGAAATTCTCAATTGAACAAGGGGGACCAGGACATAAAAACATGTTAACAAGGAATTATTATTATATATGAGTTACAAACCATGCCTCCATTTCTGGCAACTCCATTCTTCATTTGCAATTCAAAGAACATTATACAGTAAAACTCAGGTAGCTATCGTAAACTCAATCTGATAAGAAGTTATGTTTTTCAAATGTTTGGATTGAAGGGTACAGACAAGGTTTACAGTTTATGAAACTGTAGGATCGAATACCTCAGTTAACAAAACTTGTAGCTATACACAAGGGAACATGAGGATCATAAGGTAAACAATTACTAACACAAGAATTTTCGAAGTAAATGAGAAAGTCAAAGCGAACTTGATATCCTCGCTGTTACTCATTGGTCTTGGTAGGTATTATAGCAGTTGATTCCCCAATTTCACCACCATCAGAAACACTTTTAGCACGTAAAGCAGTAGTGGAGTCTCCAATTTGGCCACCGATTGAAAAATTGGTATTGCCTTCGTTCTGCCAGAGTTAAAATTAAATATTGATAACATTTGTTTGCAGTGTAGTGAAAGAGAAGAAAATAAGTTTACCAGACGAGGGAAAGAAAATGCTGGTTACCAGATAATTAATCCTCATATACTGACATTTGATACCTATTGATTTCTTATTGAAATATAAAAACTTATGAAGGTGAAACAGTTAATTTGTTGTTTAACAGGAAAGATGAAGAAAACGCAACAATATTTGCATTGCAAAGGAATACATGAGTCAATTCATTTATTAAGAATCCTTCACATTGCATCATAGAGAAAAAAGACACTGAGTAACATCATCATAATTCAATCAAAATTGCACTAGAATCAATCTTTCTTGACTGCTCACTCATTGTCACCATCAATCTAACAACAGAGGTATTATTTCCAAGCTAGGGTACCAAGCTAATCACTCTGTTACGCTCTATATCAAAGTTTTTTTATGATAATTTACTTCAATTATTAATGATGACCAATTATCAGCCAGAAATTCCAGCTAAAGAATTAACGATGATAAAATAAAAGATAAGTGCAGATCATAAAATTTTGTCCACGAATTTCAAGCTCATATTTTTCATGAAGCTACAAAATTTTTAGTTTCCTATAACAGCCAGAAGAATTCAAGCACGCAATTTTTGCTGCAAACTTCATAATATGAATCAAACATGGCAGGTAACTAATACCTTTTTACTTAAACCCTGAGCAGCCATAAGTTCATAAAATTTTCGCATCAGCATTTCTTCCTCTACCTGCAAGAGATGAAGCATAGATAGTTTGAATAAGCAACATTGATTAAATGATCAGGTTGCAAGGGTTTTGCACATGTAAATGTCTTCAATTTGATGCATGATTTTACTTTGTACAAAAGTTCATGCTTCATAGTTCCCTCTCATTCATTTTGTTAAAGTCCTGTCTGGATTGACACTCCAGATGAAAACAACAAAGAATAGAATTCCGAAACCCATCTCTCTCAACTGATTTAAACCATTCCCATAATTTGTTCATACATAATTAAGAAATAATTCAGTGGGGTTAGCCGCCATTTAGTATACAAAAAGCCAGATAATCAAAAATGTCATTCACCATATATTTTCCAATATTATTTCTTGATTGGTCAGTGGTCACGAATTCCAAATTCATAAATGCAAATGCAATATTGAACAGGTGCTTTTCAGTCAAAGAACTAGATTAAAGAAAGTAGTTAAAATGAAACAGAACTGAGCTCAAGTTTGAAGAAACACCAATAGGCAAGAATGTCCATTGTCATTCCAGTGTAATGTGATTACAATCTAACTTTCAATTCCTTTATGGTACAGTTTCTTTACTTTTTGATAAGCTTCCAATTACAGTAATCCCATTCAATTAATCATCAATCCTTGAAGTTATTCACACTCTAAACAAATAATCATAAACAAAGATAAGAATCGGAAAGGAAAGGAACCAACCTGGAGCTTATGCAATTCATGAGACATTGAATTATATGCTTCCGTTAACAACTCATTCTGCTTCTCCAAATGCCTTGGAAAGAGAGGAAAAAAAAAAAAGGAAATCATTTTCTAGAATAAAAAATATATTTCACGGAAAATAAAAAGGAAAAAATAAGCAACAAGAATCTTACTTCAACATCTCTCCGGTGTATCGAGGATCCATAATTGCTGTATGCAATTCGTATGATGTTCGAGAATCAGAGAAAGATTCCAAGAGGAGCTACCGCGCGGGTAAGATCGACGAATCAATAACAAACGAAGCGGAAGAGGAATTGCTCTACGGTTTCCGTGCTACCACCGCCAATCAACTGAAGAAGCAGATTATGATCAAAGAAAAACGAAACTCTGCAAAAGGAAATATATGAGATGAAAAGGAAAAGATAGCGGTCAGGACGAAGAAGAATGGTAGAGAGATTACCGGGCTTCGGGCTTGAGCTAATTATAATATATCAGTTTATAGTTTATATCCGGTCTTGGGCTTGGGCTTTTTATAGTTTTATGAGGCCCGTCTCGTTTCGGGTTATTAGTTAACCTTCTCCATATATTTGAGCATTATCTCCTCGTTATTGTCTATTATTTTTCAAATAGTTCTGAAAATCACGTATTATTGTTAACAGTGTTTTGAAATTTAAAACAAATGAAATTCTTATTCTTAATATAACATGT
The DNA here is from genome assembly GCF_041381405.1 of Jatropha curcas. Classification (NCBI taxonomy): domain Eukaryota; kingdom Viridiplantae; phylum Streptophyta; class Magnoliopsida; order Malpighiales; family Euphorbiaceae; genus Jatropha; species Jatropha curcas. Next base: position 29,835,412 of record NC_143153.1, read on the forward strand.
TTATAGTCTTATAAATTGAAAGAAAATTTATATTTTCTAGTAAATAATTTAGATATTACAGAAAATCATAATATTCATAAACAACATGAAAAAAATTATTTTATCGGTCCCAAAATATATTTTTCACAAACAAATGAAATTATTTTTAAGATTTACACGAGTCTGTATAAAAAAATTAGGATATATTCATTCTGCAAAATTGGAATTCTTAATTTTTAACATTTACAAATTAACATTCATTCAACCCGAAGTACATTTCTTGATCATTTTTGTTTTAAAAAATTGTTTTCTAAATATTAAAAAAATCTATTTCTGATGCATGGGATAACTGAAAATTAGTAGTCAGCTGTCTATTTTCTAGTGCAAAATATCAATGTACCAAGAAATATATATATATATATATATATATATATATCTTAACCATGAGCAAAGAAAACAAAACAATGAAGCTCAATTGACAAATACAGAACGAAGCTACCAGTCCTAGCTAAAAAGGAAAATGTATCAATTTGCCTAAACTTCAGCCTTTGGTGCCGTTTCATTAGAATTTGATGAGATTGGCTTGCTTTCCAACGACAAAGCGTTTGTTAAGCTTGGAATGTATCTCCAGCAACGCTTATGGACTCCACTTATCTTCTTGGGAGTTTCTGCAGCTGGAGCTCCTGTAATAAATATTAATCGGTTAAGTTGCCATTACTAAACCAAAATAATTCAAACCAGAGCAAAGACAATGACGACTAGCACTTCCATGTTGCAACCATTAAACTTGAGAGAAGATACAAGAATACCAATACTAAATCCTAAACAATTCAGGTTCTAATTTAAGGCTTTTCTCCACAGGGAAGAGGTTGGAGATCCTTTCTAATTTTGAGTTCCAAAATCAAAACCTCTAAGTTTAGAAGAACTTATTATCCAGGTTGAAAACTGAGTAAAGTAACCATTTCTCATTCCCAACACTGAATCTAGAGTTTGATCTTATCACATCATTCCTCACTAATTCAAACACAGTACAATCTAAGAATCCCTTAATGCACCATCAATATCAACATTACTAAATTTTCAATCAAATGAAGTGGCAAATGCAGCACCCGCCACCAGAACAGATATTTTATTTTCAAGTATCTCCAATAGTAACAACATCAATAACAAACGAGGGAATAACAAAATAGCAAAGTTAACACTGACCGTCTTTGTAAGCAATCCCCCACGCTTTTCCATGTCTACCATCCTGCAACATACAAAACCTGTCAACAATTTTTCTTTCTTTTTTTTTTTTTTTTTTTTTTTTTTGTTATAAAAAGCCTCTGTCTTTTTTTACTGCAATCAAACTAGTCTATTCCAACCCTAGATCCTTCAAAAAACTAAACAAAGACCAGCAAATCAACATAACATGAACACTAAACAGTAAAATAATAATGATGATGATATGATATAAATGCAAATCAACATAACATGAACACTGAACAGTAAAATAATAATGATGATGATGTGATATAAATGCAAATCAATATAACATGAACACTAAACAGTAAAGTAATAATAATGATGATGATGTGATAAAAATGCATTACATTTGAGCTTTCTCCACTTTTCAGATCACTAGAAAAACACAAAATTAATTTCAGGTTATTCCATCGACAAAGGGACAGAGATACCAAACAAAGGGAGAGACCTTGTAGAGATTGATCTTGGTGATCTCATAAGAAACATTTTTCCAATGAGATTTAGCCATGTGGTAACCAATTCCCCAATTGGGTAAAAACTGAGCAACCTCAAACAGGTTCTTCTTCTTTCTTTGTTTTGGTTTCTTCGAAGCAGAAGAAGTTGGAGAGGCAACAGTAGCAGAAGGCGAAGTACTAAAGCTTTTGATGAAGTTGAATGATAATCTGAATAAGCTTAGGGTTTGATTAGTAACTGATGTCTTGTTTGTGAGACTTGTAGCCATATTTGATGTTTAGGTCTTGCTTTTGCTTCACTCTCTTCTCTGCTGAAAAAAGGTTTTGTTTTCTGGGTGCATTCTACAATCAAACAGAGGCTCAGATTATGCATTTGTCAAACAAACAGAAATAGCATAAATAGAAGTTGCGCTGCCAAAATTTTTTCTGTCCAATTTGTTTATTATATTCAAGCATCATTATCACAGCCACATCAAAAGAATCCAAGAGTTACGAAGATCATGATTCCTATTCATTACAAGAAAAGGAAGAAGAAGAAAAGGAAGAAGAAAAAAAGAAAAGAGAAAACAAAATTATACACTCAAATCAATTTACAGAATGGGTAGTACATAATATTATGCACAAAATTAATCATTAGGATGACCAGCAAATTTGAAGATTCAACAACAACAACAACAAAGCCTTAGTCCCGAATTAGTTGGGGCCAGCTATATGAATCCGTTGTTTGCAATATCCATTTGGACAAAAAGAAAAAAGAAAATCCAAAAGCTTAAGACTTTGGCAAAATACATCTTAATTATTAAAGTAAAAACATGAAACTTAAATCAAACAATTCTTATATTCATAAGGCAACACAGAATAATAAATTTTTGCATTCAATTGTAATTATCACCTTCTTTCCAATGTCAAAAAAAGACTAAACAAAAACACAACAAACTTCTTTCATTGAACAGATTCCAACATCAAGCATATTTTTATTTTACTTGAATTATAACCAAACATCTAATCCAAATGCAATAATTTCTAAGAACACAAACAAAACAGTAAGACCTCCAAATCAAAATCGAACCCATTAACGTTCTCAATAAAAAAAAAAAACTCCAAACAGTCAAACAGTAATATATTTCCATCAAACTTTTGTTGATAATCCAAACAGCACACCATTGGCTACACAGATTAAACCAATTTTGAAACAGCAGTTCCTGAATTTCTAGAAATAAACCAGAATTTTGAAATCGAAAGCATAAAATTAGCCCAGAGAAAATGTCCAATGTGCAGACATCACATTCACTTTAAATTCAAATAAACCGCTTTAACCAAGCAACTAAATTCGTTTTTTCAAACACAGAAATGAACCATGTTCTTTTTCTACGATTTAGGACTCAAATGAACCCTTATATCAACAGAAGCAAAACAAATGTAGATAACACAAGAAGAACCAGCAAAGAAAAAAAAAAAAAGAAAACACAGAACCTTCACACTTCACTTTGGGTCATTTGTTATTTTTTTAATTTCATTTTAAATCTAAACTAAATCAAGACTATTAAAACACAAACAGCAAATCAGATACACACGAAGAAAAAACCTTTAATCATCATTTTAAACCTAAAGTAGAGCAAAAGCAAAAACAAATAAAGAAGGAATCATGGCTTCCCATAGTTAATGAAAACGAAAAACAAATAAGAAAAGGGGACTTTGAGGAAAATCAAATTGAAAGGGAAGATCCTTACCAATTTCAAGCGGTTAATCTCATTTGAAATATTCTGTTTACAAAAATAATCGAAGATGGCGATTGCCCCTGGCCTTTCTGAATCTGGATGACTAGTTGAGAATAGTCCGTGAGACAAGTATAAGAGGTGGCTGGCGGCTAAGGAGCAGAGGAAAGAGGGAGGTGGCGAGTGTGTTCAGCCGAGAGTGAGAGAGATGAGAGAGGGTTTTCCGTACAGGGGTTTTGTTTTGTTTTTTTTTTTTTTTCCTCAGAGAGAAGAGATGGGAGTGAGGGATAAAGAAGATACGGTGTCGTTCTTAGTTGGGGTAAGACGATATAGGCCTACCTTTTACCAATATTATTAGAGTTTGTTTACAACTATACTCTTTCATATACTTATAATTACAATAATTTCGTCTAATTTATTTTTATTTGATTTTTAAGTGAATTAAATCTATAATTGTAAGTATGAAAAATCATAAATACAATAGTTTTTGGATTGAATTATAAGTTAAAAATTTTAATTCAAATAAGTCAAACATTTTAAATAAGGTTGTCTTTATTTATTTGATCAATTAAAGACTACATTATCTTAGTAAGTTTTAAAAAATGCTACTTTATTTAAGAGCGACATTTGATCTTTTTACAAGTTTAAGAAAATGATTGGAATACATTAATTTTTTAAAAATATATAGTAAAATATATAAATTGCTTTTTTAAAATTAAAAGCTCACAATTTAATTTTGCTATAAAACACCTAATAAATATGGATAAAATTGAAAAAAAATAATTATTTTCTCGGTCCCAAAATATAAGTCGTTTATGGGTGATTATTTTGTCACAAATATAAGTCGTTTGAGTATTTTAAGGAGTAATAAATGATATTTTTCCAATATTACTCTCATTTAGATTATTTAGAATAAATACCTTCATAAATAATTATTAATTTTGAGATAAATAATAATTTGATTAAATTATTGCTATTAAAATGAAAGGGAGAGAGTAATATTACTCTCTTCTTACTTTCTATTTAATTAGTTACTTTAAAAGTTTTGTTTGGTTAAGCTAATTGGATAAAGGAAGTACATTTTTTAAGAAGAGTGTATTCGTTTGGTTTGAATTATTAATTTAATTTTCAAAGAAGTAATTCAATTTTTTTAAATAGGTATAGGGAATTTGCATTTCTCTAATTACAAGTAATGATTTTATCATATTATTTAAATACAATTTTCCTAAGTATTAATAATAACAAGTCTTAAATTTTCCTAAGTAGTAATATTGAAAATACCTTAGTATTGTTCTCAATTTAACCTAGTCATGAATGTTCATTTTCCTAGGCAGCAACAGAATTGAGATGACTCACGTGCAGTGTGCATGGTTCTCTTTCCGGTTGGGCTGAGCCACGTTACTAGAGGGCAGTGGCTAGTGGCCCATGTGGCGGTCAGCCACCTGGCAAACATGGCAACACCCACGTTGGGCTGCCTCCAAGAAGGCTGTCGCCACAGCCACCATCCAATTTGAACGGTCGGCCACCATGTGGGAAGCCTTTTCCATAAGACTCGCCTTTGATGCCATTTTCAATCCGACTCATTTAACCTACTCTCAGTGCATTTGGAATTAAGTGCATGCTCTTAAATTCTTTGCTAAAACGGACGAGTTAAGTACCTCTTACCAGATTAAAAAGTACGACTACCGACTACCAGATCGATAGCAAAAAACTTCATAAGAAACTCTAATAAAGCTACCTGTAGCAGTAGTTTAGAGGGGAAATGCTTTACGTTTGGTCGAAGCTTCCTTTGTATTCTATTTATGGATTCAGAGTCAATATGGAAGGAAAGTTTAGTAGCCAATACTCCATATGTGACAATTGTATTTATAATTATTTTAATAATAAATAAATAATATCATTAAAAAATTGAATTTATAGATTTTTATTTACGTAACCATTAAAATTTAAGTAATATATTTATTTAAAAAATAAAAATTAATTTATATTAACCATATGTAGTCTGATTGGTCTTGAAGAATGAGAGTTTCATGTTCGAAATAAATTCTTAATCAAATGAGTAGTTTTGGCAACCCGTTCATATATACTCCCCAAAATTTTAAAACAGCTTTTTATTCAAATTTATTTGCTTTGGACAATTTTAGAAATTTAAGCATTGTATTTTCACTTACTTAAAGTAAGATACAAATAACTTTACTTCTCACTGTTAATTTATTAGATATCTGGTTAAAAAGGATTAACCAAAAAATTTATAGGATGGGTAGATTGTAATTCGATATCCTACAGGCAAAAAAATGACTGTGAAAATTAAAAAATAAATAAATAAAATTTTAAGAGTGATGACCTGGTTTTCTTAGAAAGTTCCTCTTCAAGTAAGGACATATAATCTAGCTAAAGGACAGTTTTCTTCATTTTTAATTTTTTTTTCCTTTTTTATTAGTTGAAGTAGCTTCAATCTGAAATTTAATCTATTAACTAGAATAAAGATATAGTTAAATCATAAATAATTTTTAATTAATTTTTACTTTCATATAGATTAAGAAAATATTGTTTATAGTTAAATTGTTTATAATTTTTAATTATTTTTTTGATTTATCCTTATATTTTTTTTCTAGTTTAAGAATGTAAAAGTCTGTATTTAATTAGATGTCTATTTCAAGATTTGATTCATAGTAATAATTTAATAATATATATGTTGATAAAGATGCAAATTAAATAGGACTATAATAGAAAATTGTAAAGATTATTACCTATCCTAAAAGGAAAAATAGGACTTTAATTTGAGACAAGTAAAAAAAAAAAAAAGTGTATTTTTTAAATAGTTTTTTAAAATTGACAATGTTCAGTAACATAACGTTTGAACTAACTTTTAACGGTTAAGACAGTATTTTATAAAAAATTAACTCAATTAATGTTTAAATTTTAGTGTTTCGTGAAAAAATATTCAAATAACTAATGGATAAAGCTATTATAACAGGTGAAACTTTTATCAAATAGACCATAAATACTAAATTCTAATTTTATTATTTTTAGCTAATATTCCACGGTGTCGAGACTCGAGAGTAGTATTTATTTATTTTGACTTGGAGGGGTCTTAAGATGGCACTAATTTTAGTCCCCACTTGCATTTGCATGCACATCTGCACACCCCACACTTCACTCCCAACTCCCAAGTCCAACAAACCAAATTAGACGTGCTCACCTCACTCACTTTACACCTCCTCGTTTCTTCCTCCTCTTTTATTTTAAAACACAGTCTATCCATCCTTTTTAATCACTCACTCAATTTCTCTTTTACCTCTCCAACCTCTAAATTCTCCGCCCTCAATGCCTTCTAACTTGCTGCATAATTACAAAGATCATCGTTCCTTTGAAACTCCGGCTAAGCGAAAACGAACTAAACGTTCTCGCACAGAAAATTCGCCTACTGAAGAAGAATACTTGGCTCTTTGCCTTCTTATGCTTGCTAAAGGCACCACCGCAGCCACCAACTATGACCATTCCTCTCCGTCACCATCACTAGAACTCTGTTATAAGTGCAAACTTTGCAATAAATCTTTTCCAAATCACCAGGCTCTGGCTGGACATAAAGCTAGTCACCGGAAACCCGTCGGAGTTGTTGATGACGATCAATCTGAGACTGCTTCTGCTTTCACTACTTCAAAAACAATTTCTAAGGTGATCAGTGTTAATGTTAAGACTCATGAGTGCTCCATCTGCCACAGAACTTTTCCTTCCGGACAGGCCCTGGGTGGACACAAGCGGCGCCACTATGATGGTGGCAGTAAAAGTGGCGGTACTGGCTGCGATGGGAGATTTGACAGTGAAAAAAAGGGAATGGACTTGAGTCTAATCAGTCAACATGACTTTGACTTGAACTTGCCGGCCTTGCCCGAATTACCAATGGTTTAAAGGAGCCAGCCACTTCGGTGAAGATGCATTGGATCTGCCTTTCATGATAACTTGATTATGATAAGGATTAAACTGGACTTTTTTTTTTTTTTTTTTGGGGTAGTAATGTAATTCTCTTTTTATGATTTTATATTGAATTTATTGTACATAAAATCATTAAAGAATTTTGGTAATTAGTAGATTGTTACAGGAAGATTGATTGAATTAACTGTAATCCCTTTCCAAAAAAAAATTGAATTAACTGTAATATTTAGCTGAATTAATAGTAAGTTTAATGCCACCATGTGAAATTTTGGTTGCACCCATATGGTAAAGTGATAATTATTTTTACGAATTGGACGAAGGAGAATACTTAATGACATCCGATGATGTATGGACTGATATATATATATATCAAACAAATTAAAATTAATTTTTCAACTGAAAAGAGAATTTTCTGTTTATCGAAAAAAATGTTATTTAATCTCTGTTCATATTGCTTTCAACTCCAATTGATAATATTAAAATTCTTAAATTGCAATATATCTATATACAGCGCTAGAAACATTATCCCGTCCTATGTCTTGGATAATGATGCTTTATTTTATTAAACCATGTTGCCAAGCAAAGCAATCCAACATGCACATATTAATCATTGATAGAATTGGAAAAAATTATCGCAGAAAATTATTAAAATTAAGTATTTACTATAAATTTTTTAAAAAATAATAAAAAAAGAACACTAATGCCATTAGGCCTATTTTGTTATGAAGCAATAAAAATTTGAAATGCACAACATGGTGATTATAGGATGCTTACTTAGACCCATGTATTACTGGGCTGAAAAAATTATCTTGATACTTCAGTCAAGCCCAATCTAGTCAAGCTCCGGTCCAAAACTAAAGTCTCAACTTATCTTAAGTCTATGCTTGATATGGGCCTAAACATGGTGCAGTCTTAATTAGACCAATTTTAATTTTTAGCCCCAACTAAAACAAAAGGAATCCAACAAAAAAAAAAAAAAAAGCACATAAAGAAAATAAAAGCTGCAATGACAGGCATCTTCATGATTCAAACTCTAAAAAAGAAAAAGTGAGTGATGAGTCCTGAGATAGTAAGCTTTCATATATTGTTTTTCTTTCCTTTTTTTTTTTTTTCTTTTTATTTAAACTTCACATAAAAGGCTGGCATGTTCAAGGTTCATTGTAATTCAATAATAATGATAAATAAAATAAAAGATTCATAAAAAAGAACTGCAAAAGCATCTGATGGGCTCTTCTTTCATATTCTCTTGTCATAATGTATTTTCTTGATTGGTACATGTTGATACCTCTCTATCTATCTACCTTCAAGACATGATGGTTCATGTGACTTGAAGAGAAGCTATCATTACACTTATTGTACTTTGTTAGAAAAACAAAACCTATTTTCCTCATGATTCCTTGTTTGGTACTTTAGCACTTCCCGCAAAAAAAAATACATATATAAACCTAATTATCAGTACATGGACCACTTGGTTTGTTTATTATTTATGAATGGGTTGCATGTAACTATCATAGCAACAGAATTAAGTAATGGGTTCTGGATATTAAACTATTTTGATCAGACCTAATCACTGAACTACATTGGTTTGATTTGAAGACTTCTAGCTGATAAACAAGCAATTATTATAGGGGAGAAGACAATCTTTACAAAACCAAGGAGGTTTCAGGAAGGAATAGGTATCCAATGAGAAATGTTAGGCTTCATCTGCATAATTTAATTGGACTAGAGAAAATGACAGTCACCTAGAGAATACTTGCCAATATTGTCTTTCTTGTATGTGAAAATAAAATCCAAGAAAATATGATTCTCTGTATTTTGTGTTCCCACAGTTCTGTTCAACAATGGGTTTAAGATTTTTTTTTTTTTTTTTTTCTCTATGCTTGCCAATATAATCATCACATTAGTTAAGTTACTAACGTAAAAAGAACAGTGGTTAATGCAATGTTCTTGTAAAAGTGTTAGAAATTGATTGGACCAAGATAAGCATCAAGATGATGCACTGAAACTAGGGCATTAAGCATGTCAGAGGGATCTTGCTTTAAAGCTAGTATTTGAAAACAATATTGACCATATGATGATTAGTTCGACATGGTCCTCACATTATACTATTTAAACTCTGCTTAAATTCCCAGTGCAGTTAACCACAGCATGAGAATCTGTGACCATGTGCCTTGCCATAATTACCCTAATTTGAGCAACATAAAGCTTCTTTCTTTATCGTTCTCTCTCTCAAATTCTGAGTATATTACTACTTGGGTGAGTTGTAAATGTCCTTACATGTTCTTCTTTACCTCAAGTTTCCTCTCTATGTATGATTTTTTAAATGGTGGTTTGGATGTGAGTTGTAAATGTCCTTACATGATTCTTTCCCTCGAATTTTCTATCCATTTATATATATATATATATATATATATATATATATATATATATATATATATTTTAAATGGTGTTTTGAATTTATGAAACGCAAAATTCATAAATTGTATAAAATTTTACTGGATTTTGAAATTTACAAAATTTTGTATTTATTTTTAGAAAATAATGTTTATAATTTTGAAGAATATTTTCTTAATAAAATTAAGTTGTTTAAATTCTATTATTAATAAAAAAAGATGAAAAATAATATTTTGAATTTGAAGAGCATTTTTACAATAAATTAAGGCTCCGTTTGTTTCCGCAAAATAACTTGCTGAAAAATATTTTCATCTTAAAAAATATTTTCCAAATGACTTATATTTCGTTGTTTGATTGTAATATTGAAATTTAGTTAAAAATATTAAACTTTTTATCTTATAAGATCATAAAAAATATTAATAATAATAGAAAAAATTTTATAATTTAAAAATTTTATTATTAAATATGAAAAGAATGCAAAAAAAGATATAAATTATGAAAGCCGCTGGTGGTTAGTGATGGTGGTCGGTGGTAGTGACCATAATAATTAATAAATTAAAAAATATGAATTTATAAAATTCGTCAATATCTGGAAAATGTTTTACTCTCTCGAAAATGAAAAGTTGTTTTCCTTAAAAAATGACTTAATTTTCCTTTGACCATAAAAATATTTTCTGTTGACTTATTTCCCTGAGCCCCCAAATAATGAAAAATTTTAAAAAATATTTTTCTACAAGTTATTTTACGAAAACAAACGGAACCTAAGTGATTTAAATTCTATCATTAATAAAGAAGATGTGATTAAAAAATTCATCATGTGAAATTTTTCTTTATTCTAAAAAATTTGGAATTAAGGTAAAAGAATAATTTAATATTTCTATGAATTATGACTTTTTGTTTTTTAAAATCAAACAAAGAAATTTAAAAAATAGAATGTCTTAATTTCATTACTTAAATTCCATTAATCCAAGTCAACATTAAAATAAAATTCTAATTAGTGAATAATGTTAGCTAATTAAATTTTATTAAAAAAATTTTACGAAGCATTTAATATAAGAGATTCATTATTATTATAAAGAATTGAGAGAAAATTATATATTGTATATGATATTTTTTAGAAGAAAAAATGTTTTTATGGCCTAAATATGTAATTTTTTCAGTTGTAAAATATTAATCTTTAATATACAATATACACTGGCTATTAATATATATAAAATCCTTGACTAGTATAATCATAAATTAATTTGGGTAATTAATTAATTAATTAATTAAAAATGACGGTCCCCTCAGGATATATAATTTTCTGATAAAAAGAATTAATTAAGAAAATGTTAGGCAAAAAAAGGCTTCAACTTGAAGGAGTAAAAGATGATCACATGCTATGGGTCAATCTCTGTGTATAAGCCAGAACACAAGATGACATATCAATACTGTTTTTTTCCTTCAAGTGGGAATCATATCTCAAGAACAAATAGATAATAATTTTTTTTTCTTTTTTTTTAAATAGCTCCAAATTATCAAATATTGTCCACAGGCAAAAAATAAATTCGTTATAATTAATCCTTTGACCATGAAAAATGAATAAAATAAAATAAATAAAATAAAACCCAACCGACCAATCATCATGGATAGGATCTTTCAAAGATTGTGACTCTAGTTTAGGTCAATTTTAATTAAGATTTCCGACATTTGTACAAAGAATATATCAATATCATCTTGCATAGATTCTGTATATAGCAGCATTATTTATTTATTTATTTATTAATTTTTTTTTAGGTGAGCAAAAATAAAAATATATATTAGTATTTGGTATTGGGTGAGATTCTTGATGCAAAGTAATATTAAGAAAATTAAGCATTATCATAGGGATGTGTTTAAAGATTAAACAAGGAGAATATGATAATAAGATAAGTGATTAATTAATATAATAAATATATAATTTTAGATTGATTTGTAATGACATTGGAGCATTGCATGTGAATTGGGTTGTGAATGGGAAAAAAAATTGGGAATTGGATAAGAGAATTAAAGGTTGTGGTCTCAATTTGTCCACTTGAGGAATAGATGTTCATCATTTTGATTGATTGGACAAGATAACTCTTACCTTCTCTTTGTTTTTTTCCTTCTTCCTTTTCTTTATTTTTGTTTTGTACCTTAAATGCACTTATTTAATTAATTCAGATCTTTAAAAAGATAATAGGATTGAAATTCGAAATCTTTAATTTAAAGAGAAAAGATTCTTGTCATTTCATTTCACTTTATAAAAATTTTTAATTTTTTAGAGAAAAAACACAAGAAAAAATGTGACTAGAAAAGATAAAAAAATAAAAAAATGAAGAACATTTGTAGTAGATAATTCACCAATAAAAACCGTTTATTATTTATATTAAATTCGCATCTTGGATTTGATGAGGAAAAGATTATTTTTGATGTGCAATTATTTTATTTTCACATGCATTGAATATGTTCCGACAATTTCTCTAAATTGGAATTAATTTGTGATATAATAATGTAAATCACACGTCAATCATGAGTCATGATGCCGTCATTTATATGGATTTTATATAATTGAAAAATAAACTCATGCATGTGAAGCATAATTAAACTTTTTAGTGTACCATAATAAAAATATTATCAAATAAATTTTTAATCTAACTATTATATTTAAGTATATTTTATATTATATTTTGCTACCACTTATCAAATAAAACATCATAATTTATCTCAATTTTTATATATAAAACATCAAACATAAGTTAATGCATGTGGTTCCAATTCAATTTTTAGATAGTTTATTTTTTTTTATCCTTCCAACTCAGCTTTTATGCAAATGCCAATCAAAAGATGACATGTTATGTATAATGGCATTGATAATCAAATTATGGATGTATTGTGGTTGTCAAAATTTTACTACAAAATACTTAATAAATATAAAAAAATCAAAAAAAATGTTAATATATTTTAAAATTTTAAATAAATACTCAGGTGGAACAATATAAAATATTCATTTATTAATAATAAAAATAATCACACTATAGATGATAAAAAATTATTCATATTGCTTTTATATTTTTGACTTTTGGGAGTTTTTCTCTATTATATAAATAAATAAAAGGCATTTGCGTTTTTTTTTTTTTTTTTTTTTTTTTTTTTTTGCTAAGCTAATCAGCCACTGGTGGATACTAATAAAAGTGTTGATAGCAGGATTAATTGAAAAAAAAAAAAAAAAAGAAAAGGGCACGAGAGGGAAAAGAGACAACCTTTATTGGTTTTTTTAACTGTAAGAATTGGATACAATAAGAAAATGAGATGGATACCATTATTATCGAAGTACGAGAGGGAGATAGATGGATGGGTCGTTTTCTGGTATACAGAGGCTGTTTCTAAGTTTCTTTCTCTTGTTCATTAAAAACGAAGGACACAAGGTAAGTCACTAAAGTCAGTTTGTATTTGAGAAAGGAAACACCAAAGTCATGCATGTCAGATTGGCTGTAGAGCTAGAAAGTTAAAGAGGGAAAAAAAAAAAAGCAAAGGAGATCTTTAACTTTAAAAAGAAAGAAAGAAGGAAAGAAAATTGAAGAAAATGGTGGGTAGTGGGGGCCTCGTGGTTTTTGGGTTCTCTTCTTTGAAATGAACTCTTTTTACTCTCTACGGCCAAACAAATATAAAGTTTTTTTGTCTTCATTGTTGCCAAAGTGAAACGAGGATACTTAGTTAAAATTCAATCACTAGTTTCAATAATTTAAAAGTTCCTTTTTTTTTTTTAATATTTCTTATGAGTCTATATATAAGCTAATGATATATAGGTGAAGTGGTGGTGCTGGCGGTGTTGGTGGTGGTGGTGGGGGCGGTGGTGCTGATTCAAAGGAAAATAGGGGTAGGGAACATTCTGCGATTTGGCGTTTTGTGGGTTATGTATATAGGCAGTGGTGGCTGTCAAAAGATTGGATGAGGAACAGCTCATCTTTTTTGATTGGAAATTTTTTGGTTTTGTTGGGTGGATTTGGTGGTATGTGGGGTTCCTCCTTTTGGGTTTTGTCCTGCAGGCAATAGGCCCCCTCTCATGCACTGAACGATTGTGTTCTGTTCTTTTCTGTTGTATAGCCGTGTGCCCATTGCCATGCATATTTTGATTCTTCTTTGGTACTTGTCCAAGTGCTAAGAGAGAGAGAGAGAGAGAGAGAGAGAGAGAGAGACCCTTGCTTTAGGACATTTTTGTGCTGTTTCTACAGAGATATCTTCAAGGTAAAGTACCATAATTTGATTTTCATGATTTTTATTTTCTTCTTATTTATGATTTTCTCCTAAAAAACTATTGTTACTGGCCAGCATTTTGCTTTACTTCACCTGAGTTTTATTGAATATATCTGCTATAGAGCTAGCTCTTGCATGCTAATAGTCTAATGAAACAATTTCAATTTGTTGGTGGGATGCCATTTTATTGTGTATGATTTTAAATTCTTGCATTTATTGTAAAATTACTGGCAAGGATGTTCTTGGGTGGTTTTCTCAAGCTGCTTATGAGTTCCTGTGGTCAGGTCTTTTAATTTTATTGCTTTTATTTATTTGTTTATTTATTTATTTTTGTTAAAGAATATAGTATGTTCTTAAGTTGATTTCTGTGACACATTCTTGACTTTGATTCTAGCAATCTTGCTTATTCACCTCCACTTTGAAATTAACAATTTTGTTGGTAGTGATGCTCTCTTGCCCAATCTTTCTTTTAGAAACCCCCAAAATTGATGCTTGTTGTCCACTCTTTCGGTGGTTCTTTGAACTGATACCAAGATATGCTGTTTTCTGGTTGCAGGTGCTTGTAGCTTAAATTCGAGAGCTGCAAGGGTATTTTGATTTGTAAAGGATTTTGGATTCTTGAAGCTTTGTGGACCAGAAGAAAAGGGTTTACTAGTAGTGTGTGTGAGAGAGATCCATTGATAAAAAGAGAAGCAAAAACAAGAAAAAGGAGCATAAACAAATCATATAAGGACGGTGGTGTCAGTTTTGAGCAAGTGGGGTTGTCTCTCATGTTTTAGTTTATATAAATGTTTAAAGACAGTTTTTAGGCATTGTCTCCTTTGTTAACCTTCTTAGTCCTGAGTCTTTGGACTCTGTAACCAATTTAGGAAGCAAACTTACCTCACCTCATCAAGAATCAAACTGCCCCTAGTAACTCATTTCTCTCTTTCTTATTTTGGCCTTATTTTGTGGGCAAGATACGGTCATACTAAGAAACTCATCTTCAAGCAACCTTTGATTCATTCTTATTTTGCTCAAATAGTTGGTCGATTTTCATTTGAGAGGTTTTTCTTTTCTTGAAGTCTTTCTGGTGATTTTGGTTCACTATATTGTGGATTTGGCAGAAGTCAGAAATTAGAGTCCTGAAGTGGAAGCAGAGGAGCTGATTATTTAATTTGGCAAAATGAAATTCATGAAACTTGGGTCCAAGCCTGATTCATTTCAGGCAGATGAGGACAATATTAGGTAAATCTTAAATCCTTCTTTGAGTATCTATTAATTTCATATTTTGTTATTTGGAAATTCACGCTAGGATTCAAATCTCATTGGTTAACCCTTTCCCCTAACTATTCAACTATATATTATGTATATGACTGATTTTTATTTTAGGCCTTAACTTGTCTAATTCTTTTCCAAATGGAGTTGATTTCACGTGCCTTACATCTTGATGTTTCACTGTTGTTATATTTATATGGATTTTAAATTTCGGCAAGTCACTCTCTGGCCTGGTTTGCCACTATACTGTTTGATTCTGCCAATGTTTTCTTTTCATTTCCCTGTGACTCTAGGGGCAGGAAGAGCGTATAGACTGCACATTGTAGAACCTGTTTTCCTACTTTAATGACTTTAAAATAATTAAAATTTCCTCCATTTTCCACTTGACTTTACAAATGTTTAGTCATACCAGTTTTCTTCCTGAGTTGAAGATGAAATAGTTTTAACACATCATAATTGCCTAAGGATAGATATATAATTATGCCCACTGTAAACACATCCAGCTCAAATTTGCCTTTTGGTTGTACTTATATGTAATCTAACTTGAACTTCTCTAGCAAATGAGGAAACTCTTCTCATTTTTAGATGTATTTACCTAAACGGGCAATTTTAGACGTTATTTTACCAACAGGGCAAGTGAATTACAGAAGGAATGAATCTCTAATTTTCTTTGCCTTTCAAATTCCATCTAACTGTTGAACGAGATAACTACATCAGTTTGAACAAAATGATCCCTATAATATGTAAGCTAGCATGAGTTTTCCACCTCTCTAGTGTGTCCCATTGGCACAAACAGCTATCTAGTTTATAAGCACAGAGGTAATCGGAAAAGTGAATAAGCAAATAATTTCTATCAAGGATTCGCGAAAACACTCAATTTCTTCTTTTTACAATATTTTTATCATCAAACCATATAATATGATATAAGTGATGCATTTGTTCGATTATGTTTTTCAACAATAGTGTCCTTCAATATTTCTGAAACTTAACCTGATAATTGGCTTCTATAGTATTAATTATTTGAGATTAATGACATTTCTATTGATTTTGTGGTGTAACCTGACTGGAGGGAACTTTTCTGTGTTCCAGGTATGTGGCAACTGAGCTGGCAACTGACATAGTCATTAATGTTCGAGATGTGAAATTTTATCTGCATAAGGTATGATTTCTATGTGATCAACTAGGACCTATTGTATTCTTACAATGACTTGGCATCCACTAAACGTAACACATGGAAAAAGCATTTAGTCTTGTTTCATACTCATTAATGTAGAACAAAGATCGTTCTGGTATCCCCAACTAAGTCTGTTCCGTCTCTTTTATGTCCCTCCTTGAACATTATTCAACTTTCTAATTTTGAAAAAATGCACTATTATGTTGATACACTTATCTGTTGGCATTTTTGTTATCAGAAAAACTTGTTTGATTGTTCTACTTTTTGAAATGTCTGTAGTTTCCACTGTTATCCAAGAGTGCACGTCTACAGAAGCTGGTTGCAAACACAAATGATGACAACAGTGATGAAATCCACATCCAGGATATTCCTGGTGGACCTGCTGCTTTTGAGATATGTGCAAAGTTCTGTTATGGTATGACCGTCACTCTCAATGCGTACAATGTGGTTGCAGCTCGTTGTGCAGCAGAGTACCTTGAGATGTATGAAACTGTTGAGAAAGGAAACCTCATTTACAAGATTGATGTCTTCCTTAGTTCTAGCATCTTCCGCAGTTGGAAAGACTCGATCATCGTTCTTCAAACCACTAAATCTCTTCTTCCGTTGGCTGAGGAATTAAAAGTGGTTAGTCATTGCCTTGATTCCATAGCCTCAAAGGCTTGCATGGATACTTCCAAGGTGGAGTGGTCATACACCTATAACAGGAGAAAGCTTCCATCTGAGAATGGGAAGGATCCTATTTGGAATGGTGTAAGAAAACCACAAACAGTGCCCAAAGATTGGTGGGTAGAAGATCTCTGTGACCTTCAGATTGATCTTTATAAAAGGGTGATTACAACAATCAAAACAAAGGGAAGAATCTCTGGTGATGTCATTGGAGAAGCCCTGAATGCATATGCGTGGAGAAGATTGCCAGGTTTTAGCAAGGGTATGGTACAGGGTGGTGATATCATAAAATATAGATCATTGGCCGAAGCTATTGTGTGGTTACTGCCCATGGAGAAAGGCAGCCTTCCCTGTAGTTTTATGCTTAGGTTGTTAAGAGCAGTGATTCTGTTAGAATGCGGAGAGACGGAAAGGAATGAACTAATGAAAAGGATTGGGCAGCAGCTTGAGGATGCTACAGTGGCTGACCTTTTGATTCGAGCACCAGATGGGGAAACTACAATGTATAACATTGATGTCATGCAAAGCTTAGTTGAGGAGTTTGTTACACATGAAAAGGCTTCTCAGACTGATTTTCCAATGGAAAACGAGTTCCAGGAGAGCAGAAGTCCAAAGTTGGGATCAGATGCTTCCAAAATGCAGGTAGCAAAGTTGGTTGAGGGCTACCTAGCTGAAATTGCTCGAGACCCCAACCTACCTCTTTCAAATTTTGTCAATCTTGCAGAAATGGTATCAAGTTTCCCAAGACCATCGCATGATGGACTTTATCGTGCCATTGATATGTATCTCAAGGTATGTTGCTGAATCTTTTTAAGTTATTCTGTGCTTTAAGCATGCCTTAATAAGTTTCTTATTCTACTCTACGTGCATGGACATGTACATAACATACATATACATAAAACAATTGTGTCCATTATCAAGTTCCTTCCTCCTTATCTGTTAATGGCAACCTTTTCTATCAAGCTATGATTATATTAAGAAACCAATTCATTTCTGTACTCTACTAACACGAGAGATTTGTGGGCGGAAACATTGTTCAGATATTGGGGGGCCAAAGTTAAAACAGAGCTGGATTTAAATATGGGGGCTCAATATGTATATTTTTGGAAATATGAATAAAATTTACTAGAGAAAATCTTGATGTTGAAGGTTTCCCAAGACCCTAGATTTGTCCCACATGTTCAAAAATTTCAAAAATGTCCTAGAAAGAAAAAGATTTGCAAAGATCATGTCTAGATATGTTTTGTGCTCGTAATTTCAATATATTTTATGATTACGTTTAAATGTTCTTTTTAGGTTAGGGACAAAGCTAGAGATGCTGTTTGCTCCACTCTATGTGTAGCCTTTTTTTTTTCTGAGACTTGTCCCTATCATTGAAATAGCATCATTCTACACTTGGAAGACAAACATCAGTTAGATTGACTTGTTTCTATTTGTACACGCCACTTGGATCTCAAGAAACAACACCAGAAAATAGCCCAAACCTATATACTTCTAAAAGCTGTATGTATCAGTTGTGCAGTCAAGATTACACATGTAATTTATGTATAAGTAGAGACCCAGCTCACAAACAGTGTAAAATTGGCCTATAACTACTGACTGTTACTTTTGGTGCAGGAACACCCAGGGATCAGCAAGAGTGAGAGAAAAAGAATATGCAGGTTGATGGATTGCAGGAAGTTATCAGTAGAAGCCTGCATGCATGTGGTGCAAAATGAGCGGCTTCCATTGCGAGTGGTGGTGCAAGTCCTATTCTTTGAACAGGTTAGGCAAGCAACATCTGCTGGCAACAGCACACCAGAACTACCTGGGTCCATAAGGGCATTACTTCCTGGTGGGTCTCATGGAAGCTCAAGGTCTACTACAACCAACACAGAAGAGGATTGGGATGCTGTGCCAACAGCTGAAGATATCAAGGCATTGAAAGGAGAACTTGCTACTTTACAATTAGGCGGGAGCGATAGAAATCTGAATGATAATGCTAAAACTGATCCTGAAAAAGCTGCTGCAAATAAAACGAAAGGTGTAGTCATGTCAAAGATTTTCTCAAAGCTTTGGTCAAGCAAAGAAAGAAATGGTGAGATTAGTAGCTCTGATACATCAGAAAGTCCTGGTTCTGCAGCTGCGGAGGAAACAAAATCCACCCCTTCAAGAAGCATGAGGCATTCTGTATCTTAGTGACAGATGAACTGATAAGCAGAACTAGATAATATATATGTTGGCTTGTAAAATTAATCACTTAATTAACCATTAGGAAATTAGAACCCGCTGATTTTATCCGGCTGGCCGGAATTTTCATGCAAAGGAGGCATGTGGAAGGGAAAGGGGGACTGATTTCTATGATATGTTGACTATCAATTTTTGGTTCTGCATAGGGATATGGAGGTTACCTAATATTCATTGTTGGCCCCTTACTGTTTTAACAGATGATCTCTGATAATTAATGACACCATAACTTTAAAGTTCCTCTCTTTCATTGCATTAGAAGGAACGTTGTTAGTCTGTTACTGTGATATATGAACATTCTTGCATCACTAAAATGTATAAATATTCAATTACCCTACTATATATTATGACCGAAAATTGCAGAAGTTATTGGAGAATCTGCTAACGCTTCTAATTGGGAAATGATAACTTACAAGTTGTCTCTTGGAAATTAAGTGAATTAGGGAATAGGTAGATCCTGCTGTTAAGGTTTGGGGTTGAAGCCCGTTACAGAGTGACCCAATTGCAACCTCCTTTAAATTTGGGATAAGACATGCATGTGCAGGCTGCATCCGACTTGTACGTTAAACCAACTAAGGAGAGGTACTTTAAAAAATGTTATTATTTTCTCCTTTTTTTTTCTTATGAATAATAAATAAATAAAAAATCTTCATTTGAACAAAAAATTAGCTTTGATTGGTTTGTGTAGAGTGAAACTGTGCACATAGGTTTAAGCAAACAATTGATTCGGTGAAAAAGGCAAAAATTTTAGAAGTAAAATTGAATCGAATCAAACGAGAATTGATATCATAATGAAAATGATTGAAACTAGCTCGATTTGATCGGCTTTGATCATATTAGTTTGGTCTTAAACTTAATCTATTAATTTCTCTAAAATTGAGTTGAACAATCTTTTAAAATAGCAATTGAACTTCCTGATATTCAGACTAATTGAATCGAACTGAGTTAGATTGGATCAGTTCAGTCTGTGGTTTGCACATCGTGCACCTGACTCTGAAACTTGTTTGTATACATAGAATACAACATGTTTGGTTCACCGTATAAATAAAATGAGAATAAAAATAGGTACCTAAATCAACAAAGTTCTATTTTAAATTTATTGATTATAACTTAAAAATAAATATTACCTTAATATAAAAATTCAAGTTTTCAAATAAAAAGAAAGGGAAAAAAATAATTTTTTTTGTGAACCAAATAAGGAATAAAATCCTATTTTAAGAATTTTCTTCCCTTCCAAATTCTAGAGAAGATCAAGTGACCTAATGGTTAAACTAGCGGTCTGAAATTGAAGGTGTTTTTCCCTTTTTTTTTTTTTTTTTTTTTTTTTTTTAAAAAAAAAAAAAAAGGAAAATTGAAGGTGTGATTTAAGTATTTCAATCACTAGAATATACTGATTGGCTTGAAGTAGTACTAATGTACTACAGCAATTTCAGCTTTGAACAAATAGGACAGAATGGGTAAGGTCCACTTTGGCCCATCAGAGCTTTACAAATAGTATCTGTAGTTCTGTACCTATAAATAATTATTGGGCCTTTGCTTTACAACTATCAACACCATCTTTCTGTATTTGCTTGGTTTACATTATTGAGATGTTGTTTTCACCCAAAGCTTCAAATAATTTTCCTTTTTTTTTTTTTTATTAAATAGAAAACACACGAGGCAAATAGGAATATAAATTTCAATAATTTGAGTTTCGGTGCAAGACATGATCTTGTTTAAGGATTTGTTCCCTAAATTTTAAATCATGACTTCGTCGCGGTCTCAACAGCTACTTCTATATAACTCTTTTCTATTTTCTATATTTAAAGTTAATGTTCTACGAGAATCTTAGAGAATAAGCAAGACGCTACATTATTATATATTTTTTTTCCTTTTCATTTATGAAATCCAATGAGTAACATATGTGTATTATAAAAATCTTGTTGGATATACAAGTGGTGTAAAAGGCTACAACAAATTGTTGAAATGATATCTTCTTGTTGAAGGATGGACCTAACACATATCTAAATTGACCTTGACTTTGATTCATTGGCAAATTATAAAAATATCCCAAACTCATATATCTATTTAACAAAAAATTAAAGTTTTAATTAAAAAACCAATTTATCTTAAACTCAAAAGTATCAAAGAAGTTATATGATTTGGTACAAACAGCATTAGTCAATGTGGGTTTTTTCCTTCCTTTCTTTTTTCTAATTTTCTATAGTTCTCAAATCTTTATTCAAATTCTCAAGATAGAAAGGAAGTGCAAGTGGGTTGCCTCAAAAGATGCTTTTATAAACATATATTTTTCTCTTCTTGAGACAATCAACCATTACCCAATTACCTAACACCATTTTTATCTTCACTAATTCGCCAATTAATTCCGCCGGTGAAAGGAAGAAAGTAACTTTGTTAGACCTAAAGGAAGTGTTAAAAAGATGGGCCACTCCGTTCATTTACTCCCTTTTCGTTTTAATGGTCCATACTAAACTTTATTAATTCTCTCTCGCTTTCGAAAACAGGGATTGGTCCGAGAGAATTTGTATTACGAAAGATTAACCTAATATATAGTGATCAATCTCGCAAATGCTATTTACCCCCCTGAATTATATTGTTGCAAAGGAATTGTAATTGCAAGTAAAGATAAAGGAAGCATAGAGCGGACTATGTTTGACTATAATTTGCAAATTGATCCTTTTACCTAAACCACTCTTGGTTTTAATTTTTTTAGGTAAAAAACAAAAGAAAATACGTGTTTAAGTGACATTACCCATTTAAAAATTCGTAAACTTATTTTCTTAACCTTTATGATTTGATAGTGAAACCCTCTTTTAAGGGACATATCTTTTCCCTAGAAACATAATAATTGAACTACTAATAAAAGAGTTAGTTCTTTCTACACCTTATAAACACATTTGTTAACCACATTAAGGTTTGTTTAACATGTAATGATAGAGACAGGACCAGTCAAAACTTACCTAACACTTTCATACCTACTAAGCCTGATTAGAGCAATCAAATCTTGTCCAATATATATATATTTTTTATTTGTTCTTGATTCCATTCCATGCACTATTGTTATAATAGATGATTAAAAAAAAAGCTTTGTGAATCTATAATTATAGAAAATTTGATTAGAATTTAGGGAAACTTCTAGGAAAGCTAATGGTTCAATGTAACTTCATTATCATATAGAGGAATAAATATACAAAATTTTAGTTAATTTGGCACTTGCACATGTGTGACCCTTTAACATTATGTGCTTGTTTATGCAATCCCTGACGAATTCAATCACAATAGTTAAGAATTCATATTTTTCAATAGATAAGAAGTACAAAATAGTAGGAATGTTCAATCTTTTTTTATAATTGCTAATTAAAAAACTATATTTTTAAATTTTTTTTTTTTTTTTAAAAAAAGAGACTATTTTGAGTCTTCATTGTATTGATTAAAAATGACCTTGAAGGTATCTAACTTGTTTTGTATCATATAAAACCAAAAATAAAATAAATAATAGTTTCAATAGCAGTCATATATAATATTATGGATCATTATAATATGTGTAATTAATAATTATATAACTAGAAAGTATCCTAACCCAAGATATATTGCTCTTCATATTTTTAAAGATAATGAGAAAATCAATCAGATCATATTTGATTGACTAGAATAAATACTTTATCTATTTATAAACGTGTTATTTAAAATCAAGAGATATATACCGATTAATTATTGAAATGTAGTTTATTAGTAAAAGATTTTATTAATGAAAAGGTATACGTAGTATTTCATGGAAGCTCCCGATGTTTAATGAAGGATTATGAAAAATGATTAAGGAACCGTTAAAGCAAAATCTGAAACGATCAGACAAAAAAAAAACAGTTACCACAATCCAGGTCTAAGGTATTGACTTTGTGATGTACTAAATCTTTTAACCCTCACATTAATTTCTTGACTTGTCTCATGATCCATATGATCATCTCTCCAAAATCCCGTGATTCATCCACTCCAATACCATTTTTTGCATGCTTAACCTAATTTCAATATTTTGGATTAAGATTAATTATATTATTTTAATTGCAATTGCCAGTTAAATTAAAATAGCAAAAGTTTATTCTTTAAAAATATCTAGGACTGCATGTTGTTTTCTGGGAAAATGCACAAACGGATAGCCAAGGAAAAGAAAATTGAAGAGAAGAAAAAGGAGGTAAAGATAAAAGCTTGGCAGTCAAAAAGAATGGGTTTGGTTTATATATATTTATATATAATAATATTTTAATTTGGTTCCAAAAACGTCACAATCTAAGAACCTGTCGTATGGTCCATAGTTCCAAACTAAAACCCACCGAAGAAAAAGAAAAAGAAAGAAAAAAAAAGGTCCATATAGAAAGAAAGGTAAAGACGAGGAACCAAAAATACCTTATACCCACTCGTACTATCTTTTCTCACTCAAATTGTAAATCCACAGCAGCAAAAAGCCAAATCTCCAGTCAATTTCACATATGATATTATTTTCATTTATAAAAGAATCCCCACCAAAGTTAGTTCATCCACGAAAAAAGTTGTCCATTATGACTATTATATTTCTTTTTAGGACACCTTTGCCCTTATCATGCCAAAGGGCAGACTTTGTTGGTTTGATGTCTACTGACCTTAATTAGAAAGATACTACGGACCCGATCCATCTGTTAACCAAACAACTTTATATATTTTGGAGTTTATTAACAAGAGTTTTGAATATAATATAAATTAATTATAAATAAAAGATAACCCATCCCCACATGAAAATTAAGGCTGCGTTTGGCTGCAAGAGGATCAAAAAAGCCACATCCATTTACAAAGACTTGATAATAATAATTAAACAAAAGTGAGGATATTCCTTTCTACATATCTTCTCATTCTCTCTTTTTCTATCCCCCAAAATCCTCCACATTAAAAACACAGCTAAAACTATAATAATAATTAAGGAAAATAAAAATAAAGCAAGTTAACAAAATTTTAATTATAAAAGAAAAAGGCACCCCTCCTTGTGTTGCTGTTATCCTACTAATTTACCTAAAGTCTTCAGATTTTCTTCTTTTGATGTGACGACTACAACATGCTTAGAACTCTCTAGGGTCAACAAAAATGGACACTCCTGGAGGTGATTTAGTCCAGTCACCCACTGACCCGTCACTGTAGTCTTCCCCAAGTCTTTTTATGCACCATAAATCCTCAGCGCACGATAGCATTTTCCAGTGTGGAATTCCTAACTTAAGCGGTTCGCGACTCGATACCTCCGTTGCCACCACCTCACATCCGAGCTCCTTAGCCAAGTTATGCGCGTAGGCACACAGTGCCTTTACCATTTTCACCGCGCGTGGCCCTTCACCTCCCAAACCATATAAAAAATGTAATCCAAAAGGCCTGAACACCTCGGGCACCGATGGTAACCTTAAAAAAGGTAACGCTTTATCAACCATTCTCGTCGTTTTGGCAAACGTCCGCTTCACGCGCGACGCACCGCGAACTTCCAGTCTAAACACATCCTTACAGTTCCAAACACTGAGAACAGCCCAGGACTCAGGCGGGTCGGAGAGAAACTTATCGAATCCGGGCCAGGAATCGGATTCATAGGTGCCACGCGGCACTGCCAAGAAAGTGCCCAAGCTGAGTTTGTTATTAAGAACGGAGTCAATGTCGCGGGGGAAGAACTCGGTGGTGGAGAAACGACGTCGGTAAAGCAATTCAGCGTCGTCAGTAGGGAGCTGAAACACTGTAACTTTGTGAGAAACGGGGAGTCGGTGAGCGAAGACCGGGTTGACCAGGATGGAGGGAGTACGGAACTTGGAGTAACCGCATTTGTCGGTGAAAAGTTTAACGGAAGCTTGGTTGTCGTTTTCAGTTGCCAAGTAGGAATATTCAGCGCCGTTTTCGCGAAACCATTCCTCTATCATACGCACCAGTTTTAAGCCTATTCCCATCCTCCTGTAGATGAAAACAAACGAACAAAAAAACAATTACTAAAATCAAACATTATTACACTAAAAACCAAAGAGATGTTTGAGCACATTCTGATATAATAAAGTAAACCTCATTAACGCCTAATAATTGGTACGCAATGCCGTTTACCGCTAATTATTTAATGTGTGTGTCTAATTTGTTATGTTGTTTCCAAGTGGAATTGGAAATGCAGATTTTTGAATACAAACGGCGTCGTCTTGCATGCAAATCACCCCTCTCTCTCTCAATCATTTCACTTTCATATCATTAGCAAAAAAAAAAAAAAAAAAAAAAAAAAAAAAAAAAGAAACGTAGAATACAAAAGGGCAAATTTAAAAACAATGATTAATGCAGTGAGTATAATTAATTAATTAATTTTAAAAGTTAAAAGTACAAATATTTAAAAAAAAAAAAAAGAGATACATACCGATGAGAAGGAGAGACACGAAGGCCTAAAATGTAAGCGACTTTGGTGTAAACGGGGAGAGGTTTTGGAGGTTCATTGTTAGTGGTGTTTTTGACATGTCTAGAAAGCTTTTTGCCACATGTAACGGTTTTGATGCAACCCCTTATCATCCCCACTATCTCCTCACCCAACTCAGCCACCTACTCAATACAAATTAAACACACAACTATTAGATTTTAAAAATTAATTAATTAATTAATTAAAACATTTAACACAAGCCAACAGAACAATTAGTAGTAACATGTATAATAATTAGTACCTTTCCATTTTTTTCAAAAAAAGAAAAATCAAATTAAGTAAAATTCAATCATCATAAGAAGCATATAAATTTACCTTAATTAATATAAAAAAGTTTTTAAGTTAAATAACGGAAATGAATGAGTATAATTTTGGATTCAGTTGTTATTTTTGGTGTTTTGAACGAGAAGAAAAGGACAAAAGAGTGAATGGACAAGTAAGGTATTGTGGGTATGTACCAGCATGAGAAAAGCAGGGGAGTGGCGGACCCTGCAAATTGGGTCACCCAAGAGGTCGGTGAAGAGAGAGAGTTCGCCGCTGGGACCAACTTCACATCTTCTCTCTACTTCTTCAACACCAACTCCATCTCTGCTCGGATCAAACTCTCTCACAACTATCATTCTCTCTTCTCCCATAATTAATCCCACAAAACGAGAAGGAAATGAATCAATACAAACGCTAAAACCTACAACTGAGGGTTCTGTATATATAGACACAGGAAGGAAGAAGAAGACGAAGAAAAGAAGCGGAAGGATAATAATAACGTGTGAAATAAGCAAGGAAAGAGAAGGAGCAGAGAGGGGCTATTAGGCTAGGACTTCGAAATCAGCGAAACCAGGTAGAGAAAAAAATTAAAACAAAAAAAAAAAAAGAAGAAAATGGATGATTTTGAACAGCTCATATGTATTATAACCAGTAACAACTCATATAGGAGGATGACGAGGAGGAGGAGATAATAATGAACTCTATAAAAATAAAAATAAAGAAAGAAAGGGATTAAACGTTAGGTCGTTTAGCTTCGTCGTCTTCTTGTTTTCGCTTGCTTTCAATTAGGCAGTGAGCAGTTCATCATCGCAGAGAAACAAGTGATCTTACGGTGCCTATAAATACCTGATTTCTGGCCTTTTTTTATTTCTTTATTTTGAAAATTTTCTATTCTTCTCTCTCTGGAATCCCCTCACCTCCCCTTTTTTTTTAAAAAAAAAAAATATTTTATTTAATTGAGTGCTTTTTGAAGTCCCTGTCCCTTGTAATATCTCTTCTGTTTGTCTAGTACTGGTAACAATACTAAATTACTAATAATAAATGATTATTATTTATTTGAATGTATAGTGGTAATGGGTAGTGAAATATTACTCATCACAGAAAAAATTTTTTATAAAAAAAGGAAAAAATAAAAAGGGGCCAGAAGAGCAAATGGCGGCTATGGCTGCGCAGTATTGTGGGTGTGAGTTTTCTCTCTCTTCTTGATAATAATCATTTAATTGTAAGGGAAGGAGGCGTTCCCATCATGACCCCATCTGTAATCATTACCTTTTTACTACTCTCTTCTTCTTCTATTTCTTTTCTTTCTACCATCTATGATCTATCCATCTATCATCATTATCGCATGATCATCATAATACTTACCATCTCTACTGTGGACCCCCCTCCTTGCCTTTCTTATCATCATCATGCATGCCGCATATCGCTATAATTTAGTTTAAGGAAAAAAAAAAAAATTATTTAGCAAATAATCTACTGAATAAATAGATGTTTGCTTCATGTTATACAAGGACTAAAATATTATACAAACTTCAACAGTTCACACTTCTTCTAAGAATTTCCTTCCATATTAAAACCATAATATTATAAAAAAAAAATAGTAACCACCAATTTAATTTAAGATTATGGTTTTTTTTTTTTTTTTTTGGCATTAGATTATGGTTAGTTAGTTTTCCTATCATATATATATATATATGGACGATATATCAAATGTAGGTAAATATTTTTCATTATAATAGATGATATTTAATAGATAAAAGATAAAAAATTTTAATTTCAGTATATTCGTTAATCAATATTTATTAAAAAAATAAATGTTTATTTCTAAAAAATTTAAAAATCTTTTATGATGATATATATTTAAAAGAAAAAACAAGAGAAAATGATATTTTGAAAATTTTAGAAAATGAAAAGTAAAATAACGGAAAAGGATTAGAGTGGGGGAAGGATACGTGGGCAATTCCCAGGAATTTCGACCGTTGATTTATGAGTGGGCTGCAAAAGTGGCTTTTGTCTTTTTAATCAAACAGTGAAAATTTTGCTTTTCTTTTTTTGCTGTAGTTTTGGCTTATAGTTACAGAATCAAACAGTGAAATATATTTTGTTTTATTGGCTTACTGAATATGACAACTCCCACTAATCGCGTGGATTTTCCGATCACCATCGTCCTCCCAATCAATCATGATGATCATAATCATTATAATTATCCACATATCTTATTTTCAACGGCCATGATCAACTCCCAGTATTTTCTGACTCTTCCCATCCCATCCCATCCCATCCCATCTTCAATCTTTTTATCCAGCCACAATTCTAACGCACCCCAATCGCTACTCATGTACCTCAATCTACTAATTATTTGAAATAATTAATTAATTAATTAATTATGATCCAATTTTTAATTAAGGAAGTGAATGCACCATCAAGAATTGGAATTTATTGCTAACATTTAATTATTCTATCATTTGCATTCGGCTGTTATGATGGTGCTTATTATTACTAATAAATAATAAAACCTATAAAAAATAATTAATTTTTTTAACAATATTATAAGCTTTTTGAAAACGACCTAGAATTATTGGAGATATATTTAGATAGAAGGAAAATGAAATGAAGCCAATGACAAGTCATGAGAAGTCAGCATTGAAGTTTCCTGAATTTGGCATATTCATAATTTTTTATTAAGCTTGTATGTACTATTTATTATATATTTTATATATATAGAAAAACATTTTTTATACGTTGAAGAGAGCATCTAACTAATATTATATCAATTATAAATAATATTAGATAGCTATGTTAATACATATATGGATAACAAGCAGGGCAAATGGGACCCTACAATTGAAGGGACCCATTGAAAAATCTATGTGGGTTAGTCCTTGGAGGTTGTTATGTGATTATTGGTTTGATTTTGACTCCTAACCAATGGGAAACTTGCAATTATTGTTTCAAAGCAATTTTTTAATGTGATATGAAAAATACCCAAATGATAGATAGCAATAGGGTTTCTATTTTCTATTTGCTACCTTACATTAATTTTAATTAAATTACTTGAAATGTCTTATCATATTATATAATATTATTGAATTGTAGTACTACATCAATCTTTGTTTTTGCATTTGTCAAAACTTTGGGAAAGTTTAATACACTAATGACACTACTTAAAAGATTAATTTTGCTATATACTTAATCATTTCTTGCACCACTATACACACTTTGGCTCAAATGTGATATTCTTAAGATTAATTAAGATCTAAAGATTAACAAAAAAAGAAAAAAAGTTAATTACTAAAAGCTCGATGGTGATGGGCTTGGATTACATGAATAATAGTAATTAGTCACTAATGAATTTTAAATATTCTACCTATATAATGGAATAAATATTCAAACTCGAGACCTCCACTTTATAGTAATAGAGAGAATTTAAGCTATTTATATTAAAAAGTTGGTCCTTTTAATCAGAATCAACAAAAAGATTAATCCATAGAAGCATTTGATGGTGCCCTTAAACAGATAAGCTAATTAACTAGTGAACTATATTCCATTGACTAATTGCAGCAATTTGCATAGCTCAGGAAAAATAATTAAAATATAAGATATTAGCAAAAACAGTCTTTAGAGCAGAAAAAAAATTCTTCTGCCACTAAATAATTTAAAATAAACTGTATGGGTCAGTTTTAATTGCTTAGTATAAGCTCACCATGTTTGGGTAAAGCAAATATTTTTCTTTTTCTTTTTCTTTTTTAATTTACGAGACAATTATTTTCAGTGAACTAGACAACGATTAAATCCCAGAAAAATATTTTCTTCGTTTATCTTTCAAATCTCAACTTTTGGTCTTCTGCAAACTATTATTTCCATTAAAGCAAAAACAACTAATCATTCTTTGCTATTTGAAATATATAATAATATAGATGAATTTGGATACTTTATGACTAGTTACTTCCAATACAAGCAATAAGATATTTTCAATGTCTTATGCATGCATTATAACAAAAGTTAGAAGCCAAAAAAAAATGGGGGGAAATGAAAATGATTATCATGTGATGGTGACAACAACATTAACTATTACATGAAAAGAGCAATATGTTAAGTTGATTATGATAGTAATATATTATCAACAATGATGGCGATGATGAGGATGATAATGACAATTAGAAATGAATATGTATGTTGATTAGTTAATTAGACTGAAATTAATTTGGTGAACTAGAAAATAAAAAGAAATTAATAGAAGCATCTGAATGTATATTGTAGAAATAAATGATTGCGGGTCAAAATTGGAGAAGCATAATTCATTATAATATACTTGGTTATTGGAAAAATATTGGGATTAGAATAAAGCGACAATGAAATGAACAAGTGAGTGATGAGATTCTTAATCATCATTAAACAAATGGTTAGTTGCTTAAGATGATACTAAGAATCCACCAACATTTTACCGATCATATTATTCTCTGTCTAGATGATTGTCGAGAGCCCATTCGATTTTGGAATCGAGGGAGAGATATTTGGTGTTGATTTCTACACTACTAGGTAAAAAGGAAAAAAGAAATTGACTATGATTAATTTAATTAAACTTAATTAATTAAGCAAAAGAATAATTCTTGGAGATGAGCTAATCGCTAGAGTGTCTCTCCTGTTCAAGATATGGTTCAGAATCTTACTTATTTAAGACTTAAATCAACTTGTTTAAAAACTTTGATCGGATCAAAACATGGCGATTTGATTTTTGATTACGAAAGAGGTGACGGGCACGATAATCATAATATAAACACATGATTCTTGCGAAGTTTTTGGCTTTTGCTCCATTTTCTTTCTTTTCATCAAGCTTTTTACAACTATATAATCATTGTTTATGTCGATAATGGATCAAGAAGCCAATAATTATTTCTACATGATTTGTTCTCTAGTCACCAATCACCTGATTATAAAGAACCGAAAGAAAAAATAAATAATAATAATAATAATAATATTAGGGTTTTCCAGAGCAGAGCAGAGCAGCTAAGCTAGGACCACTGTGAACAGAAACCCTAGTACCAAGACTATATAAGGCTATAACAAGAGACACGAAGGCTGATATAAATATATATTGTTAGGGTCAAGAAGAAGAACATGGGTCTTCAACAAAGTATCATGTTAAGGTGTTAACATGTTTCACCTAGATTATAAATAACACAAACAGTTAAGAGACAAAAACCGAGACAATTGCCTGGAAAATGATAACTGGAGAGGATCTTGTTTCCTTTTTTAATAATAATCTTAGCTTTTGATCCGTACAAAACCCTTTTTATCCCATCATTTACTAATGAATAATGGTTGCATACCACAACCAACATTAATTGTAGGGTCAATGTGAAACATCAAGTCCTCATATTAGGTTATGTCTCTTTTTGGATATCACATGCAAGTTTTTTATTCATATATTTGAATAGTCATAATATTTTTCAACTCAATTTAAGTATTTATGGATCTTAAATCAAGTTTAGTTTATGAATTTAAGAATTATTTCTGAAATTCTAAATTTATAAATTGGGTGTTGGTAAATAATGGCGGAACTAGCTATGAAAAGGGAGTTCAATTTACTCTTTTTTTTTTTCTTCTAAATTCTTGGTATACATTTATATATTTTTCCAAATTAACCTCATTTGTTAACTATTTTCTTTCAAAATTATATATTGACCCTAAAAAATTAATCATGGATCTTTCACTATTGTTAAACAATATATAGAAGGCATATACTCATTTTGTCAATTGAACTACTACCTCCGTTCTATAATACTTATCATATTTGAAAAAATAGTTTGATCCAAAATTCTTGTCACATTTATGGTTTAAAGGAGTAATAATTATTACTCAATTTAATGGTTTTTTAGAGAATTAATATTAAATTAAGGGTAATATAATCAATTTACTCAAGAATTTAATGATTTTTTTAAGGGACGTGAAATTTCAAATATGACAAGTATTATGGAATAGAAGTAATAATATTGAAGTTAAAATAATATTGTTTAGAAAGTAGTGAAATGAAATATGCTTGTCCAAAATTTTTGAAACCCTAGCTTATAATTATACTAGCTAGTGGGAAGCCAACATGAAAGAGTAGATTAATTAACAAGTAGCCAACATGTTCACAATCATATTCCAAATTTTCTTGACATATATATGGGAACGAGGAAATAACAAAGGTTTTATTAATGGGTTAATTAAATTAATATTGATTTGTTTAGTTAAGACACAGTTGGAAATTAATTAATTAGGTTTTAGATTTAGCTACCTCTGAACAAAGTTGACCCATGCACCAAATTAAGATTAAAGATGATATGAATGGATGGAGTGGCTCGAGAAGTGATTATGTGGGATTATTAGTTTAATACTCTATGATTAACTAGTTCTTTTTTGTAAGTCTTTTTGGCATCGAGACCTTCAACTTGACCAAGGAAAAACCTAATATAATATATGGTCCAATATACTATAAATCAATTAATTAATGAAAACTTGCAAATATTTTAAATTAAAACCAAATAAAACCAGAGACCCTTAACATGTTTTGAGGGTCGGTGATATAAGGAATGGAGAAGTTATGTTTGACCTTGTTGGGTACATAATGACCTATTACTGACCTACTGATTAAGTCATAATTATGTACTGATCACATGAAATAGAATTGATTAATTAGTAAAGGACCCAAATGAAAAGTGTATATATGTAGAGACAAAAATAGGGTTAAAAATAATAAAAATGGAGTACAGCTTAGAATGTTGGGAGGGAAAGGGAGACAAAAGGCAGAGATAGGGTTGATTTGGTATAGAGAGAGGAGTATTGGAAGGGTTAAGGGGGACTGTATTTGAAATAAGAGAAGAGAAGGAGTTGTCATTTCTGAGAAATGTTAGAAGTTTGTTTTGGTTAGGAGCAAAAATTGTATGGTAAGAGACCGACACAAGGGTGCGGCCCTGGCTCGGCCGAATCCCCAAGATTATGTACCATGTCTCATCAACCCACTCTCTCTCTCTCTCTCTCTCTCTCTCTCTCTCTTTTCTATATATCTCACACACACCAATACCCCCCCTCTTGATATGACCTTTCATCACTGTCACCCTTGCCTTGCCACGTGGATTTCATGCATTGGACTTTCTCTTCTGTCTGTCACCCTAATTTGAAAATTCAACAATATATCAACATGCATCTTAACAAAAATGATTTGCAGACATTTATGTCGAGCATGCAAGTGTGTATAAGATTTCAACATAAATTGAAGTGTTTCTACATGATTTGAAGTGAATATCCAATAATGCCATATATAAGTTCTGGACAAGTTCTATATGTGCTTGTTTAAATTTAGGTATCTACATCTATTTAGCGGTTTATAAAACTTAAATAGTCATTATTTGTGACGGATTTTCTCATTAAAAATAAAATATTTCCAGCAACTATTATATTTCTTTATTTTAGAAAAATTTATGTAGCCATTCATATTTATGAGAAGATTACATGTATGATCTTGAGATTGTTGCGAATATATGCGAGCTTATGTCAAAGCATCTAAGATATTACAAGATATATATATATATACACATGCGAGTGTGACCAAACTTTAAAAATGTGTGACTTGAGAACATTAAAAAGATCACTAAAAAGCAAAATGGTAGGAGTAAAAGACCCTGTATATGAATATTTGCTTAGGAAGAATATTTATATTTCGTTAGCTAGAAGTTGAAATGAGGGATATTTGAATATTTGATTAATTAAGTTGGATTTGCTTTTGAAAAAGAGAAATCTGATGGAAACTGCTATATATTTATATATATGGCAAGTAAAAGATTGAGTGTGCATTCTCATTTGATTCGGATTTCATCCACTTTGAAAAGCTCTTGCACTTTCTAACACAAATATTATGGCTCACACATAAACTAAATCCTTTTTCCTATTTCTGCTTTTCTAACTATACAGTAAACAAACATTATTTTGTTTTATTTCTATATACCCAATATTTATTAATTATTAATATATATATTTTACACCTTTCTAATTTTTCCAATTACTTTTTTTTCCCCGTTACCCGAATATCAGATTGACTCCACTTATAACCATCTTTTCATTGAAACGTCACAACCCTAAAATTTCTACTTCTGGCTCTCCTCTGCAAATGAACTTTCTATTGTTATTGTCTATCTCAATGCAACCTTTTTAATCTTGTTTTATCAGATATATATACAAATAAGAAATACCCATTAAGGATGGACGAAAATAAACTTTCGAGATATAAAAATTTAAGTTTTTTATTATTAAAATGATTCCACTCGATTGAGAGCTGAATCGCTTCAGCTGCATAAGTGGATTGAAGCATCATCTGATGTAAATGAAAAAAAAAAAATAATAATTACACTGAAAATAGAAATAAAGCAAGAGAATGCCCTTAAAATGACACGTTTATATAAGACAATTAATATAAATGTTAACCTAATAATAATAAATAATATGGTACGTAGTTGTTGAAGGTAGGGGTAGTAAAAGAAGACAAAAAGTACTGAAACGGAAAGTATGGGCCTAATGGAGAGGAGAAGAGAGAGAGGATAAGAACAAATTCTGGATCCCCAAATCCCTTGTTTT
This sequence comes from Jatropha curcas, assembly GCF_041381405.1. Taxonomy (NCBI): domain Eukaryota; kingdom Viridiplantae; phylum Streptophyta; class Magnoliopsida; order Malpighiales; family Euphorbiaceae; genus Jatropha; species Jatropha curcas. Next base: position 29,870,035 of record NC_143153.1, read on the forward strand.
GCCACGTTTCTCACTAGTCCCATCAGCCCATCCCATCATTTAATCATCATGAATGTATGTATGGAGCATCATGATATGCATGATCATGACATGCATGATGATGGTGGTGGTGGTGGTGGTGGTGGGGCTGCGATTGTAATGCATTTTCACCTTTGGAAGGAGTTGTCTATGTGAATGAAATGAAAGTACTATAAGGCCTTAAAATTTGCCTTTTCTATTTGTCTCAATTCAGATGGACCCACATGTCTTTTTTGGATCTATAAGGAATGAATTCATTTTATAAAATATAATATAATGTATTTATGGAAAGAAAGAAAGGAAAAGATTGAATTTTTATCCTTTTTTTTTTTTTTCATTTATAATTGGATACTACTTTATTCGAACAATAATAAAAACACAAGATTGCAGCTATATTAGAAATTACAATTTCATAATTTCAATTAATACTTCAATATTTAAAATTTATTTTTATACAATAAAAAGTCACTATCAAGTAAAAAATATAATATTTTTAAAAAAAATTTACTGAATAATTAATTATTCTTACTATAAATTGATTAAATAAGAAAAATAAACTATATTTCTAAACGAATTGGAGAGATTTTATTTGGATATCGTCTCAACTCAAATACAGAAAAACGTGGCAAATAAAAAAAATTTTCCAACAAGATAGAAAATAAATGGTAAATGATATTTTTCTGTTTATGTTTTATAACTTTAAAAAAAAAAAAAAAGAAAATCGTATTTTGTCTGGTTGCGATGGACAATTGTTGCTTTAGTGATATTTATAAAAATGTAACCTTTTTAGTCGTGTATTTTCCATCATTTCAATAAGACTAAGACATTAGAAGTAACAGATGATAAATATGTAAATGAGGTGTGTATGGTCCCTTCATTGCCGGTCCCAAGTATCGGATTATATGCCAAATGTCTGTTAACCAATATGAGGTTGGGATTCTTATGTCCTAATCTTGTCGCCAATTATTACCTTCCCACTTCTGCCCTCCTAATTAAGGGCTCTCCTACAAACAAAACTCCTGTTTTGGTACTAGAATTAGTTGGCTCACATGGATTTATTTCTGACCCCATTTTCCTTCTTTCTTTCTTTCTTGTTTGGTTTGAGTAGATTTGGAATTGAAAATCTAATACTTAAAAATGATTTTTTTTTTTTTTTTTTTATAAACAATTAACATTGATGGGCTATAGCATTTATAGAAAATATTTAGAGTTACGAGAATACAGATTATAAATTTTATTTTTTATAAAAATGAAACAATAGTTAAATAGTTGACTGCTAACGGCTGTTAAAATATTTCATTTTATCGAACATATTCTAAAAATGTTTTCATATAAATTTGTGTATTTTTGAGTTTTTTTCAATGAATTTAAGTATAGATTTTTACTTTTTTCTAAGAAAAGTGAACTCTCTCATTATTAATTTAACTCTATATGAAAAAAGATAAAATCAATTATTAATTTAACTCTATATGAAAAAAGATAAAATCAATTAAAAATTAGAGTGAACCATTTAAATTTAAATGACGAAGATCCAGTAGCATGGGATATCCTATTTTGGATTAGTAGCGTCCCTAACAAACAGGAAGTTGCTATTTGGATAGTTTTTGGTGCATTGAATTTTCCATTTGATACTCTTTTAGATAAACCTAATAATTGCCTTATACAGTCAAAAGAGGACAATGGAGGTAAGGTCAAGGCCAAGGGAAGGGAAGGGAAGGGAAAAGTGGGTTTTATTTTCCATAACACACTTCCCATCAACTAAGAAAGTTAAGGACACTTGTCCCTCAACTAAATTTGGGTAGAGACCTTGTCGTTTCACTTTCTATGTCATGGTGGGTGGAGATAGGGATGATCTTTGGCTTGTAAGAGTCAACCTCTCTCTCTCTCTTTCTGTCAATTGACCTAAAGGCTCTGAACTTTAAAAGAAAATTATTCTATTCCACAAAAAAGAACTGCAGAATTTAACTAAAAAAAGAAGAAGAAATTAAAAGTAGTACCCAAAATTTAGAAAGAATAAGAACCACAAAGATTGGAAGCTTAACGCAAATTATCAACAAAATATTCTATAATTAGTACCAAAATGACATAAGCACTTTACAACAAGATAATTGCTTTTGTTATGTTAGGAACTAATTCCCAATAAAATTTATATTAGAAAATCAGAAATCCATATATGGAAATTATAATAAAATAAAGCCTTGAAAAAAAAAAAAAAAAAAAAAAAACTGATATTTGAAACTATTGAAAGAAGAATATCAGCAAGCAAGCAGAGAAATCCAACCCCATTGTCAAAAGTTAAAGGGATAAGATAAGGGCAAAGCTACAGAAGGAACCAAACCCATTTTTGTAGTATTGCATTAGCAAGAAAAAAAAAATGATGCATACCCAAAAGAAAGAAAGAAAGAAAGAAACTGATGGCATTAAATGTTGAAAAACTGAATGGCTAAATTAGGACAATATAACGTTTGCAAAAAATAATACAACGGAGACTGCACAATTTATGGAGGGATACCCTTTGGCCTGTGTGCCTCTATTCCATAATAGTTTGTGTCTGATTTTTCAAATAATAAATGCATTTTACGTATTCATGAATTTTCCGTTACATTTATTTTTTATATTTAAAATGGATAAGTTAGCAAATAGTAGTCAGTAAAACTTCTTCCACGGGATAACGTTAGCAGCAGCTTTTGAATTGACTCTCTGACTTTCTGACTTTGCTCCCACAACCGTTCCTGATTTCTTGCAACTTGCAACCAAGCAAGGTAATACAGTAACAGTAACAGTATGTCTATCAAAACGCCTATTCAGGCATGTAACCCTAGCAGTTACTTGCCCATTAGTGGATTCCAGTTGTCATCGTAACTTACTGTATAATAAAATAGATAATTACCCCCTTATCCGGGACAAATCTCAATTTTGTGATTCACTTAAAAATCTTTATTGTTGGAGTTAGAATGAAAAAATAATAATAATAAAAAGGGTTTTCATTCTAAAAATTAAATATAACCACACTAAATTAAAATATTTCTTATTATTATGTTTTTTATATTAATATTTTTTTAGTATTAAAAAGAGAAATTCAGATTAAATGTACATTTATCACTAATTAAATATAATAATTTTATTAATATTATTATTTATTAATGAAGGTTCTAAAACTTCTCTAAAAATACAAGTTATTAAATTAAAAATTGCTCATTTACTGTTGGGTAAATTGTTTAGTAAATCTCAATTTCAAATGTATTTACAATTCTAGTACGAAAAGAAAATCAAATCCAATAGCCTCCAACTAAATTGCAGTTTATTTGAAATGAAAACTACTAACGAAAATTTTCCTTTAAATTTTACTAACGAAATTTTCATTGAATAAAAAAACTATAATAGGGGGACAAGGCTCGAATAATTGGATTTTTTTTTCATTTAAAAGAAAATAATCCACTGGGTTCAAGGTGTTATTTTCAGACTCCCAGATCCAGAAAAAGAAACTAGTGGTGAATTCAGGTTTGGATCCCCCTTTTGAATACTCATAAAAAGAATATAAATGTTTACAAACAAAGATATATAACAAAATATGGATACTTCCCCTAAATCAAGAAACTGCAGAATAAAAACTGTAATAAAATTCGTTTCCTGAATAAAGGAGCACATAGTGAACTTACAATAATAAAGCCAGAAATATCTAGATTTAGAAATCTAAATTGAGCATTAAAAAATTGACTCAGTTTGTAACAACAGAAACATGAAAAGGTTTCCTGGATGCAAGCTCACCAACACATTATAAGTTCAGTCAGATTACAAGGGAAAAGACCCTGACAAAGCGCAGAAGAAAGATGCCGTATCTTGACAGCATCCTGAAATTTGAAACTACGTACGAACCCTGCTGCTTTCTGCATTTCTAATTGGATAGAAGTAAGGATGGGCCTGCATAACAACAAGGTCATTAACTTAAAAACAGTCATGTGATTTGATGAAACAAGCAAACAAATAATTAGGGGCAGCATCTGCTAGCCTGCGAAAACACATTCCAATAAACCCAAAAAAACAAAGGGCAAAATTCAGCCCAACATATTCATATGCAGATGCAGTTCACTTAATAGATCAGACTATTTGAGGCCTGTTTGGTCCTGTAGTTGCTGCTTCAGGTCAAACAGGCTCTTATCTTGATGTTTCATGTCGGTGAGTCATCAATTATGGAGGCATAGTATTAAATCTCGAGTCTAACAATAGGAATGATAATAACAGCAGAAATTAAATAGTCAAATACTACGAATTTGCAAGTTTGGATCAATTAGTCAAGTGTTTCTATAGATAAATGTGAATGGAAAAGGGACTTACCATTGCTTCTTTTGCAGTAGGCCTTTCTTGGTGATCATATCGCAGCAACTTGTCAAGGAAGTCAACAGCCTTCAAAAAAGAAATAGCGCAAGCATTTAAAACAAGTATAATGCAATATAAACTATTTACATACTGTAAGTTTCTACCTCAGGAACTGCCAAATGCTGATTGTCAACATTAATAAACTTTGTCCATGGTTTCCGGCTATGCCTACGCCAAGAAGAAAATGATCACAATTAGGACAACCAGATATCTGAAGAAGATGGAAAACTGGTAGATGTATCAAGATGTATCATCTACCTGCCAACTAAAGCTGCAAGATGTGGATCCAACTCTATGCGGTACTTGTTCAAATAAGCATTTAATTCATCTGTTCCAAGTACCTGTCATATAAAAAAATGAAAATTATAGTATCTTGTTTAAACATTTGATACTGATTTTTTTTTTTTTTTTTATAGTATATAAGCGTTGACATACCTTGGCTATTTTGACCAGTTGATCATAATTATCATGCCCATAGAAGAACGGCTCCTTACGGAATATCTGCATAACAAGAGACACAATCATAAGCATAACTAAAGGGCACAAAATTATTGCAGGGGTCCAAGAGCCTAAGTACAAGGCGCAAAGCATAGGTGCACATCAGAATGAGACTGAGGTGCACATGTGGTCACATTAATAACGTAAAAGATTTAGAATCGTTGCGTAGTCTTTTTAAAATCTAAATATAACTAAAAATATAGACATTTTGTCTTTGAACAGTTAATCCTAAGGTAGCGAAGTTGAACTAAATCTGAAAAAGGAAAGTTAGGTCATGGCAATTAGATTATAGAAAATCTACAAATAGGAAAGTTAATCATGTCCATCAAATCATAAGAATAGTTAAGAGAAAAAAAGGATTGAGAGTTTAATTAAATCCTAAGAAAGCAAAATCAATAAGAATAGGAAGCTCAGCTAATAACAACCAAATCTTATAGACTAGTTAAGTCTAATGGGAATTTCTTTGTAATGAGTTGGAATCTTATATACATTCATTTATGTGAATAACTTAGTGTGTGTCCATAATATACATAATATGGTAAGTTAATCCCTAAAATCTTGTAAAGAATTGCCTTGATGAAATAACTTAAAGGGGTGGGGGGGGGGGGGGGGGGGGGGAGAACATGTGGTCTCCTTATGCTGCTTGGGGCATGCACCTGTTAAGGTGTGTGGCTGATGTAGGTCACCAGCCTTCCAGGGTGTAAGGCGCCAAAGCCTGTGCACTTGGCACACCTAATAACTATGATGAAGCATCACAAAGCTCAGTGGTATTATGTCATTTTTTAATCCTCCATGTTATGTCACCCATGAAAGAGTATGCAAGAAGAGCAAGAATAACTTGTCTATTGCATCACCAAGAACATAAATCTGAGATCCTTATTCAAATGCAAAATCTCTAGCAGGCCATCCAAGGGAGCTATTGAGAAGTCCATCATCAGGACTCAGTCCAAGACTTGTTGGAAAAATAAGTTGGGTTCCACTTCCAAACACGCCGTAGAAGTGTAGAAGTAGAATTTGAAATAGTGAGAAGTTTATTTCAAACCATACTCAGTAATCATGCAAACAGCACTTTTCCACATTTAAAAGATGAAAGAAAAAGAAGGGGATGCATGGATGGTAGAGAAGGAAAGAACTCACCATTCCAGCAAACATGCAACCAAGACTCCACAAGTCTAACGAATAATCATAGTCTTGCAAATCAACAAGAAGTTCAGGGCCTTTAAAGTATCTGTAAATTAGACAAAAATAAAAAATAAAAATGGTTAAAAAGACCCTGGAAGCAAAAGCTTCTGCAGTGCTGGTAGCAAACACAAGCATTTGCATGCAAGTGTGATCCATACAGCATCAAATAATACTGACAGCTGATGAGTCAAAGTTATTAGAGATTCATCAATAAATGACATGCAATAACCCATCAAGAAGTCATCTTTGGTAAAAAATGTCAGCTGCATTGCATTATGTTATATGATGGCCATCAGGTTATTTGTTGAAGGTACAAATTATATGAGGAGGGGATAGAGCTTTACAAAACGGAGAGAGAGAGAGAGAGAGAGAGAATGACCAAAGATTATGGGAACATTACATTGGGAACTTGAATATAAACTATCAGATGGAAACAAACCTTGAAGCAACACGAACATTGTATTCTTTGCCAGGATGATAGAACTCTGCTAATCCCCAATCTATAAGGCGAAGCTTCCTCTGCTCATGATCAATCATGACATTATGAGGCTTCACATCTCGATGCATAATACCTTGTGAGTGGCAATAATCCAAAGCCTACACAAAGGATCCATAACAACTTAGAAACTAGAAGTATGGCAGCATTAAAAAGAGAAGCGTGAAATGGATGTGACAAGTAATTAAGATATTTAACAATGTAAATAAGCATTAACCAACAATAGGAAGAGAAGATAAATCAATTTCCACTTTAAGTTGCAATAAATCAGATTGTAGCACCAAAATCTAAAAGAATGTCAAAATGCGCTTGCAATCCATATATATGGACCAAATCTAAAATTTTTTGGCAATCCAAAGAAGCCACATAAAAATTTCTCCCGTAGTAACCATGAGGCTGCATCCATTCTGTAAGGAAAATTGTGTCAAGAAGAAACTTATACCATTTTTCCTGCCTTTTACAAACAAGGAACTGCATGATAACGGTTAAGCTTTTCAAGACTTCTGAAAAAGAGAGTGTTATTACTCCCCCATTTTGAGGTAATGCCCCACAACAATCTGAAGAATATATATTGTAGATAACATGGTGCCCAACAAGGAGCATTACACAAGAAACCCTCCAAATACAAAAACAATTATAAGTCCAAAAATGTCATTAGCATAACTTGCAAGGCTAACTTATTCAGATTAACAGCAGCAAGTACGAGGAAGAGAAGGGGAAAAGGGGCAGTCAATACGATTCTAACACATAGTGCAATGTGAAATATATAGATTTCACACAGAGAGCAAGCCCCACATGTTATTATTTTTTCTGTTTTTTTAATTTCATCACTGAAAGTCTGCTAAAGCAAAGTTAAAAGTGCTAATTGTAGATAACCATAGTTAAAATGTCAATTAGATTCCTCAGCATCCTAAGTAATATTTCTCTAATTGAAAACTAAAACATATAACCTGAAATACGTAAAAAACTGAGAGAAGAAAAAAATGAGGTAAGTTTGAAACTTTAAACTCACTCCAGCTAATTGATGCATAAAATACAATGGAAATATGGTGCGCGTGAGTGTTTCATGTAGATATAGACCCACTACATGCATATTATCTGAAGGCATGAGAAGCCAAATTCATTTTGGTATAACATGAGATAAACAGGAATATTTCAGCCAAAAAGAATTGTTTAGCAGAGAAGCTATAATAACAAACAAGGTCAAGCCAAAGCCAACAGCATCACTAACTTATCAGCCAGATAATAAAAACCAAATTTTGCGGGAGCCCAATGCTTTTTATTCTAACAGTTCATAAAGCATACTCAGTATGACGCCATGCTGACTATAAACAACAACAATATGCGTGCAGCAATAACAGAGTTACTAACTTATCAACTAGAAGATGAACAGAAAATATCCAAGAAGCTTGACACCTTTATTGCAACAGTTCCTAAATCACACTCCATATTTGGACAGGCAGGCCGAACCAATAACAATATGCCAACAATTATAACATTCCAGGAAGCACCAATAAAACAACTTGGCCAACCTGATAACATATTAACAGGACAGCATTACTTCACATTCTGCACATTCATTTGAAGAAATTCAAAGAAACACAACACTAACAGCAAAACACAAGCATTTGTCTTCGAATTCTCATCCTTGATCTATAACACCTCAGTCAATTCCACTGCACACTCAAGATAGTTTCATGTCACTTGTGTACAGATCTGGATACATCCCAACCCGTCACAAGATATTGTCCTCTTTGGGAGCCTCGATAGTCATCCTCTCATGGTTTTGTTTTGAAGTAGAGACTTTAGCGCTCTACCCAAAAGGCCTCTTGCTAGCCTACAGAATCTGCACACTTCCATCATGTGCTCATCCAATAAGGGATTAACCTAAGGGTGTTACACAACTATTCTTAAGGGACTCAGTGTCCTCACCAAGTTTTTCCCCACCACTGGACAAAGAGAAAAGGGTTGGCTCCTATACTCCGGAGAACATTTGAGAATTTCAAATTCAAATCTAGTAATTAAATTATACATAGAACATAATCAATTCAATCTTCAAGAACGGGAAAAAAAATAGTAGTTTAGATGACAAGGCAGGTCAATGTCAATCTATCTTCCATTTTTACCTCAGATACCATTTATGAAAGATTAATATACATAACATACATTCAGCTCCCAGTGTAAGATAAATGAAAAATGTGTACTTACCTTCAGAAGTTCATAAATGTAATATCGAATGTCATAGTCTGAGAGTGTTGGGTAAAGCACTTTAAACTCAGTATTATTTACATATTCAAAAATAAGACTTGGGGTCTTTGATTGCTGATCTCTAACGATATCAAGCAACTTCACAATATTTGGCCCGCCACAGAGATTCTGCAGTATTTTAATCTCCCTCTTAATCTGCATTCAATATAACTAAAAATTAGTCTAGCAAAGTCATCCTACAAAATAAGCACATAAGCTGAAAACATTCAGAAAAAAGTAAATAAAGTTTATCTTCTACAGTTGCAAGCAATTAGATCTCTCTTTAGGAAAATAACTGATAAAACCCATGACTACAAAAAAAGTCATATAGAATCAATGCTCACATCATAACCAAAGAATTGTAGAGCTGCATGTCTACTAATATAATGATGATATATTGGCCGTCAGAAGCAGATGTTTGAAAATGTCTATCCAGATCCTAAAAAATGGAAAGTAAATATATAGCCCAAAATACAGGAACAAATTTCATAAGATTAAAATCCAGATGACAGTTGCTGACAGATGACTTCAAAATCCTACAAAATAACATGGCTTTATAGCATGATTGCCCAGTCAACAAGGACTAAGGGAAACAAGTACAGGAATCAAGACATGAAAGTCTCCAAAAGCATCCAATAAAAAATATTCATTTGAACAATCTCCTGAATCCCATCTGGTATATTGATCTTTGACAAAATGAATAACGCTCTAACTTCATTTTAAAAGCATTTCTTTCTAACATAAAAATAAACATATTATTTTGCACCATTTGATGAGCAAACAGGGATGGCATGCTTTACAATCTTAGCTAACTGCACCTATCTTCACCAAATAAAGCAAATAATGTCACCCATGTTAACAGGGCAGCTCAGCCATGAAGTCACCCCAAATAAATGCTATATATTTTATCTATAACAAATATAAAAGTAAAAAGACGTAAAATATTTGTTTAAGAAATTAGGACATCAGAATTCTATTACCAAAAGTCCCTTTAGGGTTAACTTAAGTTGTTATTTCAAATTGGAATTCTAATGTTGTTTTGTATTGTTATTAGTTGGTTTCAAATTGGAATTCTAATGTTGTTTTGTATTGTTATTAGTTGGATGTAGGACATGAATTCATAATTAAATTTTGGTTGGTTAAAACTTACAAGGATTCTTAATGTTTGCAGCATATATTTTATTATTTTAATTGATCAAATTTCCTCATGTGCAGGTTGTAAACAGAAATGTTTGCCATCTAGGTCTGATGAGCTTTACAAAGGGAGTAATGATGAGACATAATGAGTTTAGGAATAATGATAAAACAGATTTTAGGCAAAAGCTTTGAGAGGCAAGTTGCTTCAAAATTTCAATTTCTACTCTACACACATTTAGATTTTAATTAAATATATAGCTAGTTCATCTTGGTAATTTCGCTATAGCTATAGCATTTCATTTTAATAAAGATGACGCAGAAATCCTTTTCCTTTCCTTTTGCATTACATATACGAGTGAATTTCCATTTGTACGTCAACTGTTCGAAATCTCATTATAATACAAATCAAATAATTATTCTTGATAATTATTTTTTTTATTGGATAGGAGTGTTCTTAAATCTAGCACTACATTATTCTTTTATTCGATTCATAGTGTTTGTGAGAGTAAATTATTAATGAAACAAAAACAATTGTACATTGCCTTTCCTTCAGATAACTATTTTGATAAAAAATTTTAGGGAATATATGCAAGGGTGACACAAAGGCTTTTAAAAAGCAATTTAACAAGGATGATATGCAAATATCAATAACCATACAGTTTTAAGAGAACACGAAAAAATTAGAGCTCAAAATATATTTAAAAGAAAAAAAAAAGAATCTCCCTATATGTTATATTACACCTAATTCAAAGAATTCAAACCGGGGTTTGACTATTTTTAGTTTTGGCCATCAATCTACTGCAACTCTCATCCTTTGCCTGAGCCTAGGACTTTCTATGCTTTGCTAAGCTCACACAGACTCAGTATTCAGAAGGTAACATGATAGATGAAGATGTAACTCATAAAATTAAAATAGGATGGATGACATAGAGAAATGCTACAGGTGTGCTATGTATAAAAGATATCTAACAAAGTAAAAAACAAATTTTATAAAATGACGGTGAGACCTGCGAAGTTACACGGGAATGCATCTTGGGCCCTGAATTCCCAACATGTTCATAGAATGAATGATGCAAAGCTGAAGATGTCAAGATGGATACGTGGTTACACAAGATTGGATGAAATTAGAAATAAGAATGCCTACCAAAAGGTGCGAGTAGCACAAGTTGGAGATAAAATAAGAGAAGGATGTCTAAGATATTTGGTAATATCCTACTAGACCCTCATGCTCCAGTTTGTAGATGTAAAACGTTGATAGTCAAGGATGCTAAAAGAGGAAAAAGTAGACCTAGAACCATATGGAGGTAAGTTTCAAAAGATCTGTTGTTTCTATACTTTATTGAATATAGCAAAATAGAAACAAAAGGCTCATATAACTAGCCTCAACTAGTTAGGGACTGAGGCTCAAATGTTGTTATTGTGGTATTACACCTACTTATTCTAAATATAATTTCTACTTTTTATTCCTACCATTATATAAATATTATTATAATTCCCCTCATATTAATGGTCTTTTCATAGTTAATAAAAATAAAGTTGTTTGTCAAAAAATTCTAAGTTTAACCAAATCAATGTGTTTACATTCAACTACATGATTTCTCATATGACATAATAAAAATCTCAATTTTCATAGCATATATAATGTGCAAAGGTGTATATACTTTTATCTTCCCTAAAAAAAAGAAGAAAAAGCAAGCAGCATACCCACTTCTAGAGACACCACATACCTGAGCTATGGACACGTGGCAAGCAAAAAAATGGAATTCATATCTAACTAATTTCCATCCCTGTGCTTAAATAAACACTAATGTTCAACACAAAGTTGGCCTAAATTTCTGCAAATAACATTACTTGTAAGACACCTAGTAAGACATGCACTAAAAACATATTCACAAAGTGCAACCAAATGCACAAGTATTCACACACTATCTTTTTAATGGTTCTTTTTACTCAACCAAGTAAACCACTGGTTTCTCATAGTACTTGATATGCGCACTACATTTGAATTTATCTTAAAGAGTTTTTTTTTTTTTTTTTTTTTTTTTGGCCTAAGTGCTAAATCTATATCTGCAAGGATAATCTAGGCACAATGTTCAATAAACATAGCCAAGGTAAACCTAAAAAGCGTGGATAGAAATGAATCCAACTTTTCAACAGAAGAATTTCAAAATAGCTAGTTTAAATTGCTCCGCCCCCCCTCCCTCTCTCTCTCTCTCTCTCTCTCTCTCTCTCTCTCTCTCTCTCTCTCTCTCTCTCTCACACACACACACACACACACACACACACACAATAAATAAATAAACACATATAAAAGGTCAAAAAAATATATATTTTCTATATTGCATTAACACATATAAGGAAAATATCTAGAAGCACATTTGAAGTACCCCATACTAACAACCTGCATTATGGGTTCTAAGCATCATTTTGTTTTTCATTTTTTTTCCCTTAGTTTGCAAACTAGCCATTAATAATAATCTACAAACTAACGGCAGAATTTGACCGTATTATAATCACAGCAACAACCATTTACCAGCAATGAAAAAAAACAAGTAGCAAAGTGGTATTATATGTATCATTTTCAACCACACCTAACCAATCCACGTGTGAAGTTAAATAAAGCTGAAAACCCTAAATTCCAATTAATTGATCATAATTACTGTTTCCTAAATTTTCCTTTTATTTATTGTGAAATGATCCCTCTTTCCTTTGAAAATTTAAATTAACTCTAATTGCTATTGTGGCACATGTATAATAGAGTAGATTTTTTATTCAATAATTTAGTAAATGTTGTGTCAAGTATTCAATGAAAAATTCCCTCTTATAAATATATGATATCTCCAAATAAATGGCAAACAAACTTCTATATTGTCTATATATTCTTCAAGATAAGAACAAATGCTATAGATGAATAGATGGAACCAAAAGGATAAAAATGAATGAAAAATTCAACACTGCACAATTCTTGACTTCCAACAATTATACTCATTTAATAAGATAACCATCTACATAAACAATAGCACCAGCAGTCTGTCACAGCACTGCGCCAAGCTCAACTCCCAGCTGGTGCAATCATTTACTTGTTTAAAAAATTCAAAAATAAATAAAATACAAGAAAATGACTGATGCAAATTACTAAGGTTCACCTTCTTCTTCTTCACAGGTTTGAGAATCTTAATGATGCATTTCTCATTATCAGTGCAATGGACGCCCTCAAAAACCTCACTATATTTTCCCCGTCCAACCTTCCTCACCACCTCGTAATCATCCTGCTCCCTGGAAACACCATCAAACAACTATAAGACAAAGTAACTGAAAGACAGAAGGGAAAGAAACGCAGAGCGCAAAAGGGACAAAAGTTCCAATTAATATGCTTTGTATAGCTGATTACTTAGAAGGTATTTGTTGAAAATGAAGATTAGTGCTGAAAATATAACACTTGAATTTTAAGTGCTGAATAATTTAAATGATGCAATTTATTGAACAGCCTATTGAGATTGTATTTAGTGCAAAATTTAAGGAGAAACTTTTGACTTATCATTTTAAGTTCATTTCAGCTTAATCAAGACTTCTAAGCGATATACATGTTAGCATTATAAGCAACTTAAAACTAATAAGAGCTGAATGTTGTTATTAAACCCTACCCTAGAGAAAGCAATGACCTGAACCCAACCACACCTATATCAACTATTTAACTTAATCACTTCCATAGCGTTGTCACCGTTAGAACGAAAACAGAAAGCAAATTAACAGAAACATGAACCTGAATCCCACCTGAAGTGAGCCAGGTACACAAATGAACTACTATCACATAATACAGTTTCTTGGAGTGGTTAATATGAAATTATTCCAAGCATAAAACCAAGGAATTGTATACTCAATCGTAAATACACTACCCAACTGGAAGCAAAATCCGAAATGGTTAATTAAATATGCGTGAAGTTTCATCGCATGGCAAATAATGATCCAAATTTCCCAGCAACAACTAATCCATCCATCTAAATTAAAGTCAATTCCCTTTACTTTTCAAGGCAATCAAATAAAAGAGAGCAAAACAACTCCTAAAAACAACAAAGACAATTACCCCCATTGGACAGTAAGGGACTCGTAATCCCAGTACTCCTTAGGCCGGATAACATTAACATCACCGTAAACCCTAGCTTTGGAAGGGGCGCCAGGGCGGCGAATTGATTTCCCGATTTTCTGCGCCAGCGTGTCTGGCAACGGAGCTAACGACTTCGAGCGATGGAGGCCTACAGGCGGTTGGCGCTGTTGCTCTTGCTTTTGGTGAGAGAAAGTGGCGCCAGATGCGAAGCGACGCAATAAGGTAATTGGCGATCGAGAAGAGAAGAGAAGGGAAGGAGAGGGAGACTTAGTTGTAGAAGGAAAGAAGAGAGAGAAGAAAGTTGTGTTGTTATGGTGCCGATGATGGAAGATTGTGAATTGCTGTAGCAGAGGCCTTATGGCCATCAAATCGTAAATTAGGGAAAAAAGGTGTTTGTTTTAAGTTAGTCGGAACCGGAATCGCTTTCTTTCCCCATCTCATTTTTATTTTTACCTTTTTCTTTTTGCTTTTTAATATTCCCCTCTTTTCTTTTCCCCCTTCATTTGCTAATTAAAATAAATCGCTAAAAAGAAAAATGAAATAGACGATGCCGTTTGATCGCATTTGAGTTTGAGCCTTTGATTTGGGGTACTGCACACGACATCGTTTTCTGGATTGCAACAAAAAATTCGGATAGGAAACGTGGAACAACGAGTTGTTCAGAGTTGCCAAATTAAACTAATTGGCTTTTGATTGTTTGGTAACAGAAATTGAGCTTTGAGTCGTAGGTAGGCAATTCAAGTAGGATTGAATTTGTAGCTACTATTCTAAATTGTGTTTATATTTTTTATTGACTTCTGAAAAATAAATTTTTTAAAATGCTAACAGTGCTAGAATAAACAATTTGTAAAATACATTCGCATGAATACGTTTCGCATTATATAAAACATTGTACTAAATATTATTTTTTTTAACATTAATATCTATGTTTTTGAAAGAATCTATTTCGAGACTTCCATTTAAACAATTGTTTGTCTGGTTTAAGTTTTTATATTTTTTTATGTTGAGTTCTTAAATTTTTTTAATGTTTTTATTCCGATAATATTTTACGACAAAAGTTAAACTATTAATATTAAGAAATATCCTACTTTGGGCTGGATTGCAATTAATTCTGATGGGTGCTCAAGAGGAAATCTTTGCCCTGGGGGTTGTGGTGGTGTGCACAGAAACTCAGAACTTCTGATGAATATAGATTATGGGTTGGGTCCATGAGAAAATCTCTATAAAAGGAGACAGTAATAAATCGAAAAATGATATTACTCTCAGACATAATAAAATGGCACATTGTTTGTACATACATCGGACTACTCCTCAAAAGAAGAAAAAATCTACACTATCATTTTTGAATAAAGCCGTCTCAAAAGACAACTAATCTTATCCAATCAACGTGGCACCTAGTAGATTCCTACATGGTTTCTGAAACTTTTACAACTTCAGTTCACCGACAAATTAATATTGTGAACTCTATTCTGGTATTCTTCTAAAAAACAAATTATGAACTCTATTATTTTGATCCACTATTCTACGAATTAAAATTATGAGTGAATCATATAGATTTAAAATATTAATTTCATATTCAAACCAAAATTAAACAAAATAAAAAAATAAAATTGAATTTCTTAATATAAATCGCACATAAAACCTTAATTGTCATGGTTAGAGAGGTATCCAAGATCAAACAATTCCCATGTGCAATACCTTTCTTTATTACTATTTTAATTAATTGATTTATTTCATGCACTTAATGAATTTTGTAATTTACTTTGTAATATGGTTTTTAATGGGCTGGAAATTTTTGTGTTGTACTATGCTTTTAGCAATGTCTACAATACATTTTGTTAAAAAAAAAAAAAAAAAGGAATCCAGGTTGAATTGTAATACAATGTAATAACAATGCAATGTTATAAATTTTTTTATAACATGATAAAAAAAATGCAATGTTATAACATAAATGAAATTTGCTGAATGTCCTACTTCATTTGCTAAAAGTTCAACACAGTTCCTTGCAACTCGTCTATAATTGCGTATGATCTATGAGAGTGGGCGTCCTGTCCTTCCGATTTTACTTTCAGGTCAATACAAGTGCTACTATTACCTTTCAGAAAAACACGACTTTTATTGTTTTTTAAAATTTAAATTTCTATTTAATTATTTAATATTTTTTATTTTAGGATAGAATATTTATTAAAATTGTGTTCGGTAACAGTTTTTTAAGTAAATTTTTAGTGGTTTCTATGTTCAATAAATTTAACATTTAGATTAATTTTTAGAAATTAGGGTAGCGTTTTGTGAAAAGTTAACTCATGTGACGTTTAACTTTTAACATTTTGAAAAACTACTCAAACAATAGCATAACAAAAAAAAGGCAAAAAAAAAAAAGGCTGAAAAATTTTCAATATTTAGAGGTGGCCATAATGAAAACAACTATTTTACAGGTAAAATGTAAAATTTAATATATTTCATTACAAGATAAATTTTAAAAAAATTAAAAATTAGGAAGCAGCCACCACCACTAGCCACCTTAGTTCTACCACTATACTTAAATAGCTGACTGCTATCAAAACAACTAATTTTATCCCTCAAAATACTATTTCCTCAAAACTCATTTATTTTTTTTAAAAGTTATACTCTCAATAATTTATCACCAAGAAAAAAATATCTATTATATATATATATATTTTTAGAAGATATACAATGATGATTAATAGGCAGGTAATAGTCCAATGCCGAAACAAATGTCGGTAATAATAACCTTTTTCAATTATAATATTAAGCCAACTGAATTTTAAAATATTATTCTCCAAAAATATTGAAAAGGGGAATCCCAGCCTCTCATCCGATAGATAAGTCTTCTTCACACTATTTGGTCTTTCACATTTTATCCAACACCTTTATTGACGAAGAAATCAAAACTCAAAAGGCAAGTTTGTTGAAAGTTGAAACTCATTGCCTTATTGGCTGCTTTTTACTTTTTAGGCCCATTACTAGTAACTTCCATTCCATTCCATGTTCCCACGTGAGACCCAAACAAAAACAGACGCAGCCCTTGATGGAAATTTCGTGGCCGACACTCACTCCACTCATCGGGGACAGGAAAAAACCACCACCAAACGCCACAAACTAGACTAATGCAACTAAAACTGCCAAACAAAAGCGGGAAACTTATTAGCAGACCATTGGCTCACGCGCGCACCATTATTTCATTCCTATATAAAATTTCATTTTAGGGTTCAAAATATCTACATTTACTGCGGCAACCATGGAACAGGTTAGGGCAAGCGCTGCTTGGGTGGCTAGCCGCTCTTCTCATGTCGTCGTCGACTCTGCGGGTACGGTAATACCGCCATTTTAAGTTCTCGCTGCTACTGCGAGGTGTAATTTGTTTATTCATGAAAATGTGGTGGTGTAGGGATTGAAAAAGCGGTGGAAAACATTCAGGAAATTCCGAGAATAGAATGGGACTTTGAAGGGATTCATTACTTCGATGACGGACCACTCACCGTTCAATACTTGTTTGTTTTGGATGCTTTGAATTTTTGCTTCTGGCCTGGTATGGTTCTCTTCACCCTGTTTCTCTTTGTTTATTTGTATTTTTAGCTTAAAGTCCTTATGTGTGCTTGTGGATCTAATGTTATCTGATGACCTATCATTGATGTTTTGCTTCTTGCTAGCTTATGGTTGTCGTGTTTCCAAATCCTTTTGCTTGGTGTCTATCTTCCCCTTTCTCTTCTTTTGATTGAAATGTTTCCTCTGTTTCACCATGGGTTGCATGTACAAACTCTTCTCTGCCATTATGCATGAAAATCCTTTTGCAGGGCCATTGCCAATGCCTTGATAGATAGACTTGAACCTTCGTCCTGTGAAAACTTTAATATAACAGGACATCTTTAATCTACCATCAAACTATCAATTTGAAATATTCTGTCTGAAGCTCTGACAAAAAATGTTCTAATATTTTACTAATGATAATTTGCAGTTATGTAGTGTCACAAGTTTCTATTTGCCGCCAATACAATTGCTACTTAGTTTGCTCTGCTAACTGCATTTTTTTTTTCTTTTTTGGGATAATTTGCTGCCTGTTCTCTGCAGATAAGGATTTAAGCTATGATCATTTGGCTTCAGGCCTAAAGGAAGCTTTGGAAAATGACAAATCTGTGTTTGATGCTGATCGTCTGCAAAAGTACACAGGTAATGCTGTTTTTTTTGTCAATTTTGTGTCCTTATACATCTTTATTGGCGGGTTTGATCACATTCACCAAGAGTTATTTTTGAAATTAGAAGTCATTTTTGATTAAAAAGAAAAGAAAACAAGTGAGTGGATTTTGAGATGCCAAAGTAAAAATTAGTTTGCCAGATGACTAGGTAAGTTACTCTTGTTAGTTTTCAGGCGATTGGTATAACTCTTGCCTGACAGTCAGAGGATAATAATGTTCTCTTTGTCAATTGTGATGCTAAAATCAGAATTCTGCAGAGAATAGGCATCAATAAGAATATAATTGTATTGTCCGTGTGAAAAATTATGCTTGCCAGTGAGCATGTTTTTTTTGCTTTCTTACATTGGTTCTACATTCTTTGAGTTGTAATTTCTGAATGAAGATATTTATGTTTCAGCTAATAATCAATATTAACCTTCCATCTCCTTGCTTTCAATTTCTTTCTGATAAGTTGAGCTATTTAGTATTCCTTCTTTCCTTGAAAGATGTTACTATATTTGCTCTGTATGCATGACCACTGGAATTCCATGCATGCATGCCCAGGATATGCCTTTTTCCCCCGAAATAGTAATAAGATGAATGCTTGTTGCCAGGTCCTGAATTACGTGAGTTGTTAAAATGGCCCAGACCACTTCCTCTGGAGGATGAAAGAACTCGTCTACTGCATGAGGTTTTTGAAGTTTTGATTCCTGTTTTTTTTTTCCCCATTCTTGTGAGATTAATGCCTAAAATTCTTGTCGTTCGAATGCATAATCTGTTCGGAACTAATTCAGATGATACGCAATTTCTTAACCTACCTTGTGACAAAAAATAGGTAATTTGATATCTGTTAATTTGTGACATAGGTTGGTTTTGAACTGGAAAGGAATTTTGGAGGTAAAGCATCAAATCTTGTGGAATCCTGTGAGAAATCAGCTGCGAAGCTTGTTGCCACTATTACCAGTCACTTTCCTGGTATTTCTTTCTATTTTTTCTTTTGGTTATTTATTGTGAATTCTTAGTTTGTCAGAATTGTACATATTGACTTTAGTTGTATAGGGATGGTATAGCCTTTATTTCCAAGGATCTTGAAATATTTGCTTGATGTGATTTGAATGGTTAGGTTTCCGAGACCACTCAGTTTACAAAGGCCACCAAGTGTTCTTGTATAAAAGAGCTCAGATTTTTGCAGCTGATTTGTATGGTGCATTCAAGGGCCGAGGATATGGAGAATTTAAGGACATTGGTTCTATCACTATTTTTGCAGACTATATTGTTCCAGCGGTGCTTCAGCAACTTGGTGTGCTAAAATATAGTTCAAACCTCATTAAAATGATTGAGTCTGATTGTGAATTATCTTCAGGCAGTGAGGAGGAAGTTGAATTAAGAGCATGCTCCATATATGCAGTGGAGAAAATGAGGGACTTGCTTCGAGTAAAATCAGGAAAGCAGGTACTGTTAAACTAACTTATTTTACTCGCGCAGATATTTGTGCATTTATTTTTATCTCTATCAGTTTATAAGAAATACCAATCTTGTTTCAATGTAATCCCATCACTACTCAATAGTTGGAAAATGAAATATGTTTGCATGCTTCCTTTGTGGAAATGAATTTGTACCTAAAATGTAATTTCTGAAAATGTGCCTCAGTTTTTAGCTTGCAACTTTTATGCTGTCAATCTCCTCGTAAACATATTGGCTTAGCTTGCAACATTAATCTGTTGCTATGGGGAATAAAATCTCTTTTATGCATCAGTCATAAGGATGTTGCTATTATCTTTTTTTTTTCCCTCATTGATGTTTTTGTTGATGAATAATCATTATGTGACTCATAAGCTATGTTTGAGCCTTTGGATAAATTTCTTTGCCTCTTGTAACCTTGCCCTCTAGGGCTTATCATTAGAAATCCCTGATTAAATTTATCTTTCCTACACACCAGCAGAATTTTATTTGCCGCAGTTGGGCTGCAGTTTTTGATTAAAGAAAAGTCCATGTACTTTGCTACTGTTGAAGGGTTGTTAATGTTAACGCTGTTACTATTCTTTCATTCAAATTTCCAACCTTTTTTTATGGCACTCCTAACTAATCTTTGTATAAATAGTTCATTTAAAGATATATATTTTTTTTTTTGAAAGGAATTTAAAGATCATGTTTTAGAATTAACATAAATCATCAATCAAACTTTTCTTTTCAGTCTGGGTTACCGAGCAGGCAACCTACAGAATCTCCTTATCTTCTAGAGTTTCTTGATTTCTTGATCTCTCTCCTATTATTTTTTATTATTTTAATCTCATGACTTGTTTACTCAGGTACTGAGTATTGAATTGGATCTTTGGCTCTGGGCGTTTGGTGTGCGAAGTACATCTCTCCAACACCATCGAACACTCTCCATATACTATTGACTTAATTATATTTTGCCATAGCCTTTTCCCAGTATGGCTTTTTATTGGGAGAGAGAATTTTTGACTTCAGTGTTTAGAGGTGATGTACTTGGGCAAATAGGACAAGTAATTCATTGCATCCTTTTGTTTGTCTCTTTGAAGCGAAGGGTCAACTATTTTTAGAGAGCACAACACACTTGATCTATTCTATCTTAGACTTAGTTCTGCAAAAAATTATGTGTAAATGCAAAGATACCTGTGACAGACATTTACTTTTAGAAGTGCATAGTTTATAACCCTTGAATTTTTAAAGTTATTAATAAGGTTTTGCAGTTCAAAATTCTTCCTCTTACCATAAACTGCTAATAAAATAGGCATTTATGTATACGTGCACACATATGTATGTACATAGATATGGCGTGGAAAGTGGTATGAGAAGCTGGAGTCAAAAGGTGCTGATTCCTTATTACGGGGCGCTGGGGTTCTTCGTGATGGGTAATTTTCCATCATAAGTGCATTTTAGGACATCCGGTTTCCTCACTAGCCGAGGGCCGACAGGCACCTTGTCGCTTTTTGGACGAATGTCCTGCACAATTCAATTATCCAACGACGAAATGAAAAACGAGTGGAGAACAAGAAGTCGGATCACTTTTATTTTAGTTCTTTCTCCCAAGGGTGCTCCAAAATATATACTATTTTGCTAATGTTTGCCTAATTATGAGGTATCATTTTGTTGGTAAAGATACTTGACGAGCCATGGTTAAACTTTCTGACTTGTGAAACATGAAATTATAACTGTTGATTTCTGAAAGATTGAACGAGAATTAACTACCTGATCAAATATAGCTGTTGGGATTGCGAGGGTGGCCACAGCATTAGGAGAATCAACTATTCCTGAAATCCTTCCTTCGCATGGACAGCATGATAGCAGGAGATACATCTGATAATCACCAGCATATTCTCTTATTATGTATTCAACAAAATTTTCTGGTTTGACTTTATTCAATGATGAATGAATGAATTAGCTTAATGTGAGGTTAGGTTATGGATAATAAACCTGTTCTTTGGAGTAGCCAAATTTGGAGAGGTAATCAATCGCATTTAGTACTGCACGCTTATAAGCAACACTTGTATCAAGAAAATGCTGCCTTCCGCTCTCATCGACACTGATCCCTTCAAATACCAACCATTCTGAGAATCTTGGCTCTACTGGTCCTATCTCAAAGATAGGGTTTACGTGCAGAGGAGTAGGCCCCATCGGTGTAAGGTACTCCTTCATTCCACCTCTTATGATTTCACACCTGATACCACAACAACAACTTTTAAATGTAGATTTGAGGTTCTGTTTGGAATTGCTTTTCGAAACATGATTATCTAAGTATTCAATATTGCAACTGCAGTTTGCTAAAAGCAACCCAAATGCAATTGCCAAACAGATGTTGAATCAAAGAGGCAGATGCAGTAAGGGACGATTAATGGTAGGGCAAATATTTAAGCAATTAATAGGCAAAGTGAATATATGAAATATCTACTTGAGCTCTAGAAATCCACTCATTTCGATTGCGCCGCAGAATGAGATTTCGCCATCGCCCTGAGAGAAGTGCATATCACCAGTGCTAAAGTTTGCTCCTTCTACAAATACTGGAAGGTATATTTTTGAGCCTCTGCTAAGATTTTTTATGTCACAATTCCCTCCGTTCTCTCTTCCTGGGATTGTCCTTGCTGCTTCCATAGCAATCTTTTCCCATTCAGGAGTGCCCTTTTGGATCTGCAGAAGATACATTAACCGTTAGATTTACATTTCTTCTTTTTGTGGTTGAATTCTAGTTTTCCAATAAGAAACACCCTCAATACGTTCAAAAAGATAATTCTACATTGTTTTTAACTGTTTTGGAGTTTTTATTACAAAACCATACCAATTTCACCTTTGACAAAATATATTTAATGATTCTGACATATTATTCTCAATAGCAGCTCAAACAGGAACACGAAAGACCCTTGCTGTCTTTCTTGCACATAGAATTACCTGCCAAGTTTCTTACCAGAATTTTTCTATGCACTTGCATGTTTCAATTTTGGCATAAACAAAAATTTTGGTTGCCAGGGCAATTGGCTATACTATCTATCTGCATAAAAATTTTGGTTGTCAGGGCAATTGGCTACACTATCTGCATCAGTAGGCAATTTTATATATTTATTTTCAAAAATCTGCAGAAAGATTGATGTGCTATGGAAACAGTTCCATGGTTCTGAAGTCCTTTTAGCTTAATGGCATACCTTTCCAAGATGGCATCCTTTTGGTGATGGTAGATTTGCTAGCGGTCTAGAATGCAAAACCTCGCATAGTTTGAATGATTGCAGCCCATTTTCTTCGACTTCTCTTTCTCTTTCATTCCATATATTTAGGAGTTCCATTGATGGTGCAGTTCCAATTATTCCAGGGTGAGTCAAACCTGGAAATCTCACCCCTTATTTGCATACAGAATCATTAAGATTAGTCCATACTATAAAATACTAATTCTTTTGTGCAATTCTATAGTCATGAGCCCAAGTTCTGTTTAATATTTGAAGTTCTTGTTGAGATTTCAGAATACAATTTCACATTTACCTGGTATATGAGGAGAATAGGCATATATTCCTTCAAAATACCAAATAGCTTTGGTTGCACAAGGAAAATGGTCAGTCAAAAAACCACCTCCATTCTCTCTATCAAATGTTGCTGTAAAACCCCATTCATCTCCAGGGAGAGGACCCAAGTTACATATTTCTACCACGAGCAGATCTCCTGGTTTCGCCGGAACTCCTTCCTTGTCCAGAACTCTAATCGGTCCACTCATATAATGAACCTGCAACAGTTACCAAACAGACCATAATTCTTTGACATGGTGATCACTTACTCTATATTTCCCTTGAGTTCTACCCTTAATTGCTAGCTATTGATCATATTATTTGTACTTACAGTTGAAAGGTCTATGGATTTTACATCGATGGCAGAATCATCATCTTTAATAATACCACCAGTCCAATCTACCATTTCTACTCTGAAGAATTCACCATCTTTAACCTCCGCAACCGGTGGAATTTCTGGATGCCAACGGTTGTGAAGAGGTAGTTTTTGCTCCCATGGCTTCTTCTTCAGATCTATAGGCACCACCACTCTAGCCGTTGAAGGAGCCATAAATGAACTAACTTGGCCACTGAATTTTATTATCTTTTGTCCTAAAGTTAGACTAACAGCAAAATTAGAGGACACTATTTTTCCTAAGGCACTACCTTCCATTAAAGGACAAAAATATATTACGTTTTTTAATTATTAATTATTTTTGGATAATGTATATATGATTCTAAAAGGGGGAAAAGAAAAAGCAAACGGAACTCACAATAGAAGGTTCAGCATATTTGATGTCTTCTGCAGAATTTTCCTGTGTAATACGACCTCCACTGAAATCCATCATCTCAATCCTAAAAAGCTCACCTGCAGCCACTTCTGCCACCGGAGGTATGTCAGGATGCCACCGGTTATGAAGGGGAAGTTTTTGCTCCCATGGTTTCTTCTTTACGTCTATTGGAAAGACAAGTCTTGTACTATATTGATGAGCCATATATAGCTGAAACAAGATTTTCTTGATCTTGAAAATTTTCTAATATTTAGGTATATAGCTACTGAGGAGTTTATTTTCTTGGAAGTAGGCGAAGTAATAGTATTAGTAATGACTAATAACCTTCAGTTTCAGTTTCTTGACAGACTTGATTTACACCATAGAGTTGGATATTTCTTCTCTTAGTGGATGGACCACTTTACAAAATTGGATTTTTTTTATTAGAGAAAATTACTGGGGATTGAATTTGAAGATGTGGGTAGAATTTAAATCAGTCCCATCGATCATCGAATTTATTTGAATTAGTTTGAGAAAAAAATTTTAAAAAATTTTAGGATTAACTTTCAATAATGAAAAATCAAAATTCAGAACTCTCAATTGGGTGTAATTAAAAAAAAAAAAAAAAAAAAAAAAAAAAAAAAAAAAAAAAAAACAGGGAAAAGGAAAACCAACATAATAAAAGTTAGCCACTCATTAACGAATAATACCTACCTGTACTAAGTAGATACTTTTATCTTTACATGTCAGTGAAGTAAAAAACTTTGAAGAGCCTGCTTTGTAATTTTAAATAAAAATTATGATGAATTAATGAATAATTGATATAGTTGTAATTAGTTTGCTTCTTTTAGATCCTGTAAGAGCGTTTAATATAATTTTTAGTGTTTTAATTAGAGTCAAAAAAATTACTTCATTTTCATTATTTATAGTTTGAGGGAGCGAATTATGAAATATTAATTCTTTTAATATTTAATAAAATGTGAATAGTATAATTGATAACCACTAAAATTGCTAACCTTTAGCAAATAACAGATTTTACTAGACGATAAATTCCTATTAAAAATAGATTTTGATGGCCCCACAAATCGGAATCCAATAGATTTGCCTATATTTGTTCTTATATAAATATGTTCTCTGATTGGCTTATTTAATTGAATGGTCCAAATTGCTGCTACTCATAATAGAACTAATTACATTAGAATAATTCTGTTACTAGGAAAGAAAAATTGATTGGCTTCTGATGCAAATTTGAGTTTTTTAATCATGGATAAAAATAAAAATAATGTCAACTAGTTACTAGTATTTATTATTTTTATTTTTTTTGTGTGGATCAAAAGCTTCAGTAAATAAAAATAATCCTGTTTTTAGGTACGATAGTGTTCATTAAGTGGTGGACAGATGGTTAATGACATTGAAATAAATAATTATCTTATCCTATTAAATCAACTAGTACTAAATATATATATGCTGGAGCTCTCAATTTACCAATAAAAAAATGTAAGGTTAAGAGAAAATTGTTCTCTTTTTCTTATTTAGACAAACAAGTTAGTCTAGCAGTCTAAATGTATTTTGTTTCATTTTCTATTTTGAAAAGAAAAATGAAAACAGAGAATTTGCAGACATGGAAAACAAGATTTGGAAGGATTTTTATATGGAAATGGCATTTTTTGATCTTCAACCACATTAATTAAAAAAAAAAAAAAAAGGGCCACAAAAGAATGGTATTTTTTTATATTATTTATTTGACTATGATGTAATTTTCAATGTCCAATTAATTGGTAAAATGTCAACAAAAATTAACTTTTAACTTTTAGTATTTTAAAAAAGTAAAATTACAATGAAATTAATTTGATATTATTAGTACGATAGTTTTCATAAAAAAAGGCACTCTATTCTAAAAGCTGAATTCATAAATTCGATCTCTAAACTTTGTTACTTAAATTTTATTATACTTTCCATTTTTACTTTAACTTATCAAATAATTCAACTCATAAAATTATATTTATTAAACATTTCAACTAGCAAAATCTATTTATTGAGTATCTGAAATTATAAAATTAGATCAATTAACTATTTATAAAATAATTAAAAAATATCAAAAATTACATTAATTATATATATCAAATCAAAATTTAAAAATTATTATTGTATTATCAAAATTTAAATTCACAATAAGCCATTCAAAAAATTTAAGATAACACAAAACTAAAATTATAAAATTTAGATGGTGAGTATATATTCAGTCTTTTTCTATTTAGTACATGGAAAAATAGTTCACTTTTCAGTTTCCACCGATAAATGAAATTAAATTAAATTTAGACAAAAAAAAGTACAATAATTTATTAATAATAATAACAATACCATCATTTTCAAAGCTTAGAGGTTTTGGGTAGGGGCAAGAAAGTCTATATGTAGGCCCTATAGGGAAAGAAATAGTCTAGTGGGGAAAGCTGACGTGAGCTTGACTCTAAGGATAAGGACGCCACGTCCGCAGCGACCACGACATTTCCATTGGTCGATCGACTGGGCCCACTCACGTTCTCCTTAAGTCTACTCTCTATTTAATTACCTTTATAATTTTTTTTCTTTTTTCTTTCTTAAATAAATGTTTTGTACATACCCAAAGTTTCTACGATGCTTAATAAGACACTCACTTAAATTTATAAATTTATCTCTCGATTTTATTATTTTAACTTTATAATAGTTTAAATTTTCATTTTATATATTAAATACTTTTAGAATTTGTCTCTCAAAATTATTAAAGTTTTTAATTTTACCTTTTGAAATATTTTTTTATTTGTCCTCCTTAATCTTTGGAAATTTTTTAACTCTTTTAGCTTCAATTTGTAGCTCGTCACCGAATATAGGTTTTTAGAGTGGTAAAAAATTAAAACTGCGAGGGTGAATTCAAGTATTGGGGTATCAGACACTACTATCAATATCATGTTAGATCTTTGGCACATGCACATGGAGGCCATGTTGCTGATGCATTTGCCTTGCCTAGCCTAACGCTGTTGTATCAATTTGCAACCTTGCTTGTGGACATAACATTAGTTTTATCAACTTTTTTTTTTTTTTTCAAAAAGTTTCTTTGTTCCTTTCCGTGTGTCTTTTTTTTTTTTTTTTAATTAAATATGTTCTTCCTCAAGAAATTAATGTAACAATAACATGCAAAAAAAATTTTATTTTATTATTTTGTAAGGAAAGAAACTTGTGCATATTTGCTTCCATTTCTATATTCTAAGATGTTAGATTTAACATTAAATTTTCAAATTTCTTTTTTTTTTTAAAAAAAAAATTTTAACTGAGCTAAGTGCTCCTAGCTTTCTATTCCAACAGAACATATTTAGGGGTACCAAGAAAGGATCAAGAACATGATTTTTTTTTTTTTTTTATGTAATTACACGCTCTAGTATAAAACTAAAATTTTTTTAAACATATTTTTATGAAATAACTTGCAAAAAAAATATTTTTCATAATTTTCTGTTGTTTGGGGGCGTTCAGGAAAATAAGTCAATAGATATTTTCTTGATCAAAGGAAATTAAATAATTTTTAAGGAAAATAACTTTATATTCTCAAAAGCGTAAAATATTCTCTGAATTTTGACAAACTTATTATAACCTTATAAATCTATATTTTTTAATTTACTATTCACCGCTCGCCATTACCATCACTCATTGCTCGCCACTATCACTACCGACCACCATCGGCAATTTTCATAATTTATCTTTTTTTTTTTGCATTATTTTCATATTTAAAAAGAAATTTTAAAATACGAAATTTATATTATTATTATTATTATTATTTTCTTATGAGTCAAAAGTTTTAATATTTTTAATTAATTTTCAACATTGCAATCAAACAATAAAAATAAGTCATTTGAAAAATATTTTTGAAAAGAAAGTTATTTTTTAATAACAAATGCAACAAAATAATATCTACCTCTCATTTTTTCTTCACATAGCTTTTAAATCATAGACATTCCCATTATAAATCTTTATAAGATAAGATTATATCCACACTTTTAATTGTCTTGTCATTGCCAGTACATTAGAATTTCGCAAATTCATAACACAAGTCATAATATAATCACAACTTGTACTCAACAGTCAACACATAAAACTATATATGTGCAATCCGTTTTTAAAATTTACTTATAAATGAGAATTCCTAAATAAGAATTCTATTAGGAATTCAGTATATACTTTAATATATAAAATGCATTATTTAGTTATAATACACATTAATAAGTAAAAATAATATTAAGAATCAAATATATACTTTAATATATAAAATAAATATATTATATATTTTTTCAATATAATTTTCAATTAATAGTCTGTATCCACTAAAATTCCGAAAACATAATGAAATGTTAAATTAAAAAAAAAAAAAACTATGGCTGATTTAATAAAAAAAAATTTTATGCATACATTGGATATTGAAATGATTACATGTGATTTATTCTATCAATTATTTGACAAATATGTAATTAGTCACCTAATTAATATTGAAACATTGCCAAATTTATTATCACAGATTGCATTTCCGTGAATAATATAAAAAATAAGCATATACCTATAAGATGGTGATTTCAATTAAAAAAATATAATAAAGGGTTTTCAATAATATGAAAAATAATATCACGTATCTAAACATAAAAGGAATGAATATTATTTAAAAAAAAAAAAAAAAGTAATCACTGTACAAATTGAGGAGATTGGTGCTTAGCTCCTCTTCACCACTCAATCTTGAATATTTGATTTATGCCTAATTTAGGAACAGCTTTCTATGTCATATCATTTAGTGCTTTTGATTTAATCAAAACTTACTTTTTATATATATATGTACACTATATTTATCATGTTAAGTAGCATAAAACTCTTAAAGTGTAAGGCTTCAAAGTACGAAACATAAATTTCTATAATTATTAAAATAATTAATTTTACTGAATATACTCTTAATAAAATTTTCAACGCTATAAATAAATTGATGAAGCGGAAAATTTTTTCCTGACATTATAAAAACAATATTAATATTTTTTTAAATTTCCTATGAAAATTAAAAAAACAATTCTTAAATAATTAGAAATATGCTAATCAATTAAATTAAAGTTTTAATAAATTTTTTATTTTTTTATCCAATGAAATTAAAGAATATACCATCATTATTAAATTTAACTATGTCATCGTTGTGGCTATCTATCTTAAAGTTCTCCCTTTCAATTCCCATATTTGCATGTATTATAGATAATAGATTAATTAATTAGACTAAGGTAGTAGATATTTCCGATATTTTGGCTATCTGTTGTCTATTACTCACATGAAATCACTTCTTTAAAACTATATATTATTTACAAGTTTCAAGTGTTATATATAGTAATTATTTATTTGATAAAGTGGAGCTTAATTTACTATTTCTGAACTATGCAATACTCTTTTTATCTTTTTTTTTTTTTTTCAAATGTTATCACCTTATCATAGATAAATACTAGATAGTGCAAGCTGTACCACAGATAGTTTAGCTTATTGAAACAAATTAAAAATCATTCTTATTTAACATATACGGACTACTTTCTTATGTACAGACAACTAATCATGCACTCAAAAGATAAGGTTTTCTAACCTATTTCTTAATGAATAATTGCCAGACTAAAACTAGGATAATAAATCTATTAATTCCAACAAGATAACAATATCTATATATATGCGCCTGAATTTGGATGTATGTATATATAGTGTGGGACAATATACTCATTTAAAATGAACTGGATTTGGCAAATTAGACAAGTGAAGGAGTTTTCTTGGATGAATTATCTAATTGTGCCCTGTCCTCTGCATCATCTATATTCATATTATTCTTGTTAACTAAGTACAACATTTATTACCAAATGAGGATGGTAACTCTTTAACATTGGTAGAGTCAGAGTGGTCATGCTAAAACTGTGTTGATGCAAATTGGAGTGTACACCAGGGAATTAATACTGTAAAACATTTGCAATTTGTGAAAAGAAAAATTAGAGATTTAAGATATAATAATGAAAAAGAAATGGGTGATCTAAAATATTTGAGATGAGAAAACTGGCACCGCTTACAATGGATGTGTTTCCTAATCTCGCACCACTGATTAGCCACTAAAAATACTATCTTTTTTCTCCTCCCACTACACTACCAGCGTCGTCATATCCCCACAACTACAATGCGAATATTTTCCCATTTCTCCACATATGTGCATGCCATATTATTTTATAACAACTCCCATCTTTTCTTCTTCTAATTCTATAACCATTCCTCTCCATCATCATGCCAAGGAACGTTGAATGGAATAAAGACTAAAATGAATTAATTTTAATTAAATTATGACGAAAGCGAAACCAGAGCACCAATCAATTCAAATATCCACCACCACAAAAACCCAAAATCACGACACTTGACTCTTTTTTTCAAAAAAAAATTAAAAATTTTAAGAATCCAACGGTGGAGGGACAACCATCCGCGGAGACACGGAGCCGCTTGCACCCAAGTCTTTGGAATCTAACCCCCTTTCTTTTCCCAATGTCCTTCTCCCTCAGTTTTTAAATACGCACACCCACCCACTATTTAACTAACTCAACTCTAGTTAACTATTAAACCCAAACCAACCCCTTCAATAATCCTTTCCCACTTTCTATATATACCTTCTTCACCTTTTCCTTGCAACCTTAATTTCTCCTCTTCATCTCTCTGTCTTCCTCTCCTCAATCTTAGCCTTGTGCCCAAAGAAAATTTTTGTGTTGCTTAAAATTACCATTTTCGGGTTGGGGTAAGCCACTGTGTTCATGTGACTATTATTGAAGTGAAAAGGAAAAGAAATGAGTTGCAACGGGTGCAGAGTCTTACGCAAAGGGTGCAGCGAAACCTGTATTCTACGGCCATGTTTACAATGGATCGAGAGCCCTGAAGCACAAGGCCACGCTACTGTCTTCGTCGCAAAATTCTTTGGCCGTGCCGGCCTCATGTCTTTTATCTCTGCTGTACCTGAAAGCCAGCGCCCTGGTTAGTATATATACACTAAATTAAGCCCTAGTACTTTTTTTTTTTTTCTTTTTCTTAAAGAAAAAGAAACGGATCTTCGTTTTGACGTTGGTTTTTCTTGATTTTTCAGCTTTGTTTCAATCTTTGTTATTTGAAGCCTGCGGTAGAACAGTTAATCCTGTAAACGGCGCCGTAGGTTTACTTTGGACTGGTAACTGGCATGTTTGTCAAGCCGCTGTAGAAACCGTGTTACGCGGCGGCATGCTACGGCCGTTGCCTGAATTACTCTCCGGCGAAGAAGGATCTCGGTCTCCGACGTCCGATGAAGGGTCGGAAGCGGAAGGGACTTGTACGGACATGTGGAATTTGCAGGTTCCGAATCCTCATTCCCGATTCTCTAATTCGAGATCTAAAGTTTCGCCAAAACGAAAAAGAAATGATGAACCGGTAACCATAAAGCGGCAACGGCTACAACTACAGTTCCCTCCAAACGATCTGGATCTTCGCCTTACTCCGAATTTTTCCCCTAAAACTTCGCCGTGTAAACCGGAAGCCCGGCGGTCGGGAACACCGTCGATGAATTCGGAGGAGTCGGTGACCACAACGACAACATGCTCTGAGATTATACTGGGAGATCACCAATACGGTAATGGAGGAGAGAGAAAACTGCTCAACCTGTTTGTTTAGACAGATTATACAGAGAAGAGAAGAGGATAATTTCTCTTTTTGTTTAGTTTTGTGAATCTGACGTTCACCATGGAAGGAAGAGAAAAATATTAATTCCTCTTTAGTCCTTTATAGATGATTTTTTGTTACTTTTACCCGGGATCAGATTACTTTTCCGGCGAGCTTTTGTAAATTACCGGTTGAGGATTTCTCTTTTTACTACTCTTCAAGAGAACAAATGAATTTGCCGGTAATTTTCCTTTTGTTTTTTTTGTTTTAATTTCTTTTGTGTCAAGTGATGACTGTATGACATGAATAATAAATCAAATTACTTTCTTCTTTCGAGAATTATTTTTCCTTGTTTATTTAATGATATAGAATTTTTTTATTCTCGTATATCTAATAAATTTAGAGCTATTTCATTTTTAGTAATGGGTTAATGCATGTGCATGTGATTGGTGTGTGTTTAGATAATTCTGGAGTGGGTCAAGTTGAGTTGTCAGCTATGCCCATAACAAAGAAATCAAACCCTACCTAAGTTACATCCCCCTAATTCATGTTTTTTACATTTTGAGAGTGAATTTGGGTAGATTGTTCACATGTAATTTCCAATTCTTTAAACAACAATTTACATCTACTTAGTTAGTTCATCTTTCATTGCACTAAAAAAAAAAAAAAAAAAAAATGCATATAGTTGCAACTTGAAAAAGTATTTTAATTTAAAAATCATTTAAAATTTAGAAATTTTGATTTGACGTTAATGAATCCAACCTTGGGGGTATCCAAGAGTAAGTTATGGGAAGGAAAGTTTGGTTTACTAAGTTCAAGCCTTGACCAGTTTCCTACGCGGCATAGAAGCTAAACACCTATTTTATTGGAGGAATCGTATGTCATTTCTGCGGACAAAATAATTTAGCTCTAGTAGGTAACTGACCTTATCTAAGCTAGTACCACCCATCTTAGCCCCTGTTTTAGTTTTAAAATTACTTTTAAACCTAACACAGCGTTCAAAATAAATAATAACTATATATATAAAAAGAATTATTTGTACATGCGTTTGATGAAAAAGAAAAATAAGTTTATTATGAATAAACAAATAATGAGACTTAACCGTGTGATATGATGTATAAAAGAAAATTAATTTTGTTACATTTGATAGTTTTTTTATTTTTTTTTTCCATTTAGATGACACTTAGAAAATTAAGATAGTATTAATTATTTTAATTTAATTTTACCTTTGTCAAGAGATTTACATTAAACTTAATTTCAATTAAATGAATATTAATTAAAAAATAATTAGTCAATTACTCTTAATTTTTATAAAATTAAAATAATCGAATTATTTTTTTAATTTCTATGCAAAGTAAAAAAATTGTCAAATATAAAGAAACACATCGAGTATAACCGTGGTTGTGGCTGTCGCTATCTTATTATGAGGTAAGAAAACTAAAAAGCATAATTTGAGAATAATTTTCTTATTAATAAATTCTAAATAAATGTAAATCATATTATTTCTTTAAATAATTTGTTTAAAAATATATTTTGAAAATTATATTGTCCTATGATAGATTATTTTGAAGCAAACAAGAATCAAGTATAGCAAATATTGTTATACTTCCTTTCGGCTGTACAGCTTGGCAGGAGGGGATGGAGAGAGAGAAAGGAGGCGGCTTTTGGAAGACGCAAAGAGACGTGAAGAAGAGGAGGAATCAATGGATTGAGATTGGGATTGGGAGAAGATTGTGTTTTATTTTATTTATTATTTATTTATTATTCTACTGAGCATGGGACCTACAAAAGTCGCAGTTCCTACGTCTCTTTCTTGGCCAATGGGCAGCAATCAGTACGGCCCATGTCACCGTCGATTTTGGCTGTCGTTTTATTACCTCCTCTCTGTGGGTCTTAATTAATTAATTAACATTTTCCTTTTTATTCTTTAACTTCACAGTGTTATTTTTCTTTTTCATGCAAAAATTTATAGTCTACTGATGCAATAGTTTCATTGCTATTTTTTTTTTACTTTTTTTTTTCACAAATTTTTACGTATCAAACTAATTTTATATATATCATTATTTACGGATAATTTTAATTAAAAATTTAAAAGGTAAAAGTTGAATTTCAATTTTTTACATTTAATTAAAATTAAATATAATTAGAATGTAATACGGACAATTATTATAAAACAGAAAATACTATTAGCACTTTTTAAAATTTATTACGATGCCACTTGAAGTGAAGCCATTATCATCTCCTCCTATCTTGGGAGTGGTGGGATCCACATCATCAATGCGATTGGATTTTTTTTATTTGTGAATCAGAGAGAGAGAGAGAGAGAGAGAGAGAGAGAGAGAGAGAGATCAATTTTTGTAAAGTGAAGAAAATGCTTTTTTTTTTTTTTCTTTCTATTATTATTATTATTTTCCGTTAAATTTCTTTTTTACATGTTATGCTGCGTCTCGCCGCATTTGGAAGTGAACCCCACGGAACCTTCTCCACCACTTGGGAAAATTTTTGGTTGTTTCCATTTCCATCAGTCACCGCCCAACTCTGCTTTGCTTGGCTCCTTCCCACTTGGTGTTATCGCCACCTTTTGTGGCATCCAATAACTATTCTACCATTTTCTTTTTATTTTTTAGAAAAACTATTTTGCCATTTCAAAAAATCATTAAGCATGAGAACCAAAAGTAAACTTATTACTATTTAATCACTTTATTAAATTATTATTTTTCAGATTTGACATGCAAAATTAATTGTTTTGATAGCTGTTAATTGTTTTAGTAGCTTTTTCATAAAATGCTAAAAACTAAACGTTACAGAGATTAACCTACCTTTTATAAAACGTTATCTTAACTTCTAAAAGTTAGTTCAAACGTTATATTACCGAGCATTGTAAAAAAAAAATTCACCTTTTTGATTGCTTAAAATACTAAAAGCTACTTCAAAAGTTGTTACCGAATACAGCTTTCACATAAAAGTCACCATCTTTTTTTACTTATGGTAGTCTTTACCTTGTGGTATTACTTATTTTCTCTGGTCTTAAAATATAAATCTTTTAAGGTTTTTCTATAAATTAAAGAAGTAATTAATTTCTCTAAATTATAGAAAAACTACAAGTAATTTGATCAAATTACCCTTTTTATCAAAACTAAGGGTAATTTATGAAGATAGTAAGAAGAGTAAAGTTCAAAATTTTCATTTATTACTCTATAAAATATTCAAAGCATCTTATATTTTGGAACAAAAACAATAACCCTAAAACAAACTATATTTTCGGATGAAGAGAGTATAATTTTGTTTAATAAATATTACTTGATGGGACTAGGAATTATGCAGTGGAAGCAATCCAGAATCTAAACAAGTACGAAAGCAAATAAAAAACACAAATCAAACAAGAACTAATATGTTGTAGTGCAGAATTGCTCACCGTATTCTTTCCAGATATCTTCAAGTTACCCTGCAGTTTTCTGCTATAGACATTAATTGATTCTATGAATCTTATTTTTCTTAGTAGGTAGAAAAAAAAAAAACAATACGTCTGTTTCTTGAGAATCTACACCGTTTTCTTCTGAATATATTTCTACAGGAAGATGGTATTAAAAAATGAATGTCCTCTCTTCTCCATGTGGGAAGCGAACAATATTTTCTTTTTATCGTTCTGTCACCCACGCAGTTAATATTTTAAATAAAAATATATTATTCCTTTTTTAATTAAAATTAATCAATAAAATTTTAATTAAAAAATTAATCTATTAATAATTTAAAATACATAACCCACATACAGTCCAAATAATTAAGGCACAATAAAGACCGATGAATAAATTAATAAGGCTACAAATTATAATAAGAATCCATACAGGACCAGTATATTCTTATTATAATTAATTATAAATTATTCCACTAAAAATTCATGATTGAACTCCTTATTAATTCAACTTTCCACAGCATAATAATTTATGTTCTCCATGTAAAGATTACAGATTCTTGTCAAATAAAATAAATCACTGACAATTTATTTAAATAATAATTTTAATCTTTAAGATTGTCGCTTAGCTTATTTCATGCGTTGGATTAAAAATCTACATGCAATATTTACACAATGAAACCTTATAAGTTTACTTAAAGTGAGTCATCACATAGATTTTATCATTGATTAATATTTCACAAATAAAAGTTGTTTTTGCCCAATTCGCTGAGAATTATTTTCTCAATAAATGAAACTCACTTTTTAATCAATTAAAACACAAAGCAATGTGCATTTGTTCATACTAATTAAATCAAAATTAAGAACATAAATCTTATTTCTAATGCTCAAGAGAATATGTTTTAAAAGTCAGTATAAAACAATAATTCTCTATTTAGTCCAGTTAGATACGTACAAATTGTATTAATACTATTATTATAAAATATGCTGAAAAAGTTATTCATTTAATGCAAATCTTCAATTAAATACGTAGAAATAATTGTTCAAAAAAATAATATAAAAAAACATACTATTACAGATGCATAGTTAATAGTATCTATTTATCATTACTAACCATTTAATTGATTTGTTTTTTTTTTTTCAAATTTCATTTTTAATTTTAAAAATAATTTCAAACTTATTGAATTAAAATTAATTGATAAATCTATATTATTTAGGCAATGTCTGCTGAGCAATAATAGTTTTAGATTTTAAACATCCTGAATAGAAATGACAGTGAAACAAGTATTTGAATAGAATTTTTAATACAACCAAGTGAATCGAATTATTTTTTAAATCAATTAAATTTTAACTGAATAACAAATTTAACCGAATTAAATTGACTGCATTAATTTTTACATTAATTATGCCAAACTATATTGGTGAATTTAATAAAATTGGCAACCAATTACAATTACCTACACTTGGTGGAGAAGTTTGTGTTCTAACATTCGTGGTTGTAGCATAAAGTATGTAAAACCCGGTTGCATAATATCAGATCCCATTAAAAGAAAAACCACATCAGAAAAAGCATAATTAAGTAAATTTGGTTGGCCAGCACTTGTTTATTATTAAATCAAAGAAAAACCGACAAACGGAGAGAAGCTGTGACGCGGATTCCACCACCGCTCCCTTTCCTAATTTCTTTCGCCCTCTCCCTTCCATTTAAATAAAGTAATCCCCCCACAAATTCCAAACTTCTTGGTAGAGATGCAAGCCTCTGTTTATATTATATATATTTTTTAAAAATATAATAGCAAATTAAAATTTCAGGGTAGGTCCAAGCCCTTGGCCTCCTTACTAATAATTTATTTTAACAATAATTAATTAAAACATGAGAAAACCCACAAGATGAGTGATATTGAGTCAAGTATTATTTATAAACATTAAACTTTGCAGGATATTTAAATTTTGATGGACAGTTTCAGATTTATGATTAGGTTAAGGCATTATATATTTTAATAATAAGAATCTTGATAAGTAAATAAAGGGTGTTATTTTTTAATGGTATTTGAAAGATTGGCGTGCAAGTAGTGAAAATGGAGAGGTCGATTTGTTATTGCAAGTTGAGAGTTTGGGTTAGCCTGAGAGTGGATGAGGATGACGTTGTTACCTTCTCCATATATTTTTAGAGGGACCCCATTTGTTGGCTTTTGCGATTCTGAATATATGCCGCTGCTTTAACATCTATAACTTAAAAAGCCTTCATTGGAGGGTTTAAGTCTTGGCTTCCGCAAGGGACGTCTCGGTCTGGCCTTTCAATCATTTTTAAAGTCATGCCATGCCATTTACTCCCTTATACAGAAACACCTATCTTTAATGTCAAAAAAAAAAAAAAAAAAAAAAAAAAAAAGAAGAAACACCTATCTACGTTCCACCTCATGCCCCAAACTAATTAAAAATACATTAAAACTGACTCCAATTTTCTTCACAATCCTCTATAACTCTCTTTTTCTTGATAGTAAGAAAAACTTTCTTTTAAACCTAAATATGGTAAGAAATACCATTCACTGAGAAAAAAAAAAAAAAAAGAAATATAATACCTTCTTTTGATTTTGTGTAATTTTATTATAATAAGAATATATTTATTTAACTAAAAATTGTATTTATTATTTTAATATATGAGTACGTCGATATACCGAGAGTAGGTAGTTGGTCTCCCACATAATAATTTTTACTCTTGGCATTCCATTTCCCTGCTATGAAAGTGACGCATTCTAATTAATGACATAGACACTAATTTCCCTTAACTAATATCTCGATATATTTTTATTTTTGCAAAAAAAAAAACAGAGTATGGGCTTTAGGTCCAAGAAGCGCAGGCGCCGGCATCGTTGACCGAAAAGCAAGGCACGGGTTGTTAAGATGGTACTCCTGAACCCTTGGACAAGCTGACGTCAGAGAATGTTTTATCCCACGTGAACATGTCCCCTCCATCCTAGTCACGGCCTACTCTGCATCTGGCAGCCCAAAACCAATCCCTGTCTATAATGCTTCTATTAAGATAAGTTTTTATTTAGTACTGAAATTTTAATTTAATTATTGAATAAAAAATAATTTAATTAACTTTTTATTTCTTTTAATAAAATTTTTTTATTCTCATTAAAAAAAAAATTGTACTGATTTTTCATTTTAATATCTTAAAAAATATGTACCAATTCTTTAATTGAAATATAATTTTATTGTTAAATTTATGAAGTAATTTAAAAACATTGTCTTAGTGGCATCATAAAATAAAATACTGAGTTTGATAGGACAAATGGAAAAATTACAAAATCAATATAGAGACTATATGAAATTCTGATTTGAAAGATTATTCTATTTATTATGTGATAATTATAAAACTTTAAATTGATTTATAAAAAAAGAGAAAAATAATATTTTCCCTTTCTCTTCTAGAAGGTAGAGAAGGGAATAAAATGGTGGGTGCATGAACCATGAGGGGGACCTACAAAAACTGATATTTGCCATAATGCTCCCATGGTTAAGGTCCATCTTCTTGGGTATGCGATTTGCAGGCGGAGAGCATCATGAATTCGATATAATTCAAATTTCAGATTGAGCACGAGGTGGTTGCCTCTTTTTTTAATTTTCTTATTCTCCAACCTTTTCCTGTACCTTGTATTTGATTTTTTTTATAAAAGAACAAAAAACTAAACCATTCTATCTATTAATAAAAATGACTCAATTATGAGAATGTACTATTTTTTTTTTTTAATGTATTATATTGTTTCAGACATTTTAAAGTTTGCATAGTGTTAAATTTTTATATTCAAGCAATCGAACATCCCAAGGACATGATGATCGATTTGTAGTTTATTTTCACATCAGATGTATTTTTCCCGTATGAAGAAAAATAAATAAATAAACAAATGTCTTGTAGCTTAATTATTATTTGGTTTTATTTGATATCCTTTTCTTTTTATGATATTACAAAAATCATTATTATAATCAGATTACACAAACAATGGGCTTCAAGAGTGACAAATATTGGCAGAGGAAAAATAAAAGAAAGGCCCAAATATGCCCAACAAACCAACTACAGGCAGCAACAGGCCCATTATACAGAAGATAATTCAAAGATGCAAACGACGTAGTATTTAATACATTCATCGCCGGGAGTGGAGAGCAACCCCAATGTGCATTAAATACAAATTACCACATCAAAAATCTTATCCCATGGTCTTGGCTTCGTGGCTAGATAGGAACAAAAATTGTAAATCTGAAATT
Source organism: Jatropha curcas (assembly GCF_041381405.1). Taxonomy (NCBI): domain Eukaryota; kingdom Viridiplantae; phylum Streptophyta; class Magnoliopsida; order Malpighiales; family Euphorbiaceae; genus Jatropha; species Jatropha curcas. The sequence goes on from NC_143153.1 coordinate 29,909,416, forward strand.
TATTTTTATAGATGTGAATTTTATAAATTAATGAACAGTGTTTAATAAAAATATAAAACACGCAATAATAATAAACATATCCATTATTCAAGTTGATGAAAATTCGAAGCAATTGGCAAAAAAACATAATAGAACAGTAAGTTGGGACTCAGGTGTTGGGCCAAGGGGTCCAATTCTTAACGAGTGGAGAAGAGACAGCGAGTGGTCCTTAAAGAAGCCGTCCAGTGGATGAAGTTAACTGTAAAGCGAGTGTATCATCAGCAACTCAGTAACTACTAGGATATTATTGCTCAAATAATTTTAAGTGATACTTCAACTAAATGTTGATTGGCCTGTTAAAAGGTAAAATGCTCTTATTTACTCCATTTATTAGGATCGAACCTCAACCTTACTTAAGGAGAAGAGTGTCGAACCACTCATTTCAACACTCTTTGGTTAGTTCTTTAATAAATATTAGTGCAGTTGTTAGCTATTTAGTTTATTATTTTTTTTAAAAAAATAAATCTCATACAATAAGGTAGCTAGCTAGGTAGGTAGGTCACTCTTAGTAATGATTGGGTGGATTCATCTGGCTTAAATCCACGAGAAGTCACCAAAATAAGTAATTCTGATAAATCAATGTGCATGAAAAAGGCATTTCCCTTTTTTCTATAGCTCAACATTCGAAGCCAATGTCTTCTTTCTTTTGTCCTCCATATGTTTTAGGCAAGTTCTCTACTGTTTAAACTTTAAACAAACATATATAATACTGCTCCAAGTGTTCTAATTATAGTTCATAATTACTTTATAATCCAAATAAAAACAAATTATATAATTCCTTATCAATAATCATATCGATGGGTATCTTTAAGCACATGGTTACTTGCTAATTCCTTACTTTCATGTGCTTTGTTTTATATCTTGTCTTAATGAATGAAAACCCAAAGGCCATTGGTGTTGGTGCCCAAGAATTCCCTTCAGAAAAATTCCAAAACTTTCTTGAAATCTTTTCTTTTTCCTTTTTAATTTAGCTTTGTGTGTCATTTAGTTGTTGTATCTAAAAAGTTTAGGAATCCTCCTCAAAATTATAAAGTTTCATTTATTAAAACCATACAACCTTAACTTATATGTTTCTCCTTATGTGCTTTTCTTAGATTCTTGATTCTTCTTCTCATACTCTTCTTTACCTATATATTACTGCATACATTTAATTATTTCATCAATGTCCTCTCAGACAGATAATCAACATTAGTTTATATTTTAATATTTAATTGATTTTGTGAACAAAATAAGGGCTAACGAGAGTGAAAAAACTGAGTCAGCTTTTCTCTAGTTCTCTAACAATAAGAGGCTTTTAAATTTTACCATACTGATAAATATAATTTGCTAAGGACCAACATGGAGCAAGCTTTTTCTTTTTCTTTCTTTGAAAAAACATTTTCGGCACAACTTGTGTCATGCACAGCCAGAGAGTGTAAACGGGATGAAAAGAGTGTAATGGCCTTGAAAAACTTTTAGCAGTTGTGGTATTGCTGTTATCATGCCAGGAATGTAATTGTTAATATAGACAGGTTGTGAGAGCCACAGCCTGTGTAAATCTCTTCTTTCTTTTATTTTTTATGTATATGTATATAATTAGGGTTTTGTTGGTGTCAACTGTAAAATCGTATATCTGTTATATAATGGCTAAGGAAAGATTTGTATATGGCCCTAGAAGGGCTACCACAGCTTGGAAATCACATGAAGCATTTCATAAAGTTATCAGAAGTACGGTTACTAAGATGTGACAACACAATCATTTACCAGTAATATCTCTAGGGATAATATATGCTACTAATATTTCAGTTAATGTTAATTTGCCAAAACTTAATTAAGTTTGTGCATTTAGTAATATAATGAATCAACTTCTGTATAATATCCATAAATAATAGTAATTAGTTATGTTAATTAGAAGGCCAAAAAATGGGGTGTCCCCCTGACTGGAGGGCATGGTTGAATGGTCTATTTCAGAGTGGGGCTAGAGGGTTGGGAGAAAAAGGTTTAGTACTGTTGCAAGGGAACAAAAAGGTGCTATACATATCACGTGTAAAGGTGCAGTGCAGGAATAAAATCCCATTCCACAACTAAGGAATATATTTGTGTGTGTATATATACTCCTTAATTCAAAACATATGTATTTACCCAATATAATCCTTATAAATATGCCCTGTTATTCATATACGTACAGAAATGATATCTCAAACTGGTCCTGGATAAGATCCATCTTCACTAATTTAGAAGAAAGAGAGAGAGAGAGAGAGAGAGAGAAAAGAGAACAATGGAGAATGTTTATTATAGTATCATATTGACTTCGCCACATGGAATTTTGTGGGTGGAGATGAGTATAAATTTTCAGATAAGCCAAAATTTAGCTCAAAAAGACGTGCTGTACTGTCTAACCTATGGCGTTGGAATGGCTTGGGAAAACGAAAGGAGCATAGAAATATTGATATATATGTATATATTTTTCTATGCTCGCAGTCGCAGACTCTTGGTGTCTTTGTTTGAGTGTAACCATTGTTAGTAGCTAGGACTAGGAATAATAGCGACTAATATATTTGTTTATGTTTGTATTATTGTATATATAAATACTGTTTTGTCTCATTTTTAGGCTTACACGTAGATGCTATAGCTTGTTATTTATGGAGGAGGCTTTGGCTTTGTTGTAGAAAGCATATGAAACATGAGGTGATGATAGAGAGAGCTCTTGGTTATATAATTAGTTAATTAAGAGAGGGAGGGAAATGAAATCACTTGATAAGAGAATGATTGTCGTTGTAGGATTTGGAAAATGACAGAATTTTGTCTGCTATAAGTCATTTTTATGGTACCTTCCTATTCAAAATTAGTGAATTAAGTTATTTCATGATGATAGATTGTGAATTTAGAAAACCCTGAAAATTAATTTAGGGTATCAAGAAAAAAGTTAAAATGCAGAAAATGATTTGTTGATGATGGGAAGTATACAAATATTATAATGGGTGTCCCGTGAGTGAGTGATCTTTCTAACAAGTATCCCCACCACTCTCATTACATGACGAAATCACAACTCCCACATAAAGACAAGACCCTGGCCGGCTACTTCACATGCCACCAAAAATCAACAGGAATTAGCCTACCCTCCTTTCATTCTCTCCTTTATATTTCCTCATCGTTTTTCTTCTCTCTCTTGCTTCCTGAGCTCAAAGAGAGAAATCAAGAAAAAGAATTAACCTTTTCATGCCCAAGAAAGGTTTCTTGAATTGGTGCCTTCTTCAATACATCTCGATAATACTGAAAAAGGGCTGTTCTTGATCAAAGGAATAGCCTCTATTTAATTTTTTGCCCAAAATTTTGACTTGAACTAAAAGTTTTTGGGATGAGGGTTTTATTTCTTCTATTGATCAGTCCTTTTTCCCTATTCAATATAATCCCCAAATAAAGCTGAACTGTCTATTTCTTTAGATTCATTTACAGAATTCTTCCAGTCTGTCTATATTGATTCCGTTCCCAATACCCAAAAAAGAGGAAAATTTAAGGTACCCACTACTATTAGTCTGGTCTTTTTCCATCTTTTCTGCTCTTTTCAGATTTCTGATTTTCATTTTATCTGTCCTTTTTGCTCCCTTTCTTTCTTACTTTCTTTCTGTCTTTCTTTGTCAATGATGCAATTTACTGAAACTCCACCACCTCCTTTGCACCAAATCTCTACAATGAACAAAAATCAAACCCAAAGAGCTCGTCCATGGCCAGCTGGTTTCCCTTCTTCCAAATCTTTAAGCAGTTTAGGAGACGCAAATTGCATGGAACAGCTTTTAGTTCATTGCGCAAACGCAATTCAAAGCAATGATGCTACTTTAGCTCAACAAATTCTATGGGTCTTAAACAACATTGCTTCTCCTGAAGGTGACTCTAATCAAAGGCTCACTTGTGCTTTCCTTAAAGCTCTTATTGCACGTGCTGCTAAAAGTGGTACTTGTAAACTTCTTGCTGCTATGGCTAATGCTCATTGCAATAATCTTTCTATAAATACCCATAAATTTTCTGTTATTGAACTTGCTGGTTTTGTTGATTTAACTCCATGGCATCGTTTCGGTTTCACTGCTGCTAATGCTGCTATTTTAGAAGCTATTGAAGGGTTTTCAGTTGTTCATATTGTAGATTTAAGCTTAACTCATTGCATGCAAATCCCTACTCTTATCGATGCTATTTCTAGTCGTTTCGAGGTTACTCCATTGATAAAGCTTACTGTTGTTAGTCCTATTGATGAAGATATTATATTTCCTCCTATGCTTGATCTTTCTTATCAAGAGTTAGGCTCTAAGTTGATAAATTTCGCTAGGTCCCGAAACGTAATTTTGGAATTTCGAGTTGTTCCTTCGAGTTATTCTGATGGATTTTCTACTTTAATCGAACAGCTTCGAGTAATGCAGAATTTGGTGTACGCAGAAAGTTATAACGAAGCACTTGTTATTAACTGTCATATGTTACTTCATTACATTCCCGAAGAAACCCTTTCTTCTGGTATTATTATGAACAACTCTAATATTTACCCTTTCGACTCTACCTCAGCTTCTTCTTTTCGAACAATGTTTCTTAAATCACTTCGAAGTTTAGACCCAACAATTGTTGTTTTAGTAGATGAAGATGCAGATCTTACTTCGAATAATTTAGTTTGTAGATTGAGGTCAGCTTTTAATTATTTATGGATTCCATATGATACTGTGGACACTTTTCTTCCAAGAGGAAGTAAGCAAAGGCAATGGTATGAAGCTGATATTTGTTGGAAGATTGAGAATGTGATAGCTTATGAAGGGCTGCGAAGAGTAGAAAGGATCGAGCCAAAGAACAAATGGGTTCAAAGAATGAGAAATGCAAATTTTACAAGTGTTTCTTTTGGAGAAGATGCAGTTTCTGAAGTTAAAACGATGCTTGCTGAACATGCAGCAGGTTGGGGATTAAAGAAAGAAGAAGAAGACCTTGTACTTACTTGGAAAGGACATAATGTAGTATTTGCTACTGCTTGGCTTTCTGCTTAATTATCTTTTTATTCAACTTTTTCTTATTTTAATTCTTTTGGGTTTATTAGTTAATTTCCAACTTAATTTGGCAACCGTTATTGAGATTTCAGAGTGGGTTTCTCCTAGTTTATCTGTCTGGATATGTTAATAGATTGCCTTCTTCTTCTTCTTCTCTCCTTTAAATTAGTTTGACTTCAATTAGGGTTTAAATTCCTAATTTTATAAGTTTTGCACAAATCTTGTATTAGAGAGTCAAAACTTACTAATTAGAATTCTTTTTTTTTTTTTTTTTTTTTTAAATAAAACTTACTAAAAATCCTAAAAAGGAGTTCGAGAAGAATATGTTCATTGTAGTGCTTTAACCAACAATATATAGTCATAACACAGAAGCCAATGAAATGCTTGAAACCTGCACTGATAAAAGAAATTAATTCAGGACCCAGAAAACAACGGCTTCGATTTTTGTTTCTCTAGGGTAATTAATTCAGCTACAATATTTTGCATATGTATATTTATGCTGGGGCCTGCTGGACGGTATTCAGTTAAAGCTCTCTCTATAATAGCAACTCTAAATTTTAAATTCTTACATGTTGCAGGTAAAATTCATTTGCGGGCTATTTTTTTCCTCTTTTAATTATATTTACTCATTCGTCAATAAAATATATTCTTTTCATGAATGGGCAGTAATCATGCATCCACTGTAACTTGTAAGTTGTAATGCATAAATATAGCAAAATAATCTCTTCACTGTCGAATTTTTATAACTTTTCATCTCCAAATTGGAGGGAAGCTTTTGTCTCAAAGGATTATCCTTGAGACTCCAGTCTGAAAATAAGATATCATACAAATAGCTAAGTTGTGATCTTGGCTGCTTAATTTATAAATTAATTTGGATCGAGTTTCAACGATTGACAGAAAAGGATAGAAAGAAATGAGGGAAAATTATGAGAAATAAAAAAAGTAAAATGGAATCACGGTTGCTTGGAGAAGTCACTGCATTACTCGCCCAGGTAACACCTTTTTTTCCTGTTTGGTTGCCTAGAAAGTGTTAAGAAGAGCATGCATAGACTTTGTTGAATTGCCATGGTTTAATGAATCAAGTTTTTGAGCCTTGATTTTGGGGTTATTACTTAGAACTACCAAATTTGCCTCATTTTTTCTTCCAGTGAATCAATTTGATTATAGGTAAAAGGAAGATTAGGGTTCTGCAAAGATCAGCGATCAGTTGATTTTATAATTTTATAATTAAACTAATTATAATAATTAACATGTAAATTATATTATTTGTTGGAAAAACTTTAGTCGTTTTCTTTCTTTATTTTTTTATTAATCTTTTATTTCTTATTTTGGTTGATTTTTCTTTAAAAAATATATCTTTCTTATATATATATCCTTGACTCTCTTTTATGCTTGTATGTCTCTTGAAGCTTAGCTTTCCTTTTTTATTAAAAAAAATGTTTTTCTTGTTTTTTTGTACTTTTATTATTTTTTATAAATATTAATATATTTTTACTGTTATCATATTTAATTGACATCATCTCGAATCTCATTTAATAGAGAGTGAGAAGATTAATTATAGTACACTTGATTGACACGGTTTTAGAATATATAGACATTTCCGTAATATTTTTGCACATATTGATTTGGTAATAAGACTTATATGTTTTTAATATAAAGAATAATACTCCTTACATCTCAATTTAATAATAGCAATATTTGCTATATTCACATGGATTAAGAAAATGACTGAAATTTATTGATTTTCTAAAAGAATGTAATATAATGTCTAAATTGCTCTTCTTGAATATAAATATAAAAACAAATCAGACTTAATTAATATGAGTAAAGTTGAAAAAATAATAATTAATATAATTTTAAAATCTTAAATGAATGTTTAAAATGAAATAAAGTAAAATGAGTATTTATTACCGTTGAATTGGAATGGGAAGGAATAATTTATTTCTAAATAAAAAAATAATGCTTCCATTCCCGTTAATGATCTATCAATCACTTCCAAAAAAGCCATTTTCGAATAAAATTTGACTAGTATTTAGGTGTTAAACCAACGGACATGCAGTCCATGTCACTTTTAGACACGTTGTGACCCAATAATTTTCTCTCACTTTCCGGGAACAGAAAATGGATATGTGAGTGAGTGACTCAGTGACTTCAGGTGTATAATATTATATTATATTTATTTATTTTTATTTTTACAAAACTTTGAAAAACAAAGAAAAAAAAAGCACCAAAACAGCTCTTAACACTTGTCAAAACGCACGTGCACATTGACTCGGATGACTTAATAAGAAGCTTCGAAAAGCCTCGTTGTTTCCTTCCTTCTTTCGCTCCTTACTAGCCCTAATCTCTCTTGTCGAAAAAAGTAGCTACTGATCATCGAATTGCATTCAATACTACAGTGAAGGCTTAAGGAAATTCAATTCAATTGCGTACTTCTTCAATTCAGGTTCGCTTTTGTCTTCTTCTTTACTTCATTTATTTGCTTTCTTCTTTTAATGTCTGAATTGCTCTGCTGGGTTTCTGGGTTTTTTTTTCTATTTTTTCTTTTCTCGGGAAAATTTTGGTAGGTTGTTCCGTGGAGCTGGATTTTACCATTATATCTTTGGAAAGTTTGATTCTTGTCGAGTTATGTTGTTTTCTTTGCTTGTTTTATGTGAAAGCCAAGTTGGGTGGTGAAGATTTCGTATTCGATGCTTGACTTTTGATTTAGTGTATAAATGATTGAATTGAAGGATTAATTATCAAAATGAAGTTAAAAATCGCGTTTGGATATTAATTTCTATACGGGTGTTGTTTCTTTTGTTTTAGAATTTAGTTAATCTTCTACTGTTGACTTTGCTTGGCGGTAGTGAATTGCTAGAAACAAATGGATTGAGGGTCTTGGATTATAATTAAACTAACAATTTTTTTCATTTTTATCTATTTAATTGGGAAACTAGCTTTCATGCAATTTTTGTTGTAATGAGTTGTGTAACTGGAATATTTTATTTTGATGATTGATATAGTGAGGAGATTTCAGACTAAAATGGCTGCAGCTCGGCATTTTTCCCGGATAGATACAGTAGAAATAAAATTGCAGATTGAGAGGAAGCTTGGGCATCTAAAAGCACAGAAATACTTTGATCTCCTCACAAAGTTTTTATCTCTTAAAATTAGCAAATCTGACTTTGATAGACTCTTCATTGGTACAATAGGGAGGGAAAACATGCGCCTTCATAATCATCTGCTCAGATCAATTATAAAAAATGCACATCTCTCGAAGATGCCCCCACCAAAGGAGTGCAAAGCTGAAAGTGGTTTAGGTGTAAAAGTGTCCAATGGGTATCAGAAAAGTAGTATTCAGTCCCTCTGTAGAGATTTTCTCCAATCCCCTCGTAAGGGGAGGTCAGTTCTTAGTGAACGCAAGTTTAGGGATCGTCCTAGCCCTCTTGGCCCTCATGGAAAGAGTCACAATATTGCATTTGAAGATTTAGTCCCTAAAAATCAAGAACAACAGAGTGCTACAGAACTGTTTTCTCTTGGCAGCAGACCCCCAGGCTCTGTGGAAGATGGAGAAGAGGTTGATCAAGCTGCTGGAAGTCCTAGCATTTATAGTAGGAGCCCTGTTAGAGCTCCTCTTGGCATCCTATTGAACACAAAAGGAGCACGAAAAGTGCTTTGTAATCGGCCGGCATCTTCTTATCATATGGAGACATGCCAAAATAATTTTGGATTACCGGATACCAACTCTTTAAGGAAGAGGTTAGAGAAGAAATTGGAGATGGAGGGAGTAAAAGTCTCTGTTGATTGTGCCAATTTGTTAAATAACAGCCTGGATGTTTACTTGAAGAGATTGATAAAGCCATGTATGGATTTAGCTGGTTCAAGATCTGGCAAGAAATTTACTGGCCAAGGACATTGTCATACTGTATCTCGATTGAATGGGTTGTGGCCTGTGAGATGTTTACAAAGACCAAGTGGGCCCATTTCAGTGTCTATGTTAGATTTTCAGCTTGCAATGGAACTAAACCCTCAGATTCTAGGGGAAGAGTGGCCGATGCAACTTGAGAAGGTTTGCTTTCGTGCATTAGAAGAATGAACGATAATATTGTTGCAATATTTGTTGGGAAGGGAAGTTTAGGTTACAAGGGACTTTGAGTTGATGCTGTTGCAGGGTCCACTCTGATAATGATGTTGACCACACTGTTTTTTGTGACAACTGTGAAGTACATAAATAGTAAGTCATTGGAATTTTTGGATTAAGTTGATTAGTTTGTATATAGGCCTTTGGACTGATTATTTCCAGGGTCTGACATGGTAGAGTATAAACACATTGACATTGTAAGAATCTAGCTGTCTCAAAATGGTCAGTTTTCTCCTTCAACTGACTCTATAGTTTGTTTGTTCAATTTATTAACTTTGTGAATAAAGCTTACATTTCCAATTTTCAGGCCTAAGGCTACAGTTGTTTGTATCCTTCTCAGAAGAGTTCTAATAAACGTTATAGATGGAGAATTTACCATTGGGAATTTCTTTTCCTTAATCTTTATCTGTGCTAACAACAGACACTCATTGCATCATAGTAGTCCTTAACTCTGCAAGAAAATTTTACAGCAATGGCCTTCATGATTGGCAGGCCATAAAATTATTCTCTTTTTCTGGCGTTTGAAACTTGCAGAATTCTATCTTGAGCCATCCTGCTGAAAGCAGAAACCATTTTTAAAATTTTTTTGGAATAGCTTTTTGTTACTTCTATAGTTGATTGCATTTGCGTATTGCAATACTCTTAGGAACATTTATGTTTGTCTTTATTCTGTCAACTATTATGTATTTTGATACTCCTTTAACAGTTCATTTTGTTTATTTATATCATTAGATGATTTCCTGCTGCCACAAGTGTAGTCGGTGTATCTGTTACTCTGCGCCGTGGGTTGTGCATTTGTTTTGACTGCGCGCACTTCTGTATGTCCTCTTTCTGAGCGTGAGAGACTAGCATGCATGTAAAGCCTCTGTGTACGACTTTATAGAGACTTTATATGAACATCTCAATGAGTATGTGATGGCAGGTTGAAGTTCATTATATTGCAATTATTATTATTTTTTAGACCCTTAAAAATCTATCCATTTTATTCTACTTGGCTTGCAATGTGGAATAACATACTTCGTAAACTTTACTTTTTTATCCATAAAGTCTCATTTCTTCTCTCTCTCCCTTCCTCTGATGAAATGGCAATATTATAAAGTGAAAGAAACATGAGAGAATTACATGATTAGACATTTGAACGTTTAAATTTGTAATGATTCTTGTGATGGAAAATTGTGTTTGAAATAAGCAATTGTTCTGCAGAAGTCATCTTTTTGGCTTTCTTGTGACTCTGGAAGGAAAAAGTAACAACTTTTATTCAAGAGGGTTGAATTTTTCAACAATGACATGAAAATCTTATTGCGGAATGATGTTTCTCTGAATTCAACTCAAAATCATGAAAACCTTATGATGTTGCTTCTTTGCTTATAGTTTGAAGTTCTCCCCCTCAACTGATCTTACTTTTAGATTATTATTGATAGGAATACAGTATAGTCCTATGGCTGCCTATCATTGCAGTTGGGTGTTTCCTGATGTTTCAAAGCCTGCAATATAATACCTATGCATACTCGAAACTCATCTTGAGATTTCACTAATACTTGACAGCATTTTGCGACAGAGATTTTGTGATTCTCTCATGGCTATCTGGAAGATGTGCCCCATATTTCTTTGTTCTTTAATATAAAAGTTAGTGGGCAAACAATGATGATGGTTGAGGTGATTCTTTGTTCTGCAGGAACTGTGTTCTAAATGAGGCGGACAATCTCAAATGCAGTCCTGAGTACCTGATGGGGTGTGAGTTAAATGGGTAGTTGAAGATATCAGAAAAACAACTATAATATTGCAGTAAGCAATAGTTTGCAGCTTAAATGAAAGTTGCAGGCTTTGGCTTTATTCTGTACTAGATATGATTCTGTAACCAAAAATAGAGAAGCAGGAAAGTTTTTTTTATCTTTAATGCATTTGCAAGGAGCTCCGTTGCTCATTTCTCATCCAATCTGCAGAGCGGTCTATGATATCCATTTGGGAGCACAGGAAATAAGGAATCCTTGGGGAGAAAAGTATGACTGGTAAGGTACTCTCTAGACTGATGGAGAGAAAGGGGCGGAGACCACAGCTTGATACGAGTACGAACTGAACTATACCACAAGCCTATAAGCGTTGAGAGCCCAGGTCAAGGAGCTCTCTCAAACAGAGAAAGGGAACCATCTTTATGGTATATCTCCTCAGTCCTTTCTATTTTTCATTTGGCAGGCTTGCAACTGGAGCATGAATCATGGATGTGAATTGATAGGCTGATAAAATCAAGGGACTGTGTCAAATGAACGTCGTACTAAATTTTGTTTGACTCACGATTCAGAGCTAATTCCACTTTGTTCTCTCAACCACATTTCACTGTGGAATTTAGACTATAGAGAATTTGTTACCTCCTTGGTTTGAGGATTATTCAAGAATCTGACAGGTCTTGTCAGACAAGGTTTATGTTGGCTAGTCAGATAAGGTTTATGTTGTCCAGGCGCACCACCCCATGCTTACTAGTTTTCGTCCATATCTAAATGTTTTCCGTCTAATTTGGAAAGTTTGTTGCTTTTTAGGTTTGCTTTTCAAGATAAAAATTGGCCAAGAAAATAATGAGACTGGGCGTGCACTTTCTGAATAATAGAAGGTGATTTCAGCTCATGCAGAATGTGAAATGGAGAAATTGATTTAAGTTGTTGAATGTGACTGTTCTTTGAGCCTGGCTTTTTGATGAGCAAACATCGTGTTCCAAATTTGGGTGGCATGCTTGTAATTATCATCTTTCATAGTGTTTTTTTTATTGGCTTGGTAGAAAATTAGGATGAAGATTTATACAATGTCTTGCAGAAGATGAGCTATGAAAAGAAACAGAAACCTGGAACCATATATATGTGTTAATGTACAGTGTTTATTCACTGTTTTAGGCTTTAACCTTCACTGGGGAATTCTAGATTAGATTAAGATGAGATGATATTTTATTTTAATTAGCATCTTATCTCTATCTAGTTTTAATTTAATTTAATATTTCTTCCTATTAGGCAATCTAATTAATCATTCCAGCTGTCTCTTGTTTGCTTACTATATGTCTGCATGCAACTGGTAATAAAACCATGTGCCTTTTCAACGATACCCTTGTTCTTGTTCCCAGATACATGGTTTACTCAAAAGAAAGAAATTGCAACAGTAAAACCAATTCCCTTCTTCTTTATTAAAAATGGACGCTCCACTTACAAAAATTTTATTCAATTAGCAATCCCATAAACCCATATTTCTCTAATTAATACAATTTGCTCGTCGTAAAACTTCATATGGGTTCCACGTACTTTTATCTTCAACGAAGAGTGCAATTTCTAAATACAACTTAAACCCCCCTTTCTCTTGGCTTTGTGAACAAAATTTGTGACCTCTAATTTTCTTTTTTAATTAAAGACAGCACAATCTCTACGAATATTCCCGTTTTTACCGGTCTTGACTCCGACCCGGCCCAGCTTCGTGATGGCCGCGACAAAGGCTTTTTGGAACGCTGCGGAGTTTTGGGCCCATGCATTCACCGTGGGCCTCGACCTTGGGTCTGCGAAGAGTACTTGGTCTGAAGTGAAGAGGCCCTGTCCTTGCTGGAGGTTCTTGAAGTACACGTTGTCAAAAGTATTGGGTGTTGCGGGGTCCATGTTAATTGCTATCCTGGGGTCCACGTTCCTAGGACACATGTCTTGTAGCTGAGTTGCGTAGACCTTGTTGAGTGTAGGGTCCACCGGATTTTGACGGGTGAAATTGTATATTCTGTTAGCGAACTTGTTGCAATGGGAAAATCCGACGGTGTGGGCCCCTGACAAGATTGCCAAAAGAAACAGAAATTCGCATCACATGCAGCAATCATGAAGTTGAGTGGTGACACAGAATCAACGCTTAATTTTTATCCACGTCATTTCAATTTCATTAGCTGCCAGTTTAGGTTAGTGATTACCAGCTAATGCCAGATAATAAAACAGGCTATTATATCAAAAGTAGCAACAGAATTGTTCTGTGAACCCATGTTGCGTACGTGGTATTACTTTGCGGGCCCCAACATCTTGCGAATCCACGTGGTTTGAAAACTTACGCGTTAACGTTATTAGGAATAATTTTGGAAGTTATCCAACAATAACTGGATCAGTGTACTTATAACCTAATTTAATACTTCCACTCAAAAAAATAAATAAATAAATAACCTCATCTAATACTGTTTTGATTTGGAATTTTTTATTAAACAAAGCACATAAAAAAATGACATAGTAATGCAAATTCAATCATTAAATTATATTATGAATCATTAAATTAATTACTTTGTTAAATTAAAGTTCATTGAAAATTAATTGATTGAGTCTAGTAATGATAGTTAATTTACCTGAAAGAGCAATCATGTCGGTTTGGGAAAGACCATGAGAAGCAAACAGTGAATTGAGCTGATTCAAATTGAAAGTGGGCTGAGGAAGTTTGCCATTGACACTAGAAGCAGTTGAGCTTAGACCATCTAATCTTCCCAATTCAACAGCATATGAAGGTCCACCAGACTGCATTATATTGATAATATAACGACACAAAAATTTGAATTTAATATAATAATTGTACAGACCGAAGAGTACTGACCAAAGCAATAGCATCTCTTGTTGCCATAGCAAGAATATCTGCACATGAGACCTTATTTCTGCAACTTGGGACTGCGTCCACGGCGGCTTTCGCCTTTATAACGGTGTCAAATCCGTCTCCGGCCAGCGATAAATTATCGGGATTGTCCTTCTCTGCTTTGTTATTTGGAGTGGATTGAATTATAACTGAAGCATCACATCCCTATCAAATAATATAAAGTTATAAGCATGCACCATTATTTTTAATCTTTAACTTTCAAGATAATAAAAAAAAGATAACTTTACCTGGACAAAGCAATCATGGAAAAAGAGACGAATGGTTCCAGGAACAGTGACAAATGTCTGTTGAAATTTCTTCTGAACTGCATTTCTAACAATGGATTCCACGTTTGGGCAAATATTTGCATAATAATTTCGTCTAAGTTGAGCTGATATAATATCAGGGAAGAGGCAGAAACTGAGAGAAAGAAATAAAAGAACGAGATGAAATCGACCCATTATTAGTTAAAGACTCTAGTTCTGTGTGCTATATATATATAAAGGCAGGATTAGAATCTTTTTGACAACCAAGCAAGAAAGAAACTGTGTATTATTTAAAGTAGACATTTGAAAAGGACATATTATTGGCCGCCTTTGTTTTTCTGTATAGCTTCTCGCTTCCTTATCGTCGTCTAAATATTGTTTTTGCTGATGAGTCTGCTGATATTTCTGAATTCCTGAAAAATGAAAAAGGTGGTCCAAGATAAAAGATTGATGAAGAAACACTGTATTGGGATACAACTAGAACGTGGCATGCACGTTAAGACTATTCTTTCTTTGTGCTCTGTTGACTAATTAATTCAATATTCGCTGTGAATTTTACTTAATACTGTTAAAATCACGTTATCATACCCTCTTGCAAGAGCTGAAATGGGATGACCTGAATATCTTTTCTCTTATCCATAAGTTTCAGTTTTGAGCTCGAAACGGAGTAGTTTAAATTTCGAAAAAAAACTATATGCCTTTTTGTAAATTTGCAATATAGGAGATATGAACTAGTCAAATTTGTAGGCTTCTGAATGGTTTTAATAAAAAAAATCATATTAGCCACCAATTAACAACATTGAATCAACAAAACCTAAAGATGTACAAACTAAAAAAAATTGATATTAGGCATTGATTTGATAAAATTGCATAATATACAACTGATCAAGAAATTTATATGCTTAGATTTTTGAATTATTTTTATTGTAATCAAAAAAAAAAAAAAAAAAAAAAAAAAAAAAGAGAGAGAGAGAGAGAGAAAAGAGAGGATTCGCCATATGCCCATACATAGATGCAGGATGCACCTAAATGAGCCATGCTATATATCGAAGGGAAATCATTGCATTGGCTGTTAAGAGGACTATGTGGAAACTATAGTACCACATACATAATAGCATTATTAGCTCTGCCTTCTCTTTTTGGGGTACAAACATATATCAATTATTTAAGGTTAATTTCACATTTCTATCAAAATGAGGAAATATCAATTTTTCTTTGTCAAGTGCATGAAAATTATATATTTTTTAAAAAAATCTGCGATAAGAATATGACTAGTTATGTCAACCAGGTGTGATTTGTTTAGTTTTCTCACTTATATAAAGAGTTAGAAATTTTAAGTTTAAGTTTTCTGCACTACAAGAATTTTCACTATTTGAATCAATTATGTTATTTTAATTAGTTCAATGAACCTGGTAATAAATAAAAGAAACATGACTAATTACATTTGTTCAGAATGGACAAATTAAAAAGACTTCCTCCACTGAAATTCTATGGACATGAAATTCTACCTAATTACATTTATGATATGTGTCAAAATTAGAAAAAGAAAATATGGTTTGGCTTGCACAAATTGATTCTCTTTATGATATTATTGACTTTGATATTTTTATATCATTATCTCAAGAAAGCGATGACAAGAAATTTCAGCATTCCATTTTCTTTTTGTCCAAAAAGTATTATTTTATATTTAATAATTGATTATTTGATGCTTTATAATTAATATATTATTATTATTTAATTTCTCATATTTATTATTGAATTACTATAGTTTCTCACTTAAATGACATTTTTAGATGGAAGACTGAATAGATTAATCATTGAGTTTACCAAATAAAAAGAGATGAAATTATAATTATCACTAAATTTTATAGAAGCGATATATATTATTATCTTAATTTTTGAAAAAATAATTAGATGATGATAAAACGAGTTATGCATGATAATTAATGATTAGTTGATTACAGATTAGTAGTTGTCCAATTAGAGACGTTATGTTCATGTATGACTCCATTTGGTCCTAAGAGACTTTTCTATTTCTAAATTATCCGGTTACAGCTTGAAGCAGTAGCCAGTAGCCTTTGGACTTTGGGATTTTTAGAGTTCTTGACTGGACCAGAATGGACAATAGTTATAATATTCTAAAATATTAAGAGTTCTATTTCGCTACGATTCTTAACGCATGTGAATTTTGAAATTCAACGGATGCTATAAATGTTCTTCATTAATTTTATGAATTTTTCAAATCCTTTAAAAAAATAATTTGTGCCGTGAAGGAATATAATTATATATTATGACAAAAAAAAAAAAAGAAAAGTATCAAATTCATTTTTTATTCTATTTTAATCATATTTTTTTTTTAATTCGGTGAAACAAATTTTTCTTTCAATTACAGCCTACCTCACATTCTTTTTCATTATTGTTTCATTATAATTTCAATATTGTTAAGTTAGGTTATAATAATTAATTAACAATATAAACATGGACAATTTGATGAGAATTTTATATTGCGAGATAATTAATATATCAATTATCAACTGTTGATCGTAAAATAATAAACAATTATAATTTATTAATTAATCTAATAACTCTTGATTTTATAAAAATTTAATATTACTCTATATTATATAGAAAGGTGAGAATGAGGAGAGGAATAATGAGATTACTCGTAATGATTTTAGCGAAAGTTTAGAAATATTAAAATATCCTTAATCATTTGATAATTGATAATAATTTGTGTTTATTAAATAACTTGAATTTTTAATAATTGATAAATTAGAATTCTTTTAATATTTTTTATTAATTGATTAGCAAAATATATTATTATATTATTCTAATTGAATTTTCAATCATTGATGATTTACGATGTTAATTATTTAAAAAAACAGATTATTATTTTAATTTTAAAATAAACTTCAAAATGGAAAAAAATATAAAAATATATATAAAAAATATTGTTTCATACGTTTCATATATATATATATATATATATATATATATCACTTTTACAATTTTTAAATTTTTTTATTATTTATATCTATTTAACTATATCTAAGTTTTTCAATTTTTATATTTATACGGGCAACACTTTAATTTCTTTTTCTTTTTTCGTAAATATTGGTTGTCACATCATATAGTATTAGATTATTTTCAATTTCTGCAAAACAAATTGGATATATATATATATATATTTATAAATAGAAGAATTGCACGTATTATAGAATTATGAGATATCTATATATCTTTGTATCTCAACATAAATTAATCAAAATAAAATATTCTTTAAAAAAATAAAAAAATAATATAATATAGTCCTCAAATTTTTCAATTAATCGGAATTTGCGGATCTCGACACCATTAATTTTGTCACGACCCGATTCCGTGGGTCGGACCGGCACTAGGGCCCAGGTAAGCTTAAGGCCCCCGAGGCCCGTAGTAAGCCTGAAACACTAAAAATTTACTATCTCAATATAATTTAAACATTCAGCCCATATTGATAGGAAAATAAACCTCAAGATTTTATTAAATCTCGGCCCAAATTTATCAGCTACAATATACCACAGTTCGGGCTCAATTAACAATACATCACATTTTTACTATGGGCTCACATAATTATATCGTCTATGTTAATACACGACTAATTGTACACAAATTCTACAACTGCGGAGTCACTAACTATTTGGTATACATAGCTTTTTATACATATAATTACATAGTAAAATAATTATAGAACTAGGAAAATTTCTCTATTCCCCTGCACTGAAGGAACATAGCCTATATCGGATTAAAGAAAAAAAAACTTACTTCCTGAAAAATTAAACAAGACATGTGAGTTTTCTTAAGGAGTGATAATTATTGCATAATACACGCAGTCACACAAATGTGTAAACATATCAATCTAGTCATCCGACTAGTTATATGCTCACGCAGCCAGTCACACAAATGGCACATCACCAGCACTCACAATCATTAACATCTTCATATAATCACATCACGTGGAAATTAGTCAGTGGAGTCACCGAACCCCCGATGAGCCGTCCTCCCACATGGCTCATCCTCTCACATGTGCACCAGGGAGCCGATCCCCATACTGGCCGACCGGTCTAATCCTCACTTGACCAGCCCTCTCATTTTTTTCTATCCTCTCTTTTCTTTTTCATACCAACAGGAGGCAACTCGGTGGTCTCCATCCAATCTAAATCATCAAGCGCTCACAACAGGAGGCCACCCTGCGGGCTGCAATCAAATCTAGACTGTCCGGTGCGCAACGACGAGAAGCCAACCCGTGGTTAACGGTAGGTGCACACGGGGGCGCCGATCTCCCATTTACCCGGCTAACAGTAATCATATTGGATCCATATAATGGTAACGGTCTCACAAACCCATGGTGACCCACTTCATCCCAATTCCACACAAACAAAGCACAGCAATATCACAACACAATTAATCAAGTATTGCAATTAAATGCAAGCATATTAATCAATTAAACATCGTAATGTAATGCACAATTAGACATCCATTCTCAAATGCAAATAACTAAATAAATAGTACTAACAATAAACAACAATAATAAAATAAATAACAATATTAACGATAATAATGAAAATAAGTAAATAAATATGTAAATAATTAAATAAATGATAAAGATAATGAATAATCAAAGCACTATATTTATTATGTACCAAATTATAGAATTAATCCAAATAAACTTATTAATTATGTTGTTAATTAAAATTAGTCTAAGTTCTATCAAAATTTCGGCAGCACCTCCCCTAAAAATTGGACTATCTACCTGCTCAATTATCACAATATTATTATATATTTATAAATCAATGCACACAGCCCATCCGTCGGGCAATTAGTCAATTTAAAATCCCATCCTCCTTCCAAAGCAACAAGTATGTCAACGTTCACTAAATAAATCTACAAATTATAATAACCTCCACCATGTTCCAATGATTTTATTAATTGTCCTCTAACGAATTATCAAATAAATGTACACTTTATAAATAAAACTTGCATCGATAAGTTAAATTCCAAGCTAGCCACTATATCAAAGAAACCTTGAGTAATTGATTAAACTCATACATCATATGCTACTTAACCCATTTCCCACCAAGAACTTAATTTATAACTTTGTTTGCATTATACCACAATAATTGTTCAAGCTAATTAGTTAAAATGGCATGCTGCCATTTCAGGTTTCTCAATTCTTTCGCCATTCCAGTTTATAGTTCAATTTAAACGGTACAATCAAGGTTTCCTCTATAACATGCCAAGAATTCGACCAACGACCAAAAATACATACTATCGTACTAACGAGTCATCATTTCCTTACCAAAAATTCATAATAGATTCAATAATCTAGTTATTCTATATGTGAATTCTTATTTGTCAATGGTTCAACTAATTTGCAATTACATTATTCTAAAATCCTAAACCAATTAACTAATCATGTTCGCTATCGCAATCACACACACTAATCAATCTAATTTATTTACAAAAGATTATAAATGTCTATATATATGTTTAAGCTATTCCAATAATTTAATTTCTTATTATTCAATTCAATCTATTTAATAACTCAATTAAATTCATTAATCAATTAGTTCTTTATATACAAAAATTGAGAATTTAGTCTTAGAACGTACCAATTGAGAATCGGGCCACGATTCCGTGATCAGCGTGAAGAGAGGAATATTCTGTCTCTCGGGGCCTCGCCGGAGTGTCGCCCGCCGGTCACCGGACCGCCGCCGTGCACGGTGGCCGGAAAGTCGCGGCAGCTTAGAACCGAACGCTCTCCACACCATTTGACTCGATTTTCCGTCCAGAGTCCGTCTCTGGTCTTCGTTTCGCGAGATCGGCACTCCAATTAGTCGAATCAAGCTTAACAGTGGTCTAACGCCACTTTCATCGCCGCCACCAAATCCCGATCAAACAACTGCAGTTCACCCTTGTTCGACGCTCATCGTCCATGGAGGAGGTGACTGGAGCTGTGCGGAAATGACGAGGTCGCCGGAAATCGAGCAGGAGACGAAATCCGGTGGTTGAGCAAATCTGCGTCCTCTTCCGCCATTACTGCGCTCGCCGGAGACTAAGGAGAGAGGAGGCGGCTTGAGCATTAGCGGTGGTGGCACCACGGCGACGCGAGCTTGGTTGGCTCTGCTGGCTGGAACGAGGAGGGAGGAAGGAGGAGGAGTTGTCGCCCGATCGAGAGAGAGGAAGAAGAAAAGAAGAAGAAAAGAAAAGAAAGAAAGAATGTCGGTTCCCAGATCATTCTGGTTCGATTCGAACCGGTTTGGTCTGATTCAACGATTTGGCTCGATTCTTGCTCGGTTTGCTGGTTTTTTTTTTTTTCACTTGGTTCTCGGATTATTCTTGTGGTTTTCGATTTTTGGGCTTGGGCCCAATTTGAAAATTTGGGCTCGAATTGAGCCCGTTTTACATTTGCAGCTCACACGGCCAAAATTTGCGATTTTTGATTTAAAAAAAATTCGAAGGTTTTGAAAATAAAAATTCAGGGTATTACAATCTCCCCCCCTTAAGACAATTCGTCCTCGAATTGCAATCTAGTAGGAGAGAGTAAGAACGGACACATAGGGAATTTCTAAGTCATAATAAATTATGTCCAATACAAAGGAGACAGCTCAAGAGCGAATAATATGAACAAAGGAAAGAAAAGAGTCAAGTATTCTGATTGTATTTTTATCACCAACCATCAAATTTAGTGTCACCTGGCTAAAACTTATAAGAACTTCAGTTCATTACTTAAATCTCCAATTACTATCTTCATACAACTACTGAAATCTCTTTTAAAAAAATCTCTCTTGAATAAAGTCTTACAATAAAACTTAGTTAACCAAGAAAAAATATATTTTTTTCTCAAGATTATATAATTTCATTTGAAAATTTAAACTTTCTCTAGGCATTTCTTCATGAAAAATTAACACATAGTTTACAAACGCAAAACAATTGGAATCTAATTCATTTATAATACTAAAAATTAACTCTTTTAATTACATATATTAGTACTAAAACTTTTCTTAATCAAAGGTTCAGAAATTACTACTAATCATCATTATTCACGACTTACCTAATCACTAACATTTTAGCCTAACATTTATTATGTGCCCTAAATATTCACCTTATACCTAATACTCATCAATACTAAGGTTTTTAATAAAATTTCTTAATTCTTTTCCTAATGCTGCCACACCATCTAGATATATCATCAAATAGATAGACCATAATAACCCAACTTCTATACCAAGACTGGCTACCCGACATTTCTAGCGTTCATGTTCTCAACTTGACTACTAACTGTCTACTTACTTATTATTATCACCACCAGTCTTATTCTTCTTTGTCCAATCTTCTTTCAAATTTTACTATCCTTGAAATCGTTTCTTATTATGATCTAATCCAATTGGCCCCGTGATATAAATAGACAGCTTTCAAAAATAATTTTCTATATAAATAATCAATTTCAAATTATTTATCATAACACAATTTGAATTCAAAATTAAAATGAGGTTTTACATTTAAATATCAAATATCAAGTAAATAAAACAATTAAGAAGATTATCTTTTTGAATAAATTCTAAAGAAATTCAGTAGCCGAGCTGAATACTAAAATACCGATTCCTAATCACCCAAAATTCATCAATCCACCATACAATTAGAAAACCTATTTATTCTCTACACTATCCTATTCACTGTAGGAATAGAGCTCACATGAAAAGTAGTGTACTGGGTGATCAGACCAATCCACTACCATCAGGTATTACTCTATTCCCTAGCCTAAGGGTTGATACCAACTCTAGCCTCTATAGGTATTGCGACAAATTATCTTATCGTCTACTGCTTTAACTTAATCCTCAACTACTTCTTTCTACGAACTATTGGTTTTCACAATAGATATGGATTTTTCCTTCATAGGGTCCAGTGCGTCCACCATCCCCAAGAAGGAAATTCCCAAGCTTCTTTCCTTATGTTGGTTACGGCCGATCCCAACATAAAGAAATTCCCTATACTCCGCAGTTGTGTCCTAAAACCCTAACCTAAGCTCTGATACCAACTTTGTCACGACCCGATTCCGTGGGTCGGACCGGCACTAGGGCCCAGGTAAGCTTAAGGCCCCCGAGGCCCGTAGTAAGCCTGAAACACTAAAAATTTACTATCTCAATATAATTTAAACATTCAGCCCATATTGATAGGAAAATAAACCTCAAGATTTTATTAAATCTCGGCCCAAATTTATCAGCTACAATATACCACAGTTCGGGCTCAATTAACAATACATCACATTTTTACTATGGGCTCACATAATTATATCGTCTATGTTAATACACGACTAATTGTACACAAATTCTACAACTGCGGAGTCACTAACTATTTGGTATACATAGCTTTTTATACATATAATTACATAGTAAAATAATTATAGAACTAGGAAAATTTCTCTATTCCCCTGCACTGAAGGAACATAGCCTATATCGGATTAAAGAAAAAAAAACTTACTTCCTGAAAAATTAAACAAGACATGTGAGTTTTCTTAAGGAGTGATAATTATTGCATAATACACGCAGTCACACAAATGTGTAAACATATCAATCTAGTCATCCGACTAGTTATATGCTCACGCAGCCAGTCACACAAATGGCACATCACCAGCACTCACAATCATTAACATCTTCATATAATCACATCACGTGGAAATTAGTCAGTGGAGTCACCGAACCCCCGATGAGCCGTCCTCCCACATGGCTCATCCTCTCACATGTGCACCAGGGAGCCGATCCCCCATACTGGCCGACCGGTCTAATCCTCACTTGACCAGCCCTCTCATTGTTTTTCTATCCTCTCTTTTCTTTTTCATACCAACAGGAGGCAACTCGGTGGTCTCCATCCAATCTAAATCATCAAGCGCTCACAACAGGAGGCCACCCTGCGGGCTGCAATCAAATCTAGACTGTCCGGTGCGCAACGACGAGAAGCCAACCCGTGGTTAACGGTAACGGTAACGGTAGGTGCACACGGGGGCGCCGATCTCCCATTTACCCGGCTAACAGTAATCATATTGGATCCATATAATGGTAACGGTCTCACAAACCCATGGTGACCCACTTCATCCCAATTCCACACAAACAAAGCACAGCAATATCACAACACAATTAATCAAGTATTGCAATTAAATGCAAGCATATTAATCAATTAAACATCGTAATGTAATGCACAATTAGACATTCATTCTCAAATGCAAATAACTAAATAAATAGTACTAACAATAAACAACAATAATAAAATAAATAACAATATTAACGATAATAATGAAAATAAGTAAATAAATATGTAAATAATTAAATAAATGATAAAGATAATGAATAATCAAAGCACTATATTTATTATGTACCAAATTATAGAATTAATCCAAATAAACTTATTAATTATGTTGTTAATTAAAATTAGTCTAAGTTCTATCAAAATTTCGGCAGCACCTCCCCTAAAAATTGGACTATCTACCTGCTCAATTATCACAATATTATTATATATTTATAAATCAATGCACACAGCCCATCCGTCGGGCAATTAGTCAATTTAAAATCCCATCCTCCTTCCAAAGCAACAAGTATGTCAACGTTCACTAAATAAATCTACAAATTATAATAACCTCCACCATGTTCCAATGATTTTATTAATTGTCCTCTAACGAATTATCAAATAAATGTACACTTTATAAATAAAACTTGCATCGATAAGTTAAATTCCAAGCTAGCCACTATATCAAAGAAACCTTGAGTAATTGATTAAACTCATACATCATATGCTACTTAACCCATTTCCCACCAAGAACTTAATTTATAACTTTGTTTGCATTATACCACAATAATTGTTCAAGCTAATTAGTTAAAATGGCATGCTGCCATTTCAGGTTTCTCAATTCTTTCGCCATTCCAGTTTATAGTTCAATTTAAACGGTACAATCAAGGTTTCCTCTATAACATGCCAAGAATTCGACCAACGACCAAAAATACATACTATCGTACTAACGAGTCATCATTTCCTTACCAAAAATTCATAATAGATTCAATAATCTAGTTATTCTATATGTGAATTCTTATTTGTCAATGGTTCAACTAATTTGCAATTACATTATTCTAAAATCCTAAACCAATTAACTAATCATGTTCGCTATCGCAATCACACACACTAATCAATCTAATTTATTTACAAAAGATTATAAATGTCTATATATATGTTTAAGCTATTCCAATAATTTAATTTCTTATTATTCAATTCAATCTATTTAATAACTCAATTAAATTCATTAATCAATTAGTTCTTTATATACAAAAATTGAGAATTTAGTCTTAGAACGTACCAATTGAGAATCGGGCCACGATTCCGTGATCAGCGTGAAGAGAGGAATATTCTGTCTCTCGGGGCCTCGCCGGAGTGTCGCCCGCCGGTCACCGGACCGCCGCCGTGCACGGTGGCCGGAAAGTCGCGGCAGCTCAGAACCGAACGCTCTCCACACCATTTGACTCGATTTTCCGTCCAGAGTCCGTCTCTGGTCTTCGTTTCGCGAGATCGGCACTCCAATTAGTCGAATCAAGCTTAACAGTGGTCTAACGCCACTTTCATCGCCGCCACCAAATCCCGATCAAACAACTGCAGTTCACCCTTGTTCGACGCTCATCGTCCATGGAGGAGGTGACTGGAGCTGTGCGGAAATGACGAGGTCGCCGGAAATCGAGCAGGAGACGAAATCCGGTGGTTGAGCAAATCTGCGTCCTCTTCCGCCATTACTGCGCTCGCCGGAGACTAAGGAGAGAGGAGGCGGCTTGAGCATCAGCGGTGGTGGCACCACGGCGACGCGAGCTTGGTTGGCTCTGCTGGCTGGAACGAGGAGGGAGGAAGGAGGAGGAGTTGTCGCCCGATCGAGAGAGAGGAAGAAGAAAAGAAGAAGAAAAGAAAAGAAAGAAAGAATGTCGGTTCCCAGATCATTCTGGTTCGATTCGAACCGGTTTGGTCTGATTCAACGATTTGGCTCGATTCTTGCTCGGTTTGCTGGTTTTTTTTTTTTTTCACTTGGTTCTCGGATTATTCTTGTGGTTTTCGATTTTTGGGCTTGGGCCCAATTTGAAAATTTGGGCTCGAATTGAGCCTATTTTACATTTGCAGCTCACACGGCCAAAATTTGCGATTTTTGATTTAAAAAAAATTCGAAGGTTTTGAAAATAAAAATTCAGGGTATTACAAATTTAAACTGGTATCAAATTCAAAATCAAAACGTTCTTTTTTCATCGATCAAAATTTGTTCATATGGAGGTTCATATATATTTGAGTTCTTTTTTATTATTTACTTAAGGGTTTCGTTTCTTTTATTTGATTTTCATGAACTCAAGTCAACTTTCAATAACGTAATATCATATTATTTAGTTTCTTTAAAGAAATCAGTCTTAATTAAAGTCTAATCTTATCATTTTCAAAAAAATTAAAATTTAATTTTATAATTAATAATAATTTTTTCATTTTATAGTCTATAATTAAATAGACTTGGCATTTAATGTTGTCCTAGAATATTAAAATTAATTTAAAAGAATATTAAAATTAATTTAAAAGAATATTATTCGCTTATAATATGAATATTATTTAAATAGAGATAAATTTTATTTTAAAGTTATTGCGCATGAAATCATGTCTTAACAATATATAAATATCTAGAGAATATAAGAACAAAATTGTAATCATACTTAATACTGTATAAAAATAAATTAATGAGTACAAACAATGAGTAATGCCGAATAATAATAACGTGCAATAACGACGTCATAAAAAACATTAGTATTTAATAAAAAAAATGTCAATCATTTATCCTCATATTAATAATGATTGAGATTGCGCAAAACTAATTATATTTGTATAAATATATAAGACGATATAAATTAATCCAACAACTTTAGCTAGTTTCACGTGAACAAAGAGCAAGTGAATAAGGGGCTCTGTATTTATATATCTGAACACCCATTTAAAAATTATAAAAAAAAAGCAAGAAAAAGCTTTTTTTTTTTTTTTTTTCATTTTCCTTTTTCAATTTCAGAAGAACATCACATGGATCCAAAAGGAGATCAACCAAGCATTAGGTAGGATTTGGACTGATCCTAATTCTTAATTCCTAGCTTGGTGTTCCTTGTTAAACATGTGCCTGCTAGACATTGCAAGAACACGTCAGCTAATTAATTTTAATTAAGCAGGAGTTTAGTGTATAATGAAGTTTACATCACTATTAATTAACTAATGCATATTGGATCAGAAAGGGATGGTTGTGACTTTGGATCTTAATAAAGAAGGGTTGTTGTTTGTTCATATGTTCCTATCAACTTTTCTTTAAAGAAATATTCCTAAAGCAAAAGAAATTATTCAAATTGAAAGAAACTTAAGTCTTTTAAATAAGAAGTCGAACGTACGATCATTATGCATAGAATCCTCTTATGGGCTTAACGTGACGCGAGCAAGATTAGGCTCAACGTTTCTAAAAACTTAAATTACTAATTAAATTATTAATTTGTTATTACATTTCTTACAATAGCACTTGTCCTATTTTCATGAAAGGGCTTTAATTATTTGCTCTTTACTAAGCTAAAGTTTAAAATTTACAATAGTTTTACTAGTTTAGGGTTTAAGCTTTGGGCTTTTTTTTTTTTAATAAGAGAGATCAATAATTGAAATCTCCCATTATATTAATTATGGTTGTCTGCTTAGATTTGAATTCAATTCTTTATAATATATAATCCCAAGCCAAATTTCTTAATTATTTAATTTATATAAAATTTAAGTTGTATAGCATGTGCATTTGCTTATAGTTTTTTCTAATTTATGTCATATATATATTTTGTAAAGTAATAAATAATTTATTGCTGACTTCTTTAAATTATTATAAATATTAATTTATTATATTAACAAAAATAAAAAGAAAGTGTACTTTGATCCATTTGATAATGATGGAGATAAAAAAGAAAATAAATAAATATAATAATATTTTTATAAATAAAAAACATAATTATGTCATCTTTCTAGTCCTATTTATTTATACATCTATAGTAAATTAAAATAACATATATACATATATGTAAGTTAAGGCCTTGCTTTGGACTTCAAAATTCATAAGCGAATGGGAGTCCTGGGCCTTGGATTGTTGGAGTCTGGTCTGCAGAAGTCGCCACTCGGGCCTAGAGTAGGTACCCCAATTCCTGAAACCTTACTATTTTATGTAGATTACAGATTCTAATACTTACATTTCTATGTTACATCAATTATGATCTTTGATAGTGTCACTTGTTGAATAAAATTTGACATGTTAATACCATAATAATTAATTATTAAATTATTCATTTAATGGTTATATATATATATATATATATATATATATATATATATATATATATATATATATCAAAACAAAATATATTGGCATCCATAAAATTCGATTCCATTCACAATTTCAAAAGGTCCAAATCTAATATTCATTAGAACCTTTTTTCCCCAATATAAGATCTTTGGAAGCCTTAGATGATCATATATGCATGTTGTGGACCAAAACATCATCCATCAAAATCACTTTCATTTGTTGAAATTTAATATGAGTCCACTAGTACATGTTTGCTGATGTCAATTCTAATCCATTTGCGTCTACAAGCTTTTGCTAATGTATGATGGAGATGGACCCATATGATAGAATCTCATTTTCTCGTAAAAAGTTGGAGGCTTAGGCTATGACATGACCCTCACCCTCTGGCCATTCAGGCATATATAACAGTGGATGATGATATTTCTTTCAACACAAATATGTGGCTAAGCTAAACACGACAGAAGGTGCTGCTGAATGGAGACAAACCCAACCCCAATTAATAATATCTGCCTTTGAAAACCTCTTCACAATCTCTTCTTTTTCTTCCTTATCAAATTCACTCCACATTGGCCTCAAAGGGTTAATATCCAAAACCCATCGTGGTGCCCCTCTACATATAACATTTTATATTTTTTCAATTATTATTCATTAGAATTTAAATTAATCAAAATAATATTATAATTTTTTTGCTGATCACATCACTCGTTAATTCTTCTTTGTTTATTTGGGAAGTGGCTCATGCTTCTCTCTTTGTGATTCTTTTGGTCTACTCCCTCCGTCTCATGGTATCCAGGCACAAGCCATTGCGAAGGATTCAATCCATGACTCGAGCCATATTGATCAACTCTGTAAGTGCTCTTTGCCATTAAGTTATTCCCATTCGGTTTTTGCTCCATTCCATTTTATTGGAGTATGTGGGTAATCCCACATCGGATAAATACAACTAACTAAAAAGAGTATATAATGTAAAGGGTGAACCAATCAAAATGGCTTAGGTCATTTTGTGTTAAAGGTAAGCCCAATTCATTATAAGCCTAATATTAAATATATAATTGAATTTGATTAATTACTCCTAGGGCCCAGATTCTCAATATGGTATCAGAGCCTGGGACCCGAACCTGCACGAAGGAAGTTCTCGTGTTGGGTCGGTCCCTGATGGACCCATGTGTTGGGTCATCGTATGCTTGTCAAGTGTGTAGTCCCACTTGAGTGGGGAGCGTTGGAGTTTGTGGGTATTACCCACATCGGATAAATACAACTAACTAAAAATAACATATAATGTGAACGGTGAACCAACCAAAATGGTTTATGTCATTTTGTGTTAAAGGTAAGCCCAACTCATTATCAGCCCGATATTAAATATATAATTGAATTTGATTAATTACTGGGCCCAGATTCTCAACACATTTTGTTTGAATGGTTTGACAAAATACGCATATTAAAAATTTAGTCAACACAAATTATTTTATCCTTTTTTATCCTTAACTCGTTAAAATATTAATGAAAAATATTCATTTAATAAACAATCATAAAGTGATTATAAAAAAAATATTATGTAAATATATAAATATAGAAACCTTGCAACTATTTTGGGATATGAAAAAAAAGGAACAGTAAGCAAACGTCTCATAAATCCATTAAAATGAAAGAATTTTATCGATAAAAAAGTGAAATAAATAAATGGGGCAACATCAATTAATACATATGAAGAAGTAAGTAAAAAATATTAAAAAAAATAAAATTTGAAATATAATTAGTTTTTTATTAGCTAGGTTAACACCAAAATAGATCTTCAATTTTTTTTATTTAATTAAGAATTAGATTACATCAATCTCCTATCACTTAAAAACCGGATAAGGACTTTTCTTATTTCGATGTATATTAGATACTTGACCATGTCTTTTGTTATATATATTGCTTCGTATTTAAAATATTCTTTTTTTCCTTATCAAGCATTTTCAGCTGGATTTAATGATTGAAAACAAAATTTTAATTTGAAAATTCAGCATTGTCACGACGTGCTCAATATATTAATTTATTAACTACTTAAAAATATATAGCTTTTAAGTTGTTTCACAAAACACTTTAATTACTTATTTTTTATTTATTTTAAATCAAAAGTTAAAAGTAAGTAGCCAAGCCTAATATAATAGAGGAATTATAAATAATTACTTCATCTATTCCAAAACTAAAGCTTGATTTTACTTTAATATAAAAATTAAGAAAAGTTTTTTAAATGAATTACTTTCTATCAAATTATATATTTTATTCTTATTCATTCTTTTTGAAAAAAATATTTTATTCTAATTTAATAGATGAAGTTAAGGTGGGTTATTTGGAGGATATCGTTGAGAAAATATTTATTAATTTTTAATCAAAATAGAAAAATAGAAAATTAATTTCCAACCTTCTAAAATTAGTAACATGAATAATAATTATTATAAAACGAGTGGAGCATTATTCTAGCATTTTAATGGTAATTGTAGCATATATTTAGATTCTTTTAAAAAATTTTAATTTATAAATGACCGATCTACTCATGTATTTAATATTGTACGAGCACAAATATGCACCCATGTGAAATATATATTTATTATCAGATTATACGTGTGAGCTTTGCCAAAATTGATAATTTCTATTATTTTTGAAAAGCACTACCAATAAATTGATAATAACACAATAAATTTTAACATATTAACAATATTTTTTTTTTATTGTGAAATGAAATATTTGACTTCAACTAAAATATGTATACAAAAAAAAAAGTACACACTAAATAAAAAAAAACAAACAAAAAAATATTAATTAACTATTACAAATAAATAGTTCCCACTTTCACTTGTCAAGTTAGGTATAAATTAACTCTATAAATTCCACTAATTAAAATTAATTATTATGAAAAAAATATTAAACAATATAAAAGATTGGGAAGACAACAAAGGCTCTATCTCCTTTATGCTTCAATCTAAGATTTCAAAAATGGGGGACATATCTAATTCAGTTCAAGACAAGCAAGTGCCTAATGACAAACTAATTTTATTATTTTTAATTATATTTACTAAAAAATGTCCAATGTAGAAGTTGATACGTGAATATTGAGGACCACGTGTTTCTCCACTAACTACATCATTTTGGTTAATCTCTTTCTACACTTGAGAGAATAATATATATATATATTGCACCATTAAAATATTATGTAGATTCCAGATTCCACTACCGATCATCATTATTACTTTTGTATTAGAATAATTAAATCTTTTTTATTAAAATTTTTGGTTGTTAACTTTACATTATTAATTAATTAATTAATTAATTTAAAACCCGTGATATCAATTAATAAAAACCAACCAATTATTCGATAAGACAGAGTGGTCATTAGTCATTACTTTTCGATCCTCTTAATAAAATTATTAATCATGATAAACCCACTTCTCCTAATTAATTAATTAACATGATAATAACCCATAATTATAAAACATAATCTAAAGTTGAAACCTCACTTGGGATTTTTTTTTTTTTTAATTGGAGTTTGAAAAATGAGGAGAGTAGGAATTGTGGCAGTGATTGTTACGTCACAATTCAGTTTTTAGGGAATTTTCCTTTTTAGTTCAAAACGGTAGAAAGTGACTTTATTTTGCTATTGAAAACGACATGCATATCTCAAAGTTAGTGAAAGAAAGAATCCGTACTTCACGAGTTTAATTTATTATTATTGTCATGCAAATCCTTCAGTTATCCACATTTAGCTGTTTGCTTTGACGATAACAACTCCTCCTTTTCCTAAGATTTATTTTTCCCCACTCTCATAATAATTTTCATTTCGCACCCCACCAAATTATGTTTTCTATTTTTTTTCAAACAAAAAAAAAAATTAAAAACTAAAATTAAAAAACTAATCATTGGCATTTGAACTATATATTTTAAAATTTTGCTATTTATAAATTAAGAGATTAGTATATATGCTATTGATTTACATTTTTTGCTATTTAATTAATATAGACCGAAATACATAAATTTATCCGTGACTTTTCTCGCTTTAGCATCTTTAATTTTAAGTTGACTTATTCTGCTCCTAAAATTTATACATTTTCTACATTATTAAAAATAATTTTTAAAATTTTTGGCTTTTATGCATAAAATATTAATTTAATCTGTGGTCAGTACGATTTTTCAAATTATAATTTTCATAATTTTTAATTATCTAATAGGTATTTAATTGTTGTAATTTGTAAGTTGGAGTATAAATAAAGTAATTTTTCAAATTGAATTATTTTTTTTTATCAACAGAATTATAGTTTAATTTTTTTTAATATTTAAAAAAAAACTTATCAAATTCAGTACTACCTTTACAATGAACTAAGAAAACAGTATACATATATCGAAACATAGGATGGAAATAAAAGAAAAATAACTAATTAAATTTCAAGTGATTAATAAATCTAATTTCATAAAATTAAAGCATTCGTAAAAAATTAAGAATATCACATAATTAAAATAATAAAGTCCAAAAATGAATTTATGTATCGGGCAATCAAGATATAATGTTTAAGTTAAATCATAAAATAAATTGCTTTTAAATTGTTTAATTTCGACGTGAAAAGTGTATATATATATATATATATATAATTAGTTATTGTTAAAACATGATAGTATTGGTTTGAATGTTAAAACCAATAAATAGTCAGATTTACGTAGCATGGGAATTAAACAGTAATATTATAAATACTGAATTAAGGACCCAAATTTTGATGCGCAATGTGACATGCTCATACTGATCAAACACACACCGACATGGCAGAAACATTAAGATTCTTCTTCAGTGTCATTTTATTATTATTATTATTTTTTTAAAATTATGTAAAATACTGTGCGTATTACTGTACCGTCCTCACTTGTCATCGATGATCTCTTTTTTTTGCTGTGAAAAAGCAGAAATTTTTGACTATTCCTTTGTTTCTTGTGGGACCCCACCCTCTAATGGCTATCTCAGCCTTTTCAGCAAACCCAATAGACCCACCTCCCCATACGGCTGCACCTCCTCTCACCGGCAACGCGTGCCTCCATGTCACTCTCTCTCTCTCTTTCTCTTTCTCAAGGTCCTGACTCTTTCATTTCAGTACTCCCTTTCTTGTAAATTCCAGTGATATTAATTTTTAGATTCTTGAAAGTTTAATTTGATAATGTAAGGTAAGGCCTACATATATGCATATGCATGTGAAACTTATCATATTTCTTGATAAGAACGAGCAGACATTGATTTTTATTTAATTTTTTCATTTTGTCTCTTTCTATACTCTTTTATTTGCATATACAGATATCCTGTTCGAAACATAACACTGCCAAATACTTTCCCACCTCATTCTCTTTCTTTCTTTCTCTAAACAAAAACAGATCTAATCTACCAAATCACATACATACATCCATACATACATACACATTTTCTTGAGCTATAATACATATGTATAGCAAGTACAGTTCTTGTTGGAGAGTTCAAATTAAATAATTAATCTGGATCCTTCCATCTCATACACTTAATATAGATTTCATTTCTTACTCACATGTCCTACAGCCTATACTGCTTATAATCATTGTGCTGGGGTCTTCTTTGAGTGACAGGGTATGTATATTAATTATTACCCAAGTCTTGAAAATTATTTTTTTTATGAGATATTAATCGATCAAGTTTAGGACTACTGTATTATTAGATTAATTTGAGATCCTGTGGTCAGTGTTTAAGCTTTTGGATTCTTTATAACAGGTACACAGTGAAATGTACGGTGGAGATGTAATTGTCGGCGGGCCATGAGATATGGATTGGATGCTAACTTAATCTTCTTGGTGTTAATAATCTTGGATTAAGATAAAATAATTGTATAGATAAGTGAAACAACTGTTGGTGGTGGTGATGATATATATATAGTTATAGAAATAGAATTCTTGGGTTGCATGTGATTCACCTTAACAGGCTAAGCTGTTTTCTTGATCATGATTGTCTGGAGCAATGTAAGCTCCTTGTGATCCTCAACAATTATTATAAAATAAATTCTGAGAAAAAAAAAATATTTTAATTATAATATTATATAGGTGCATTTGCTGTACCTGTCTGGGGCATCTCTTTCACAAAACTTGAATGGTATTGGCTAGAGCACTGGGATTTGTTTGGCATGCCTCAAACCCCAGATGCGACATTAACATTATTTTGGTTTTTGTGAGAGAGATAGAGAGGAAAGAAAAAGAAAAGAAAAGGATCTTAAATTCTTTGTTAGTTTTTTAATTTAATTTTATTTATTTTTGCAGTATATACTGATGGAGAATGTGAAGGCAAGTAATGTTTTCATTTCCCTTTTCTTTCTCTAAATAACAAACGAAGCTTTCTGTCTGCTTCTCCTGCTTTTGGGAGAATAGTCTTTGGTGCAACAAACTACAAGAAGTTGTACTGTTTCCCTTTTTGGTTTTGCTTCTTTAAAGCATAATCATCTTACCTCTACAGATAACCTTTCTTCTTCTTCTTCTTCTTCTTGGTTTCGGCTGCAAGCTAGCTAGCTCTTCAAATTATTACAGGTCAGAAAATCATTTATCTTACCTTTTTTTCTTGTGCCCATTCTTTTGTTTGTATGAATTTTGTATGGCACGGAATATTAGAAAAGGATCCAGTTTCTTGGTTCCAGAAAGTTTTTTCTTTTATTTCTTTTTCAATTATCCATTTCTTGTTGATGCATTTTTGCTTATTGCTTAACTTTTATCTCAATTAAGAAGTCAAATCTTTTGCATGTTTTTCAGACAATTAGGGTTTTAATTATATGTCTATCTGATCTTGAGATGCACCTCATCAGATATATACTATCAATACTAACAGAAACTGAATTATCATTTCATGATACACATGAATTAAATATTGTATATTAGAGAGAACTTAATTATAATACTAATTAACGGTTTATTTTAATTATCTTCTACATCTATATCTATATATTATTTGAAAATAAAAAGGAATATTGCATCCCCATAATAAATTTGAATCTTCCAAGCATAGAATAGTAGAGACAGAGCCTTCAATTCTCTCTTTTAAGTCTATATCTATGGTTTATAATTAATATCTTCTTCTGTTCAATAGAAGTGCTAATTAACATATAGGTTAAGAACAGCATATGAACATTATAAGATTATTGGTAGATATTTTTGTATATGAAAACTATATTGTGGCCCAAAAAGGAGCTGAATACTGTAAGAATAAAAACAAGCTGCTACAAGACAAACTATACTTGATATGGTTGATGTTATAGCTAATGCATATTCATGTTAGTGTAATAGTGCTTGACATTAATGTTCTTTATCAAGCAACCTATATCTATATCTTTAGCATCATCCAATCTTTAAATTGCCCTATCTGACAGATATGCAATAGAAGTAATCAAGAAAAATTAATGGAGAAATTTCTCAAGCCTTATGACAAAGAATACATGAGAATGGCCATGTTAAAACATGAAGAGACGTTTAAAGAGCAGGTAGTCATATAAAATCTCCCCACATGTATCTATTTATATGTTTTGTGTTCTTTTCTTGGTTAATTAGGTTTTCTTGGTTAATTAGGTTTCGAATTCGAAACTGGATTAACATTATGGTCCTCAAGAAGGTGACTCTAGTACCACTTAATTATCTTCTAGTTACCATTTTGCAGGTGCATGAACTTCATCGACTATATCGAATCCAGAAGATACTGATGAAGAACATTGCTAACAACAGGCCTAATACATTACAAAATACTCAAGAATTATGGAATGCGAAGAATAACATTAATTTTGCACATAAGTCTATAATCAAACTAGACTTGGAAAGGCCAGCTGAAGATTATGCTTTGGAGTCAAGTGGAGATAGAGTGTTAGAGTTTATAGATGAAAGTGAGATTGAGCTAACATTAGGCCCTTCGAGTTATAATAACAGGAGGAGGAAGAAACCTGACACACCATTAACATCAGATTCAGGACCAAGCTTTTCTTCATCTTCTACTGGATCTAGCAATATAAACAGTACAAGTTCTTTGAGCCATCATCAGAGAATCAATAAAAAAAGAGAAAAACCTGATGGGCGCGAATTGGGGCTCGTTCATCAGGTTCCTGATGATATGACATTGGGTGGTTACCAAAGTGAAAGTAAAACAAGTAATATTGATGTTGATGAACAATTGAGACAGGAGAGGTTAAAACAGCCTCCTTGGCTTTTTCAAGTTTTGAGTCTAAACATGACTTGAACTTAAAAAAAATATAGTATCTTTTAAACCCATTTCTATATATATATTATATATATGTGAGATCAGATTTTAGACTAACTTTTTTTGGATTTTTCTGTGTAGTCCTTTGTAGAGATCATGACTTGCTTTTCCTGGCTTGCATAATGCAATAAAATCTGAGGATGGGTTGTTTTTAGATCTTTCATATCAATCATCATTAGTTGCCTATGCAATTGTGTAAACTGGCAGAATTGTCTATTCCTGTCTGAAACTTAAATATTATCCATGACAGCAATTTCCATACTAGACCTTAGTTTTGAAGGCTCATTATATTTGGATTTTATTTAACCTCAAAAGTATCAACGGACTATTTTTGATGATCTGTTAAAGTTCTTAATAATGAATTTGTCTGATTCAAGTTGACTAATGTTGAAGCATTTCAATATTGCTATGCAAGAATTAAAGGATTCACAAGGGCCAATGTAATCAAATGCGTTTCTAGTGTAATGTTTATCTTACATAAAAATGCCTTTGATTATTTTATCTTATGTTATATTTCAGTAGGGTTCACCAAAAATAACTTCAACTTTCAAGTAATTCAAGGAAATTTTTGGATTGGACTGTTGTAAATGGACTATTTATTATTATTGTTGATTTCTCCACTTGTGATTGCCTTTGCAGATTAAAGCATGTTAAAGAAAACTCTAAAAAATGTGATTTTTTTTTTCAAGTCTTCTGTCCTCTAACCTTCCTTTTTTCTCTTCAATGCTCTTCATAATCAATATATATTCAACCCAACACTTGAAAATTTATACCCCACTAAACAGAAATAACAGAGCTTATTTTTGTTTGTCTGCCACCAAATCAACAACAGATTCCCATCTCAATAATTAAGGTCTATAATCTAAGTAAGGCCTGCTTGTACTAAAACTGCCATATGTATAATATATTACTAGTTAGCTTCAGTGGGTGGAGATCCCCTTATGAACATTCATTCATTGATCCAATTTTTCAAAGAACTATCTTTTTTTGTGTTGTATGATAATTTACCTCAGACATGAGCGTGCACTTCTGCTAGGCTGTCCCTTAGGCCATTCTTGCTTTTCCAAAAGCTCTTTGTCCAAAAAGGTTTCAATAATTTATATACAGACCCCACGCACAGTTACACATAACTAGTACTAGGTAGGAACTTTACTTCTTGAACCACAAGGTCTTAGTTTTGAATGTGCACTTCTGGTCTCAAATATAGTTCTAAACTTTGACTGATCTGCAGAATTATTATTCACAGCCCAAGAAAAAGAAGTGCCATGAATCCAAAATTGAAAGGTGACTCGATCAGTCTTCCCTTAAAGAACAAATTTTCACTTGAAAGCCTTATCGAATATACATTACAGCATTGGATTCTCTTTTTCTCGTATGTTTGTTCTGCTATATTATTCTTTCTTTTGAATCACTTTCCCAGGAAATGAACTGTCCATCACCTTAGTCCTACAAAAAGGCTGATGTGCCATATCTAAATTATTTTGCCAACTGGAAACGCTTAAATTCGAGATTTTAATTCCTTCCTTATTGCATTGGCAGTAATTTTGACAAGAAGAATAAAATTATGCACCAAGCAGCAGCAATTCCTAGCCTTTGAATCATGTATTTTATTGATGACATGAAGACACAATGACACTGTTATTTACAAGACTATCAAACAGAAAAGTACAAGTAGAAAACAAAACAAACAGCTTCTTGCTACTATAATCTTCTCAAGTCTGCCTTAAAAACAAAGCCAAAAGAAATAATAACAATAACACAACGAACACTGTGCTCTCTATGAAGTGCAGATAGATGCAGCCATTTTTCATCAGGAAATGGAGTGCCTCCGATTCTTGCTCGGTTTTGTCCTACCTTTGGGAATGGAATCACCTTCAGCTCGGACAAAAGGATAAAGGCGTCCAAGCCTTTTCGAGACGGAGTTTATAAATGATTTTCGAGGCAACGGAGGTTTATCTGCTGATGGCGTACTGTTTGATAATGGACTATTTGTCGCTGATCTACTACCTGCAGACTTTTCAATTTCTTTTAATCTCATTTTCATTTTCACTAGCTCAATTTTCAGGTCCTCATTTTCTCTCTTTAAATTAGATATCTCATCAGACACAGGAGGAATACCAGCGGAGTATAAATTCATTTTCTGAGGAAGTGCAGGGCTATCTCCACCTATGATATTTCCATTCATGACATCTCGAAGACGCTGTTGCTCATAGTATAATACCTGAACCACAGTCTGAACCGGAAGGCGATCATTTTGAGCAGCATGAGCACAAGCCTCCCTGGAAAGCTTTTGGCAATCCATCAAGCTGCAAACTTTCTTTCTATCCATATCACTTAGAGCAGGATGAGCCTATCAGCATTATAGAATTATAAGGAGACAAGCAGATCAAAAACTGAACTTCTCTTAGAGGAAATGTAAGCGTGCCACTCATAGATTTTCATTACATTTCAATGCCTGTCATATTTGTTTGCCTTATAATAATAGGTAAAAATCATCACTTTTGCTATATGTTAAATTCTACTATCAACTTAACTAAACTAATATCTATCTAAAGGGTCAAAATTTTAAATTAGAGTTCATTAATTGAGCAGTATAGGGATGCTAAGCTGGGTCTAAGATTAGTTCATGCCTAGTCATGGAAAAGTCAAAAGTTCAAATGCTGACCATCTCCTCCCTCTAAAGAAATGCCTATATATATATATAAGAAATGCCTTATTAAGCTGCCTTAAGAGATGACACTAGTTTCCATATGAGCGATTCAAAGAGTTAAGTATTTCTGCAACTCAGATTCTTTGAATACTTAAAAGCTTCATAATGTGATGAAGTGAATAATTTGAAACATTTTAGCAAGATAGAATTTAGCAACTGCAGATAGAAAGATTACATTTAAGAGAGTGCACCTTAAGGAAGATGTCTATGGCTCTATACATCCCATCTTCTGTTATCCTGGATTGTTCTGGAATAAGTTCAGCAAGATTAATGAATCTTGAAACAGTTAAGTTCCTATCAGAGGCTATTTCAGCAAGGTAGTTCTCCATCAGCTTCCCAACACGTTCCATGTCACTTGGAGGAGGAGAAACATACTCATCATCTGCTTGGTACGCAAATTGATTTCCTTCTACTTCCAATTCTAGGTAATTCAACATGATCCTTTGGACTGTATCCACATCAAACAATGTATCACCAGTGAATGAATATGAAGGAATCAAGAGATCATCCAACACAGCCTGTCCTAATTGCAAGGCCATTCTCTTCTCCAAGTCAAGCCTACAAGCAACTG
This sequence comes from Jatropha curcas, assembly GCF_041381405.1. Lineage (NCBI taxonomy): Eukaryota > Viridiplantae > Streptophyta > Magnoliopsida > Malpighiales > Euphorbiaceae > Jatropha > Jatropha curcas. Next base: position 29,948,419 of record NC_143153.1, read on the forward strand.
TTGTTTCAAGATATATTGCAGCACGAAGCAACATAGATAGAAAGCTAACTGAAAGTGCATTCCTTTCCCTTGGCAAAAAACTAACAATTGTCTCTAAAACGACTCTCTTCTCATGCTCTTGTTGTAGCTCAATTTTCTTCCTTCCCTTTCCAAATATTTCCTGGAAAAAAAAACAACTAAGATGTAATATTTATATTTAAGCACATAAGCAATATAAAAGTATTAAATTAAGTTTTCGGGTTAGGATCTCACCAAACCTCGTAGAGATTTCTGTGCATACAGCATAAGTATAGGACCAAGAGCATATTGTTTAAACCCTCTAGCCATCATTGCAATCAGAACTCTTTGAAAGATATCAATTCTAAGAACAGTTAAATCTTCAGCCCACCAATCAGCAATGGACTTTGGTTGAGATATAGCAGAAGAAAGCACGCCTTCATTACCACTATCAGACCTACCTGAAGTAGAAAATTGACTTTCCCTGCAGGCCATGAATGCAATTGCATCTATGCATCTACTCACCAATTTTACTTTGTCTGCAAGTGGAAGGAAGTTCTCTGACGAGTACAATATCGAAACTGCCCCAGCAAGACTTTTAAGTGCTACTTCATTCAAGTAGGCTTCAGTTCTTGCTACTAAATTTCCAACTGCATAATCTTCAGTCATTTCTAGATACTCTGCCACGCATCGGAGCATAGCAATGTTTTCTGTACCTATTTCAAAATTGATTCCATAACAGAACTTGGCTGCAAGTTCAAATGCCTCTCCCCCTCCAGGTATATCAGGAATGTGAATCTCAGTAAGATCAGCATCATTACATTCTGATACCAATTTCCTTATATACCCACATTTCGAAACTAGTGGAAACTGCCAGCAATGCGAAACCAACAAAAAAAAAAAAATCCAATTCAAGAGATTATCAAAGATCATACAGTTATTCTTCTTAAAATAAAAAGATTATACAGTTACACCATGTGGATATATAGATAATTAGGGCTAATGGAGCTATTACATATACTACTGGATTCTTGTCAATTCTCTCTTGATTGCAGATAAATACAAGTTAATTTAATTAGTAGATTATAACAAATTGGTCCTACAAATTTTTCTTGGAGGTTACAATTATACTTTATAATAAGAAAAAGAAGTCGAGATTACAAAAAACCAAACCTTATGCAATGAAAAGGATGCTCCACCCGCAAGAACAGTGACATCGCTGGGGATTTCTTGAGAGAAAATCCTGAAAAAGTTCATGTTACACAAATACCCAGAAAAGAACATAGCTTGAAACTTTTTACTATAACAAAAAGAATTAGTGAACTCATTAAATATATAATTAAGAAAAAGAAGCAAACCATTCACTAGTTCTCTTCATGACAGTGGACAGAAGCTCTTTCTTTTTGGCGGACATGTTCGCAGCACTGGTGGGTGCAGTTTCGTCCTGATTAAGCTCCACCATGGCAGAGAAGGAAGGATATTTATTAGGACCATGTCTCCATCAGAGAGTGAAAAGAATAATGATGAGTCCAACCAAAACAGAGCAGTGCAGTGCAGGAAACACAAATTAGAGAGAGTTAAGAATTAGAAAAACCAATATGCATGTACTTTTTTGGTTCCTTACGACCCTTTTTTTTTTTCTTGAAAAAAAAAAATAAATAAAGCGTACAAACTGAGAAATAGTGAGATTAGATGCTCAAAGGCTCTAACTTTTCCAATAATTAGCAAATTGAATAAAGCATATCCATTTTCAGCCTTACAGAAAACAAGAATGGATGGCAGTTTGGGTAATTATGAGGAAAAGGTGGGTGAATTTACAGGGAGGAGGATTTGCACATGAAGGTTATGTGGTGTGGGCTTCAGGAGTTTGATTGTGAATGGATGAGATGGCTGCATGTTCATTGGCAGCTAAAGGTAGGAGTTTCCACGTGGAATTATTCCCATCCACAAAATTCTTCTTTTTTTCACAGTGTAGCCAATTCTTGCCACTCATTGGGCCAGCTTTTTGTGCAACTTGGAGGAAGGAAAAAGGAAATTCTTCCCAATTTTGCTTAAAGTTTGTGATCTTTTAACATAGCAAGAAATTGTGAGGAAAATGTTCTTAGATATCGCCATTGAAGACCTAATTTTTATGGATTCAACAAATTTTATTGGAGAACACCTTGATCATTTTCAAACCTGACAAAACAAATGAAAAGAATTACTTTACAAGTTTATAAGTGTGTGAGTGATAAAATTCGATTGCACAAAACTAATTAACTTCGGATTGAACCAACACAAGATGGAGTTTAAAAGATTTTCGAAAGTCATTACATTAGAAATCATTACATCACGAAGAAACATTTTAGAAATTTACAGAATTAAAAACTTCAATTTTTTTTTAAGTTTCATGGATTTTGATAAATTTCATGTGTTGGAAAACTTTGCCTGCACTGTAAATGGGAAAATTGCAAGGAAGACATGAAAGCAAAGGGAGATAATTTCCGCTTTATTCTTTCCAACTCATAAAAGAACACATATATGATTTTTTTTTTTTTTTTTTTACTATAAAAGAATAATTATTTGATATTATTTCTTTCTCAATAATATAAGTAAATTTCATAATATAATATATAGATGTAGCGTGAGTTGCGTTAAAAGATAAAAATCTCACATTACTTGCACAAAAGAAGTATCTTCAAGCTTTCTTTAAACACCCCACGATCCATCATTTCCTCGTGCTTCTTTCTTTCTGTTCAAAATGATAATATATAGAACAAGGAATGAATTCGAAGAAAAATACAATATCCTTAAATTATATTTGACATAATATAATATAATTAAATGAATTATATTAATACTATATGAAAGTTAATTAGAGATCTCTAATACATAATCATCGATTACGTGTCAAACTTTGTTATAGGGAAAAACTGAGAAACCTGATGACAAATTGTTTGAGAAAAAGAGGCAATGTTGGTCTAAACTTTCTGCTCAGTACAACAGCAAGGGTCCATACAATGCTCCATAAAAGTCAAACTGCTCACGTGCAGGATCACGTGTTCATGTGTGTGAAAGTGAAAGAGATGAGAATGGAAAACTTTTGGGAAATGGAGAAATATGTATGAGATCAATGTCCCTACAATACTATCTCATCTCTTTTAATAGTACCCTCTGTAAGGGCAACCTCAACCTGATGGCCTTTTGTATTTTAACACAAAAGTACTTAAAAGAAAAGGTTAGCTGTGATGTGAGTATATATTAAACTGTTGATGGTTATTCACTACCACATGGTTATCAAAGCTTTTTAGTTTGTTAACCGTTGGAATGAGTTAAATTTAATATTTGACTACTAATTTTTTTTATTTTTTTGAAAATGATTTGACTACTAATATTATAACAAATCTCTTTTCAAAAAAATATTAAAACAAATAAAAAGAACAAAATGAACTATTAGAATTGAACCTTTGGTTAATAATATTCTATCATTAACTGAGTTGTTATGAGATATCAATTATTAAATAATTAGTGTTTTCTCAAAAAAATTAAATTCAAGAAACATCAAGGTCCAATTCTAATGTTGATAGTTCATGGGACAAAAAATCTGATGGGAGCGGGTATAAAGCGGAAACAACCCTCATCGAAACTATATGAGGCAAACTAAAAACATTATCGAACAAATCAATAAACTGACCTCTTGAAGCGCAGAATCGCTCACCGGTCTTCTTTCCAGAGATCTTGGAGTCACCCACGATCTTCTGCAGTAATCCCTAACTATCTCTCTTTTGGAACTCTCTGAGTGGCAGAGAATAGAATAACGTGTGTCTATTTATATTTAGGGTTTTCCAATCTTATATTAAAAAACCTCTCTTCGATAGGAAGATATTTTTTAATATAAAATAAATTAAATAAAAAATTATTTAATTAAAATAATTATCAATTATTTTAAAACTAAATAATTTATCTATTATTTAATACACCCTTAACTTTCCAAATAATTAGGGCACTACAGGGACCGCAAGAATAAAATAAATCAGGCTACTAATTATAATAAGAACCTATGTAGACCAACATATTCTTATTATAATTAATCATGAATTATTCCACTAAAAACTCATGACTGAACTCCTTATTTATTTTACAATTCCACAACATAATAAAATAATGTTCCCCACGTTAAGATTACAGATGCTGTCATTTAAATAACTTACTGACAATTTATTTAAATCACAATATAACTTTAAGATTGTCGCTCAACTTATTTCATGTGTCGGATTTAAAATCCACCTGCAGGGTTTACACAATGAAACCTTATAAGCTTACTTAAAGTGCATCATCAATCTCTAAACCGAGACATGGATTCTATCATTAATTAATATTTCACAAACATAAAAAATCTTTGCCCAATTCACCGAGAATATTATTCCAATAATGAAACTCACCCTTTAATGAATCAAAGCACAAGACAATCAATGTTTGCTCATATTAAAATAAATCAAGATTAAGAACAATAAATATTATTTCTAATGTCCTAGAGAATATGTTTAACAGTCAGTACTAAACATCCATTCTCTACTTGGTCCAATTAAATACATACAAAATGTACTAATCACAATTATTGTTCATATGCTAATAACATTTATTTAATGCAAATTTCCAATTAAATACAAAGAAATAATTGTCAATAGAAAATCATTCATAGCTATACTATTACATATGCATGGTTAATAGTATATCTCTATCAATCTCCCACTTAGACTCATAACCATGCATCTATAACTTTAACTCCCATTCCTTCTACATGACTGTCAAAAGTCTTTGCTGGTAAGCTTTTTGTAAAAGGATCTGCCAGGTTGTTTTCCGATGCAATCTTTGTCACTACCACATCTCCCCTTTGAACTATGTCTCGTATCAAATGATACTTCCTCTCAATGTGTTTTGCCCTTTTATGGCTCCGTGGCTCCTTCGAGTTTGCAACTGCCCCACTATTATCACAATAAAGTGTAATAGGCAATTGCATTGAAGAAACTACGCCTAGATCCATAAGGAAGTTCCTAAGCCATACAGCTTCCTTTGCAGCTTCAGAAGCTGCCACATATTCAGCTTCCATGGTGGAGTCAGCAACACAAGTTTGCTTAATACTCCTCCAACTTATGGCTCCACCTCCCAAGACAAAAACATTACCAGAGGTTGACTTCCGAGAGTCCTTATCAGTCTGAAAATCCGAATCTGTATACCCAATGGGTACAAGATCGTCAGACTGATAAACTAACATATAATCCCTAGTCCTTTTCAAGTACTTGATTATATGCTTGACTGCAGTCCAGTGTTCTCGCCCAGGATTAGATTGAAATCTGCTAACCATGCCAACAGCAAAACAGATATCAGGTCTGGTACACAACATTGCATACATAAGGCTTCCAACTGCAGAAGCATATGGAACTGCCTTCATGTTCTCTATCTCCTCAGGTGTCTTAGGACATTGGTCCTTAGATAGAGTGATTCCATGTCTGAAGGGAAGAAAACCCTTCTTGGAATCCTGCATGCTAAAACGAGCAAGAATGGTATCAATATAAAGTGCTTGAGATAAGCCAATCATCCTTTTCTTGCGATCTCGCATAAGCTTAATCCCAAGAATATGAGCAGCCTCTCCCAAATCCTTCATATCAAAACGTTGGGATAGCCAATCTTTGACAGAATTCAACATACCTACACAATTCCCTATAAGCAGAATATCATCCACATATAGTACTAGAAAAACAACCTTACTACCATTCCATTTCTTATACACACAAGACTCATCATGACACTGATCAAAGCCAAAACTTTTAATCGCCTGGTCAAAACAAGTATTCCATGACCTAGATGCTTGTTTAAGCCCATAAATGGACCTATTCAATTTGCAAAGCAAATTTTCTTGGCCATTGTTTATGAAACCTTCTGGTTGCTTCATATAGATGCATTCATCAAGACTTCCATTTAGGAAAGCTGTCTTGACATCCATTTGCCAAATCTCATAATCATAATGAGCTGCAATGGATAGAAGAGTTCTAATAGACTTTAGCATGGCTACCGGCGAAAAAGTTTCCTCATAATCGATCCCTTCTTTCTGAGTAAACCCTTTCGCAACAAGCCTTGCCTTATAAGTTTGCACTTTACCGTCTATACCCCTCTTTTTCTTATAGATCCACTTGCATCCGATGGGTTTAACCCCTTCAGGTGGTTCTACAAGTTCCCAGACTTGATTAGAGTACATGGACTCCATCTCAGATTTCATAGCTACAAGCCACTTATCAGCATCTTTATCTTGTAGTGCTTCATCGTAACAGACAGGTTCAATATTCACTTCTTCAGGGATTCTATCAAAAGCTTCTCCCAAAAGTGTATATCGAACCGGTGGTCGTCTAATTCTCCCACTACGACGAAGTACTACAGGTTCTACAATCACACCTTCATCTTGCTGTGGCTGTAAAGCCGGCAAGTCCATGACTGGTGGGACTACATTTTGATCATGTTCTGGAACTTCAACATGTCTGTCATCACCAGGAGGCAATGAAATGTTAGAAGCCCCAACATTGTGCTCCTGTATATTTGGATCAACAGCTGCCACTTCAGTTTCTACATAACTCCCACTACTTTCAGGTGGTAGTGAAATGTTAGGTACTGAATGTTCAGGCTGATGTTGATTTACTGGTCGACTAACATTTCTTCCACTGCGACTAGGCAATGGAATGTCAGCTCCAACCAGTGATGGTTTAGGTTGTTGTTCTATTGGAAAGGTTCTAGTTGGTATATTTTCTCCTCTCAATTCATACAAGGCTAATTGACTTTTGGGAATATGGTTTTTAATATAGTCTTCCTCAAGATAATGTGCATTGGTGCTAACAATGACCTTTTTATCTTGAGAACTATAAAATAAACCACATTTCGTTCCTCTAGGATATCCAATAAAGAAGCATAAGTCTGTTTTTGATTCCAACTTATCTGCTTTCCCTTTCAGCACATGGGCTGGACAACCCCACATCCGAACATGTCTTAGACTTGGCTTTCGCCGAGTCCACAGTTCTGTAGGAGTTTTAGGTACTGACTTAGATGGAACCAAATTCAGAATATATGCTGCTGTTTCTATGGCATACCCCCAAAACGAAATGGGCAAATCTGAATAACTCATCATTGATCTAACCATTTCCATAAGCGTCCTATTTCTTCTTTCTGCTACACCATTCTGTTGTGGCATACCAGGTGCAGACAACTGTGAAGTAATTCCTTGTTCTGATAAATAAGTAATGAATTCCCTAGAGAGGTATTCGCCACCACGGTCAGACCGTAACGACTTGATATATTTTCCATGTCGTTTCTCCGTTTCTGCCTTGAACTCTTTGAATTTCTCAAAGCATTCAGACTTACGGCGCAACAGGTAAATGTATCCATATCTTGAGTAATCATCTGTGAAAGTCACAAAATACTCAAAACCACCCCTAGCTTGGACACTCATTGGACCACACAAATCAGAATGAATTAATTCAAGTACATCATTAGTTCTATTACCCTTTATAGGAAAAGGCCTCTTAGTCATTTTACCTTCTAAACAAGATTCACAGGTTGGTAGTGCCTCCACTTTCAATGAACTCAATGGTCCATCCTTGACCAACCTAGAAATCCTATCTAAATTAATATGACCAAGCCTTAAATGCCACAAATAGGTATGACTAAATTCAATAGGACGTTTTCTTTTCAATGGAACAATGACATCAAAGTTATTAACTTCAGAATTGGGAATTTGCAGTTCAGGTGAAACTTTGAGAATAAAAAGATCATCAATCATTGAGCCAGAACATATCATTTGTTTTCTAAATTTAATAACGACAGAATCATCATAAAATTCATTAAAACAAACCGAATATCCATTCTTGCTCAAACTAGAAACTAAAATTAAATTCCTTCTAATTGAAGGTACATATAAAACATCCTTCAAAAACAATGTTCTATTATTCTCAAAATTCAAAGAAACATTTCCTATAGCTAGAACTGCAACTTCTGTGCCATCTCCCAGAAAAATGCTTACATCTCCTTTATTTAGCTGACGAGTTACCTGAAACCCCTGCAATGAATTGCAGACATGATTAGTGGCTCCAGAATCTACACACCATTGGAGTGTAGTCAACACCGCTAAACAGGTTTCAACTATCAGCATATAAAACAGAGACATACCTTGCTTCTTCTTGGCTAACCATGTTGGACATTGTGACTTCCAGTGCCCAGGTTGCTTGCAGTGAAAACACTTACCCTTAGGCTTTTTCACAGCAACACTTGCACTAGTAGATGCACCACTCGTTTTAGGCTTAGCCTTGTGAGCATTTTTCTTCTTCTTACCCTTGTTCTGGGCAGAAGAAGAACCTCGCTCAACATTAAGCACAACAGGTGTAGCTCCTTGCTTAATGATAGTCTCAGCAGCCACCAGCTCATTCAGCAACTTAGACAGAGTGAAATCCATCTTATTCATGTTATAGGTCAAACGAAACTGCTGAAAACTGGTTGGCAAAGTGTTCAAGATCATTTCTACCTGTGTAGCATTGTCAACCTCAGCACCAAGAACCTCCATGTCATTCAGAAGACTCATCATCTTCAAGACATGAGTTCTAACTGGAGTTCCCTCCTCCATTTTGGAAGTAAGAATCTCCCTCAGTGCATTTTGCCTTGCTGCACTAGTTTGATCTCCAAACATCTCCTTGAGATTTTCGAGCATGTCAAAAGCTGTGTCCATCTTCTGATGCTGATGTTGCAAAACATTTGACACAGAAGCCAAAATGTAACATCGCGCCATCTCATCAGCTTTAACCCATTTCTGGTAAGCTCTGGTGACCTCTTCAGAGGCACCCTCACCGGGTTTTTCAGGACAAACTTCAGTAAGCACAAACTATTAGAATTGAACCTTTGGTTAATAATATTCTATCATTAACTGAGTTGTTATGAGATATCAATTATTAAATAATTAGTGTTTTCTCAAAAAAATTAAATTCAAGAAACATCAAGGTCCAATTCTAATGTTGATAGTTCATGGGACAAAAAATCATGGGTCGATCTCAATCACCAATGTGATTTTACATCTCATTATCTCTTTGGGACCTATATATTCAAATAATGTAACATTCAAAAATAATAATAATAATGTAGAGCAAAAGTCTCTCATTTGCCCCATCAAACATCAATTAATTGTACAACCTTATTGCACCCACCTAAACTAGAGCTTTGTGGCTATTGTCTACCTAGCTCCCAACAACCTCTAATTGCTACATCTTCTTCATCTTACCTTCCCTTGCACAAATTCTTGAATAGAGTTTCTTGTTTGTCCTTTTACATTTTCATCTATTCCAAATTGGTCTATGTTCCTCTCACATTATACCCTCTTCAATATTATAATTGGTCACAAATGGGATAGACTAAATTCCTCTTTTGATCAAGATTCATAGAAAAGGTTATAGCCTTAAACAACAAGATGTAGATATAATAGAAATGCATCAAATTTATGTGGCATATTGTATTTTCTTTCACAACCATTTGAGTCGCATTGATATATGAAATTGTTTTTAAGAGTAAATTTAGGACAACTTAAATTATTTGTTGTTTTTGTGGAAAATTAAGATCATGTTTGGCAATAACTTTTGGATTAGCTTTTAGCGTTTTGATCAAATCACAAAACAAAACTCTATCTTTATCGTTGGGTAACATAAATTTTATAATAATTTTTAGAGGTTAAGGGAGCTTTTTATGAAACACCCTATTGTTTAGCTTCAAAATTTTAATTTTTTTTTTTTTTGGAAAATTAAGGCCATTGTTTTTTCCTCCAAATTCAATTAATTAAATAACTAATGTTCTTTTTAGCATTTTAAATTAAACAATTATTTTTATCGAACTTTTTAAATTTAAGCCGTTATATAAATGGTATCAGCTAAAAGCTAATAGCGAATAGAATAACTAACGGCTATTATAATAACTAAATTGTCAAACAGACTATAACACCCACCGCCCAGTCCCGAGAGACCCGACGGCGGATGTCACATTCGGTGCCGGAGGCACCGTCTTAACTTAACATATAAATCAGAAAATCCTAGTATGAATTAGAAGTGATTTAATATTCACAAGTTTAACAAGTAGTATTATTTTTTTTAAAAAAAAAAAATGATTTGGGAGAAACCTATAGAAAAACTGCAAGAGTTTCCCCTAAACATAGACATTGCCAAACAAGTGAATACAAAACGCTCCCAATTTCAAAACTCCAAACTCCATCAAACTCCAAGAACAACACAATAACACTCTTCTAAGGTCTAACTACAACATTTGCGTATGCATCAATTAGATACATTTAGTTAAACATATTACTTTGAATTTTCTGCACAATAAATAAGTTCCAAGTCTATCTTCCAATAAATACACCTAATTAATTTACAATAATATACTTACAGTATAAATTACATAATAGAGTCTCCAAAAATGGACTACTTATACATGCCATAATACTTAATTACATAACACACTAATCAACTACCAAAATATCTCTTCAGCTTTGATGCTACTCTTTTGGTCTTCAATCAGCAATATAGACTCCAACCTACGCGTGATAAAATCAACATGCTGAGTATAAAACTCAGTGGTGCTCATAAAACACAACAAACCAATGTTGCGATGGCAACACACTTAAAATATCAATTTTCATCAAAAGATTTACAATCATAAAATCATTAACGCTTTAATATACATTTACATTTATAACAAAATGATCAAATAAAACTATTAATATGTTATTCGTTCAAATCATAAATTCATTATTTGAAATTGTAGTACACCAATACATATACTGGTTATTTAGAAAACCATGTAACGTAATATCCTGCTTTGACAATTCATTTAATAACATATAATCATTTATTTCCAAGCTACCTGAAAAATATGTTTACAAGGGCTCACATACACTTAGGAGAAAAAGAAGCAGATAGGTTTTCAGAACAGATTCAGAATGGCCTTAGGTCGCCAACAGATGACATTTCTCACCATACAAGTAATGCCTCCAAATCTTCAAAGCGAAGACTATAGCTGATAACTCCAAATCATGAGTAGGGTAGTTCTTCTCATTTGGTTTAAGCTGTCTAGAAGCATAAGCAACTACCTTACTCTCCTGCATAAGCACACAACCCAATCCATTATGCGAAGCATCACTATACACATCATACGGCCTACCCGAAACTGGCTGTGTCAACACTGGAGCCTCAGTAAGCATCTTCTTAAGCTTCTCAAAACTATTCTGACATTTATCAGTCCACTCGAATCTGACATCTTTTTGAAGAAGTCTAGTCAAAGGAGCTGCAATGAGAGAAAATCCCTTTATAAATCTTCTATAATAACCAGCCAATCCTAAGAAACTCCGAATCTCTGTAACATTCTTAGGTGGCTTCCATTGAAGCACTGCCTCTATCTTCTTCGGATCAACTCTAATACCCTCAGCAGAAATAATGTGACCCAAAAAAGTAATCTCAGACAACCAGAATTCATACTTACTCAACTTAGCATACAACTGTCTCTCTCTCAATATCTGAAGTACAATTCTCAAATGGTGATTATGATCCTCTCTAGTCCGAGAATATACCAAGATATCATCAATGAACACAACTACAAACTGATCTAAGTAAGGATGAAAAATCCGGTTTATCAAATCCATGAAAACTGCAGGAGCATTCGTCAACCCAAATGGCATTACCAAGAATTCATAGTGACCATAACGTGCCCTAAAAGCAGTCTTAGGTACATCTGATTCCTTAACCCCCAGCTGGTGATAACCCGATCTCAGATCTATCTTTGAGAACACACTAGCTCCTCTCAACTGATCAAACAAATCATCTATCCGAGGCAATGGATATCGATTTTTCACTGTAACTTTATTAAGTTGTCTGTAATCAATACACAATCTAAGTGATCCATCCTTCTTCTTTACAAATAATACTGGAGCACCCCATGGAGATACACTAGGACGAATGAACCCCTTATCAAGTAACTCCTGAATCTGTATCTTTAACTCTTTCAACTCAGTAGGAGCCATCCGATATGGAGCAATGGATATCGGTGCAGTACCAGGCATAACCTCAATACCAAACTCAACCTCTCTTTGAGGAGGTAACCCAGGCAACTCCTCTAGAAACACATCCGAAAAATCACATACTATGGGTATATCATGTACACCAGGGGATTCTGACTCTGGAGCAAGTACACAGGCTAAGTATGCCTCACAACCATGCTGGATCAGTCTTCTAGCACTAGAAGCAGAAATAACATTAGAGAGGTAATCCGACCTCTCACCCACTACTACAATCTCCTCACCAGATGAAGTCTGGAGTGTAATCCTCTTCAGTCTACAATCAATCATAACTCCATGTCTAGATAACCAATCCATACCCAATATCACATCAAACTCCCAGAAAGGTAACTCTATCAGATCTCCCAAAAATACATGGCCATATATTACTAATGGACAAGCTCTATACACCCGATTAACTATCACACTATGACCCAGTGGATTAGTAACCTTCATACTATGCTCTAACATATCAGCATGCATATTACCCAATCTACCCACATGTATGCATAAATATGAATGCGTAGAGCCAGGATCAATCAAAGCATATACAGAAATATCAAAGATAGAGAATATACCAACTATAACGTCTGGGGCATCCTACTCCTCCCTATTCCTAATAGCATACGCCCTGGCAGGTGCTCTAGACTCAAGTTTGTCCACTGTCTTTGAAACTGGCCTCTGACTCCTAGAACCTACTGTATCGCCACGGCCTCTTCCTCTTCCTCTCGGAATAAAGGAAGCTGACCTCCCGACCTGTGGAGCTGAACTAGCCAAAGTAGGGCAGTCTCGAATTATATGCTCAGTAGATCCACATCGAAAGCATGCCCCAGATAATCTCCTACAAACTCCAGGATGTCTCTGACCACAATGAGTACATGTCGGTAAATTGCTCCATGCAGTACCTCCACCACTAGCAACAGATGTGGTCTGTGACACTGCTCTACCATAAGGACCATGTCCAGGTCTCTGTATCGGTCTAGACCAAGTCTGTGATGCACCTCTATACCTCTTACTGCTAGACTGAGCCCCAGAAGTCTGTCCAGATGTCATACCCTGAAGCCTTTTTTGTTGGCCCTGCTGATTTCGTTGCCGTCTAGCCTGTTGCTCATTCCTAACTTCTTCAAGCTCTAAAGCTGCCTTTACCAGAGAAGACAATGTTGTATGAGGATGAGCAACCAGATGCATTCTATATTCATCATGCAACCCTCTACGAAAATGCTTGCATCTATCTGATTCAGTAGGAACCATCTCCACAGCATACCTGCTTAGTCGGATGAACTCTCTCTCATATTCAGACACAGTCATTTTGCCCTGTTTTAACTCTAAAAACTCAGCTTTACGTTGGTCCATGTAAAGCTCCCCAATATATTTTTGTCTGAACTCAGACAGAAAGAATTCCCAAGTCCTCTTCTCTTTACTGACTGTCTGTGATACTGTTTCCCACCACTGATAAGCTTCCTCCCTTAATAACGAAGTGGCACAAACTAAACTATCTGGAGGTGAGCACTGCATCTGCTCCAATATCCTTTCCAAAGACTGGAGCCAATACTCGGCCGTAGAAGCCATATCATCCCTGCTACCCCTAAACTCAACAGCTCCATACTTTCTCAATTTCTCAATAGGGGGACGAACTGGAATAGGGGCTGGAGCAACTGGAGCCTGGGGAACAGTTCCCGCTACTTGCCTCAAAGCAGCAACTAACTGCTGAACAAACGTATCCTGGTTAGGCCCCGCAGGACCTGCAGCAGCCTGCCCCACTCTCGAGGCGTGCTCCGCATCAGAACCCACAGCACCACTAGCATCATGACCAACAGGAACACCACCACTATGAGGAACATAACTATCCACCTCCTCATCAGACTAATGTTGAGACATCACTGAACTCCTACAAAGACCAAAAGGTTCGCATCAGAGAGAAGTTCTAAATCAAACCACTATGGCATGTATTTAACATAAATTACTCTTACTCTAACTTCAAATCTATAAAGTCCTCTATATGCATATAGTCCTAGAATCGGCTAAACCTATGCTCTGATACCACTAAATGTAACACCCACCGCCCAGTCCCGAGAGACCCGACGACGGATGTCACATTCGGTGCCGGAGGCACCGTCTTAACTTAACATATAAATCAGAAAATCCTAGTATGAATTAGAAGTGATTTAATATTCACAAGTTTAACAAGTAGTATTATTTTTTTAAAAAAAAAAAAAAATGATTTGGGAGAAACCTATAGAAAAACTGCAAGAGTTTCCCCTAAACATAGACATTGCCAAACAAGTGAATACAAAACACTCCCAATTTCAAAACTCCAAACTCCATCAAACTCCAAGAACAACACAATAACACTCTTCTAAGGTCTAACTACAACATTTGCGTATGCATCAATTAGATACATTTAGTTAAACATATTACTTTGAATTTTCTGCACAATAAATAAGTTCCAAGTCTATCTTCCAATAAATACACCCAATTAATTTACAATAATATACTTACAGTATAAATTACATAATAGAGTCTCCAAAAATGGACTACTTATACATGCCATAATACTTAATTACATAACACACTAATCAACTACCAAAATATCTCTTCAGTTCTGATGCTACTCTTTTGGTCTTCAATCAGCAATATAGACTCCAACCTACGCGTGATAAAATCAACACGCTGAGTATAAAACTCAGTGGTGCTCATAAAACACAACAAACCAATGTTGCGATGGCAACACACTTAAAATATCAATTTTCATCAACAGATTTACAATCATAAAATCATTAACGCTTTAATATACATTTACATTTATAACAAAATGATCAAATAAAACTATTAATATTTTATTCGTTCAAATCATAAATTCATTATTTGAAATTGTAGTACACCAATACATATACTGGTTATTTAGAAAACCATGTAACGTAATATCCTGCTTTGACAATTCATTTAATAACATATAATCATTTATTTCCAAGCTACCTGAAAAATATGTTTACAAGGGCTCACATACACTTAGGAGAAAAAGAAGCAGATAGGTTTTCAGAACAGATTCAGAATGGCCTTAGGTCGCCAACAGATTCAGAACATATAGAGCGCGTCCGCCCTAACAGAATAGAAGGCACCCACGTGCCTAGCATATGATCATAGCTTCTTATCAAAATGGCATCGAATGCCGAGCATGCTCATCAGACAGAATAAAATCAAATCACGCATCAAATTCACACCAAGTATATTAGAGCCCAAAATCCATTTTTTTATTCTTATTTTTATTCTGACTTTCCATTGCTCATAAAATTTATTTTCTGTAGTATTCATAAAATTACAATGAAAACTGAATTTAAACTGAATTCATTCATGAAACGTCTCATACTTAAACCAAAGTACTTAACATTGGAAATTTCCAGCATAAAAGCAATCTTGACCTTTGCTGAGTTTTTAATACATAACTTGAGTTATATATCTCCAAATTGAATGAAATTAGATTCATTAGAAAGATAAGACACAATTATACAATTGTTATGAAGGAACCATAACCCAGATAAATCTACAAGATAGGCAAAATAAGCTAGGAACACAGACTGATAGTCCAGACCGGATTCAGCAGAACCAAGTCCAATGTTTATTGAATTTCTCCGTAACCAGACATTCAAATTAAACCAATCCAACACCAGGGCAATCTCAAGACACAGGGTAACAAATCTCATGAAGAGCTCAACACCTAATCTTGCCATTATGGTGGTCAAAATAGTCACTCAATCTATTGCTGCATGTGGTACGTTACAACAGAGTCAGTTTAGGTGTTTTAGTCATAAGTTGAGCTATATATATCAAAATTGGACACAAGAGGATGGGTTGGAAAGCTAAGAAATATACCTACAACTTTTATGAAGGACTCAAATACAGAGGGGAAAATAAAACGAATAGAAAAACAGTCCTTAAACACACCCATTAACATTTTCCCTTGGTAAAATTCTGCCACTTTTGGAAGAAGAAGAGAAAAATAATTTCTTCATAAATTCAACATATAGGTAGGCTTAGAAAACACTCAAGAACACATTTATACAACCAAATTCCAGCAATCAAATCATTTCATACCAAATCCCAAATTTTCACAAAGTAGTACAAACTTCACAAATCCAAAAATTGAAGTAAGGTTAGTGTGTTTATGAACACAAACCTTTAAAACAACTTGAATCAAAGCTCCTTAAACTTTGGTCTTGCCTTTATCTTTGTTAGAAGGCTCTCCACCCTCTACATGTAATAAGCTCAAAATCAAAACAAAGAAAACAAAGAAAAGAAGAAATTGGAGCATGATTAAGTATGTATATGCTAAAAGAAAACTCTAAATCCAAAAATAATGAAGTTTACTTCACCTAATGAATTCTCCAAATTCCTTGAAATTAATCCCTAAAAACCACTTCTCAAGCTTTAATCTCTAGATTTTCTTACTTTATTCAAGGTAAATGGAGTGAATTTGGTGAATTATTCAAGTAGAAAATGGAGAAAACAAAGAGAAGAGAAAGAGAGGCTAAAGGTGAAATGGAGGAGAAGAAGATGAAGTTCACGTTAGATGGAGAAGAAGAGGAAGAAAAATATTGCTCAAATAATGGAGTTGACTAAAGGGTAGTTTGGACTTTTCACCAAAATTGGATGGCTAGGATTGAATGTAAATCTAATCTAATGGCTCCAAATATTCTCCAAATTAAATTCCTTCAAAATATTATATAACACAACAAAATTCTCAAATTTACTCCATAAAAATAATTCCTCTAATTTCCTTAATTAATATAACACCATTTCAAATTTAGTCCATACAACTATTGCCTCTAATTTCCTTAATTAATATCACATCTTAAGTTACTACTCACTAATTCTCTAAAATTCTCCAAAAATATTCATTACTTACTTTCTACCCATAAAAATCATGCATGCATGCATGCTCCAAAAATGTGACATAAAATAGTAACCATATGTAATAATTTTTCTGGACCAAAATAATACCGACTCCCGGACCGACAGTATTATTCACAGACAGATAAACTACTATTTCAACACAGGAAAAATAGGGCGTTACACAGACCCTTAGAATGTGTACATATATATATTTCGTGACAACATGAAATTACAAGTTGCCAACAAATTAATAAGACAAGTTACAATGTCGGGAAAGTTGGTTGGAAATACAGAATAATGAGCAGAAAAATGCCGAAAGTTATATATAAAAGATAGAAGTGACCTAGCATTCTTGTCCATGTGAATTGACGGTAAGGAAACAACCTAAAAGAAGCAAACATAAATATATAAGATAAACATAGTGAAATCTGGCACTGTAGATTCTGACTTTTGTATTGCTCTCTAACTATTAATAGATGTTATCTGTGTATTACAGGATCCATAACCCTTGTTCAGTATCTGAAGCTCATTGACCCGATTAATCTAGATTCGCACTGGATAAGCTTACAAAGGGATCTCCCATATATTTAAAAGAGACTTTATACCTAAAACTTGAACTCGAAATATCTAATTAAGAAAGAAATGATATTTATCATCACATCTCATCTCTCAGGGATGTTAGCAAATGAACTTTAATTAGCCTAGATGGCTACGGTAGAAGTCCATGACTAAAATATCTCCTCCCCTAATATTCTTTCACTTATAATTGTAATTTTTGACCTTTATGGATTTGGCTATCTGTAATAGTTTTTGACGTAGTTTATATTTAAATTATAATTATATTTTAGACTTTAGATCTCCTTTTTTAATTATTTTAACATTTTTATGATTAGAATATATGACATTCAAACAGCAATTGAAATAAATGCCAAATATATCTTAAGCTAAATTATCTTTTCTAATCTTTTCAAGATTATTGCTTGAGTCTAGATTCATTTATTTTGTCTTATTGATGGCCTATCGGATTTTCATATTATCTAGTTAAACAATTTACTGAATAATTAAATATGAATATTAAGAGTTGATTGTCTAATGATTAAGAAGTGTTATATGGTGTTATTTTATGACTGTAGAAGGTAATTTTATTTTTCCAGCCAATAGGTTATATAGCATCATCTTTAAAAGGAAATTCTTTTCATTTAGACAAAATTTTAACTTATAAATTCGAATAAATAATTTACTGATTTAGTTCAAATATATAAGTTTATTTCATTATTGTTGGATTGAATAAGCTAAAACTCTAATAAGACAAATTAAACATTAATCCTTGAACTTCTACATTGAAGCTCAACTACTAGTTAGGCAGACAACCAACAATGGTGTGTGTACAAATAAGATGAAGGATTCCACCGCAGCGTATCGATGAAAAATCTATTGTGGGGATCAGAAAGTTGGAAAAGCTGGCCTCTCTCTCTATTATTGTACTCCAAATGAAAAGTAGGGCTAATAATAGAGAAAGAAGAAGAACCAATGACAGGATATACATAGCCGTATGGAAAATTAGGAATTCAATCGAAACTAGGGTTTTGCCCGTTTGTGAGACTGTACGGTGCGAATCCGGATTAGGTGGGCTAGTGGGTCCGGATATCAGATCGTTGAAAATAAAAAATAAAAAAAATCGAAGCTAACTTATGGGTTATGGCCCGGGAAATATATCAAAGTTGGGCCTTGGAATAGGTGGGTCATTTCTGTAGTTGGGCCTTTCCATCCAAGCATTTGTGTGACTTTAAACTTCTAATTGCCAACTGGCCCTTCGTTTAGGCTTTGTTTGGAAGGAGATAAAAATCAACGATTTTCGTAATGATGTTTTAGTAGTGAGATTGATATTATTTTATGAAAAAAACTTGATCTTATATGGGATTGAAAACAATGATTAAATATACGTGTTTTAAACGACTCGTTGTTTTGCTTTAGACATTGAAAACAAACACCGATGACAAACGTTAAATACTGGAAGACAACGGAAAGAAACGATAGGTCGGTAAACCACAGTAGTGTTTGTTTGTACCTTAAAAATGAAAAGGAAACAATAAACGACTACGCGTTGTGGTAACTGATAAATGATAATTCAGGTAAGCCAGCTCCAAATATCCAACCAAAAGATTGGATTTTTTGCCATTTGCCTTAGCTTCTTCTTCGTCTTCTTCATTTCTTATCCATGGGTTCCGGCTAAACCCTGTCCGCTGTAACCCAACATCCAGTACCTGTTGCTATGTCCACAAGCCTAAAAACCCCCAATTGCTTTCAGTTATCCTTATAAATGTAACAAAGTTTAATCGATTACTTCAAAAAATCTACTAATGGAACTCTCTTCCTCATTCACTCAGCTCCCAAAAATATCTGACATCTCATTCTCATCTTCATTTTCTCCAATTCCCATCCTATTCCACCTCAAAAACCCTAAAAGCGCTCAAAATCTTCGCGTTTTTGCTGTAGCTGTAGACCCTCAAGAGCTTCCACAGAATAGTCCTCAACGACTTCTCAAAGAGCTAGCAGAGCGCAAGAAAATCACTTCTCCAAAGAAAAAGGTGCCCCCAAAGCGATTTATACTAAGACCTCCACTTGATGACAAGAGACTCGCGCAAAGATTTTTAGATAGTCCTCAATTATCTCTCAAGCAATTCCCTTTATTGAGTTCTTGTTTACCCCCTTCGCGTCTTAATAATGCTGATAAAACTTGGATTGATGAGTACTTGCTTGAGGCAAAGCAAGCTTTAGGTTATCCTTTGGAGCCATCAGATAATTTTGGGGACGATAATCCTGCAAAGCAATTTGATACTTTGTTGTATTTGGCGTTTCAGCATCCTAGTTGTGAGAGGTCTAATGCCAGGCACATAAGGTGTGGGCATTCAAGGCTAATGTTCCTGGGACAGTATGTTTTGGAATTGGCTTTTTGTGAGTATTTTCTGCAGAGATATCCAAGAGAATCTCCGGCTCCACTTAGGGAGAGAGTTTTTGCTTTGATTGGAAAGAGGAATTTGCCTAAGTGGATTAAAGCAGCTAGTTTGCAGAACTTGGTTTTCCCTTTTGATGATATGGATAAGTTGGTTAGGAAAGATCGAGAACCGCCAGTGAAGTAAGTTTCCTTCTGTTTCTCATTTTTTATTTCACTTTCTGCTTCACTGTCTTGTCTAGTAGAATGTCAAAGTTTAGTTTTTACCTCTAGCATAGCTTTATGTGGAATGAATATAGCAATTACATTTTCTGGATTGTGGAAAGGTTGCTGTCGTGCTTCCTGCTGCCGGCTAGTTGTTTAATGTGCCTAGGCTTCACTTATGTTCAAGCTTTTCGTTTAGTTGGTTACAAGCAATTTTCTTGTACTAGTCTAATATGCTTAAGTTTTGTTTTGTTGAGCTGTTAAAGCTTCTAAGATATAGATCATTGATATATGCATAGCATTTCCCCTTATTCTGTCAGCTTTTTGGCATAAGAAAAGTGAGGCCTTTATATTTTTGTGCCTGCTTGATGTACAAAAAGTTTTTGTATCTTCAGAAATAGAAGAACTGGTTTGTATTAGTAATTCTGTTTGCTGGTGCAAAGTAGGGTAATAGCATCCGTGCAGTAACCATTAACCAATCAGTTGTTGGACATGGTTTCATTTCTCTTTTTGGCTGATTGCAAGGGTGCAGAATTGCTTGATCTGGCTAGTTGATTTTCAGTATAGTAGGTTTGTTTTATACTTTTGTTCTTCAAATTTGTTTGAGGAGAAAGAAATGCATAGGCAAGTATGTCGGAGTTCTATGATCATTAAGATGCAAACTATGTCAATCCACCCAAATTTCTTTGCTAATGCCCAAGGCTCTGGAGGAAGCTTTATTAGTTGTGTTGGTTGGATGTTCTATGAAAATCTGATTTTCGCTTTAATGCCTCTGGTGAAATAAGAGAAGATGATATGACAGGTTTGTGAAAATTGGTGGCATATGGCCTTGGTTTGCTTTTTATCTCTACGTTCACATTCAAAAAGTGGGATTTAGAGAATGTTTGGGTGGAAGATCCTACTGTGCAGCAAAAATTTTGAGAAGATTGGTTTGAGATGAAAGTTGGATGAAATACATTTGGAGAAAGAAGTGCTGGACCAAGATAATATCTGATTGATATCATCAAAACATTTGTTTATAAAGAGCCTTAAAATATCAAAAATACATTTGCTCTATGGTATAATTGTCATTTCAACTCAAGTAGTTATCCACAGTAAAGCATAGATTTCATGCCAGGTGGCAATCATTCATGTCATAGAACTTGTACCAACTGGTTTGGGAGTGAACCATAGTTGTGTTGATTTGACTATTTTGAGCATGATGTCAAATCTCTGTTTTATTGACTTGGACTCGGTGGCTCTCTTGGGCATTGACATGTTTGATTCAATGACAAACTGGACCTTCCTGTACCAAATTGCCAATGGATTAGCTTGATGTTACACTTAATGGTTAATATGGGATATCAATTTTTATATCTGTAGAGAAAATATATGCTAATCTTTTAGTTGTTTTTGACAGGTCTGTTTTCTGGGCACTGTTTGGTGCAATATATTTGTGTTTTGGCATGCCAGAAGTCTATCGTGTTCTTTTCGAAGTATTTGGGATGGATCCGGAAGCTGAGGATTGCCAGCCAAATTTACGGAGGCAACTTGAAGATGTAGACTATGTTTCTGTTGAATTTGATGGGAAAAAGCTGAGTTGGCAAGACGTTGCTGCTTATAAGGCAAGTTGTACCTATACTTCATTTTGATGTTAAATCATTCTGCCTATTAGAAACTAGAACCCCAAAATCCTATTTTATAGTGAACTTATGTTACTACTGCTAGAATACTACTATCTTTGTCATTAGTGTGTAGTCACCACCCATGCTTTTCATATACCAAATTGGATATTGAGACTGCAGCTTATGTTGGGAGACATTCAAGTTTATGCAATTAGTTTTAGAATTGGAAAGAGGAAATGTATTTACTAAGTTAATAGGACATCGTTATGACCATCTACTCCTAAATAGTTGATGCATGCAAATGCAATCTCAGAAAAAAATATTCCTTTTACCTGAATTTGGAGCAGCTAATTTCATTCTTATTAATGTGAGGGAATCCTTCGAGTGATGTTAAATTCTTTTGCAGCCTCCTGAAGATAGCCTTTTTGCACACCCAAGGCTTTTCAGGGCTTGTGTTCCACCAGGCATGCATCGGTTTCGAGGAAATTTATGGGATTATGAAAGCAGACCTCAAGTCTTGCGAACACTGGGGTATCCCCTAAGGCTGTCGGACAGAATTCCTGAAATTACTGAAGCCAGGAATATTGAACTTGGACTTGGGTTACAGGTAGTTCTATCTTCCTGCATCAAATATATATTATATATTTGCATATTTTCATGTAGCTTGTACATATTTTCATGTTGTACAACTATGTATCCGACATTGTATATACACTGTTGCACAGAATAAATGTTTTCCTGTCCACTTGTTTTCTGATCTTCCATTTGTTACTTTTTTACAGCTTTGTTTCTTGCATCCATCAAAATACAAATTTGAGCATCCTCGGTTTTGCTACGAACGATTAGAATATGTTGGCCAAAAGATCCAGGTATTTTCTTCATCCTTTTCACGTTGTTCAATTATGCTTTTACCCATCTTGGTAGAATTAAGCACTATAGCTTTATAACTAACGAGATTGTAACAATTCTTTGTTCCAGAATTAGGCACTACCAGAACCAAGATTTGTTAAATTTTATTTAAGTGATTTTACTCTTTTACTTTAGGATCTCGTAATGGCTGAGAGGTTACTGATGAAGCATTTAGACGCTCCTGGGAGGTGGCTACAGGAGAAGCACCGGCGTCTTCTGATGAACAAATTCTGCGGGCGGTACTTGAGAGATAAACGTCTGCATCAATTTGTTGTCTACTCTGAGCAGGTTCAAGATGCATTTGAGAACAATCGAAGGCTGAGAAACCCCGCCACAAGTGCCGTTCAACAAGCCCTTCATGGGCTATCATACACAGTGTATGGAAAGCCAGAAGTGAGACGCCTTATGTTTGAGGTTTTCGATTTTGAGCAAATACAGCCAAAAGCTGTATAAAATTTTGAGAAAAAAGTTAACCCTTTTGATCTCCTTCAACTTTCATCCTTTCACATAGAGCATACTTGCATCAACTGCGTCAAGCAAACCTTGTGTGACACGGTGGATAAGGGACTAAGGGTTCAACTTGAATTGCAGTTGGCAGTCATAAAAATTGTGCCTCATGACTATTGCTTGTTCTTTGGGAAAGATTCTCGTCAGAGTATTTTTCTGTCATTTAATTTTCTCCTAAAGCCAACAAAAGATAGCAAATGTTGCAGCTCAATTTGAGGATCAAGACATTTAGGCTAATGCATGTGTATCAATTGCTTATTTGTAAGTTGGTCAATATGAGTTACTAGTGACTGGTGGTGGTGAATGTTGATGGGTGGTAATAGAAATAGGTGATAATGGCTACCCATAATTTATAAATTAAAAATATCCATAATTTATAAATTAAAAATATGCATTTATAAGGTGAAGTAAGTTTGTTCTGTTACTTAATTTTTCTAAAAGCTCCAAATAATGAAAAATTATAGAAAATATTTTATAAGCTATTTTATGTAAACAAAGAGAGTAAAAATGATCAATTATAAAATCAACCTATTACTATCTTCTTGCATAAATGAAATTGACCTAATAAAAAAAATCATGGAGACTATTCATATTTTCTATTTGACATTTCAAAAGAATAAAAAGATCCAAGCACCATCCTCATATTAAATTACTACAATTTAACATGTTAATTATTCCGTTAAAACGTTTTCCCATGCCCCTTTGACAAGAAAAAACGAAAGGCATAGTTAACTTAAAAAAGGCTTTTGAAACGTTTTCCCGTACCCCCTTTGACAAGAAAAAGAAAGGTCCAGTTAACTTAAAAAGGCTTTTTAGTCGTTACTCTGCTGCCACCACCACATACCCATACCATACCCGCTAAAGATCGCAAAAGCAATGTCTCTGCTTGCCCTTTTTATCCTCTTCTTTTTCGTTGATACAATCCCTTTAGCTATCGGAAAGCGTCACGTCATCAATTTCCGGTCTAAAAATCTCTATCCAGAGGGCCTTGCTTATGATCCCACAGCTCAACACTTCATCGCTGGCTCTTATCACGACCGTACACTCCACGCCGTATCTGATGCAGGCGTCCTCGAAACTCTCATCTCGGACCCTTCCCTCCCTCCAAACACCACCTTTCTAGGCCTGGCCGTAGATCCAGTCCACAACCGGCTTCTTGCGGCTATTCACTCTTCGCCACTACTCCCTCCTTTCAACGCCCTCGCCGCCTACGACCTCAGTACCCGCCAACGCATCTTTCTCTCCATCCTACCCGACGCAGAATCAGCCAGCACTGCTAACCGATCCGTCGCCAATGCTGTGGCCGTTGATTTCAAGGGAAACGCTTACGTTACCAATTCGTTGGGTAACTCCGATGGGAACTTCATATGGAAAGTCAACGCTCAAGGAGAGGCGTCAATTTTCTCGAGATCTCCGATTTTCACGCGTTATCCCGTCGACCGGGACTCACCGTTTAGCTACTGCGGTCTCAACGGGATTGCTTACGTCAGCAAGGGTTATCTACTGGTGGTACAATCCAACACCGGAAAAATGTTCAAGGTCGACGTGGACGATGGCACGGCGAGAGCGGTCTTGTTGACGGAGGATTTGACTTTGGCCGACGGGATCGCGATACGAAGAGACGGCGTCGTTGTGGTGGTGTCCCAAAGTAAACTCTGGCTCTTGAAAAGCGACGATAGCTGGGGGGAGGGAGTCGTTTATGACAAAATTGACCTTGATGTTGAGAGATTCCCAACTTCAGTAGTAGTGGGGAGGGATGAGAGGGTATATGTGTTATATGGGAGTGTGAATGAGGTTATGATGGGAAATGGAGGGAGGGAATGGTTTGCTATAGAGGAAGTGAAATCAGAAAAGGAAAGCAAAGAGGAGAATGTTTGGGTGTTCGTATTGATTGGATTGGGTTTGGCCTATTTCCTCTTTTGGAGATTTCAAATGAAACAACTTGTGAAAAATATGGATAAAAAAACCAATTAAATTTTGCCTCATAGACAGAGTGTATTTTTATTTTATGCAAATCCAAACAAAAGCTGTATGAAAATTTCAAATTCTTCAACTTTTCTGACTTTCCCTCGATTAGGCTTGTAGTATGATTATGAATTAATTTGAGCTAGTAATTTGATCTTAAAAGATTTAAAGGATACTGGTAGGAGCAATTGATAATATGGACTGAGCAATCAACAGAATGAGAAGAATGAGATGAGCAACAAATATAGCAACAAATATGGACAGAGCGTTACTCAAACCAGCTAGAAAAGAGGAAATGCACAGTTAAAAAGATATTAAGAGTCAGTTTAATAATATAATTAATGAGTCAATTAATTATACAATTAATGCAAAAAATTTTTGCTCAATATTTATTATCGAAATTCTTACTAGATATTTACATCTTCAGTTATAATAGAGATACACTATAAATATTTGTAACACATCCTTTTAGAGGACACATTACATCTCATAACAATTATTAAGCATTCATATTTTACTTCTATCATGTGCATAGCTATTTTGTGTCTTACGTTAGCCATAATTATAGTTTCTTTTCCAACGTTTGGTAGATGCATATTTGATTATTTGATATTTTCTATTCAAATACCGTCGAAGTTATGGGTACAATTTCGTATAAACACTATATTGAGTGTACCATATTCATTATTAATAAAATAACTGTATTTTAAATAAATTCTTGGAGATACCCTACTATGAAATTAAGAGGTACTTCAAAATGGTTTATGACGAATACTAACAAATTAATTCACTTCCGTCTCTAGTTCAGACTCCATAGGTACTCGCTTCGCTTTCATCTCTAGATCGAATTTCACCTTCTTACCTAGTTCTTCCTGTAACATCCTTTCCCGGTCCACCCGTTAACCCGAATGAACCGAGACGAGACGCTACAATCTGGTTGAACTTATATCCTGTCATTGTGATATCATCCTGTATGCTAAATATGAATATAAAACACTCCCAATTAAACTTCAAACTTTCAATATCTCCAACTAATCATCATAACACAACAACACTTTATATATATAGTCATAACTGTATAAATCCTCAATAGCATTTAAAATCCAGCAATTAATTGCATTCATGATCTATATCAAGTCTTCATGACCTAATCATACCAACTATAGTAAAATATTTCAATCATTTCCTCCAAATACTTACACCACAATAATTACATTCTTCAATTATATTTCCAATCACATAAGCTCTAACAAATGTAATAATTATACATGCCATAAATCTTAATACATGACATAATTCTTAATATTACAACTCTCAATCTACTATGACCAAGTTAGTCACTTCTGCTTTGAACATACTCCTCAAGTCTTCAAGTACCAACCACGATCTTCAACCTACGCGTAATAAAAATCGACGCGCTGAGTATAAAACTCAGTGGTGCTCATAATTCACATACTAAACAAAGTGCGATGGCAACTAACTTAAAATACAAATTTCATAAAGCATTGATACTCATAGAATCAGTAAATTTCAATATAAATGTCTCTTTATAGCAACGAATAAACTTCTAATTCATAAACATCAATAATTTAGTTCTAATTATCTCATAACTCCTTTACATGAACCTTAAATCACACATTATGATACTATCATGATCTTACCTGATGTTCTTTATGCTGTATGAACTCTGCAACTTTGATTAACTCAGTGAATATCATAATGAATAAAGAAACATATAAGCACATACATATGTAGAAATAAACATTTACTCACATATGGAATGTAAGCACACATATCATGATACTTTTATTTTACCTTGATGATCTTTCTTGCTGTTTAGTATACTTATGATTATGCAATTTGTAGTCAATATAACTGTATAGCTCCATAAGGTTATAGTGAAACCGAAGTGATAAGAAAAACTGTATGAAACTGGATGAAACTGTATGTTTGGCTGCTATGGCCTGTATAATCATATCCACTCAACGGCCTGTAGCCGGAGTACCAAACTGTATGGGGCGCAGATCTGCTATTCTATGTCGCGACATAGCCTTATCTACATGGTTTCTACCTAACCTCAATGGAGCATATTAATGGAATGTCAATAGATAAACAAAAGCAAAGTAACTGTGTCATAATTTGCATGCTTGTGTCATGTTATTTTCACACCATTTGCATGCTTGCATTTTGTGTTTATACATGTGTTCATGTTGTCTTTTTGCTTTAAAATGGTTGAAGACATACAAGGTGAGAAAAGGAATACAATTGCATAGAAGTCATAACTTCATACACCATTTCACATCATTTCACAATTGCATAGAATACAATTACAAGTTGTGTTTATCTCATTTCACATCATTTGCATGCTTGCATGTTGTTTTGATACATGATTTAATGTTGTATTTTTGTTGTAAAATGATTGGAGGCATACAAAGTGAGCAAAGGAATCCAATTGCATAGAAAAAGAAGTCCAAAAGTGCATGAAAACACAAGTCGCGAGCGCGCCTTGCAAAGTCGCGAGCGCGTAAGGCACCAAATGAGAGACAGTGAGTTATCGGGCACAAGTCGCCAGCGCGTACTTGAAAGTCGCGAGCGCGTAGAGTGCAAAATGAGAGACAATGAGTTCCCAGGCCAAATTCGCGAGCGCGCGATGAAGGTCGCGAGTGCTTACAGGCCAAGGGCCAAGTCGCGAGCGCGCACTTGAAAGTCGTGAGCGCGAGAAGTGCCAAATGAGAGGCAGAGAGTTTCAGGTGAAAGTCGCGAGCGCTCAAATGAAAGTTGCGAGCGCGTACAGTGCAAAATGAGAGTCAGTGAGTTTCAGGCACAAGTCGCAAGCTCTTCATGCAATTCGCGCGCGCGCGCGCGTCGCGTTTTCCAGCCTGCACTGTCTGTACTCTTTTGATCATATCTCTCAATATACAACTCCGATTTGAATGATTCAAAAATCCATGTAAAGCTAACACATAGAGGAACAAATAACTCTTTTATGACACTTCCTAATTCCATCATTAAATGGGGTCAAAATCAAGATGAAGTTACTGGTAAAATTTCCAGTACCAGTAACTCCCCTGTTTCAGCATAAACTCACTATTTACTTCATTTATTCAATACCTCCCCTGTTTTCTCACCATTACCAGTCCTCCCACTCAACATGAAGCAATATTGTCTCATTAGCAACACACCACACAATTTCTCATGCAAAAAAAATGGTAAATGAAAAGAGATATCACACCTTCACTTAACAAGCTTGGAATCTTCTTCTTAGCTTCCTTTTTCTTCTACCTTTGAGCTCACCTCTCCTATACATGAGAATTCTTATGAATCATCTAAAAATATCACCAAATGATTCAAGTATGAAATTCAAGAAGGTTTACTTACTTGGATAGAATAGAAGTTGAATTAATGTTTGAATCCCATTAACATCTTCACTACCATTAAAAGTGATGGAGAAAGGAAAGTGGAAGAGGAAAGTAGAGGAAGAAGATGAAGATAAGGATGAAGAAATGAAAATGAAATGGAACTCACAGGTAGTCTCTAGAATATCATGGATTTTGATGTGAAAATTACCAAATGGTACCTCAAGTGTCAAAATGGTACAACTTCATACCTCAACTTTATATTTTAGTGCAAGCAAGTCCTAATCCTTATACTTTGATCTTTTTGTTTCCTTCAAGTAAGTCCACTTCTTCTCCTTATTTCATTCTAGCCCACTCTAGACTCTAATGGCTCGAACCGGGTTTTGGATCAGCCCGACTCGACTCTAAGCAACGACTCGATTCAATAGAAAAATGGGACGTTACACTTCCCTAGTGCTTCACTTTTGTCTCGAGTTCGAATTTCATCTTCTTTCCTAGTTCCACTTCACTTTCGTCCCTAGTTAGGACTCCAAAATAAAATTAGTACTGCTCTAGCTATAAATATTTCACTGGTGCCCATATATCTTAATTAAAATGAAAGCTCAAAAAAATATGTCTTAATTATTACTCTTTATGTTGTTTTTATATAGGAAAAGTTTCTACTTTAGGTGTTCTTTTTATGTAGAAAATTTTACCTAATTTGATAATTTTGAAAACCATGCCAATATGAAAAGTTTATCTTACCCTTGTTTTAATTTTTGGTAAAGCTTTTAGTATTAAGATTCTCAAGATAGTAGTAGATAAAAGTATAGATGAACATTTAATATGAAAAAATTTTGGAGAATTAGTTTTTTCCATCAATTTTCATTGAAAAAAAAAAGTGCTCATAAAATTTATAAGTTGGCCACAATGAAAATAAACCCTATGGACTTCGCTCGAATATTTGAAAAATTACGCGATATTTAAAATATGTTTTCAACAACCAAAAACAGTTAGAAGGTTAAATGAGCACAGATTTTCATATTTTCACATAATTTTCCTAAATAAAGAACTAAAAAAAGAATTTCCCTCTGCAACTTAGAGCATAAACTTTATGTTTTGCAGTTATTTTTATTCTCTACATTCCAATAAAATATTTAAAAGTTTCATTGAGGATTGAAACATAGTTTAAAATATATTTTAATATAAGAGAAGAAATAAATGATATATTAGAGATATATTAAGAAATAAAAGACAAAAAGAGTTGATTGAAATATATTTTTTTAATTCTGATGAAAAATTAGTTGTTTTTGTATAAACAAACAGAGGGAGTAAAATGAGAACCGAAAAATCTCCCCGTTTCTTCCTCCAAGCCACTTACGGGTTACCGCTTGCCACGTATCAAAGCTTCATCACTATAAACTATCAACAACAGCACTTTAATACCTCCCCTCTTCCACTCCGAAATATCCGATATTTGCTAATAAAAGAATTAACATGAAACAAACAACACAACAGGCCCAAAACGCACAGCAGCAGCCTTTTCATTTTCATTTTAATTTTCCCTTAGCGTGCCACGGCCTTGCGTCGCGTTAGCGGCATATGAAAAAAGATCCCCAAAACTTTAACTCACTACTGCTTCTTCATCGGCTACTGCTAGTGTGCGCTCTTATTGCTTTGCGTGCGCCAGTTGCGCACCAGCCTAACCTGCGCACCTTCGCCACCCCTAACCCTCCTAATCTAATAACCAACCACCCTCCCACTACCATCCTCGACGATAACGGAATCAACGATAAGATCATTGTTAGGAGTGATCCTACCGTTGAGATCTCCGATTTGAATTGCCGATCCATGTCGAAAGCGCGAGTTTATGCCGATGTTAACGTCCTGCGTCCCAAGGAGTACTGGGATTACGAGTCTCTTACTGTTCAATGGGGGTAATTGTTGCTCTTTTTGTTAATTTCAATCCTAATATAGTTATTTGTTTATTTATCTGTTTGCTTTTTATTTTTGCCGATGTGATTGCGAACTATTTGGCTTATGTAATGTTTGAAAATATGGGGAAAAGTTTTTGGTATTGGAGACTTCTAGGGTTTATTCAATCTGAGTTGAAGTGATTGATTTGATTTTGATTCGTTTCTTTTACGTCTCTTCTTCTTTTGTTTTTTACTTAATGCTGTTCAGTTCAAGCGGAATAGTAGATTGTAAAGAGTACTATTGGTGGATCGTTTCCCTTTTAACTCGTCTCTTTGATTTCAGAGAAGACGGAGTTTGTTGCTTTCTGCCAGTGCGGTGGCAGAAATGTTGCTTTGAGTTAGGCTTTAGAAAGATGTTTATTAGAATTTGTGAGTGCGAGATTTTGAGGGATATATCTACACAATTAGGATTTGATACACAGGGTAAATTGGCATCCAAAGTTGACGGACTTTTTGTATGCTAACTGGAAAATATCTTAGTAGCCATTTCTTTGTTTCAGATACTCCTGTCATATTCGGGACCAATGCTCTACTGTCCCAATTGTTCAGTTCTTCTCGTCGTGTTTGATGTCTCATCTTTTTGTTCCTATAAAGTTGAAATACGTAACTTGGAGCAAATAATGCGAGCAATTTAATAAAGAGGTTTTTTTTTTTTCCTCTAATGATGACTAAGCCTTTCCAAAAGGCGAAATTCATTTAGATAAAAGAAAATCTAGGATCCCCTCCCCCTCATTCTTTCTTTTTCATCTTACTCCCCAAATGTCAAAGTTCATCTAGCAAAGAGAGTGTTTATAACTTCTTTTGGCTGGATTTTAAAATGCTGCTGTGGCCTGTGCCCAACTAATGAGTGAAGGAAACTTTTGGGGAATGTTTCTGAAAATTTTTTATTAATTTGATTATCAAGTTGAAAGAATATAGTTTTTGGTACATAAGAATATTAAATGAGCAATACAACTGGGATACCTCTTCCCCTTCCTACCCACCCAACAAAAATAAAACCCAAGGTCTCTTGATAGACTGAGCCATTACTATTGTGTTGTTTGGGAAGAGAGAAATTTTACTTTTATATTATATCTCATGTGGACTTATCTTATTTGGTCATTTCTAAGGAGTGGCTAAAATTTAATCGCTCGATATGCTGTGAACCTATATTTTACTGATTGATAAAAAGGAATTCAATTGTTAATGAACACAAAATATGTGGTCATTTAGAGTAGAAGACTACGACAACTTTTTAAACATAAAATGCAGGATTAGATTTACAGCTCCTTTCTATGCATTCAGTTCCATTCATACATTAATCGGTTTCAGTCACATCTGTTTTGATATCTCTAGCTATAATTTTAATTTTCTCTTCTCATTGCAGCATTTTCTTTAGCGTAAAATTGTGGATATCATAATTATGAGTCTTTTTTATAATGCTCGCAATATTTTTTCTCTCTCTTTTTCTAGCTCTTCTTTTTTTTTTTTTTTTTCTTTTAACTTTTCAAAGTTCTTTTCAGCGATCAAGATGATTATGAAGTTGTTCGTAAAGTTGGAAGAGGAAAGTATAGTGAGGTTTTTGAAGGCATAAATGTGAACAGTAATGAGCGATGCATAATCAAGATCCTCAAGCCGGTTAAGAAAAAGAAGGTAATTTTTAATTTCTCCCCATGCATCCATAAGTATCTTATGTTTTTTGACTGTTACATAAGCTATTTTGTTTCTCATCCTTGAAGAAATATGTTGATAATGGTACTTTTTTTTATCTTTCTGCAGATCAAGAGGGAAATAAAAATACTTCAGAATCTCTGCGGTGGCCCAAATATAGTCAAACTTCTCGACATTGTTAGAGATCAGCACTCAAAAACTCCTAGCCTGATATTTGAATTTGTGAACAGTACAGACTTCAAAGTTTTGTACCCAACGCTTACTGATTATGACATACGTTACTACATATACGAGCTTCTCAAGGTATTTTGTGGAGGAAAATTTTCTTTTTCTCTCTATAAGTACATATGCTTCAGATATATGTATCTCATATATTTGCCTAATCTCATTGATCTGGCCTCATTTATCAGCTATTCATATCATTTACTTGAACCATTTATTTTAGTTAGCATTCGTCAAATAATTATGTCCTTACATTTTATTTTTGTGAATTTCCTTTGTGGGTAAAGTACGGCCTTCATTTGGCTTCACCCCAACTATAGAAGACATTGTAGATCATGAGTTTCAAAGGTCATTCTTATCTTATTAGTGTGAATTAATAGAGATTTCTTTGAATGCAGGCATTAGATTACTGCCATTCACAAGGCATAATGCATAGAGATGTCAAACCTCACAATGTTATGATTGATCATGAGTTGCGAAAACTTCGCTTGATAGATTGGGGTCTTGCAGAATTTTACCATCCTGGCAAGGAATATAATGTTCGGGTGGCATCAAGGTAGTGATTTGGAGACATTCTAGATTATTCTTTAACACTTTTGCTGCTTTCCCTTTTCAGTTTTGTGGTTTACTTTCAGTTTTGGAAATTAAGACTGGTCCATTCCTGGCCTTGTGAAGACAAACCTTGTAGAACAAATGTTAATCGTAAGTTCGTTAAGTAAATCTACTAAAGGTGCACTAATGAGGTTTACTTTATTTCGAAGGATGGAAATTGGTAAAAAATTGTGGACCATGATTAAAGTTTTGGAAAAGCAAAGTCTTGTAGATCTATATGTTGTTTTGTCCATGGGAATGGCCAAATTTGAAACTGAGTTTGGTCTGCAAATATACATTTGGGTGAAAATGTCAAGTTACCCAAATTGGAGAAATTCTGATGATGTTTGTTTCAGTTTTAACTAAGTTGCAGATTGCTCAAAGTTATCTGTAGTTTTCATCTTTTGAAGTTTAGCTTTTATTTCAGCCCTATGGATTTTCAAAGACATCAGTCAGTTTCTCAGCATTCTGCAATTTTAAGCTCTGAAATTCCAGAAATAGAGGTTTTGAGTGAATGGAATAGCAATTTCAATATTATACAAGTATATTATATTTCTTAGTGGAATGTCTTTCAATATTTTTTATGTTAATATATTTCTTTAGAGTTCATTCTTAGTTTTCTTTCTTTGTTTCTCAGATACTTTAAGGGTCCTGAGCTTCTGGTTGATTTGCAAGACTATGATTATTCTTTGGATATGTGGAGCCTTGGTTGCATGTTTGCAGGAATGGTATGCAATAGCCTACATATTCTTCTTTCTGATTTCTTTCTAATTATATTTATTATTTATGATTTGCTGATTGTCCTTGTACTCAATATCAGATCTTTAGGAAGGAACCATTCTTTTATGGTCATGACAACCATGATCAGCTTGTCAAAATTGCAAAGGTACTGCAATGGTGTGGTAGGGAAACATTACTGCATAAAAACTACAATACATGAATTAGTTCCGTAGAACCCACTGTCTGATTTTAAGGGTGATGGCAGGTACTTGGAACTGATGAGTTGAATGCATATCTGAATAAATATCACTTGGAGCTTGATCCTCAACTTGATGCGCTTGTTGGGAGGTTTGTTCAATATGATTTTCTTCTTCACTGTGTTGTGCATTTTCTTAAAGAGTGCTGCAGTTCAAATTATATCAGGTCCCTTTTGTAGATGCACAGCAAAAGACTTGCTAAAGTTAACATGAATGAATTTGTTGTTTTTAACTGCTGCAGGCACAGCAGGAAGCCCTGGTCCAAATTCATTAATTCAGACAATCAGCATCTAGTTTCTCCAGAGGTTTCTTATCTGATGCCCATTAAATAATTAGCTTTTAGCTTTTCTCATCCTGGCACCAGTGGTCCTAAAATGGTTTTTATTCTTTTTGTTGTTTTCTGATGTGCAGGCTATTGATTTTCTTGATAAGCTCCTTCGGTATGATCATCAAGACAGGCTAACTGCAAGAGAAGCAATGGTAAGCCTTTATGGGCATATAACCTGAGTGTATTTGCTTGTATTTTGTAGGGCTATTAGATCGGGTTGCATTTGACCTGATTGAACAGCTTTTATATGTAATGTCTTAGTTGAGCAGTTAAATATTGACAAATATGTTAATATTAACACTAGCAACAAAACTTGTGCAATCTGATTTCGTTAGATTGAACAGCCCTAGTATTTTGTACAAGTGATGGGGTGGTGGTGGATTGGGAAAAAATGATCAATGAGTGTAGCCTTTTCGCTTCCACCTTGAATGGTCACCATGATAGGTAGAGATAATGTAATCACTCCAGGAATGCTGGTGTTGGGAACAATTACATTCACCTCACACTCAGAGACATAACATTAACAACCCATGGGTAATTTGAGACCGTCTGCTTCTATCTCAATCCATAGCACCAATGTTAGCATTGGTAATTTGCAGGGGCTAGCATGTATATAATCTTCTTGTTTTTGGACCTTGTATAAGTGTTAAGTAAACATATAGCTAGACTGAATTGCTGGCATAAATGTTCCAGTAAACTGCAGTAGTCTTTTTCACTAACATGACCAATAACAATACCTTTTTAATTCTTGAGTAACTTGATATTTTTTATGCTGTTTGTGGTACAGGCACATCCATATTTTTCTCAGGTGAGAGCTGCAGAAAGTAGTAGAATGCGGACACAGTAAGCATTCACATGGGTCTGTCAACAGACCAGAGGCCAATGCTTGTGGGGCATGTATCAGTATTATCATCTTTGCGATTATTAGTGTTATGGGGAACAATGACGACTGCCTTTGTTTGCTGCAGGCAGCTAAAGTTGTGCATGGATTTTTAATCATATGATCTGATCGTTTGTTTGAGAGAATATATTGGTATCTTGCATTCCGTATGAGAATTTACTAGCCCATTGATTAAATTGGCATGCGTCTCACATTCTTTATGCAAAGCCTTGCAGGACTAACCCCTTGCTTACTCATATGTTACAATGCTAGATTCGGTTAATGTTAAACAAATAAAGAAAGGAAAAATAATAAAATTGTATTTAGAATAAAGAATCTCTGGTGCTTAATATTGTACGATAACAGGCGTGCTTACAACTTAAAACGGTTATTTTTTCCATTCGGATGGCAAATACAGTAGTAATCTTATGAAAGGTGAAAGCTCATGTTGGCCCTCGATCCAGTAGTCAATTGGGTGCCTCAGCTGAAATTCTACAAATTGCAGTAATGGCATTTGAACGATGAGCCAACCATATAAAAACATGCAAGTATGCATATTGTACCATTAAAACTCCAAGAACTTGCAAAACATCTCTAGCATCATGTGCTAGAATCATAACAGGCATGTACCAGTCAGTCTTTGAACTGTTAATTCTTCCCCCAAGCAAAACCTGTTGCTTCATAAAATGACTCCCTAGTTTAACATTGATGTAGAAACGTAAAGTTCATATAGTTCTTTTCATGTCAATATGTCAGCATAAACAATAACTAAATCTACAAGCACGATGCTCAAATTTTGCCATTTTCTGATTACCAGGTTCCAATACAAGAGGCACTAAGACAAATCATTGTCTTTCCACAATTACAAGAGCACAAATGGATCCATCATACTAATTGTATAAAGCAAAATATTAATCTACTGCCTTGACATGGCATTTTGTCAAACTCCACTCACTTTTTGAGATGAGGGAAACAAGCATAAGGATCAGATTTAGGATGCTTAGCTTCTGCATGTTCCCTGCATTTCACTTCTGATGTTGTGCACATGAAAGTCTGCATGCAAACCTTGCACTGCATTCAAATTTCAAAGCATCAACTAGATAATTCACATATATATAATATATGTCTCACAGTTCATTTTAAATCACACTCCTTATGGAATTATCAAATTATTCAGAATGCATTTCATTCCCTATTATTCTTTTAGGTCGTATTTGGATGGAGAATTTGAAATTCAATAATTTAGATTTGAGTTTGTAGTTAAATGGGTTATTTGCCAATCAAAATAATAAGTTTCAAGACTTTTTTTTTGGTAATTAAAATTAATAGTATGGCCAAGTGCTAATAACCCATAAATGAAAAGTACTTGTCAACTGCCTTTTCCATTCCCTCAATCATCACATTAACATACTAAAATTATTTGCCATAGTATATATGACTACCCACGAGTAACTAGTAATGCTCCTACCACCAACACACAAACTTCAAAATTTAAACATAGCACTATCCTTCAAAATTTATTTAAAATTTTTATAAAAAAAAAAAAAGCCAAATAATTGTACCTTTTGATGTACTTCATTCAAAATCAGCAAATAAAGCTATGTATTATATCCCCATATCTATAAATCTGAATATCTGAATCTGCACATAGAGAGGAGGATTACCTGGATATTCATGGCTTTCTTGTTTGTTTCTAATTGGCTTCCTGAGGACATGAATTAAAACACAGAGAATCAAAGTAAATAATTTTGCACCTCCGAGAGAAAAATTTTATCAAAGAAGAAACAAAAAGGAAACTCAGAGGATCCAATATTTTTTTGTTTTATAGTTTGCGTAATTGTCCAAGGAATCGAAATCAAATTTGAAAAATATTACCTTTGTTGGCAGCTTTTTGCTTCTCTAGGTGCTTCTCTCGAGCCATCTTAGCCTTTTGGCCATTGCCCCCTCCCATATTTCTCTCCCCGATCGATCGAGCACAAAAACCCTAATTCTGAACTTTCAGAGAGAAGAGGCAAAATTACTCCTAATAACTATGGTGAACAAATCCTCAACTGAGAATTATTTATTAGACGGAAACGTGTTAAACAATCATTGGCTAAAACATTTTTTAATATATATATATATATATATATATAGATTGGAAAAATCACGCGTTCCTTCATTGGTAACAAAGAAGCAAAACAACTGAAAAATTATATATATTTATATATATATAAATATATTTATGAATTATTTTAGTGGATAATATTTTTCATATACGCTCTACGTGCTGGTTTTTAAGAATGCATGTCATCTATATTTGTTCATATTCGCGATTTAATATTTCTTAGTAATAATTTTAAATATTAGGATCCTAATTAATTGTT
This sequence comes from Jatropha curcas, assembly GCF_041381405.1. Taxonomy (NCBI): domain Eukaryota; kingdom Viridiplantae; phylum Streptophyta; class Magnoliopsida; order Malpighiales; family Euphorbiaceae; genus Jatropha; species Jatropha curcas. The sequence goes on from NC_143153.1 coordinate 29,985,876, forward strand.
TTTTGAAAGGGATCCTAATTAAATTTAAACATCAATCTTCAGTAATATTTATCTTTTTTATTAAATATTGATATCAAAACACTAATTTTTTAATTTTTAATATTAGATATTAATGTTATTCATTATCATAATAATTAACTTCAAATAATCATTCATTTATTGTTATAATTTAATTGTAATATTATGATTACAATTAAGTTCAAGTATTAAAATTTTAATTTCAATTATAAGATATTAATCCTTAAGATTTCAAATTGAATTATACGTTCAAATATTAGTTTTAATAACGTTCTTAGATACGAGATAGCTCTTTATTAACTAAAAAAAAAAATTGTATGAAAAGATAGTACTTTCAAATCTTATATTCAAGTAATATTTTGCACGTACTGAATATAAAAATTATTTTAAAATTTTATATAATATTGAATTTCATAAAATCTAGTGTTTAAACTTATAGTTTTTTACTTATGTCCGATTTTACTACTATGTTTTTAACCGCAAGAAATGCTTTAGATGGATCTTTAATTGGGAAGAAATTACCCATCGAATGGACTATACACCAAGAACTGTACCAGCTAATTTCCAGTAACAACAGCCAGCAATATGGTAGTTAAGATCCTTATATTGTTCTTTTAATTAATTGCTTTTTATTTATTTGTTTTGGTCATAAATATTGTCTAACCTATTTAAGCTGCTAATTTTTTTTTCTTTGATTACCAAAAAAAGCTACTCATAGAAGATATTTGATGACCAAAATGATAAGTTAAATAATTTAGCTTAAAATTTATATTTAATAGAATAATTTAACTAAATTCATATTCAAATTGATTTAATATAAATAAATTTTATGAATAAAAATATCGGTATATGTATTTACTTTATTGGAATAAATTTAATCGTGTAAAATTAATAATCATAAATGTTCTTTTTAAGGAGATATAAAAAATTGCTTACTGGTTAGTAATTAGCATCAGAACTCAGTGAGGAAGGAGGGGGAAAAGTGTTGGAGGGAGGGGAAGCTCTGTAATAGCAGTCTTGACCTCTAATTGACAGCTCAGAACTGATGACGCTTCAACCGCTTCCGACTCGTCTACCAATAGCGAAAGAGTCATTTTCAGATACCTTCTTTTCAAAACCAATCCAATAATTATACAGCAGGACCGACACATTTCTTAGAATATACTTTGCTCTGTTCTCTCTAAATTCCACCTTTCTATTCTTTCTCTGTCGCCTCATCAAATCTCAGATTCGTACTTTCTTATCGTACTCCTTATCGTGTAATGGCCATGGAGCTTTTCTTTGAATTCCTTTTGACAGTTGCTCTTTCTATTTTTTGCTCTTTTCTTCTCGCTAAGCTCCTCTCTACAGCAACAGCCAATGATAATGACCATTATTTTGAAAAAACAACTACCCATTACCTTAAGTTCGAACCGGAGTCTAAAAGTTATCACTTTGAGACGGAAAGGAAATTTGGGTTTGTTTCAAAAATTGTAGGAGTTGATAAATTAGGCGAATCGATGGAGAATAAGTTTACCCAACAAGAATTATACTCTAATGAAGGTATCAAATCGTTTTTTCATGTAACTGAAGATATAAAAACTGATGTTGATTTAACAGAGGAAGGTAGTAGAGAAGAAAATGGTTTGCCTAAATTCGAAGAGAATTCGATTACTAAGAGCGAAACTGAAACTGAGATGGGTTTGATAAAAGAACAAATAGATTTTGGTAAAAGTGAGATTAACCTTGAAATTGAGGAGGAGGATGATTGGGAAGGGATAGAAAGAAGTGAGTTAGAGAAGCTATTTGGTGCTGCTGTGGCATTTGTTGGTTCTATCAATAATGCTGATAAAATATTATTGAATATTAACAGTGATTTGAAGCTGAAATTGCATGGACTTCACCAGGTTGCCATTGAAGGGCCTTGCCATGTGCCTCAACCCAGGCCATTCAAGTTCTCTGCTCGCTCAAAGTGGTATTAACTTTTTTTTTTTTCCTTTTTTAATTTTATTTCTCCTTCTCTTAGATTGCTGTCTTTAGATTTTTGAGACAATTGAAGCAGAGAACTTCTCAGAGTTGTTGAAATTATTGGAACAAATAAATTGAAGGTCATGATTATTAGGATTTAAGATTCAGTTAACCAAAGCTCAGTGGTTACTTGTTGGAATTCAAAATCACATTAACCTTCAGTTCTTGGCTGTAGCTTGGTTACCTTTTTCGTGGTTTCTTGAATTAATTTATGAATGGAAGTAATTAGATTGTTTGTTATAGGAATGCATGGCAAAAACTTGGGAACATGAGTCCAGAGGTGGCAATGGAGCAGTATATCAACCTTGTTTCAAGAAGTATTCCTGGATGGATGAAAGATAATTTTGAGGTAAGTATTTGTATTAATTTGTAGTTAAAAAGATGTGTTTCCAGTGAAAATGAAGGATAAAAAGCCTAGCTACTGCAATAAGATGCTTTAGATAAGATTTGAGAGGTGGCGGGTGGTTTAACTAATAACTGAAAGTGTTGAGTCTTGGTTTCTTTGCAAATGGAGGCTAGAACAACTAGTTTTAGATTTGGGTGGTCTATGTTTGTATCTCCTTATTCAAATGGAGGCTTAATGTATTAGAGACATTAAGCTACTTCAAACGCTAGTATTAGAATAAGTTGGCTTAAAATGAAGCTACGCTATTAATTTTGCTCTGTTTTGCACTCAGGATCAAGTGAGAAAGTTGCATGCCTAACCATCCAGGAACCTTGCAGCTTCCAACTGCCAATGGGGAGGGAGAAGGTATCTTTGAGGATTGGAACTGCGAGCCAGTTAAAGGGAGGATATAGAATAATGTAACTGAGTAAAAAAAAAAAAAAAAATGCATAGCAGTTTTAGGTTCTGTGCAATTCCTCAATTCTATGATTCCTCATTGTTTGGGAAAGAAAATATTTGGATATATGCTAATTCTTTTCAGAATTCGAACTTAGAAATTGCTAGTATGATATATTATTATTATTATTATTAGACATATTTTAATAATTAATTATATAGCATATGGTGTGGGATAGCCTTCAAGCTACCTAATTGCTGTATATTAGGTAGCACATCAGTGTGGGTTTTTGGTTAAAAAATTTGGGTAATTGTATCTTGAAGATGCAAGGTTATTTAGGGTGGGAAAATCCCATTTGATGCCCTTAAATTTATTGTATTTTTTTCCTGTTGAGCTTTTGAACCTATTTTTGTGATAGATTAATTACAATCAACCATCTTATGCCCTGGATGTTGACAGCTTCTGCCCTCTGGAACTTTTTCTCTCGTTTCATGTTGAGATTTTTTTTCTTTTGACAAAAAGTAAAATTCATGAGAAGCTCGTGAATGGTAGGTAACAAATTATCAAAAACTTAACCAACAAAACTTAATTGAATAGTAAACCATTTCAATTTCAGTGTGAATACAAATTCGATTCCTGCAAAGTGCTTTCGGCAAAATGCATTTTATTGACCGATAAATTTACGCTTTACAAATATTAAAAAATTTTTACACTTTATACTAAAGAAGTATTAAACCTCCTGCTTATTATAAAAAGAAAAAACATAGTCTGCCATTTTTTCCTCGCTCATGTATGCGGTCAAATATGGGATGAGGAACTAAATACTATATTAACACGCGAAACGCACCGTTTTGTAGAGTGGTCTTATCAAACGGAAGGCAGGACCAATCTCTTCTTGGCTTCAGTTACGGAAAATAACTAGTGCGAGCAATTCGCGGATATCACCAAAAACTCAACCGAACCGAATAATTTGATTTGATTCAACTCTTAATAAATTAGTTTTGATTTGGATAAGTAAATTATAAAATATTAATTTGATTTTTTTGGTTATGGTGTGGTTAGTCTGAAAAAAATTTGGATTATCCAAATGAACCAGATTAATACTCAAGATATATTTTTCTTCATCTCAAAATTTTTTTGTCAAAATGTTGAGTTTTTATCCCATAAAAAATAAAACCAAGAGTGCAAATTATATTTATATAGTTTTTGTGATAGTGACAATAATATGTATAATTTTTGAGATCATTGACAAAGAACTGCATGCTTAATCTATTATTAACTGTAATTTTGTAACTGAAAATTTAGTAAATACTTCTAATTATATTAATTGTTATTTGTATGGTTGGATTTAAATATGACTGCTTTTGTAATTTTTGTTTGGATACTTGTGACTTATTGGGGATTAATTAATTAATTTTATTATTTAGATTTTTATTTTATACAATTGTGTAATAAATTTATAAGCATGTGTATATAATTAATTTAAGAGTGCAAATTACAAATTTAGAGACAGTAACACATGTATTGAAAATTTTTGAATTTAAATATTTTCTCATAATTGGTTTGGATTAAACTGAAAATACTAATTCGATTATTCGGACAATTGTAATTTTTTATAATAAAACAACATATTATTGTATTCGATTATTTTCGATTTTATATTAAATATAATTTGGGTTAAACAATGGATTTATGAAATTTGTTCATATTCGATTGAGTTATTGTGTTTGGATCGGTTCGGATTAACGAAATGCTCACCCTAGAGATAACTGTTAAAGCCTCTTCAACGTGCAAACAGCTCGAAATTCGTGTCTTTACCAAATCTAAAGATCAAAATCATTAAAAGTTAATTTCCAGATCTCAACAATAACAGAACTTGTTTCAGTAGATCATTCGATATGGGGGTAGTAATCGAAAGCTATGTCTGGGAACCAAATCCTTCACTTTACATCTTCATTTTCATTTGTTGTTTCTTCTCCATCGCTCTGTTTCAAAATGCCTCTAAATCGAACAATAACACCAATAAATCTCTATCTCCCTCTCCTCTCGATCACGCCTTCTCTTCTTTTTCTTCTTCGAATTTTCTTCGTTTCCAGAGAAAGTTTCTTTTTCTCTTCTCTCTCGCTTCAGGTCAGTCAGTTGTACATACTCATAGTTATCTTTGATTGGTAGTTAAAAAAAAAAAATTTAATTATTGTTCTGTGCAGTAATTGAAGGGCTATGGTTGGTGTTTGGAGAGTTTGAATTGGCTTTTTATGGGGTGAGTAAGGAGCAAACTGTTATATCTCTCTGTGTTGGATTTGGAGCTGCTCTTCTTGTTGGTACTTTCTTAGGGATGCTTTCTGATTTAATGTAAGCAACATTAACTTTGAGCTTTTTCTGCTACTTTTTAGTTTAATTGCGTAATTTTTACTCAATACCTAATAGTGGAAGCAGAAAGTTTTGATTTTGAGTGATGAGAAAGTAGAGATAAGTAAAGTTTTTGCAGCGAAGGTTATTGCTTCGAAGGATATTTAGTTGAGAATTGGAGAAGGATAATTCTGGTGTTACTTTTCGTCATGCTTACAGATTAATTTTCGAATTATTGTTATGTCTCTTTTACTACATCCAATTCATGTACTTGATCCCACAATCTCTATGTTGTAATGAAGCAACCTTAGCATTGCGCCTAGGCTTTCCCTCGCTTTGGCATTTTGGAGAAGGCAAACTTCGACTTCTTTTTGGAAAATATTGATTCATCTTGAATCTAGGTAATGGGTTAGAGTATGATAAATTCTAACTAATCTTATCGCGGCATGCTTCCTCGCAGCGGTCACAAGAATGCTTGTCTGATCTTTTGCACCCTACACTTCTTTGTTGGCATATGGAAGAGGATTATGTCACATCCTAGCATCTGGTTAGCAAGTATATGCTTGTCTCTTGCCAACTCAATATTTTCTTTCAGCTTTGAGGCATGGGTGGTTGTCGAAAATGAAAAGGTTTGTTTTAACAAAAATTTTGCCTTTCTCTTCACAAACTTTTATCATCTTCATCATTCTAATGATCCAAGTATACCATTTGTTTTTATGTCTTCAATTGATTTCCCTTTATTTGTCCTTTCAACATATAAATTAGTAGAACAATCTTGTGTTATGTTTTAGCCTCCTAGGCATGTTTAAAAAAGCTACCGATAATAAATAATGGCTAAATTCTTATTTGTCCACATTGCAGCGAGGACACGGACAAGATACTTTGAGTGATACATTTTGGTTAATGACTTTCTTTGAGTCGGCATCATTAATTGGAAGCCAGGCACTGGCAAATTGGCTGTTAGGTACTAATCCAGAAAAAGGCATTGTGTCTTGTTCCACTGCAACCATCTTTTTGGCAATAGTAGGTATCATCTGTGTCGGCAAAGGATGGAAAGAAACCACACAAAGTACAGTAATTCAAGATTATACTGTATCTTATGCAAATATCTTTAGTGGTGAGATTTCATATTTTTAACTGAAAATTTCTAAGCGTTAATTTGAAATGAACAAATTAATTGTGTTTTAACATTTAAATCCAAAGGTTCCTTAGTAAGCCTGGATAGCGCTTGTATGATTGTATCATACCAAATTGAGGCATTGCAATTTTTTAGAATTTAGACAATTGATTGTCTGTATTCAAAAATAAATAACTGCAATAATATTACCACACTATACAAGGATTATGCAATTTGTTTTAAGGTATTATTGATATTGTGCCTTGTAATTTTGGTTCTATATACTTCACCCTGTCATGATTCAAACTAGCCCAAGTTATACATGGGCTTTTATAACAATAGCCATTTTTGTACAGTCTTTTCATACTGCTTAGTTAGATTATTCCTTTTCATTGCTTCTTTGCATTAAAAAGATCTGAAGAAAACTTCTAAAGCCTGAGCTTCTTTGGTAGTCTGTAGCTGAGTTCTGGCTTTTATATGTTGATCATCAGATCATGAAAGCAAGATGGATACTTTATCTGCAGTTTAAATAATTGATTAATGGAGGATGTTACTGTAGTTGGATCATAACTTATTATGCATTAACAACTTTCAACTTATGTTTTTTGACACTTCTATTGGTGTGGGAAAGCCTCTCGAAAGAAAATCATTGTCATGCACAATATGCTCAGCAAATTTACATTGTTGGAACTACCTTAATCAATTTTCTGTTTGTACAAATTTTTTCATGGACTGATGGACATATTATGGTCACATGGTCCAAGAAAATGTTCACATATGGATATTGTTAATGGTAGAGGCAAAAAAGGAAGTTTACTTTAATATGCATTTGTTTTATTCTCATATATATGTAGTAAGAATTTGATAAGCATTTGTTCTCATTAGCTCTTATTATTGGGGTGTATTACTATCTACCAGATAAACGAATGTGGCTGCTGGGATTAGCTCACGCTTGCCTTCAGTTCTCTATTTATATCTTCTGGATTTTGTGGGCACCTATGTTGGTGGTAAGATCACATGCTTATGTTATTAAATGCTTTTACCATTCAGTTCGAAAGAAAAATGCTTTTACTGTTAGCTTCTGGTATCTCAATTTACTCCTTATTATCCTCAATTTACCTTTATCCTGTTAATCATTTGGCTTTCTGTCTACCTTTTTCTGGCCTGTCAATGCCCATCCCATTTGATTATAGGGCATGCAAATTTGGATGAAATCTTGATAGCAATATCCAGATATATGCATCTACTATAATAATTTAAGATATACTAAGCCTAGAGCTAAATGTTGCAAACCCTACATCTTAAAAGCCAACAATATATAAATCTGTACATTTGCTTCAAGACTTTGCAAATGGGCAATATGCCTTGCTCATGGATATAAATGGTGGTGGCTAATGTTTGATGGAAACTATGTGACAAGTACAAATGTTGGATAGAGTTTTCTGTTTTCTTTATTTTTCCCCTTTGGGGAAGGTGGTTGGGGATTCATATTTGTATTGAAACCTAATTTAAATTTGAAATTATATGCAAACAAACAAACCAGTTCTTCCTTTGTTTTCTTACTTTTACAATTTGCAAAACAATTGTAGCAAATTATGCATAAATCACTCTGTAAGAAACTAATTTCTGATCCGCAATATTTAAATTGCATGTGAGTTTAGGCTGATGGGCGAGAAGTATATCTAGGGTTGATATATCCATGCCTACTGGGTGCAAGAATGCTGGGAAGCACAGTATTTCCATGGCTGTTGAGTGGGCCATTATCACTTCGAACTGAGGATTGCCTAGTATATGCATTTATTGTACTAGGGATTGCCTTGTCAATTGTGGCTTATGATTACCAGGTATCCATTTGTTGTACCTGTGGTAGATTACTTTTTATATCCATTTTGATTCTTATGCTAGCTGTTCATACGTTCCTGTTGTTTATTCATGAAATGCAGGAAATTGGAACTTTAGTGTCACTGTTTTGCTTATTCCATGCTGGAGTGGGCCTGATTATGCCTTCACTTGCAAGATTGAGGACCATGTATGCTAAAGTGGTGCTTTCTCAGTTATCTTTTTGTAACTGGTGGTGACTCGTCTTATACACTGGAATTTAAATTGATTTCTACTGTTTGTGCATAGGCATGTGCCAAATAAGTTGCGCGGAGGAATGATAAGCCTGTCTCTTGCTCCCGCAAATGTAGCTATTCTGTTTTTGCTGATGCAAGTAAGATTTCTGTAACCCAGATTTTTTGAGTAATCAGGACTGAGCATTTCTTCCATTCATTATAATAAGGTTGGCTCAACATGGGCCATCTTTGGTATGCCAATGGAAGAAATGTTACTCAAATACCTTGAATGAAGTTTCAATTTCATGCCCAGGTTTCATCTTTCTTTCCTTTTCCATTACTTTTCATGTTGGTATTGGGATGAGTTTTACCTGTGGCCATATGTACATATGTGTGCTCAATTTTACTGATTCTTGTTCTTGGTTTAGTTAATTTTTTGTGTTAATATGAACGTATAGCTATGACGGACTTATTTTCAATCTTTTCTAAATTCCAGAGAGGCTACTATAAAAAAATTGAGAATTCAACTATGATGGCATTTGCCGCTATTGGGCTTTTCATAGCAGCTGGTTGCATGCATTTGCTGAAGCAATGGGGAAAGCAACCATACCAAAACTGGCGCAAGTTGTAACTTCAAGAATTCAATTGTACATCAAACTCTTCAACAGAATTTATAAATGTGGGTGTCTGTCATCTACTTTAGACGGTCAAGGAACCGAGAGAGAAATTTTGCCCTCGAAACCCTAAAGAAGGAAGCAGAAAAGGTATTTATTTCCCTTTTCCTGTTTCCACATTTTTCAACAGCTTATAACAGAAAAACAAGTAAAACTGTTAAATTTGAATGACTATAGAAATATTTGCTGGCAATACCTCGGCAACTCTGCAGAGATGTGTCTGATTATATGATCGTGAAGAGGGCATTGCTTTAATTGTTTTAGTCAATGTGTGCAGGTCCAGTCTCATATGTATAAGGAAACAAAGGGGGCTGCTGTGCCAATTTGATTTTAGTGGAGGGAGCTACACATTATTATTACAAGCTGAGAACAACTAAACAATGGAGAGTTTTATTTATTTATTTATTTTTTTGTTCAGTTCAAGAATATTTATTGGAGTAGAAATATTTTGAATTCATTTCTTGATTGCGATTTTATTTATTTATTTTAATTCATTTGTTCTTTTACCCCGCATGAGTTATTGTGATTTGTGATTTGATTATAAATTATTACATCTTTTGAATTAATTAGCTTGCAAGCTTAAAATAATCCAGTGATTGCCAAAAAAATTAAAAATTAAAAATTAAAAATTAAAAGAAAACATTAGTTTTAGGTGTCATTCCAAATAAATTATATCTATTTTAATTTCTATTTATTGTTGCTTTTCTGTCGTCAAAATATTATCAGCTCGTTTGACTGATCTTGTTTTATCTCGAACATAAAGCTTCGTCTCTTATTCATGCATTTCTAATGTCAACTTCATACTAGGGGAAGAAAATTACTTTAATTGCTTTACATTATCTATACACGCTACGATTGTTTTCATAAAATAATTTGCCGAAAATCATTTTCATGGATAACATTTTTCTTGAAAAATATTTTTTAAATGATTTATTTTCCGTTGTTTGGTTGTAATATTGAAAATTAATTAAAGATATTAAAATTTTTATCTCATAAGACCATAAAAAATATTAATAATAATGGAAATTTTATAACTTAAAAAATTTTGTTGTTGAATATGAAAAGAATGCAAAATATATATATATAAATTATGAAAGCTGCTAGTGGTGGTCGGTGGTAAATGATGCCCGGTAGTTTACTATGATGATTTGCAAATTAAAAATATAGATTTATAAAGTTTGTCAATATTTGGAAAATGTTTTACTCTCTAAGAAATAGAAAGTTGTTTTCCTTAAAAAATGACTTAATTTTCTTCTGATCAGGATAATACTTTTCGTCAATTTATTTTTATGAGCGCTCCAAACAACGGAAAATTATGAAAAATATTTTCCTGCAAGTTACATTACGGAAACAAACGGAGCCTAAAATGAAAACCAAATTCAATGTTCATAGAACAATATGAATAGTGAATTGGCAATTATAACCCTCTTTTAAGTTGATTCAGCTGTAAAAGTAGGTCCCACAAATGTTATGTGAGTTGACACCTTTTTTTTATTTTTACACATGTATTACAAACGCAGTTGCATGATATTTGGAGAATACTGTGATTTTGTTTGTTATTTTTTATATATATATATATTTTCAAATATTATTAATTTGAAAAAAATAAAATAAATGATAAAATTGAGGATTTTTAATTATGTGTTTTAAAACTTACTTTTAATTTGTTATTAATATAATTATACATTGAATATTTATCTTATTTTTATGTATGAAAAATATAAAATTATTCATATATACTTATCATTCTTTTTATACATATAATGGAAAAAACATTTATTTAATTTTAATAGAAATTATAAAATTTAATTCATCACATTTAAGAATAGAAAGAGTCTTTACAATATAGAAAAGACATTTCAATTTATTTATTGAATTTTTAACTTCATTAAAAATAATTTTAATTAAAAAAATTCAATGATAGATCCATATATAATAATGGTTTACTAATTTTTTAAAGACAAGGTTTTATCAACTCTATTCATATTTTTAATTTTTTTATTAAACTGATTTGCATCGTGCGTCAAATTTTTGCAATTACTCCTCTACTATTTATATCTTTTTTTTTTTTTTTTTAAGGTTTGAATGATTAAGTAATTTTAAGAAAAATCCTCTCCAATTTTAACTTTAAAAATTGGAGAAAATAAATGTACTATACAATTTATGTAGTCTAGAAATTAACCCAACAAGTTATGTGAATATAAATATTATTTATTTAGTTAGTTATTTCAATTTAATTGTTATTATTAAATTTGATTCATCCTAAAAAATTTCAATTATTCATCGTAACTGATTTTTTTTTTTTTTTTTTTTTTTTTTGAGAATAAAACTGAATTTATAAAGGAATCAAAGAGATATCAGTAGCAACAAAAGGAGAAACAGAACGAGGAACATCCTCTAACCAAATAGCTGTATCTAACTCATGGGCCACAGAGTTTGCCTACCATCGGACATGACAACATTGAAACACAAAAAACTGCTAACCAAGCCAAGAACATCCATCATGCGAGTTCCAAATTCCGTTTCAGGGACAGAAATTATTCACAGTAACTTTAATTTTTTAACTATTAATAAATTAAATTATTTTTTCAATTAATTTCTTTTAAATTAAAGATAATTTACCGCAGCATCTCGCCAGTCTATCCACTTATGTTCTATTATGGCTCCCCAAACGTAGTTTGAAATGAAGCTCATAAGAACATATAAGGACCTGTCTATTTAAAATATCACCACTATACTCAATCATTTTCTCACTTTGGAATGTCAGCATGAGAAATTACATTAACCCAAAAAGAAAAAAAAATTTTAGCTTAGCTACGTGAAATTTTATTTTTGTTTCTGAGGTCCAGTGAGAAAAAAAAAAAAAAAAGGAACAGTTGAAGAATATTGCACTGATAGGATGTACAAGTATTCTATTCGTCGAGTTCTTGATCTCTAATCCACTTTGTAACCACCCATTTCTCCCCTTTGATTACTGGACAGCTTCCGTGCAGTGATGTCTGCCAAAAAACCAACCACACATGACCATCAAGAAAACCAATATGGAATACTATACAATAAGGAAAAAGTTGAATCTTGGAAAACTGGTTGAGAAACGAAAACTAGGTTTTTGCTTGTTTTGGCCACGAGTTTTTCTCTTTCAAGACATGGAGTAAAAACAGGAAATGTATGATTTTATTTGAAAATTGGACAACAAAAACCAAAACCAACATTGATAATGATACCAAACAAGCTTTTAAGTTATAACTTACAACACAAAGGAGGAAATTTTACTTTGAAGGAAATTTGTCATTTGTCTCCTTCAGAAATATATATATAGTCTGCTGTTGACAGCTTTATATGTTAGTTTCCTATGTGGTGTACGTAGTATTGAAGCTCAAATTTAGAGACTTACAGGATCAATTGTATTATTTGGGAAAAGAGAATAGAACAATAGTCCATCCCCTTTGCGTGGTTTTACTCGTAAACCAGTACACTTTTGAAAATCATAACTTTCATCAACGTCAAAGCCATTCTGCAGAACAAAGTTGCGATGAATGTCTATATCTAGTCAAACAAAAGGGAGGAGAGAAAGAGGTCTTGACCTTACCTCGAATGGAAACATGGTCTCCCCACCTTCTTCTACATCAGATAAATATAACAAGAAAGAAGCAACCTGCATCAAGTCCATAAGAAGAGGTTTAGAATTATCTTAAACTTTTTAACTCATGGTCCTAATCAAGAATATAAGTACCAAAGGTGTTTCTGATGACAGATTTTCCATGTTTAAACTGACAAGAACATATGTTCTATGCACAAAAATGACTACTGGTAGAGATAACTCTATGCACTTAGTAATAGTATACAAGATTTCTCCAAGAGAGCAACGCGTGATTCAGGATTGGAATTTCTATTAACATATCTCAGGTTCGGATCTTGCCAGGGATGATTTGGGTCAGGTGGAGGTCCAAGCAAAAACAATGAGACTATTTATGGTTTGTCTTGGTTCAAATGCATGCATTACATAAAATAAACATTATAGATTAAATTAAAGAATGAAGAAAATCTATGTTTTTGCATGAGATTTACCCTTTGGCTCTTCTGGGGGCCATACTCTGCAGGATGGAATGCATCATAATGTGAATTATACTTTTGCCCAATCTCATAGCGCAAGACATTGAATGCCTGAAACATGGTGCAATCTTCAGACAATTTTAAAATTACCCTGAAATAAAAGGTCCACTAATTCAACGCAAATGACAAACAAATAATTCAATAAAATAATTGTTTGAGACATGATAACTGTTGGGAAGCTTAAGAAGGTGATTTTTGCAGATTATAACTGTTTGACATGAATATAAATATGAAGAGAGTGCATTTACTAGCAGAAGCCATGAATATAAAGGTTAAAATACAGAATATATATGAAATTGAAGTTGCAGAATCAGCTGCTTTGCTGCAGTGGTAAGCTCCAAATTACAAAAGCTAATCTGGGGTTGCATATCTCATCACCCCAGCTTTTCCATTTCTTTTTTTTTTTTTTTTTTTTTTTTTAATGCTTATAACTTTCAGTTGGTTAAAGACGCGACACAGAAAAGTAGCAAGAAACGGCAAGGGACAACTCTTTTTAATTTGAGAATACCATTTCCCCTATAAGAACAAGTAAAATGTACATGGAAAAAAAAAAAGTAAGAAAAGAAAAAAAGGAAAAAAGAATCCAACTTAAACTATAATATTGGAGAAGTATGCTGTTTAGGAATTGTCAATTTCTCATATTTGGACCCGATGACAAGCCTCTTTCAGGGCTCTTTTAGAGGCACCTGCCGTGTGATTTCCAGCATCTGCATATTAATGCTTATTCTAGTATCAGGAATTAGCATGACAAGAAAATATGCAGGCGCATTCACAAAAAAAAAGAAATTCCATAAGGTGTAAAAGTTCAAGTATCAGGACGAAGAAAATAGGAGATTTAGAGCATGAAATTCTCCGTTTCACAAATACCTCTCCATTAGCCCTGGGAAGCATTGTCGCTCTAGCAATTTTTTCCTCAATAGCATCCAAAACCCCACTTTTGTCTTCAGAAGCACTAATAAACATGCCAGAGCTGTTTGAACAAAGAAGAAGAATAAGATAAAAAAATCAGTCCTTTTTACACATCAGCTTATAGTGATATACAGCAATCCTCTCAGGCAATATTCAAAATGAACATGACTAAACTGAATATTACTAAATACCATTTTAATAATATGCAGCAAGTAAATTCAAAATCTTTTAAACAAAATTCAAATAGTTCCTAATTGAAATGCAACAGAAGATGAAGATATATAAAAATGAAACCTGGTTCTAATTCCCTTTGTGTTTTCTTCTGTTTCTCCTTTTCGTAAAGCCAAAGTGGAAGGTTTAAGGTTTGGCTTCGACATATTAATTATGCTTTGACATTGCTCTGAAGTTGCAAAATTAGGAAAATACAAAGCACGCGGTTGCCAACTCAAAATCTACAAACCAAGAAACACAACCTCATTACCATTTTCAATAATAGTAAAAGAAAAAAAAAAATGAAAATCACCTGAAAGGGGATCACAGTAATAGAATCATCTCCGGTCTCTCCTGCAGACAATAAATCATACTCAATTATCTCCTCTTTCACCGATTGGAGTTGCTTTGAACTTGCTCTCTGTCTAGCTTCCTGCAATCAACAAAAGATCAATCATAAACCAACTATAAAACTTGAAAACACGTCAAATCAAATAAAAAATCACACCACACCTGAGAGATTAAATTGGAAGCAAAAAGACCCGCCACGAAGAAGAAAGAACAAGAGAGAAAAACAATAGTCAACCCGAGCCTTGGCTTGAAGCTCCATTTTCCTTTACTTGCTTTCACTTTCATGGATGATCGCTTGTTTAAGTGTATGTAAACGTAATGTGCGGAGTTAGCTAGCTGTTTGTGTCCTTAATCCTATTTATTTTCTTTTCTTTTCTTTTCTTTTCTCTGCCCTGTTTGCCACTGCTGGATTGGTGGTGGTGGTGGAATTGACTTGTCAGAGTTTCTTTTCCTTTATTTTGGGTAAACGAATCCGAAGCATGAAAAAAAGGACAAGGAATTGGAAGTGCAGAGCTCGGGCGGGAATTTAGTTAAGAAGAGAAGAGAGAATTTAGAGGTTCTGTGGATTTGGTAATTATTGAGTCAGGACAAGCATTTGCAGAGGTCTTAGCTGTCAAACGGGCACTTGTCCGCATTTAAGGAACAGTAAATAAAATTTCTGCCTCTACTTTGTCTAAAGGGTTATTACCAATTAACTTACCTGGCTGTCCACCTACCTATCTTTTTATAGTAATGAAGAAAAAAAAAGGCTCAAAGCCCACAGGAACAGAAATTTATTTTTGGTTTTATGGTATTTTTTTTTTTACTTACATGTGTATTTTGAGTCAAAGGAGGTGGGGCCTCAAGTCAAGGACACCATATATGATCATTTCCTAGGAGAATCTCTATGACTCTTTACCATACTTATGTGCCTGTTTATTTGGCTAATATAGTAAAATCTAGCATTAAATTCTAACATCCTACTCTCCTAGTCTAAACAAATTTCATATTTGCAATCACAATAATTGTGTAAAGGAAAATAGTACATAATAAAATGCAAGACCCATCTATTTTTCACAAAAATTTTAATCACACCCTTATTTTTATTTCAATAATTTAATACCTCAACTTATCAAATTATACTTATTAAGACCTCTAAAATTAAATACTTATTCTATAATTGAAAAATATAAAAATACTTGTTTAAAAAGTTGAATTAACTATATATTGGATCAATATCTTACATATATAAAGACCGAAAATCTTAAAAATTATTATTACTAATTCGGAGAAATGTGCAGTACTGTTAAAATTCTTAACTACAGAGATGTTATAGGTCTTCCAGCGAAATTTTAGATACTATTAAATCTTTGGTGAAAAGTAACCGATTGAATTTATATATATTGCCAAATAAAAGTAACCGTAGAACTTTAAATTGTCCATGGCATAGAACAATTGTTTTACCATTTAGCTTTAATAAAATCTTTTCCAATTTTTAAAATATCATCCTTACCATCCAGCCTAAGACAATATAATTTTATTTGTCATAAGCTAACCCTAGTATTGAAATTGTTTAATGTGCATATATAACTATTAATGCCCTTTTCTAATGTCACAAGTATTCTACAAATGGATGTCAAGTCGCAACAGACCAACACTAGCAACGCATGAAACACAAGAAACGTGTAAGTTGTTGTTGCTGCTGCTTAGCCCAGTTGACAAAATTTTTTTTCTCCTACTTTGTTGATTAGCATCTTGATTTTGTGGCTAAATCATAAAAAATTCAAAATTTATTCTTATGACTTGTTTAATTTTAACTTCAATGTGAATGGACTGACTTCAATAAAATTGAGAAAACTGATTTAAGTTGATGAGCAAAATTAAATTTGTAATATCACACTGACACAATTACTTGAAAAAGAGAAAAAAAAAAAAAAAAGAAAAAGAATAGTTAGTTCAAGATGTAGCATTCCCATACCAAGTTATCATTCATTAAAAATAGACATTTGGATCTCCAACGTGGAAGTGGAAAGTTTTTATATATTTATATAAATGAGGACTGTTCTTTATGTACTCATACGCCTAGTCATAAGCCATCAAGACCAAAAGGGAGTCATTTTCCAACTTCATAGTTTTCATCATACTTGATTAATTAATTCCCCAAATGTGGAAGGTACGTTTCAGCAAGTAATAGCAGAACTACCAATATGCACGGCAATGAGGCCAAGAAGAATTGGGAAAACGAAACAGAAAAAAGAAAAGGAATGTTTTTGTTAATTTTTGATAAACATGTAAAAGAAAATGCAGGTCTACTATGTGGAACTCAAAAATTTTAACACCATCTTTCGGGATTTCCTTAACTATTTTGGATGGTTAATTGAGAGAGATTAAAAGGTAACCAAATCCAAACTTCTTGTGATATTCTAATTTTCAATGCAATTCTCTTAAGTTCACCCTTTTGTCATATATACGTTTCGCCTTTCCTTTTCTTAAATAAGCTCAAATCACAATTTGGATAGTTAATTAAGAGAGAGCGATGAAAGAGACTACAAAATCAAAATCTAATATGCAATTCCAATTTACAACCAAGTTTCCTTATATTCATTGCTAGAGATAGAAGTGGATATCCAATTTACATCCTAACCTGTTTGAATAATATATAAACCTACTTTAAATGGGCTTTGACAGATTAAAAAATTCACTCTGTTTATGGGTTCAATACCTTATAAAGTCCATTTCATTTAAAACAAAACAAGCAAAAATTATAAATAAATCTCAATTAACTATCAAATTTTCCTAAATAAATTTAAGAAAATATATAAAAAAATTAGGTCACCTTAACATACAAATATAAATTAAAATTCTTTATAAATAAGATTCGTTCATAAATTAAAAAATTTAGTACAAAATTTTTACAGAAAATAACATCATAATCCTCCAATCCTTCTAAATTAATCTTTTATATCCAAATTCAATATATACTTAATGTTTCAATTGCAATATTTTGTTATACATTTTTAAATTATTAATAGGTTTTGATGGGTGGTGTATACCCATTATATAATAAATTTAATACTGATTTGATACCCGCGAAATCCCACCCCACTTAATTCATATTCACTGCAATTCTTTGCTATTTGCTACAAAGACTCGCTTTTGATTAGAAGAACAAGACATTTAATAACTACCATCCTAAGATTTGTGACTCTTCTTGTTGTTTCCGCTGCTATCGTTTATCTGCTCAAAACTCAGAAGAGGGTTGGTTCATTTCTGTTTTTTTTTTTTTTTTTTTTTTCCCATCCCAGCATAGCTTGAAAGACACAGTTACCTACAAGGCCTGGTCTAGCCGGATAGTATCAAAGACGACAAGATAATACTCTCTCTCATATGCCCGTGCAAACCTGCTAAGTACACACAAAATTGCGTGCAAGTTAGCAGCTGCCACGTTTTGCAAGCTATTTCTTCCTTCATCCACATAAAATATCGCATGAAAAGTCTCAAAATTAGGATCATCTTAAATGGCCCATCGAATTAACGGCAGAAAAGAGGGGCACGTGGACAGATGGGAAGAACAAATCTCGCATTCTAACAGGACCACAACGGAAATCTGAAGTTTAGAAGAGAGTTTTCTGATCTTAAATTAAGAGGTTCCTGTCTTAAAGAATCTTCTCCTTCAAAGAAATAAATAAAACGATGTCTCCATTGTTTTCCTCCATGTAAATAATGCATGGTCAAAAACGGAATAAGCGGCCATAAGTTTAAGTAGAGAACGAGTAGATCATAATTCTCTCTCCACCAAAAACCGGAGGGAAAGTTTTTCAGAATTTGTTTGCTGCAATAACATGGTTAAACTTTGACCAGCCAGCGCCAGAAACACAAATGCTAAGGCTAAATGTTTACTGCTCTTTAATCCCTAGTCAAAGGCAAATCAAAATTGGAAGCAGCTATAGTTCATGGATCATTAGGTACCATCTTACCAAGAAATCATTTTCCACAGTTTCAGTGAAGGCCTTAAAGGATGAGACAGATGGAGGCACAAGTAGCTCTCCGGGCCGAAGCTGGAATCCTGGCTTGGAAATTGAAGTCCCTTTTGAACAAAGACCGGTATGTGTACTTTATATTTTACTCTATGGCCATGCAAATACCATACTGAGCAGACTTGCTTCATTAAAAGCAGTATGTATAATTGAATATGTACGTGCCGTACGGAAGTATGCTGTGGTCTGGTGTGCTTATATATGTATATATATGTAAGTAAGTAGAGAGAGAGAGAGAGATTATTACGCACTTGTTGAAATAGGCTTATCTCTACTTCTAGATAGAAGAGCTTATTCGTACTTGCAGCGATTAATTCATTTCCGTGTCTGTGATAGGTGAACGAATATGAATCTCTTAAAGATGGAGCATTGTATTCTTGGGGTGAACTGGGTCCTGGACCTCTTTTTGCTCGTCTTGGAGGTCTTTGGTTAGTAACCTTCACAGTTCTTGGAGTTCCAATTGCAGCTGCAAGTTTCAATCCTGCAAAGGTAAGCAAATAAATGTCAACTGGAACACCTTCCAGACTAGACCAAAACTGGCTTATAACATTACAGATCTTAAAAGAATGCTTTCGTTGTTACAAATTTCTCTAACAAATGTAAACATGCAACCTCTCCAAGTTCTCACCTTCAAAACTAAACATCATATTTTGGAAATCAACAACTGAAACAATACGAGATAAACAACACAAGATAAACAATTATGTGAAGAACCAATGTAAAGCAGCTACATTACAATTATAGTTATATTTGAACTGGTATCTATATTACAACTTCATTTTCCATTCCAAATTTGCAGGAGCCATTAAGATTTGCGCTAGCTGCTGGAACAGGAACTCTACTCATTGTGTCATTAATTGTCCTAAGAATTTATCTGGTATGATCATCATATTGCACGTCTTACATAAAGTTCATTCTGTCGCTAGAGAACATAACAGCTCTTTCGACATGCCCATGCATGTGTGAGCTCATTTACAAAAAAGCAGTTGGCCCAGGCAGTTAGTACATATTTGTTCAAAAACATAGCACAAATGATTTTTTCCATGGAAAAACATTATAGCAATGCTACATTTCCAATAATTAATCACTCTCTTGCCATTAATGCTAATTTCAAATGACTGTAAATACTTCTCTTATTTGTGTACCCAAAAATGTAGTTTCTCTACATGAGATGGAGCCAAGAAGCGGTCGCAATCTAAGTTTGTCGACTCACCAACAAGATAAATGAGTTTCAGGGTTTATAGCCCCAAAAGGTGCTTTCCCCATTGGGACAGAACCCACAAGTAGTTGCAAAACTGCTCCACATAGAGAAGCTCACTTGATCTAATTAAAAAATCAACACCACTATAGGATATGAAGAAGTTGACATATATAAAGAGGGACAATTATGCAAATGGCAGTCGTCAAAATTTTTTTGCAGTTGAGGGCAGAGTTTTGGTAATTAGTCTGCAATAGTATACTTAACTGAATATAATTACCAAAACTATGTAAAATCAAGTGTAACGAATATTAACAGAAATTATAGTCACTTAAAATTCATTACATCCTCTTAACTTTACCTAGTTTAGGATAACTGACCCTATATAAATTATTTGATAGAACCAGATGAATGAGAGGTTTGATACAAGCATCCAGGCAAGGATTTGAAAGAACACTAAAGAAGGAAGAAAAGCAATTTCTATCTAACATATTTTATTAGTGAAACTATTTATTCTACCAAATTGCTACACCATAGTTTTAGTGATTGCCTCTTTAGTTTTTAGTTCATAATGAACTCATAAACATTTGTCTTGTTAGTATCTCAGGTAGAATCCCTGTTGAAAATATTAACTCATTTGAACATGCATATTGAAGGGATGGAGTTATGTTGGAGACAGACTTCTATCAGCAGTGATCCCATATGAAGAGAGTGGATGGTATGATGGACAAATGTGGGTAAAGCCACCAGAGGTTCGCACCCTCTCTCTTCTCTCTCTCTCTCTCTCTCTCTCTCTCTCACATTACATATTCTTCTTTGTCAGGACATGTCAAGGCATAATAATAGGTTTATACCTAATAAAAGACAGCCAGATTACTGCAAAAAGAATAGATAAAAGAAATGGCATTAGAATAAAATTACTTTGTATAAATATAGCATGCTTAATTTATAAGAATGCAGAGAACTAAAATACAAGCTCATGTTACCACTTCGCTGTATGAGATCACTGGCAGCCAAAATGTCCTTAACCAAGCACACTGGAGTGTAAAAACTCAGTTAGCCTGTCTTTAAACGGTTACCAAGTATCAGACGGGTAAAAGTGTCACATCTAAAGCAGACCAAAATCCCTATTGCAACTTTCTGAAATGTTCTACCAGAGTAGTTAGTCAATTTGATAGCCTGGATATGAATATATGTGATGATTACAGCTACTAACCAACAAATATGGACCACCATTCATACTGCAGTAGACTGACATCAGAAATTAATAACTTACCTCCATTTTTCCCCTGGCAGGTCCTGGCTCGTGACAGACTATTGGGCTCTTACAAGGTAAGAATGCATATGAGTAAAATCCAATTCATAATACTGGAAAAAGAAATAACAGATGTTTATACTATAAACTAGAAAAATCAAACCCTAACTACATGTGCACAGTTTAACAAAACAACCAAAGAGAATAAAAGGAGAACTGAATGGAACATAAGTATCTTATAAGAACAAGTCAAGCATATATACATGCTTGGATAGCAGCAACAGAAGTATGCAAGTGCAAATGCACAAATGTATAGAAGAAATTGCAGTTCTCTGGCTCCTGCCAATACCAAGGAATCAAAACACAGTTGTTCTTATGGTATAGGCTGTAAATGATTATGTCATCCTGTCTTTCTGAATTCCTAAGCAGCATATATTAGAGTTCTGAGCTTTTTAATACAAATGGGTTTTGTAAGGAAATTTCATGCCTCCAGGTCAAACCAGTTATCAAAATGTTGAAACAAACACTAGTTGGAACAGGTGCTTTACTAGTTACAGCAGTATTACTGTTTATCTTCGCCACACCAGTGGAGGATTTCTTTCAAAACAACTTTGCCACAAAAAAGAGTCCGTTAAATGATCCAGCTTCAAGCATCAACATGAAGTATAATGTTGGGTATGAGCATAACTATTAAGATTACGGCTCCCATCCCCCATTTGCACACTTTATTTAAATTCTTACACCTTTGTACATATGATAGAAAAGAAGAGCTGCTCAGTTTACCAGTGGAGGTTGTGGCTGATGATGATTTAGCAGCAGCTGCTGCCAAGGCTGCTGATGGAAGACCGGTCTACTGCAGAGATAGATATTATCGTGCATTAGCAGGCGGGCAATACTGTAAATGGGAAGATCTACTTAAATAATGGGAAAAAAAAGGCGTGGTTCTATCCTCTGTTGCATATATTTGTAATTTGTGTCAAATGGCATATGATTTATGTTTAAACTTTTAGCCTTTATTTTTAAGGAACCAACTAGATTTTCCAAAATCAGAAAACACCTGCAAAAGAAAGAAAATAATATTCTGGGAAAATAAAATAAACCAATATCTTGATTACCTACAAGAGTACAACACAAGAAGCCAGTTTCCTCACCTACATACAAGACCCCTGGAATCAAAAAGAAAATACAGCAAAGTTTCCAGTTGGGCCTGAAGTTTATTATAACAAAGTATACATAGAAAGCAGCAAAAGAAGCACTGGTCAGTTGCACTAATGCAATTGAATTGTTCTCAAGATACCATTGATATCCTCCCCAACAAGCCACTTCCTGTGATCCACATCCAAATCAACTGCTAAGACACATATTTGTATGATATTTAGATCAACAATGTTTGAGACACAGGAATATCACCTCTCCCATCCATGATGATGGACAATGCCAGAGAATAACTTCAAGAACACATAGGTGCAAATGTTGGCAAATATATGCTATTAGAATAGATGACAAGGCACAAGAAGAGAGTTGTGTCCCTGAAGGTATTCAATGATCCATCTTTCCAGACCTTGTTAGCAGCATTGAAAGGAACCATGTTTTCCGTATACCACTGAACTCATCTACATGGGCTGGATTCACAGTTATAGATTCTGAAAAAATTGCCGGCAATCCAGTTCGATCTGGAATGATGGATTTTGAAGAATTCACTCTAAATCCAATATAAGCTTATTCTTGAAGCTTGAAAACAGAATAATCATTTGAATATGCCATAACCAAAGCATTTAGGTCTGATGTTCAACACCCAAAATGCCTTCCCCTTCACGTAAAATTGGTGCACCAAGAATTCCAAAGAATTGTCCTACAAAATATCCCAACAGATATATCGCAGAAAATATTTCTACTTGCTATAGCAATTGCCTTGGCCAATTAAATGGTAATGCACAATGACAAATCACCGATCAACCTCAGAACCAATTATTAAAGCACTCAACGAAGCCAGACAGGTTAAGCAGAATATCGCATCTTAAAGGCCTTAGAGTTCACTGCTAAACAAGTTTCTTGCACCAATGGAGAATTCTAAGTAGTTGACCTTCAACAATATGCCTGAATGTTTGCTTCCTTCTTTTGGCATCTTCGAGATCTAAAGTTCTATATGCAAGAGCAATTAAATACATTGCTGGATGGAGTCTCCTGCAATGACATAAATAATAAAACATAATTGTTCAAATTTTTATAGGACTTCAAATCTGAAACATGCAAGGTTATCAACATTGCTTTTTTTACTAGAATCGGTGGACAGTCCGCAATATTGCATCCAGAATCGTAAGATTTTATAAACCACCAACTTGATGTTAGAGTAGTAGTTGTCAGAGCCAACAAGTCTAGAAGTACTCCTGCCCTTATTAAAATTTTATCATGCAAAGCAAGAGAGGGACTATGCAAATTGACAAAGCTCAAATTTTCCTGAAGAATACATGACATATACTTACTTGTCATATTGTTCACTGCCATTAAAGCCATCCCAATGCCTCTGAGATAGAACCGTCCGACCTTTCTTATCCCTACCAAATGTTTCAACATACCAACCACCAATATCATGCATGTTGCAACGAGGCTCAAACAGCCAAAATCTGTAGCAAGAGCTCAATAAGACAATTTAACAGAAAAATAAATATACATCAGAGTGCAGAAGGGTCTCGCATGGTGTGCATATGATATCTCATTAAAAATGAACAAGAATATAAGTCGCACATTGATATCAACGTCAACTAGTGAACGCAGTTAGAAGGAAGCCTAAAACCATTTAACAGAGTATGAACAACTAATGCACAGTGTGTTATTGAAATATGAATTAAATCTGCACAAAATAGTATCAGCCTGAATACCACATAAATGAAATAAAGCAAGGTAACTATGGTGGCTGCAGACAGTTAACTATGGTGAGTTCATAAGACACCATTGCAGTGGGCAAACACAGTGGAAGCCCTCAAGATTTATTTTATTGCAAATATAAATTCCAGAACAAGACAATTAACTATTGTAACAGGACAGCACCTGTAATTTTTAGTAAACATACTCCATAAAACTCATCAAGAAAGGAACTCAACTGGATCAACTCCAGTAAATCGCACCTCCAAACTATTAGGGATCTAAGGCATGGTATATTCCACTCAATGTAACAGAAAATAAATGGAGTTAGGTTTGTTGCATTGTGTTAGAACTGGGAAACCCAAAATCCTTGGGAGATCTAATTCGTGGACTAGACACCACGTTTCAACTCAAACCTTAAGGCAATTAGTTTATGGGTTTTTCCACTTATACACCATCCACATTGTTCATTGTTTTTCTAAAGTGGGAGTTCCACTCACACTTGATATCCCAACATGTTACATTTTAAGTATTAACGAATAATTCATCCACAATGTGGAATAATTGAAATTGCACTTCTTACTTGCTTGGTGGTAATCGAGCTCTACTGCACCTACATTCACAAACAGATACTTCATCTCCCACTCCGTACCAGTGCATATGCTTCACCTGAAAAGTTCCAAAGGAAAGTAATTGATAAGACCAACCACATGCAAGCAAATACAACCATATGCGCTTCCCGATGGTTCACTGTTGATATGGAACTATAAGGCTGTATATTTTCCTTTATAATCTATCTTATTTGATCAAACGCTCGCCTTAGTCAAATGCAAAGGTTGAATGGTAAATCATCATAATACACAAAGAATTAATACACACCACAGCAAATCTCACCCAATATGCAAGTTGATAACAGTAGCCAAGTTTAGCAAATATCTATTTATTGCCAGAAAAAGACAGACAGGCAATAACTCAAAGCATAGCTAAAAAATACTTAAAAAAGGAAGAAAATAAATACTACTCGTCTTGCAGATGAATTTTAGAAAAGGTAAATCAAACACTATCATGCAAGAATATTTAAGCTGGATTACTCTTCCATTAAATCAATGTAATCAGATATTAGTGATGTATTAGACAGCAATGAAACAATTCTTCAACTTCATTACAAGCTAAGGAGAAACCTCGAACCCAAAAGCAGATGTTCCAGCAATTCAGTAAAAAAGCATATTGAATATACTACACAAAGCATGCAAGAGAGACAATTACGTAATCTTTGCCTATTCCACATAACCAACAGCAAAATGAAACGTGAATTATCAAGCTGAAGCATAGAAATGGAAGCCCAATTTGTATGTCAAGAATCATGTAACCAAAAACTGATACAGACAGGAGAAGTCCATTACAAACCAGCAATGTTCTATGTTTCATTAGGACATGGGTTTTTGTACCACTTTTATCATAGACAAAGCAAGATCCCTCTTCAGAGCTATTCCCCAATCCAGTTATAGTTCCCAGTGGAATCCTTAGTCCAACTGCACCAACCAAAATGGAATCTGGGGAAAATCCTCTTCTAATACTTGTGGAATTATCATCCGAGTTAAGAAAAACGTGTATTTGATCTTGCGCATCTTCATTCTGAAAACCATTATATTGGTCTTTAGGAGGGATCCTAGTGGCCACAGCAACTACCCTTCCACCTACATGCAGTTCCAAATCTTTATATGCATCTGATACATGAGTTAAACTGTTCCTTGTATGTATCTGAGAAGATCCAACATCATTTTCTTCATTAGATTTCATGAAGAGGTTAGTGTTCTCAACAGAGCCATAGATACCCAGACCAGCAGACGTTAAAGAATTCAATTTTTTAGTGTAAGCAGAAGATAATTCAGGAATTTTATCAACTAGGCAGACCATCCCAAAAAGGTCACGTCCCGAAACCAAGTGCATAACTTCTGGAGTTTCATAAACAGACCTCTCCTCAGCCTCAAAACAATCTGGAAGTAGATCCATAGACTCAATTGCAGGGCCATAGTAAGCTGCATGAATTGCTGAATAAAAATCAGCTTCAAGTACATCAAAATAGCTTGTTCCAACCACCACCTTCTTCTCTAACAATATATCATTTATAGCCAATCTATACCACTTCAACCATTCAACAACTTCCATATGTTTAGTAGTCGTCATATGGGATTTATACATGTACAATGTTGAACCTTCTCCAGAACATTTCTGCACTACTCTTCTCTGAGACATCAGATACTTGTCGTAGTGGGCTCTCTTCTCACAATCTGAAAGAATCTGCAATTTACTATTGAACATTGGTTACACTTGCAGTCAAACGCCAAACACCAAAAACATGCAGAAACAATATAAATTACCTATAATATCACCTACGATACACGCATATTATTGTATATAACATATTTCCAGCATGAAAAACGTCCGGATTGGTTGGTGGTGGCCTAAAATATCGGCTCTTCCATATAATACTAACTGCCCATAACGCAAAGCTTGTGCAATTTTTACAAGTTTATGCACTATCATAAGACACATTTGAGCTTCTGCTGTTTCCAATTGAATTTCAGTTTTGGCAACTGTAATTACTAACTAAGCTAATATTATGCCTCAAAAAAAACAGATAGGTAACCGAAATTGAGAAGAATCATCAAATTTTTGGCTACTGTATCAAAAACTGACTTCCACAGATCAATTACATTCAAGATGCTTCAATCACAGTGACATGGAAATGATCACCAGAAGCAGATATAAAGACTAAATGAACAAACTCATAATAATAATAAAAAAAAAATAGAGGTGTCCTCAATCAACACTACCTCATAAGCAGCGAGGATTTGAATGAAACGTTGAGAGGCTGATGAATCATTCTTTGACTCGGCGAGGTCCGGGTGAGTTTCTTTGGCCAATTTTCGAAACGAGGCTTTGATTTCGGCGAATGAGCTGGTTTCCGAAACTCCTAAGATATCGTACGCATTTTCTCCCGAAAATTCGGACCGAGTCGAGTCAGTGCTGGTGCTAAAGAACTGAGTTCTAAAACCCGTATTCGACAACAAGAAGATATACCAGAGCTTTCTTCTGTCACTGCAGTGAACTGATCGAATTGAAATTAAAGCGAAAACCATTTTACATTTGCAATTTCTCTTTCTGATTATTGGACGAAATAGGAATGGAGTTGCTACTGATAGACGACGAAGAGACGGTAGAGAGGTTGGGATGGGAAGGGAAGTGCTATGGTAACGAAACATTGCATGGCATTTGAAAAATGTCGAGCCTACAGAAAGCCACATAAGACTTTCAGGGTTAGTCTGTGGGACGTGGATAACATTGTCGTTTTAAAACTCGTTGTCGTGGTAGTAACAGTAATGATGCCATCATAATTTCGACGACGACGATCAGTTAAAGTTCAAGTTTTCAATGAAACTAACCTGAGATAATTCCCGCTACTTGCAAGTTGTTTATGAACCAACTATCCAGTGAACGTTCATCTCAAGCTACCTACGTGTTCATACTTTGAGCGGCAGGTCGTTTATGACGTTTTCGTCGTTCTCGGGTGAATGACCTTTCGTTTTAAATGTGGGCGTTGAGAAATATTTGGCCCAACATGCTCCTGTTTTGTTGGGCCGAATTGAGCACTCCACCGAACAAGTTCAGCCAGGGAGCGAACATATATACACACACGCACTGTCCAGAGATCGAAAAAATATTTTTCCCTTGATAACCAAAATGTCACCGATAGTGAAAATATTTGTCTAAATGATAAGATATTTAGTTTTGATATATTTGGTCGTTTTTCTAAGCCTGTTCAGACCAATGTTAGGAGTTAGGACAGGATCCTTGTCCATAAGGCGATGGTGGTGGATGAATATACTTTGTGGGAGGCCGGGAGCTCTTCCACAATTATTGGAGTGTGAAAAAACTTATTAAATATTTTTAAAATTAAACAAAAATTATTCAATTATTTTTCAAATTAATATTTTAAATATTAAAAACTTTAAAAATTATTATCAATAAGATAAAGAAAATTATTCTTATTAGCATAAAGAAGTGTGAAAACATATAATTCGTAACTTTTTAAAATATAAAGATTCCCCTTTAAAGTTAGATTTTTATAAAATTTTCATAGATATAAAAGTAAATTTATATATTTATTCAGATACAAAAATTCAGATAAAATCTTAAAAATTTGTAAATTTTATTTATTATTAAAAAAATTAATTAACATAATTTGTAATTACATATGTCAGCCGCGTGATAAGGACAGTAGTGGATATTATCTGTGCACACAAT
The DNA here is from genome assembly GCF_041381405.1 of Jatropha curcas. NCBI lineage: Eukaryota > Viridiplantae > Streptophyta > Magnoliopsida > Malpighiales > Euphorbiaceae > Jatropha > Jatropha curcas. The sequence goes on from NC_143153.1 coordinate 30,014,099, forward strand.
TTATTGCACCACGTACACATGGCCTCAATCGGTGATGAAGCTGGTGATGCATTATAGTAATGGGCAATGAAGGAACGTGTACTAGTGTCGTAGGCTACTTCAGACAGCAGCTTGACTAACAGTTCCCTGGCCATAAATTTCTTGGATCTTCTTAAGTACAGCTTTCGAGAACGAGAGCAATAGTTGGGTTGCTTGCTTCATCATAAATGCCTCCCGATCCAAACCCAAAACCCATGAAATTTAATGTAATCTCCTCTTGATGCAAACACTCCCAATTTCCTACATTTTGATGTGATAAATTCCGCTTATTATGCGCGGAATATTTTTAATTTATACTCCCATAAATTTTACTGCACTTTAAATTTTAAAAATTTTTACTTCACTAAAGTTATAAATTTTAATTATTTATGCACAATTTTTTATATTTAAAACATTAATTTGAGATTTATACAACTTTTAAAATAATATAAAAAATAAAATAACCTACAATTATAAAATGATACGATGTATCATTTTTAAACATTTAATGATTAATTCTTAATATTATTATTTAATTATTTAATTCAATAAATTATTACGTTCAAATTAGTTTTTAAAGTTACATAGAAAAGTTGAAATGCAAATAAAATATATCTTTATTATTATTAGATAAATAATAATACATGAAAAACAGAAGTAGTATATATATGTTGTTGTAACTTGTGAGCATTTGGACTTCTGCATGTGCAGACACGAAAAATCTGGCACATTTAGATGATCATAATTTCTTGAATATTGACAAAAAGATGACTAAAATTTTATACATGATGCATGGGAGTTTAAATATTAATATTTCTGGATAATTAGCCTCCATGAATTAAAATAATAATAATAATGACAGAAAGGAATTCCTTAAAACGGTGGCATTTTCCCAATTCCCATTCCCCCTTCTTCTAGATAAAAACAAATATCAATCAATGTATGAATTAAATAAAAATGGGATAACGAAGGAAAAAAAAAAATTTATAATAATAGGAAGTAAACAATGGTAGGCAGGAAATGGAAGTTGCAGAGACAAACTAATAATTAGGGCACATGTGGCAGGTTGGAACTCCAAGTGTCAATCGGGTTTCTGCCCAACCAACTGGATTATCCATGTGAAGTTTATATTAATTCCTCATATTGTCCATCTAATTACTTGCATCATTCTCTTAAATTAATCCGTTAAATGATAAAAATTTAGCCATCGGATTAATATTTGTTGATAAAATTATATTTCAATCATAATTTTAAAGATTGGATACTAAAATTGAAAAAAAACAATTGATAATATTATTTAAGATTTTTAGCTTTTAATTACTCTAAAGATTCTCATAATCCCATTAGTATATTCATGATAACCTTCAGAAAGATTCGTTGAACAAAATATGACAAAAAGATGTTCCACGTTTATTTTTATTTTTTTTTAATTAAACAGTGGGAGATTCCACGTTTATTTTTTTTTTTTTAAATTAAACAGTGGAAGATTAATTCAAATCATTAAAATGATCCCTTTTTTTTTTTTTTTTTTTTTTGCTGCTAAAAAAAAAGACCATTCAATGTACAGAAAAATGTGAACTTATGGTGAACTGCAAATTATTGAAAAGGCAATCATTAACAGGTTGGAAGCCAGTAAGATATAATAAGCAAATAATGCAAGAATTGGCCAGCTGCCAATTTTGAATATTATGGATATTAGAAAACTGTGAATTAAATAGATTAATTCTTTAGAAAATTTATATTTTTAAAATTAATTTGTATTACAAATTAATTAGTAAGAGTTATTGACAAAAATAATTTGCTTTTGAAAACAAATTTCCAAACTGATACTGATTTTTAAAACTATTTAAAGAAGTGAAGCGATTTGGGTGATATTGCCATTGCTTGTGACGGTTACTAAAGAAATTATTAATGGTTGTAATATGTACTAAATTATTAATTTTTACGGTAATTTCATTTTTAATGGTTGTTTGAAGGGTTTTTATGTTGTTTTTTTTTTTTCCAAAAGATTTTATAATAGAATAATAATATATATTTTTTTAGTTTATCGGAAAGATTAATAGGTCAAAATATATTTGGGGGTCGACGTAATTGGAATAATATTTCTCTTATACCTCTGTTAGTTTAAAATGGCTTATTTTCTAGTAAGTATATTTTTCAAGTACAGTTTCGAGAAAATCATTCCTCACAAAATATAATTTGAATATAGTAAATCAACTTCCCACAAATTAAATTGCTATCAAATTAAAAACTAAAATAATATTCATAATATAAATTTGAATATATAGGATAAATTGGTAAATCACTGAACTTAAATAAAAAATTGCAACTTCTTTAATTATTTTAAAAGAATTTACTTTGCTTGTGTGAGAGAGAATAGACTATATATATATATATATAGAGATTTCAGGAAGTTATACTTTTCTAGCTATTTACCTCAAACTAAACATCATCATTAAAATAGTGAACACTATGATAGAAAAAAATTTTGATATGACCTCTCATTCTCGGCGAAAATAAAAAAAAAAAAAAAATGACATAAGAATATTATTACAATAGTATAATTTAAGCAGTCTTATAACATATCATATCATATAATATAAATATAAGCTATAAAATGAAGTGTAAGAAAACCCAAGAATGGGTAAGAATCAGAAAGTACATACAACATACAGGAGAGTGTATGGAACCTGTGACTTAGCTTAGCAGTCTACGTTTGAAGTTTGATGCAGTGAATTCTTAGCAGTCTCATTCTGAAAGAGACTAATCTCGTGAATAAAGTAATCAAATCGTAAGACGTTTTCTATTTATTAATTGATAATTGAAACCCGGTTACATCATCCAATGAGTACATGTGATCCTCAGGGCCCACCGTTCCTTATTATAATTGTAACACTCGCTTTTAGCCATTGGAACGCACGAAATCTCGTTTTCTCTCCTAAATTTTAATATTTTGATCAATTTTCTTTTTTTAATTTGAATTAATTATGAATATTTATTTTTAATCAATTCAACAAATAATAAGAGTGACCAGAATTCGGTTAAACCTGAAAAACCAATCTAATTCAAATTTTATTTTTCGATAATTTAAATATTCGATACAGTTTAATTTTTCAGTTTATAATATGAATAAATAATAATATTGAATACGCTAATTTAATAAAATGTATTAAAATTTGTTTTAACGAATTGTAAAAAAAAAAAAAAAAAGATTAAGAGTTTCTATGACTTTTTAATTTTTTATATTTTATTCTATGGTCTCAAATTAAAATTGCAATTTCAAATTAAAACAATAATTTTAGTTCTTCAATATAAGAATTAGGATAAATTGTAAATACATAGTTTGGAATCAAAAATCGAACCATATATTCATAATTGAATCGAAAATCATTGCTTAAAGTTAATCTTATTTTAACAAGTGTTATTTTAATTTAATGCCAATTTGATTTGTTTAAGAAAATATCTAACTTGTAGGGGTGTGCAAAATGGCAATTGGATAGTCAACTGAATCACACTACTAGACTAAATCTCAAATTTCTCTCTTTTTTTCTTAAATTGAAATTGTAACAAATTTCTAAACAATTGAACCAAACTCATCGATTACGTACAGTTTAGATCAATTCAATTAATTTTAATAAATTTTAAGTGAAAATCACATACATTGCCTAATTCCAAATTATCTAAAATTTCAAATCAAAATCATAATTTTAAAATCGCGTAAAAAATAATTCGATTTTGGAAATGAATCATTCATAACGGTGGTAATCCGGAGATATTTTCATGTTCCATCCACTAGCTCCATTTATTTGTTTATTTAATTTTTAAAAAGAAATTAAAACTAAAAGGTTAGAGTTTGTTGGCCGGTAAACTTCCACATTAACACTCAACAACTAAAGGTAATTAAAACTTTATTTCTTTCTTTGTCATTTTTACTTGTTCGAGCGAGACAAGTACCCGTGAACCACCACTCATAAGATTCAAGATTTCCCTCCACTCTCTTCTGCACCTATCAATTATAAATTAACTTCACGCTACAGATTTATATAATTTCCCCACCAATCCAAGACTATGGTTTAGATCCCCTTAATATATTCATAATAATCAAAATTAATTAGGAAAGATTAATGGGATTTCGTGTTTAATTAAAATTTTTGAACACAATAATCAGTAAAGAAAGTTTGATTATATCTTCTTCGTAACCTATCTTCTAAAAGAGGCTCTGCTAAAAGATAAAAAGCAAAAAAACGGTGGCAGTAACAGTAGTAGCAGGAGCACCAGAGGCATGGACAAAAGCCGGAACACACGTGATGAAAGCTAGTACACACATCACAAATTATCAGTGGCTTTCTTTTTTCTTCTCAAGCTCGAGCTGTATTCACATCTCTCTCATTTTTGTCTCGAAGCAATCATTCAAAGAAACAGACAACCACCACCGGGTCTTTCACAGTCTCTCTCTCCATTTCTATTAAAGCAGAGCTTGCGGGCTGCTTTTCTTTTCTATCTCTTTTCTCTCTGCTGCTTCTCTCAAATTCAGGGATGAACATGAAGATGAATACTGTTGTTCTTTTTCTTCTGTGTCTTTGCCATGCTTCCATGGCAACGACTCAGAAACAGGACAAGAAAACTTACATTGTTCACATGGCCAAATCCCAGATGCCGGCCAGTTTCGAACAACATGTTCACTGGTACGATTCGTCTCTCAAATCGGTTTCCGGTTCAGCTCAAATGCTTTATTTCTATGACAATGCTATTCATGGGTTTTCAACTCGCTTAACCCCTGAAGAAGCTGAGTTACTCGAGAACCAACCTGGGATTCTCTCTGTGTTGCCCGAGTTAAGATACGAGTTACACACCACTCGTTCACCTGAGTTTCTCGGACTCGACAAAAGTGCTGATATGTTCCCCCAGTCTGACTCAGTTGGTGATGTCATTATTGGTGTTTTGGACACCGGTGTTTGGCCGGAAAGCAAGAGCTTTGCCGATACGGGACTCGGTCCGGTACCGGCTACTTGGAAAGGCCAGTGTGAATCGGGTACCAATTTCACCTCTGCAAATTGTAACCGGAAATTAATTGGCGCTAGATTCTTCGGGAATGGCTACGAGGCCACATTAGGCCCAATCGATGAATCCAAGGAATCTAAATCGCCAAGAGACGATGATGGCCACGGCACTCACACTGCATCAACGGCGGGTGGTTCGGTGGTGGAAGGCGCAAGTCTTTTCGGTTATGCAGCCGGGACGGCGCGTGGAATGGCTACTCACGCTAGAGTTGCTGTGTACAAGGTTTGCTGGCTTGGCGGTTGCTTTAGTTCTGATATTTTAGCCGCCATGGATAAGGCCATTGCAGATGGCGTTAATGTTCTTTCAATGTCACTTGGCGGAGGAATGTCCGATTATTATAAGGATAGTGTGGCTATTGGAGCTTTTGCAGCTATGGAGAAAGGAATACTTGTTTCTTGCTCAGCTGGAAATGCAGGTCCAACTTCTTATAGTTTATCAAATGTAGCTCCTTGGATAACTACTGTAGGGGCTGGCACTCTGGATCGTGATTTCCCTGCTTTTGTTAGTCTTGGCAATGGAAGAAATTATTCTGGAGTGAGTTTATTTAAAGGAAGTAATTTGCCTGGAAAGCTTTTACCTTTTGTATATGCAGGTAATGCTAGTAATTCCACAAATGGGAATTTATGTATGATGGATTCTTTAATACCAGAAAAAGTTGCAGGCAAGCTAGTGTTATGTGATCGTGGAGTTAATGCTAGAGTTCAAAAAGGAGCTGTAGTGAAAGAAGCTGGTGGTCTGGGGATGGTTTTAGCTAATACAGCTGCTAATGGTGAAGAATTAGTAGCTGATGCTCACTTGTTACCAGCTACTTCTGTTGGTCAAAAAAATGGGGATTTAATTAAAAGTTATCTGTCATCAGATTCAAACCCAACTGCTACAATTCTTTTTGAAGGCACCAAAGTTGGAATTCAGCCATCTCCAGTTGTTGCAGCTTTTAGCTCAAGAGGGCCTAATTCAATTACACCAGATATTCTCAAGCCAGACCTAATAGCCCCAGGTGTTAACATTTTAGCAGGATGGTCTGGTTCAGTTGGTCCTACTGGGCTATCAACAGATCCAAGGCGTGTGGAGTTCAACATTATTTCAGGAACTTCAATGTCTTGTCCTCATGTTAGTGGTCTAGCTGCTCTGCTTAAGGCTGCACATCCAGATTGGAGTCCAGCAGCTATTAGATCAGCTTTAATGACTACAGCTTATGTAGCTTATAAAAATGGACAGAAACTGAAAGATACTGCTAGTGGGAAAGACTCTACTCCGTTTGACCATGGTGCAGGACATGTTGATCCAGTATCAGCCCTTGATCCGGGGCTCGTTTACGATCTAACATCCGAGGACTACTTAAGTTTCCTCTGCGCGTTAAATTACACAGCATCACAAATCACTAGCCTTGCAAGAAGAAGATTCAGTTGCGATTCGAATAAGAAGTATAGTTTGAATGATTTTAACTATCCTTCTTTTGCTGTTAACTTTGATACTACACAAATGATCAATGGTGGTTCTAGTGTTGCTAAATACACACGAACACTTACCAATGTGGTTGGTGCGGGGACTTATAAGGCTTCAATTTCAGGTCAGCTTACGGGAGTTAAAATTTCAGTTAATCCTCAAGTGTTGAACTTTAGCCAAGCAAAGGAGAAGAAAACTTTTACTGTTACTGTAACTGGAAGTTCATTGCCAATTAATACTAACGCGTTTGCTCGTTTAGAGTGGAGTGATGGGAAACATGTTGTTGGTAGTCCAATAGCAGTTAGCTGGACTTAGCCCAAGAAGAAGAAGCATATGAAATAGGAGAAGTTGGGTTTTTAATTTGCTCCTTCTCGAAGAGAGGAGTGGATTAGATAAGTTGTTAGTTTTAAAATTCTATGAATGTCATATTAATTTGTTTATATCCAGGAAATAATGGAAGGCTGGATTAGTGTTTGATGTTGTTCTCTGAGAAAGAAAACAAGAAAAGACCATGAAAAAGAAAAGGCAATGTGTGGAGATGTTTTCTTTCTTAGTGTACAGTTTTATTTACATTTTAGTATTTGTATTGCTATGCTTGATTAGTAGATTTCTCAAGATTTCACTTTTTTTGTGTTAAAGATTTCTCTGAGACAAGTTTAATTTAATATTAAGCTACTTTTAGATGCGTCTTACCCATCTAATTGTTTGTAGAATAACGTTATTGCCATGTGTATTTGTTAGTCGCATCTGCATAGCTGACAAAGCTTCACGATTCCAGTAATTGAAATTCAATATTTTAATACATATTAGGAGACTTAACTCAAAGAGACAAAACGGGGAGTTTTAAACAAAACGCAACACAGCAACAAGAGAAGAAAATAAGTAAAACGGTGCGGATCAATTAATTTATTCTAGAAGAATGTTAGCTATGCTGTCAGTCCTAGCTGGCACTAGTTGTTAGCAAACAGTTATGAATAATAGCTTGAAGAAGCTCTGTAACAACTTGTATATATATAAACAACATCGATCAATGAAAACCAACCGCAAAATTTTCATTTCTCTTTGCTGGATATTTTCTGTTAATACATTCTCAGGTTGTCAGCTGAATCAAATTAGCTGGTCTCCACCATTCTGTGAATTTCTGAAACTGAAAAAAAGATGGTTCTTTACCATCTCTTCATATCGGTAGGATTTCCATTTTAGTGGCTGAGCTTTGAGCTATTATCATTGGTCGTCAATAGGATGGTGGCGTGTGACAATTCGCTGGTAGTTCATTTGGTTCTTGACCTGGTTGATCTGCCAGGTGGAGAGAGGCCTTCAGTTAAACATATCCAAGCCTCTCCCTTATAATGGTGTTCGGTTTCATTTATCTCATATTCATCGCAAGTCAGTTAATGTGCTGATTGGTTAGCAAATTTTTGTAACTACTTTACCTTTAAGATTTCATCTTCCGAAAACCCACCGTCTTGTATCATTTCTTAGCTTGCTTATGATGTCGGAGATGTAAATTATCCTTGTATTTGTAATAGTTAATAGTTATTTTTTTTTTTTTTTTTTTTTTTCGGAAGAAAAAATTTAAAAGAGTAAAAATAGAAAGTAAATGATCGAGTAGCGGATGCACATGTTTAATGGGCAGGCCTAACAATGCAGGGGGACAAAACCAGTTTTTGGGCATTTGGCAAGCCCAATTTTAAAGTCGGCCCTAATTTCTTTTTAAGCCAGATCCAATCAAATTATATGAATAGTAAAATACATTTTATACGTTGGATAAGTAAAATGATAAAATTTCCCTCAATGAAAAAAAAAAAAAAAATCTCATGTATAATTAAATTTTACATGAAAATGTTGATTTGACGTGGTCAATGCAAGTTTTATTTTTTTTTAATTGTTCAAGAAATATTCATTGATATCATTTTATAAATTGAAGAGTAAATATAATAGTTTTTTTAAACCGGAGTACTTAATGTGTAATTTATAAATTTAAGTATACAATACTTAAAAATGTCATAATTTTTTTTAAGTACAAATTCAAAATTTTTATATTCTGTTGTGCACTTTATGACTGTTCTTTACATTTTTGGTATACAGCCAATCTGAGAATACGGTCAAATTATTAAGCAACCGATGGTACTGATTAAAAACAGATTTGGGGTTGATTTCGATTTCTTTTTCATAAAAAGGAAAAGTTGATTCTTTCTTTTTCATTTGACTAGTTTCCAAATACGATTAATGTTAATCTCTAAAACAATGAATCGCTCTAGAAAAGTAGCCTTCAAAATGCAGGGATGAAATTAATAATTAAAAGAAAAGATAAAAACTACTACTTTTATGAAATTGACCTTTTTGGGAGTATCCTTATGAAATCAATTTCATTTATTTAAGGTTTATGGTTTTTTTTAATGAAGTTTTTAATTTAATAAGAATACGTCTTATCATCTTTGAAATTAAAGCATCAAATTCTCTGATATATTTACTGTACCAAACCGTTGAAATAGAATTTGAAAGGATGGCATTTTTAACTATATATTGAAAAAAAAAAAAATTTATAAATTTTTATTTTGGCTGATTTGATTCGTAGCGATAAATTCAATTTAGACAAGTATTTTTCAATCCAATTATTGTCCGAAGAGGATTTACAATTTGCATGCCTGTAGTGCCCTTGACATATTGACACGTAGTTCTATGACTAACAACACTTTCACATGCAAATTAGACACGTAGCCTGACATTTAGCAAAGCCACAGCTATTAAGAAAACGCCGTTATATATTATGGAATAAGGAAGAAGGTGGTGGATGGAGAGAAACTGAATAGAAATCAGAAGTTCTAAAGATGGAAAAACAAGCTACAGAAAGTCGTGAAGAGCAGGAAAAGAAAGAGAAATTAGAGGGTCTTCCAGTTGAGGACAGCCCTTATCTGCAATACAAGGACTTGGAAGATTACAAGCTAAAGGGCTATGGAACTCAAGGCCATCTCCAGCCAAAGCCTGGCCGCGGAGCCGGCGCCACCGATGCACCCACTCTTTCTGGTGGCTCTGTCCCTCGAGATGCTGATGTTAGTACCATTGATGCTATAACTAGTCGTCCCAAGAAGCCTTAAATTTTATTCCTCAAAATTAAAAAAGAAAACCACCTTAGTTTTTTTTAGTTTTTTTTTTTTTTTTGGATGAATATATAGATGGGGATTAAATAAAGTTGGGTAATTAAACTTTCAGCTTTCTTTTTTCAAATTAAAAAAAGATAATAAATAACAGTGATTAAGGAAAATGTGACCTGTGTATATTTGTATGTTCTTTCTATAATTGATGTGTTTAATTATATATCTTCTGTTCATGAAGATGAAATCCTCGGCCTCTTTTAATACATGTTCAATATATTTTTGTTCCTTTTGAAAGTCTTAAAGGGCTGCTACTGCCACATTCAGTTATGTCACTTAAATTTGATGCATGAGAAGTGACATGAAAATAATTCACAAAATTGCAATTTCTTACTTGCTGTCAAGCGTCAGCTCTACCTTGTAAAACGGATAAGAAAAGCAGGTCGTGAACCTGGTTTGTGGGTCTGCTGCTTGTCTTTCGTGTTCAAGAACATTAAACAAAACTAATATTGTCTCTTTCAGTTCAAATATGATTCATATTTCTATTTATGTTTTTTTTTTTTTTTTTAAGAAAGGTTCATATTTCTATTTCATTTTTCCATAAAATTACAAAAAATAGATTTTACCATTAATAATTTCTAATTACGGATTGATTTCTTCCTTTTTTTTAAAAAAGAATTTATTATTAATTAAAAAAAACATTAAAAAGAAGATTGTTGAATACCAAAAATGATACATTGTATGTGGATATATGAATGATTTTGGACGTATGATAAGCCAACACTATATACGTATATATTTATGTATTATCGAATGAATAGTCTTTTTTACCTGTTTTTATTGGTAAATAACTTTCCAAAAATACTTATTTTTCTTAAAATCATTTAAAACCTTCTTAAGATGCTATGACAAATAATTAACATTGTTTTTTCAAAACTATAATAAAATGGTTGTAGTTGACAACTAAAGTCAACTCAAGACTCCTTAAAAGAAAAAAGAAAATAAGAATTTTCCTTTTTGGTACTCTCACTAAGATATTATTTGGGTACAAGAAGAAGAATTTGATTTGGGTTTGTAGTTGTTTCCTTTTATAATGTTATTTCGCAATAGTTCGAATTATTCTTTTTATAATGTTATTTCACGAGTTGAACTTTTTATAATAGTTCGAATTATTGATTTTACAAATCTCGTTTATTCAATTTAAATATAAATTACTATCTAAATCACTTTTTAAAATAAAAAAGAAAAGAAATTGAAATAACATCACGAGATATTTATCCTTAAAAATAATTATTTCCCTTTAAAAAAAAAAAAAAAAATCTCACAGACAATTTTTGTCGTGTATAAAACAATGAAATACAAGCCATTCCTTTCCTACCCGATCCAACAGGGCAAAAAACGTCCATTCCACAAGAAAAGCAAAATTAAAGACATGGGAAGAGAAAGAGAAAGAGATTGATTAGTCACATTCTTTCTCAATTATCACAAGCTCTCCATGACATAACATTCAAATCGCCCAATTCCACCACACAAGTCACCTACAAAATTAAAATACATCATTTCAGTATTCTTATCAACCCACACCGACCCAAAATCAAATTAATTAAAAATTCACAAATAAAATCCTCACCAATTCCCTATTGATTTATTAATTCTCTTCTAGTCCCTGTCTCAAAGAATTTGTGGGTGTCTTGATTTTTGTATTCCCATATAAACTTTGATTCCATAAATTGAATCTATTATTAAGTGTATAGAGCTCAACAAAAGCTGTCTATGATGGTGTGACATTTTATTTTATAGATTACATTCTATACTTGGAAGAGAAACCCAAAAAAGGTTGCTTCTATCTATAAACTATATGCATAAATATAAAAAAATTTGCATGTTCATGATATAAAAATGTCCCTATAACACTATCTTATATATAGCCCCACTTGAGAATACCCTCTTGCCTCCAATTCAAATACATTAAAGAGGGTATTTGTAGACAGTAAAAGAATCAGGTAATGGCCGGCCAATTAGGTGTTGGTCCCAGCCAAAGAAAAGGACTATTTGAGTAGAGAAGAGAGCCTGCACAGCCACTGACTTCTCCATTTCTGCTATTATTTTCTTTCTTTAATCCTCTGTTTTTCTTGCAGTAGCTTTATTTCTTTAAGTTCCACATGTCCCTGCTTCTCTCTTAGAATAACAAATTCAAATCTCTCTCCCTCTATTTCCCTTTTTCTTATTTAAATGCCGTCTTTCTTGGATATAAGTCTTAAGAATCTTCATCTCCTTTGTTTTTCTTCTTAGGAGGGACCCCAACACTATTTTTGGGTACTAAAAGCTCTGTTTCTTGAAATGGCAAGAAACGAAGAAGGGAAATGGGAAAATTCTGAAGAAGAAGAAGAAGTAGAAGCATTATCACTTTGTGATTTACCAATCAATTTGATCAAAGAAGAGAATCATCAATTGAGAAGAGAAGAAACTGAAGCAAATCAAGAAGATTTTGATTTTAGCCAATTTGGTAGGTCTGTTTCTACAAAATCAGAAATGTGTGCAGCTGATGATATTTTCTTTCAAGGTCAAATTCTTCCATTTCGTCTTTCAATAAGTTCTGAAAGTGGTACTTATAAGTCGAGCCAAGACAGCTTAAAAAATCCTATTAAATGTTTCTCAAGATCAGAGTCATTGGACCATGGGTTTACAAGTTTTAGTAGCAGAAGCAGTAGCAGTAGAAGCCAATTTTCATCGACTAGCACGACTAGCTCTGTTAAAAAAAGTCCAAGAATTTCAATTTCAAAGCAGCCAAGATCAATAATTCAAAATCAATTTCACACCCATCCGAGTCCCAAGCCTCAAATCAGACTTTCCACTAAAGGAAATACTGGCAATAACAGAAATTCAAGAAAATCAACTGTATGGGACATTTTTAGACTCGGTGTAGTCCGTACCCCGGAGATTGAATTGCAAGATCTTAAAGTTCGAGCCTCTGTTAGTAGAAACAGCAGTTCTAATAGCAGTAACAGCAATTCAAGTATCAAGATTAGTAGCAAGGGCAATCAAGAAAAGATGGAGAAACAGAAGAAACGGTGTAAACAGCGTTTCTTGGACAAAAAATCAGGGCTATTAAGTGGTTGCAGTTGTACAGTTAGTGCAGTTAAACCAGTTCCATTAAATGTACTCAATATTAAAAGCGGTAACAACAGCACGGGAAGTATTAATGATAGCAAAAATGAGAAAAGCAAAGAAAGAGGGTCGACAAAAGCGGAGCAAAAACTACAAGAAATGAAGATAAAGAAGAAGAAGAAGAAGAAGAAAATGACGGAAAAGCAGCAACAGCAGGGAAAGCAAGTAATGTCACGTCATCGAACATTTGAGTGGATAAAGGAGCTTTCACATGATAGCTTTCTTGATCATGAAGAAGAGAAAGAGGGCCTAGATTCGTGATAATGAACAATCTTTCCTCACGCATGCTTTGTACTCTATTTTTTTTATCATCGTCTTTTTAGTTTATGGGTTTCCCTCTTTTCTTTTCTTTTCTTTTTTTTTTTTTTTCCCTCATCTTTAATTTGAATTACATAATTTATTATTGTAATTGGCTCTAATTTCTAGAAGTATTTCTTTCTCTTTCTTTGAAATATTGATCATCTCACCAACCAACAGATCTTATTACACATATTTTTTTTTTATTTTGACTAAAATTTGAAGTCATAAAATCATAATTTCATGTATCATTTGATTATTGAGAAAGGACATGTCAAAAAAAAAAAAAGAATTGAGAAAGGCAACCGTGATGGGTGGCAATGATGGAAAGGGCGGTGGAGGTGGAGGTGGAGGTGGAGGTGGAGGTGGACGTGCTTATCATGATTAAACCATGACGATTGCTGCTTTATATATATATATATATATTTTTACCAAATAGAAATTCATTGAAAAAGTGGAAATAAAATTCTACGATTAGTATCACTCCCTGATCCATGAAACTTGGGATGAGATATTAATACAAAAGAAAGATTCAAACCTTTTCTAGCTAGATTGTGGGCATCACTGTTAAAATGCCTTCTAATAAACTTCAAAGAAACTAAAGAAAACTGAGTAGCTAGATAGGAAACATCATGTATTAAGCCTTGAATACAAACAAAAGGAGAAGACGTCTTTGAAGCTGCATCCATGACTATTTTTGGGTCTCCCTCAAAAATAACATTGTGAAAATGATGCTGTAAAGCCATTTCCACAGCTTGTCTAAGAGCCATTGCTTCCAAAATAATGGGATTGGTTTGAAAAAGGATTTGCTTCACTGACCATGTTATAATCCTGTTCAAATGAGAACGTGCTATAATGGCAATGCAACCATAATTCATCTTGTTTTTCACAGCTGCATCAAAATTGACCTTCACAACATTTGGAGGTGTTGTAGATTCTTCAAGAGATGAAGATGGTTGATCATTTGGATGATTCAAAAGCTTGCAAGCATCTTTGAACTCTTGACTGTGAAAAAAAGCTTTCTCTAAGATTTCTTTCCAGTTCCAATCTTGATCGTGAAAAATGAGAGCATTCCTTGCCTTCCAAATCTGCCACAAAAAAAAACAGCAAGAGCTACCATATCATGATTTCCAGAATTGGAAAGGTTTTGATAAATAATTTGCCAGAATTCCTTGAAATCCATTCCATTGAAATTCGCGGTTCGTAATTGCAGGGGAGAATGGATCCAAACAGCAGCAGCCTTGTGGCGCAAAAAAAATAGATGCGATGAGGTTTCTACATCAGAGCACAACTTATGAAGATTCGTTTTTGTAGGGAACCTTTTAGCTAAGAGATCCCTACAGGAAGACTATTGTGTAAAGCTCTCCATTAAAAGATGCGGATTTTATTTGGAACATTCAAAGACCATACATTCTTCCATAATTATTGTTGACCTGCTCCATAGCTCGAATTCATTTGATGTTGAGAAGAACATAACTCTTTTTGCTTGCAAGCTTTATGATAGCCTGAACAAACTGAGTACTCTCCATTTTTGGTATAGTGCCACACTAAGGTGTCTTGAGCTGTAGTGATGCTAAAAGTAAGAGATAAGATTACTTTGGCATCTGCATCAACAAAATTAGTCCGCACAAGATTATAGTTCCAAATACCAGTGGTGGAATTAATAAGTTGCGAAACCCAATATATTCTGCTATGATCACCATTGAGAAGGCATGGCTTGAAGGGAAATTTTGGTGGTAGCCGTGGATCATCATAAAAAACAGATTTTCCATTTCTGATTTTCAATTGAAGACCTTGCTTAAGAAATTCTTTTCCTTTTAAAATACTCTTACCATCCCCAAGATTGATTACGCTTATGCCCAACTTCAAGAAAAGATGAAAAAGGAAAATATTTTCCTTTTAAAACTCGAGAGAGCAACGATTCTGAAAATTTAAGGATGCTCCAACATTGCTTCCAAGCAAAGCCAAACTGAGATATTCTAAATCTCGAAAGCCCAAACCTCCCTCTACTTTTCATTTGCATAATGAATTCCATGATAACCAGTGTTTTTTTTTTTTTCATCTTCTTTCTGGCCCTACCAAAACTGAGCTATGGTGGAATTAATTTTACGGCATAAACTAATAGGAAGCTTGAAACACGACATAGAGGAAATAGGAATGGCTGAAGCAATTGCTTTGATTAGGACTTCTTTACCTGCAGTTGAAAGCAATTTTTCTTTACAATTCATGAGTCATTGCCTTATTTTTTCTTGAATTTCGGCAAAAGTGATCCTTTTTGAGCGAGAGATAACTGATTGGAGACCCAAATATTTATCTTACCCTCCTATATGATTGATTCCCAGATATTGAGCAATTGAATCTCTACAAGCATAAGGTGTGTTGCGGTTGAAGAAGATAAAAGATTTGCGAAAATTAACCTGTTGGCTGCTGGCTTGGCTATATTAAGTAAGGATGCTTTTAATGTGAATGGCTTGCTGCTCAGATGCTCTACAAAACAAAATGGAGTCATCAGCAAATAATAAATGAGATATTGGAGGAGACCTTCTAGCAATTTTAACATTTGAAATTTGGTTCATTCTCTCAGCTCTAGTAATCATGTCAGAGAATCCTTCAACACATAGAAGAAATAGATATAGGGAGAGGGGTTCTCCTTGCTTGAGTCCTCTAGAAAGAGTGATAAAACCATACTTCTGTCCATTGATTTTGACACAATAAGAAACAGAGGTAACGCATGCCATAATCCAGTTTATCATTTAGAATGAAAACCAGGTTGGTTCATCATATGACTAAGAAAATCCCATTCAATCAATCATAGGCTTTGCTGACAGCAAGTTTAATAGCCATGTCATACCTACCACTGTTTCTTCTAGTTTTTAAGGAGTGCATCAGTTCATGAGCTAAGAGAATATTGTCTGAAATAAGTCTGCCTTTTGTGAAAGCACTTTGATGATCTCCAACTACGTGGTGCATGGTTCCTTGCAGTCTGTTAGTGAGAACCTTAGCAATGATTTTATAATACACTGTGCACAAACTAATAGGCCTCAAATGCTGCATGGTTTTAACTTATTTAGTTTTAGGAATCGAAGAGATAATAGTGTGGTTGATATTTTTAAGCATCCTTCCTGAACTAAAGAAACTTCTAATAGCCTTGAATATGTCTTCTTTAATGACATCCCAATACACATGAAAAAATTGAGCTGTCATACCATCATCTCCAGGAGCTTTTAAGGGATGGATGCTGAATACTGCTTGTTGAATCTCATCATCAGAGACCTCCCGAATTAAAAAGTCATTCATAACAGAAGTAACTCGACATCGGATACCTTAAGAGACCCTCTGAAAGTTACAGGGATTGGAAGATGTGAATATCGCTTCAAAATAATCCAAAGCAACAGCTACAATCTCTTTTTGTTCAATATGCCATACTCCCTGAGCATCTTCAATACCATTAATGAAATTTCTTTTATACCGCTGAGCTTAGCATGAAAAAAAGCAGTATTATTATCTCCCTTTTTTCAACCACACTTGTCTGGATTTTTGAGCCCAATAGATTTCCTCTTTAACAACTTCAGCCTTTATTTGGGCTTCTAAGTTTCGCACTCTATTGCTACTCCAACCATCCCCACTATGCTTAGCTTCTTTGAGAAGAATTTTGTAGAAAAGATAATTAAGAACAATTTTGTTTCACCTCTCTAATTACTTTTCCAGCAATTACAAATATTTATACTAGTTTTGTACAATTTAGATCCTAATTTACAGCCTAAATTAAAGGCAAAGATTTAAGATTTGTCAAAGTTTGATAGCAGATTTTCTTCATAATCTGTCAAACTTTGACAAATCCTATTTTTTGCTCATGTCAAAGTTTGACAGTAGATTTTCTTCACAATCTGTCAAACTTTGACATTTCTTTCTCCTTGATTTGCTCACGCCAACTCTCCCCCTCAAGTTGGTGAATATATGTCCATCATTCCCAACTTGTTAAGTGAGCTTTGAAAATCTTTTACGGACACAGCCTTTGTTAGGATATCTGCTAGTTGATCTTTTGAAGTGACAAACGGAAGACTAATTGTATTTTTGTCAAGATGGTCTTTGATGAAGTGCCGATCGACTTCCACGTGTTTGGTTCTGTCATGTTGAACTGAATTATTTGCAATTGCTATGGCTGCCTTATTATCACATAATAACTTCATAGGTGTTGACAGATGTATACCCAGATCATGTAAAATACGCTTTATCCATAGCAATTCACAGATGCCTTGTGCCATTCCGCGAAATTCTGCTTCTGCGCTTGATCTTGCTACCACTTTTTGCTTCTTACTTCGCCATGTAACTAAGTTGCCTTCAACAAAAGTGAAATACCCTGATGTGGATTTTCGATCGGTCAGACTTCCAGCCCAATCTGCATCTGTATATCCTTTGACCTCTCGATCTCCCTGTTTAGCGAAAAATAATCCCTTTCCTGGGCAAGACTTTAAGTATCGCAAGATCCGATGAACAGCCTTCATATGTTCTTCACTTGGTGTATGCATGAATTGGCTTACAATACTAACCGCATATGCAATGTCAGGACGTGTATGCGACAAGTATATTAGCCTCCCAACTAATCTTTGATACCTCTCCTTGTTAGCTGGAATTTGGTTTTGTTGAATGGCTAACTTGTGATTCACTTCAATGGGAGTTTCAACGGGCTTACAGTTAAGCATCCCAGTTTCTGCTAACAAATCTAATACATATTTTCGCTGACATAGATAAATTCCATTACTTGATCTTGCAACTTCAATGCCTAAGAAATATTTCAAGTGTCCAAGATCTTTAAGTTCAAATTCAGTTTCAAGGCTTTCTTGGAGGACAACTATTTCATTTGAGTCATTTCCAGTAACAACCAGGTCATCCACATATACAATAAGAGCAGTTACCTTCTCAAACTCTTGTTTGACGAAGAGAGTATGATCAGCATCACTTTGTTTGTATCCAATTTTCTTCATGAAATTTGATAGCCTTCCAAACCATGCTCGGGGGGATTGCTTTAATCCGTATAAGGCCCTTTTTAGTTTGCATACCTTGCCACCACAATTTATGCCTGGAGGAGGATCCATGTATACTTCTTCTTCCAAATTTCCATTCAGAAATGCATTTTTAACGTCGAACTGTTGCAACGGCCAATCTTGATTCGCTGGTATGGAAATAAGAATTCGTATGGTATTTATTTTTGCTACAGGAGCAAATGTATCTCCATAATCAATTCCGTACTTTTGTGTATACCCTTTAGCAACAAGCCTTGCCTTGTAACGATCTATGATTCCATTTGGATTAAGCTTAACTGTGAAGATCCATCTGCACCTTACAGTTTTCTTCTTTGGGGGCAGCGATACAAGTTCCCATGTATGGTTCTTTTGTAAGGCTTCCATTTCATCATTCATAGCTTTCTTCCATTTTGAATCCATCAATGCTTCCTGCACATCACTTGGAATAGATACAGGAGATAATTGATTTACAACAAGTGCATGTGATTTTGACAAATGATGAGAGGATGTATAATTGTTAATGGGGTACTTAGTCTTAGCATTAAAATCAGGTTCATATTGTGCTTTTGGAATTCCTCTATTCTTCCTAATTGGATATCTTGGTTCAGCTAGAGGAATTGGATCGTGAATTAAAGGAGATGAAGGTAGTGATGTTACCTGAGGAGACACCGACACATCTGGAATTTCTATGGCTGTTGGTGTGACTTGGGAAATTGTACTATCTTGATTTTCTTGGGCGCCATCATCATTCTCAGGTTGTGTGACAACAGGATCTGAAAGTTGTTTATCAGCCGTTTCTTGTTCTTCGAAGTATTCATGAGTGTTGTCTTCACCCAAATTAAGTGTAGTCTCCCCCTGAAGAGAGCACTCATGACCACCAAAATAAGGAGTATTTTCATGGAATGTGACATCGCGGGTTACATACATTTTATTTTCTGTAGGATCATAACATCGATATCCCTTTTGGAGGTTTGCATACCCAATAAACATGCAACGGACAGCTCGTGGATCAAGTTTACCTGCAACCCGGTGTACATATGCAGTACAGCCAAAGACACGAGGTTCAAGGTTCGGACTGATTGGAGCAGAAACTAATTCATGGAGTTTTTGATGTGGTGTTTTAAACTCAATGACTCGTGACGGCGTCCGATTAATAAGATATGCAGCAGAGCAAATAGCTTCGCCCCAGTATTCTCGAGGTACTTTCATGCCAAATAAAGAAGCTCGGACAACCTCTAGTATTTGGCGATTTTTTCGTTCTGCCAAACCATTTTGTTGTGGTGTACCAGCACATGAAGTTTGGTGTCGAATACCATTTTTTTGACAAAAAATTTTCAATTCAGAATTTATATACTCCCCACCATTATCAGATTGAAGAACTTTAATTCTGCATTGATACTGTGAATGTACCATTCGATACAGATTCTGCAAAACAGAACATACCTCTCCCTTGTTTCTTAGGAGATAGACCCAAATCATGCGAGTACACTTATCAATAAATGTCACAAAATAACGAGCACCAGATAATGTAGGGATTTGAGCAGGTCCCCAAACATCAGAGTGGATAATCATAAAAGGTGAAGTACTCTTATTATAACTAGGAAGATATGAAATTCTATGACTCTTAGCCATTTCACAAACGTCACAATCAAACTTAGCATTTGTATGTAAAAACAAACTTGGTTTTAATTTTCGAAGATAATTAAATGACAGATGACCAAGGCGACGATGCCATAACCAAACCATATCCTCATTTCCTTGACTGGCCTCAGTGTTATTTGCTTGATCAATTCTTTGTTTTCTTGAAGTGGCCAAATCAAGATAGTACAAGTTTCCACGCCTAATACCATAGCCAAGAATCCGTTGTGTTATAATGTCCTGAAAAATACATTTATTAGGCCAAAAAGTTGCAGTACAATTTAGAGTTTCTGTGATTTTACCAACAGATAAAAGGTTGGAAGAAAGAGAAGGAACTACAAGCACAGTATCAAGATTAATGGAATGCGACACATGTGTTGATCCTTCGCCAATAACGGGAGCAACTCCTCCATTAGCAGTGAGTACATGAGGTTGAGGTGAAGGATGAATATGTGAAAGAAGGGTAGAATCATTTGTCATATGATCAGTAGCAGCTGTATCAATTATCCATGTATTATTCCTAACAAGATAAGTGTAACGTCCCATTTTTCTATTGAATCGAGTCGTTGCTTAGAGTCGAGTCGGGCTGATCCAAAACCCGGTTCGATCCATTAGATTCTAGAGTGGGCTAGAATGGGATGTACTTGAAATAAGGAAAAGAAGTGGACTTACTTGAAGGAAACAAAAAGATCAAAGTATAAGGATTAGGACTTGATTTCACTAAAGTATAAAGTTGAGGTATTAAGTTGTACCATTTTGACACTTGAGGTACCATTTGGTAATTTTCATATAAAAATCAATGACATTCTAGAGACTACCGATGGATTCCATTTCATTTTCATTTCTTCATCCTTATCTTCATCTTCTTCCTCTACTTTCCTCTTAAACTTTCCTTTCTCCATCACGTTTAATGGTGGTGAAGATTTTAATGGGAGTTAAACATTAATTCAACTTCTATTCTATCCAAGTAAGTAAACCTTCTTGAATTTCATACTTGAATCATTTGGTGATATTTTTAGATGATTCATAAGAATTCTCATGTATAGGAGAGGTGATGTGACATCCTACTGAGTCGAGTCTTTTCATAGAGTCGAGTTGAGTCGGACCAAACCAAACCCGATTGGGGTAGAATGGGATTATAAGTGGACTTACTTGCACTCAAACAATACAGTTGAGGGATTAAAATGTAACATGTAGAAACTGTAGGTCTTATTTGGTAGTTGTCCCATACATTTAAAGAGATGGTTGGGAAGTGGACGTATACGAGACTTCCATTTCCATTTTCTTTCTTCCTTTTCTTCATCTTCATCGTCAACGTCTTCTTCATCTTCATCTTCCTCTGCATCTCTTTCATCTTTCTCTTCATCTCCTTCCTTTCTCCATCACTTTTCATGTAATTGACACACTAACTTCAACCTAGAACTCTATCCAAGTAAGTAACTTTTCTTAAAGTTCATACTTTTGTGATCTTTTAGATGATTTATCAGAGTGATTATGTTTAGGAGAGGGAAGCTCAAAGTAGGAGAACAAGGAAGCTAAGAAGAAGTTTAAAGCTCTTTTGGTTGAAGGTTTGATATCTCTTTTTATTTATCTTTTTCTTTGCATGAGAATTTGTGTGGTGTGCTGCTAATGAGGCAAGATTGCTTCATGTTGAGTGGGAGGACTGGTAATGGTGAGAAAACAGGGGAGGAAGTGAATAAATGAAGTAAATAGTGAGTTTATGTTGAAACAGGTTTTGCTGGAAATTTTACCAGTAACTTCATCTTGATTTTGACCCCATTTAATGATGGAATTAGGAAGTGTCATAGAAGAGTTATTTGTTCCTCTATGTGTTAGCTTTATGTGGGTTTTTGAATCATCCAAATCGGAGTTGTATATTGAGAGATATGACCAAAAGAGTACAGACAGTGCAGGCTGGAAGCGCGGGCGCGAATTGCATGAAGAGTTCGCGTTGCACACCTCGCGCTCGCGATTTTCAAATGCGCGCTCGCGACTTTCACCTGAAACTCTCTGACTCCTATTTGACACATCTCGCGCTCGCGACTTTCAAGTGCGTGCTCGCGACTTGTGCTCGCAACCTCTCTGACTCTCATTTGGCATTTCTCGCGCTCGCGATTTGCAAGTGCGCGCTCGCGTATTTGGCCCTTGGCCTGCAAGCGCTCGCGACCTTCATCGCGCGCTCGCGTATTTGGCCTGGGAACTCACTGTCTCTCATGTTGCACTCTACGCGCTCGTGACTTTCAAGTACGCGCTCACGACTTGTGCCCGATAACTCACTGTCTCTCATTTTGCATTCTACGCGCTCGCGACTTTGAAGTACGCGCTCGCGACTTGTGTTTTCATGCACTTTTGGACTTCTTTTTTTTCAATGCAATTGTATTCCTTTGCTTCACTTATATGCCTCCAATCATTTTAACATCAAAATACAACATGAGAACATGTATCAAAACAACATTCAAGCATGCAAATGATGTGAAATCAAGTGAACATTATGAATTATGAAATTATGAACTATTATTATGCTATTGTGTTATCTTATTGACATACCAACACTTTGCTCCATTGAGGTTAGGTAGAAACCATGTAGATAAGGCTATGTCGCAACATAGGATAGCAGATCTGTGCCCCATACAGTTTAGTACTCCGGCTACAGGCCGTTGAGTGGATATGATTATATATCGGCCATAGCAGCCAAGCATACAGTATTCATCCAGTTTCATACAGTTTCCCTTATCACCTCGGTTTCACTATAACCTTATGGAGCCATACAGATATTGTGACATAACAATTCATAAATCATACAGTATGATAAACAGTACGAAAGAAAATCAAGGTATAAGGAAAGGATCATGCTATATATGCTTATATGTTTGGTTATCCTTATGCATTTACATGCTTATTTCTATCTATGGATGTGCTTAATTGCTTCTTTCTATGTTGAGATATCCACTGAGCTTTATTTGCTCTGCGAGTTACCTGTTTAACTCGCAGGTTTTGAGACTAGACCGTAGAGAGTCGGCTTACAACTGCTGCAGTTCATCTGTAGAAGACTCAGTCTTCAGGGTAGCTACTCGTTTTGATGTATATCTTTTATCCATCCTTTCATGGCATGTACAGGACACACAGTTGAGCCCATTTCATTTTGTAAACTAGTATCATGTCTTGTAAACATTAAGTACATTATTTTTGTAAACAACATCAGAATGAGATTATATTCAGTATACATTATGATTTCAGCATGTCAGGCCATACAGTCAACCAGTTTGTAGCATCTCGACTCGGTTTATTCGGGTTAACGGGTGGACCGGGAAGGGGTGTTACAGGTGAGCTCAAGGTAGAAGAAAAAGGAAGCTAAGAAGAAGATTCCAAGCTTGTTAAGTGAAGGTGTGATATCTCTTTATATTTACCATTTTCTTTGCATGAGAAATTGTGTGGTGTGTTGTTAATGAGATAATATTGCTTTATGTTGAGTGGGAGGACTGGTAATGGTGAGAAAATAGGGGAGGAAGTGAATAAATGAAGTAAATATTGAGTTTATGTTGAAACAGGGCTTGCTGGAAATTTGACCAGTAACTTCATCTTGATTTTGACCCCATTAAATGATGGAATTAGGAAGTGTCATAGAAGAGTTATTTGTTCCTCTATGTGTTAGCTTTACATGGGTTTTTGAATCATTCAAATCGGAGTTGTATATTGAGAGATATGACCAAAAGAGTACAGACAGTGCAGGCTGGAAAACGCGACGCGCGCGCGAATTGCATGAAGAGCTCGCGACTGACTCTCATTTTGTACTGTACGCGCTCGCGACTTGCATTTACGCTCTCGCGACTTGTGCTCGCAACCTCACTACCTCTCATTTGGCACTTCTCGCGCTCACGACTTGCAAGTGCACACTCGCGACTTGGCCCTTGGCCTGTAAACACTCGCGACCTTCATCGCGCGCTCGCGAATTTGGCCTGGGAACTCACTGTCTCTCATTTTGCACTGTACGCGCTCGCGACTTGCATTTACGCGCTCGCGACTTGTGCCGATAACACATACGCGCTCGCGACTTGCATTTACGCCCTCGCGACTTGTGTTTTCATGCACTTTTGGACTTCTTTTTCTATGCAATTGGATTCCTTTGCTCACTTTGTATGCCTCCAATCATTTTACAACAAAAATACAACATTAAATCATGTATCAAAACAACATGCAAGCATGTAAATGATGTGAAATGAGGTAAGCACAACTTGTAATTGTATTCTATGCAATTGTGAAATGATGTGAAATGGTGTATGAAATTATGAATTCTATGCAATTGTATTTCCTTTTCTCAACTTGTATGTCTTCAACCATTTTAAAGCAAAAAAAAAAAGACAACATGAACACATGTATAAACACAAAATGCAAGCATGCAAATGGTGTGAAAATAACATGACACAAATATGTGAAAATAACATGACATAAGCATGCAAATTATGACACAGTTACTTTGCTTTTGTTTATCTATTGGCATTCCATTCATATGCTCCATTGAGGTTAGGTAGAAACCATGTAGATAAGGCTATGTCGCGACATAGAATAGCAGATCTGCGCCCCATACAGTTTGGTACTCCGGCTACAGGCCGTTGAGTGGATATGATTATACAGGCCATAGCAGCCAAGCATACAGTTTTATCCAGTTTCATACAGTTTTTCTTATCACTTCGGTTTCACTATAACCTTATGGAGCCATACAGATATCTTGACATAACATTTCATGAATCATACAGTATACTAAACAGCAAGAAAGATTATCAAGGTAAAATGAAAGTATCATGATTTGTGTGCTTACATTCCATATGTGAGTACATGTTTATTTCTATATATGTATGTGCTTATATGTTTCTTTATTCATTGTGATATTCACTGAGTTTAATCAAAGTTGCAGAATTCATACAGCATAAAGAACATCAGGTAAGATCATGGAAGTATAATGCTATATATGCTTACAAGTTTATTTATTGAATCTTTAAGGAGCCATACAGTCATGAGATGTTATTAATCATAACTTATATGATGTGACTAAAAGTGCATAAGTCATACAGCATAATGAATAGCAAGTAAGACAATGAACATATACTGTTATGTATTCTTACATGTTTATTGATTTCATTCATACAACACAATGAACAGCAGGTAAGATCATGATAGAATCATAATGTGTGATTTAAGGTTCATGTAAAGGAGTTATGAGAAAATTAGAACTCAATTATTGATGTTTATGAATTAGAAGTTTATTCGTTGCTATAAAGAGACATTCATGTTGAAATTTACTGATTCTAGGAGTATCAATGCTTTATGAAACTTGTATTTTAAGTTAGTTGCCATCGCACTTTGTTTAGTATGTGAATTATGAGAACCACTGAGTTTTATACTCAGCGCGTCGATTTTTATCACGCGTAGGTTGAAGATCGTGGTTGGTACTTGAAGACTTGAGGAGTACGTTCAAAGCAGAAGTGACTAACTTGGTCATAGTAGATTGAGAGTTGTAATATTAAGAATTATGGCATGTATTAAGATTTATGGCATGTATAATTTTTCCATTTGTTAGAGCTTCTGTAATTGGAAATATAATTGAAGCATGTAATTATTTTGGTGTAAGTATTTGGAGGAAATGATTGAATATGAAATATTTTACTATAGTTGGTATGATTAGGTCATGAAGACTTGAGATAGATCATGAATGCCATTAATTGCTGGATATTAAATGCTATTGAGGATTTATACAGTTATGACTATCTATATAAAGTGTTGTTGTGTTATGATGATTAGTTGGAGATATTGGAAGTCTGATATGTTAATTGGGAGTGTCTTATATTCATATCTCGCATACAGGGTGATATCAGCATGACAGGATATAAGTTCAACCAGATTGTAGCGTCTCGGCTCGGTTCATTCGGGTTAACGGGTGGACCGGGAAGGGATGTTACAATAAGTATTAGATAGACCTGGATTTTCAGCTTTTGTAACGTGTGCTGCAACTGGATTTGAAGTTGATGCAATTACTTCTTCATCTTTTGTGGTTGTGGCAGCAGCCTGTACAATTTTCTTCCTAGGTTTCTTTGTAAAATCCCACCATTCTGGATACCCAATAATCTCATAGCAACGTTGTTTTGAATGTCCTTCTTCACCACAGTGAGTGCACACATAATTATTTCCCTTGGAGCCAAATTTTTTTCCTTTAGCCTGTTGGGAATTTGTAGGGCGTGTTCGGACTGTCAAATGAACCATTCCATCTGGCTGAACTTTTTATTCCTCCATAGTTTGTCTCTGGTTTTGATCTTTGCGAACATATGCATAACATGACTCAAGATCAAGAGGTGGATCTTTCCTCAATATTTCACTTCGAGCTTGGTTGAATTCTGGGTCAAGCCCAGCTAAGAAGATATGAACTCGAAGTCGAGTCATATATTTATGCAGTGATACGATTACTGTAGCATTATCTTCTTGTGTTTGAATGCGAGCATCAATTTCTTGAAATATGCTAATCAGTTCATTGTAATATAAAGATAAGGATCTACCATTTTGATGAGTGGTAAATGATTTTCGATTTAGATCAAAAAGTTGTGTTTCATCCGAGCCATCATAAAACGTCTTTGCAATAGCTTCCCATATTTCTTTGGCTGTTTGAAGACGGATGAATCGTTACATCAAGAGTGGACTCATAGAATCAATGAGCCAACTCTTAACCCGGTTATTATCAAGAAGCCAGGTTTCCAATTGCTTGTCATTTGCAGCTGGTTTTGGTGTTGCACCGGTAAGAAATCCGGATTTATTTCGAGCTCCAATACGCATCTCCATAAGTTGCGACCATAATGGATAATTTGTATCATCTAAGATGATTCCAGAGGGGAGAGGGGCATTGTCTTGAACAATGATTCGAGATTCATGAGGGATGACAGCAAAAGGATTTTCTTCTGTCATGATTGCAGAAAAAAAATCAGTTTCTACCTAATTCGCTCTGATACCATGTAGAAAAGATAATTAAGAACAATTTTGTTTCACCTCTCTAATTACTTTTCCAGCAATTACAAATATTTATACTAGTTTTGTACAATTTAGATCCTAATTTACAGCCTAAATTAAAGGCAAAGATTTAAGATTTGTCAAAGTTTGACAGCAGATTTTCTTCATAATCTGTCAAACTTTGACAAATCCTATTTTTTGCTCATGTCAAAGTTTGACAGTAGATTTTCTTCACAATCTGTCAAACTTTGACATTTCTTTCTCCTTGATTTGCTCACGCCAACAAATTTTACGTTCCTGTAGCCATTTCTGTGAGTTCACAGAATTGTTTTTTGCCCACACCTATAATGCTCGCTTACATTTCTTGAGTTTGGAGAAAACCTTAAACAAATCTGAGCTATGTGTCTCATATTGCCAAGCCTCTTCCACCACATGACCAACATCAGGATTTAAGGTCCAATGGTCATCGAAATGGAAATATTTAGGACTCTTCCACACATTTGGATGGACATCAAGGAGTATAGGATGATGGTCTGATCCCAAATAATCAAGATGATAAACTTTTGCTTTGGGAAACTTGATAAACTAAGAACTAGTAGCAAGAAAATGATCTAGTCTTTCCTGAACATTCGAAGATCCGTCTCTTCAATTATTCCATGTCATTGGATGTCCTTAAATGCCTAAATCAGCCAGCGTCATACTATTAACAAAATCTCGAAACATATTCAGTTTCCACATTCCATAAGAACCTCCACCTTGTTTTTCTCTTAAACTCAAAATAGAGTTGAAATCCCCAGCAAAAAGAGTATAATAAGATAGGACTTGCTGATATTGTATAAGAAAATCAAATTGTTCCTTCCAGTGCATATCATCACTATTAGCATAAACACACATAAGATCACAACATAGATGCAAACTATCATCTTTCACCCTGGCATGCATAAAGAACTATTCTTTTTTAATGACCTTTGACATTTACTATCTCCCGCCAGATTAACGCTAAACCACCTGCTTTCCCTTTTGGTTGTACTGTATCTAGCACCTGGTATCCATATGTACAAAGTCTCTTAGTCACAAAAGCATCACTATTTTTAGTTTCAGCAAGAAAAATAATATCAGCGGAATGGGATTTGAAACTACCTTTGAGGTTATGAATTGTCAGGGGGTTCCCCAAACCCTGACAATTCCAACTCAAAAGTTTCATTGATCCCCTTGTAGCCATTTATGGCTGGCTTCCTCCACCATTGTATCATCAGGGCAGATTTTCTTGTTTTCCAACACTAATTGTTCTGTGAAAGGCCTCTTCTTGGGGCTTCTATTTTGCAACTCAAGCTGGCTTTGCAAAGCTGCATTATTTTCCTCAATCAGTTCTTCTATAACAACCCTTTTGCTACTTGCTAGTCTTTTCCATTGCTTCTTCTTAGGAACAGGGTCTGAAGGAGTATTTTAGTGTAAAACACTGGCTTGATTAATAATCAGGTCAGCCGCCTTCGAAGCCTCCTCTAATAGCGTTTGCTGATTATTAGTGCTGAATTGTGGAAACAAAATATCTTTTGTAATCAGCACAAGTTTGTCCAAAGACAATTGGTCTAGAGGGTGTTGGCCTGGCGAGAATAGGTCTTAGAGACCTGTATTGATGGGTTGGATGTTCTCAAGGAATGTTTTTTTCCTAGTTTTCCAGGTGATCTTATTCGGCTCAAGAGAAAAGAGTGAGGAATTAGAATCTGTCTTTGGGTTTGGGCGTTGATTTGGAGAATTGGGTATTTGGACCATCTTTTCTAAATTAGGGTTGCTAGTTGGGCTTGATACAGAATGGGCCATAACTATAGAATGGGCTTGGTCAGGCTGAGAATCACGGTCTTGGTTACGGTGTGCAGGTTGATTAGGACTAGCATTGAATGAAGGTAGGCCCTGATGTGATAGATTGAACAGGTTATCATGGCTGATTTGGTTTAGGTTTGAGCAGATTTGATGTCTTAGGGTACCACGTGGACGCTCTTGAATGGTAGTAGCTAAACCCCAATAACGAAGGTCGGGTGACATTAACATTGGCCTTGAATCTCAGATATCATTACCATCCATGGGCTTCATCTTGCCTAAGATAAACTTTTAATAATCCCCCAAATTAGTTACCAATTAGACTTGCATTAGAGTGGTTCATTTGGCTTGGGGACAAACCATGAGCTTGAATCCAGAAAGTGGATAAATTATAATCAATATCATTAAAAGCAATATCTGGTGGCCATTCTTTTAGAACCATATGTTGGTTTTGAAGTATCCAAGCTCTTCCTACAAGAATTCTTTGAACATCACATGCATTATGGAAAGTAAAAACAAAGGTGTTTATCTCTCTTAAGTATACAGAGAAATTCTCCTTGCAGTGCCAGGATTTAGTCATGATTTCTTTAACAACCTCCGCACTGTATTTCCCAGATGTAATAATTTTCCCAGCAAGCACATTCTTACTATTAATGCTTCTATTATCTTCTTCAATTAATGTTAGCACTGGACTGGAATCATGTGGTGCCAGGTTTGGTTAGTGAGAGGCATTAACTATTAGTGCAGCTTTGTCCATAAAGAAAGAAGACAAAAGGAAGGAAAGAGGGGCACACAAGTAAGGAAAAGGACGAAGAGGTTAAAGGACAAAGAAAATAACGGAATTTGAAAGAGTAAACATGGAGGTGGAAAGTTGAAATAGCAGGGTAAAAAGGGATCTAAAGTAAAGGGACAAAACCCAAGATAAAGGGAAGACCCTTGAGTAAAGAGAAGAGCTCTTAGCGAAAACTTCCCACGACTGACGATTGCTGCTTTATGATAATGTGGGGAGTGAAAATGGCAATTCGTGACTGACTTCCAAGACAGAAGAAGTTGGATAAAAATGGATTGAACCCCAAAAAAGAAAAGGAAAGGAAAAGGAATTATGTAAATCTTTTCTTTTCTTTTGATTAATCTATTATTAGCAATTTAACGTGTGTTATTAAATATTAATGATGAACTTTTGTGTTCGTTTCTCATGACTCTTTCTTTATCTGCTGATCAAAAGAAAAAAAAAAAAAAAAAAAAGGTTAGATTGCTTATTAAGAATCCAATAATAACAGTGATCCCTTTCTTGTACTGTTTACTTGTCTATTTAGTTTAAGTCAAGTTAAGAATATTCTTCTTCTTCTTGTTCTCTTTTTCTTTTTCTTTTTCTTTTTTCTTTTTTTTTTTTGGCAGAACCTTTTACATTACAATGAATTTTTATTTGTCCATTTCATTCATGTACTAGTTTGCCATTTATTCAGGTTATTTTGGACTGATTTGTTAAATAAAACAAGTTATAGGAAAAGAAAAGTGAGCAACTAAATATTTTAGTGAAGAAAAGATAGGAGTTTGCATATTGTTTTTTGAATTTTCTTTTTTTTTTTTTTTTGTTCTATTCTTGCAAATACATATTGCAAGTTGTAAAAGAATTGTCAATTTATATAGAATTTTAGGAAGTAGTAATTAATTATTTACATGTTTAAGGAATTTTTAGGATCTCTAACTCTAACCAAGTATCTTGGAAATTACAATGTAGGGGAAGTTCATGCTAAAATATTGAGAAATACAATGTGGGAGACGTTCATAGTACAAATTGATCAACAACATCCAATTTTTTCTTTTTAGTTTTTTTGAGATCTCTAAGGAGCATGGAATATGTAAACGACAAAATTTATAAGAAAACATATTTTAATTACTTGTAAGCTGTAAGTCATCTCTAAAACATAAAATCAATGGCCAATTCAGCAAAAAAAAAAATTAGGGGATAATACTTTTTTTTTTCCCAAAAAGAAAAAAAT
Organism: Jatropha curcas; assembly: GCF_041381405.1. Classification (NCBI taxonomy): domain Eukaryota; kingdom Viridiplantae; phylum Streptophyta; class Magnoliopsida; order Malpighiales; family Euphorbiaceae; genus Jatropha; species Jatropha curcas. The sequence continues at coordinate 30,044,657 of NC_143153.1, forward strand.
TTTTCTTCCCTTAAACATAGATTCGGATTTGAATCCCCCTCTCAAATTCTCAAAAAAAAAATACTCGGAATCACGTTAGCTATATTTACAAATTCAACTTTGTCTTAATCACTGCCTATTTCACAAATTTCTCTTTCAAATTTACTATTTAACTTCTGATATTACCAAGAAAATGGTATTCGTACATATGAAAAACATATTGAGCTTTAGATATTAAATTTAATTTTAATCCACACCTTTTAAAATATTTCAAATCTTTATCACTGAAATATTTCTTATAGACAATATTACATCCATTCAGTTAATTTTGATATTTTTTTTTTGACTTTTTACAATAATTATAAAAAATATTTCATCATCTCAATCTAGAAATTAAGAGTAAATGACTAAATTATTTAATTTATTATAATTAAAAGAGAAAATTTGGTGAAGATATTTAAATTTAAATAAAAGTAAAATCAGAATGAAACGGTTCTATACGACGGTAATTTGTAAAAATATTTTATAAGAGGAAAATAAAAATATTAAAATATTAAAATTAATGGAACAGAGAGGCAGTAAAATAACTATTGCATCTTTGAATTGGATCGCTATTGAAGTATCATAACTCTTTTTTTTTTTTTTGAAGTAATTATCACTCCTTTAATGTAAAAGATTGACTTGCACATTCAAATGGTCAAGCAAATCCAGTCCAGTCTATCGACCCGCGTAAAGTGCGGAATTAATTAATTTACTATTTGTATTTTATTTGAGATGTATATTATGTGTATTTAAGAATATTAGCTAATTGGTTAATATTTCCTCTGCTACATACTTTGTGTCCTGGATTCATTTATACATAGATTAAAAAAATTTAATCGATATAGTTAAAATTATCACGTTATTCAATTAAAAATAATTGTCACTTAACCTATGAGTTGTGAAAGCTGAAATGAGCTTTCGAGTTCATTTCACACTAAACACACATGCAGAGAGACATAAAAAACTTTAACTATAACTAAATCTCAAGCTAAATTAGACGATTTCTAATAATAAAGTCTGAATATGCTTACACAGAAAAAAAATGTTGGTTTGAGATTTATGCAAGGATTTTCCAGAATAGACTACAAATGGAAAACAAATATTTTAAAATAAAAATTACGCCCACCGTGGGGCTCGAACCCACGACCACAAGGTTAAGAGCCTTGCACTCTACCGACTGAGCTAGACGGGCTTAGATGTTTTAATGTTATTAAACACAATATATAATGTTATAATATTTTTAAAATAAAAATTAGAAAATTTCCGAGAATATAGAAAATTCTCTAATTAATAAAATAAAACACATAATTGTAAATTATTCCAAGACATTATCAATTTAAGGTCCAAAATCTAAGTCCATTTTCAAAACTGATAATTTGTCAAGCAAAATGTAATATTCAAAAGTGAGGTTCACGACTCTCGAAGCCAAAAGTTGGACATTTCTTTATTTTCAAATTTCAGTTTACATTAAGACATGGTCATCACCGTGTGGAATTAGAACGAGGAAGAAGAGTCAAGCTTGTGACATAATTTATGGGCACCAACCAAGACAGTAGGCAGATCTTTCACATTCTTGACCACAGAGAAAAAAAAACATAAAGAAAGAAAAAAAAATACTATTTCCATATACTTTTATCTATGGAGATTTGAATATAGAGTCTCTTTAAATATTTAAAATTGAGCACTTTTTTCTCTTTTATGAGTCTATTTAGTGCAAATTCTGATAAATTGAGCTAGTGGATTTTCGAACACTGAATGGTTTAAAAAAAATTAATATATTCTCTAATATTCTTTTACTTTTAAACTATTGAATAAATAAATAAAACCTAAAACTATTATAATAAGGAACGTATATATAATTTGACTCAATTAGCAACTAATTAATAGGTACACACCACATATTTTTAATTTTTAGGCATTTAATTTTCAAAGTAGTAGTAATTTTAATTTTAATTTTAAACTTATTAATATTGACTTGATCTCTCTGATCGGGCTTCAATAAAATCATAGAAGTATAGAAGATGAAAATTAATCCAATTTGATTTATCCGAGTTTTTAAATTTATCTGATCTAAATTTAGAATGATAATTAAAAAGATACATTATACATATGTCAATTATTAATTTAGATTTAATTTTTGAAATCAAAGTCTATTATCCTTAAATGAATTTAAAACATTATTTCAATATATTATATCCAAGCTACTAAAAAAATCCATAACTTTTTAATAAAAAATATATTACTAAAACTTAAACAGGTGAAATAATGGGCTTTAATTATGATTATCTGACTAAAATTTAATTAAAACGAAAAATAAGAGAAAAAGGTGTCTGCTATACATGCCAAACAAAAACAAACCTAATAAAATTTATCAAGATATAATATAAGTGTATATACAGAAATTGGGGAGTCTCTTTCCCCTCTGATACTCAAATGACAAAACAAGCCTAACAAACGACGGTCAAAGTGTCTCCTACTTCTCCTGCCCAAACCCATTGGAAAAAAAGAACAAACAAACACGTATCCTATATTTGGATAGAAGGAAAATATGAAGAAAAATAATAAATAAAAAATAATTAAAATTTTTTTATTATTTTCTTTCTGTCTTAATATTTTTTTCACGTCAAGGATTTTGGATTCTAATCATCTGATGAAGCAATCTATAAAATTTTAATTTTTCTCCGTCTGCGTCAACTCCAAAAGAAAATTATTCTCTTTAAATTTTTAATTTACCCACTTTCTTCTTAAACGTTTACTTTGAACGAGTCCAAACCTCCACCCAACTGCCCCCTAACTCCCAAACTTTTCTTTTCCAAGAAAATCGTCTCGCCATTTCTCTTTCTTTTTCACTAAACTCCATCAAACCCACAACCCAAAAGATTTTCTCTTTCTTTTTCTTGTTTTTCTTTTGGCAAGTTTTAGTTAGTGGGTATGGTGTTGGAAATGTTTACAAGGCCTCTAGAGAGGTGTTTTGGAGGTGGAGATGGTGGGGGTGGGCTATGGCATATAGACTTAAAGCCTTATGCTCTAGGGGATTACTCGATTGCTGTTGTACAAGCTAATTCTTCGTTGGAAGACCAAGGACAAGTCTTTACTTCTCCTTCTGCCACTTATGTTGGTGTATATGACGGCCATGGTGGTCCTGAGGCTTCCAGGTTCATCGCTGACAATTTGTTCCCTTTTATACACGGTGAGTTTTTTTAATCATTTTTTAAGAAGTTTGTTTGGTTGATGGGAAAATGGGGAAAAAAAAAGAAAGAAAAGAACGGGGGGTTTTGTGATCTTGGGTTTATTGTTCTGTTTTTCTTCAGATTGTTTTGACTGTTGAATTAAATTTAGCGAATTCAAGATCATTAATTAACGAAAAACTTCTAGTTTGTTTTAATCTCTTTTTTTAAGCTTAGCTCAGTAATTAACTGGCGAAGTTTTTGAATAGGAATATTTGCTAGCTGAGGAAGTGTAGGAAAATAAAAGAAATAGAGTAAAATGTAAAACTAGGTTTAGTAATATAGCATTGGCATGTTTTGTATAATTACTGAGAAATTCTGGGGCACTTCTTTTTTCCTGTCTAACATGATGGATGGCTTTCGGTATCAGACCTTGCAGCAGAGCAGGGTGGAGTATCAGCGGAAGTGATAAGGAAGGCATTTGATGCAATAGAAGAGGAATTCTTGCATTTGGTAAAGCAATCATGGACAGTTCAGCCACAGATTGCTTCAGTAGGTTCTTGTTGTCTTGTTGGGGCAATATCTAATGGCGTTTTATATGTGGCAAATCTTGGAGACTCAAGAGCAGTGCTTGGCAAGAGAGTATCTCAAGGCAAGACTAGTTCAGTGGTGGCCGAACGTTTATCTACCGATCACAACGTTTGTGTTGAGGAGGTGAGGAATGAGGTGGCTGCACTTCATCCTGATGATTCCCACATTGTGGTTTATACCCGTGGAGTTTGGCGTATAAAGGGCATAATTCAGGTAATATTTATACTGTTATTGTTTTGTTGCTTCTTTTACTTCTGTGACTGTATATTAGTGTTCAATATTTAATGAGTATTACCTTCTTTTTTCAGCAATTCAGTATGTGTTTGTTGTCTGGCTAATATTCGTCCAATCCTTGCTCTCTCCTCTGCTTTTTCTTCTTTTCTCAATTGTACTCTTTTAATCTCTCAAGTTCGCATTTAGAAGCAAGGTACATAACTGAGAAAATTACACAGAAATATTGAGTTCTTGAACCACCGGAGATTTTAACTTTATTTTTGCTCTGTCCATTTGCAGCTTTGCTATTCTTGATCCTTTCTTCAGTTTCCACTCCTGCAACATTATGATTTGTTTTTCTTTGGAATTTATTTTGCTTTAGAAACTTCAAGAAACTAAAATTTAGTATTAGAAAGCTTAATCCTTTATCGGCACTCATTCTGCTATGACATAAGAAGTTCTGTTTTGCAACAGATAGACATAAGTAAACAGGATACTTGTAGACCGCAACTTGTGTATGTTATCTACATGACTGGAGATTTCTGCTTCTGTAACTTTCTACGAACATTTACTAGTCACCTGGTATCTGTTATCTAAAATAAATTCAGAACTGCCAAAATGCTCTTATTCTTGTTGCCTAAAGTCTATGACTTCACTACTTTTGTGGTCGTAATCTAAAGCATGTGATGCTTGGAATTTATTTTTGAAATTTTCTTATTCTTGTAGGTTTCAAGATCAATAGGAGATGTCTATCTAAAGAAACCGGAGTTCAATAGAGGTGCTCTTTTTCAGCAATTTGGATTGCCTTTTCCATTAAAAAGGCCAGTGGTAACAGCAGAACCTTCAATATTGGTTCGTCCTTTAAGGCCGCAAGACCTATTCTTGATATTTGCTTCAGATGGTCTTTGGGAGCAATTGACTGATGAAACAGCTGTAGATATAGTTTTGAAGAGTCCTCGAGCTGTAAGAACTCGATCATCATAATTTATTTCCATAACAAACTGATAATTTGCCGTTTCAGACAAGAAATGAACAAGTATTTGCTTTTGTAGGGAGTTGCAAGGCGATTAGTGAGGGCAGCCCTGCAGGAAGCTGCAAGGAAAAGGGAAATGAGATACGACGACATAAGAAAAGTTGAAAAAGGAGTGAGGCGTCATTTCCATGATGATATTACAGTCATTGTAATATACCTAGATCATCCGATAGGTTCTTCCAATTGTAGATTCAAAGATCAAAATGCTGTCGACTGCACAAGAACCCCTGTCGATATCTTCTCGCTAGATGCTGATGAAGTGCAATGTTAGCATCCGCTTTTCTCTGCACAAGACTGCAGGTAATTGTTATGTGTGCTGCTATCTTGTGAATAGAGATAATAAATTACGAATGCATATATAATACCTCTCTTTGAAGAGCAGGATTGGCTTGAAGTAATAACCATACAAGGGGTTTGTATATAGATACTAGATAGATTGCTTACAATAGAAGCTAGATTGAAGTTGTTGCTTACTTCTCAGTTTTGTTTTGAAGAGTCATTGTAAACTATTTTTTGGCTCTTTGTTTATCATATATATATATATATACAGTAAATATATATATATAGGAAATTTTTAAGACTGATCGCACTTGAATTGAAAAAATTGTGAAATGTTATATGCTAAAGCGGCATTTTCTCTCTCTAGATCCTCTCAACCTGAATAGGCACATACACGCATGTACATGCACCTGTATACCTGTATGTATAATATGTGTATTAAATGAACCAAAAGATCCAAAAACATTGACTTAGTTGTGAAACAGAGTAACTTTTTGATAATTTGCTCTCAAACTCCAAACTACACAGCTTTTTCAGTGATGCTGTAAAAAAAGTTGTTGCCAATTGAAAAGAGTTCATCTCATATAAAATCTGTATGATTTCATTTATTTCAATTTAAAATAATATACCATTGTGTCCGATTCAATGCATAAATTTATCCATTTAGTTTACGTAAAAATATTGTGACACCTTCAATTTTTTTACTTTAATTTAATAAACATTTTAATTTATAAAATTATACTAATTAATTACTTCAATTTGTAAAAATTATTTTATTGGACACTTAAATTTCTAAAATTAGGTTAATTAAACATTTATTAAATAGTTGAAAAATGTAAAAATTATTATTTCAAAGATTATATTAACTATACGTTAAGTGAATATTTTGCACGTAAATGTCAAAACACTAAAAAAATGTTATCGCTAGTATAAATGGATACAATATTAGCAAAGTTTGTAACTGGGTCGTAATAGGTCACCCGTAAAATGTAAAATTTAAATTTGAGACGTAAAGAAAGTTTTCCCCGTTAAGTATGCGGATATAAATACACATTTGACCCGTTGTCCCTTATTCCTAAAATATGGGGCAAACTATAGTAAACCAAACAGGGCCTTATTGCTATATATTGACGAAATCCAATGCAACTTTGACTCGACTTTACTCTTTAATATGGAAATGCGGTATCTATCTCGTGATTCTTGAACGAAGTCCCCCGACGTTAATCTTTAAATGGATAACTCCAAAACCCATACGCTACACATACACGAGCACCAAGGTAAGGAAATATGGGAATAGTGGAAGAAGCACATAACGTCAAGGTGCTTGGTTCAGGCGAGGAAGTTATAGTCCTAGCTCATGGCTTTGGCACCGATCAATCTGTCTGGAAGTTCTTAGTGCCACATCTTCTTGATGATTATGTAGTGGTTTTATACGATAATATGGGTGCTGGTACTACTAATCCCGACTATTTTGATTTTGAAAGATACTCAATTATTGAAGGTTTCGTTTATGATTTGCTTGCTATATTAGAAGAATTACAAATCAAATCATGTATTTTTGTTGGCCACTCCTTTTCTGGTATGGTTGGCGCCATTGCCTCTGTTTCTCGCCCTGATCTTTTCTCTAAACTCATCCTCCTCTCCGCCACTCCAAGGTATGATCTTTCGTTAACTTAATTGTATATATGATGCGATTTTTTATTATCATTCTAATAATCTGGTCATTTAACTTTCAATTTTGTTGATTAAAATTAGGCTACTGAATGATGAGGATTACTACGGAGGGTTTGAGCAAGAAGACATAGAACAAATCTTTGAAGGAGTGAAGTCCAATTACAAAGCATGGTGTTCAGGATTTGCACCAATGGTGGTAGGTGGCGACATGGAATCTGTGGCCGTGCAAGAATTTTCAAGAACTCTATTCAACATGAGACCCGATATAGCTTTGAGTTTAGCCCAAGTTATATTCTTGACAGATATGAGACATGTTTTGCCTTCTGTCACTGTCCCATGTCATATTCTGCAAAGTACGAAAGACATGGCAGTGCCAATAGCGGTATCTGAATATCTGCATCAAAATTTCGGTGGCCCATCTATTGTTGAATTGATATCTACCTGTGGTCACTTGCCGCAACTGAGCTCGCCGGATATTGTAATTCCGGTCATTGTCAAGCACATTAGCTACGTTATCTGATTAACAAGTGATGTTGGTTTAAAAATTGTTGCATTGCTTCTTCTTTTTTTAACTTCAATATCAAACATACTGCTTCAATATCAAAAATGCCAAATGTTTCGGGTTGATGTGTGGTGTGAATGGCTTTTTCCAAAGAGTTAAACAGTTACTCTAAAGAGCCGCTGCAACTAGCACTCCTCATACAGTCTATAGTGATCTTCGAGTGCTTAATTGTTTCAAATTCAAATAATGTATGAGGTTATCGAGGAGAGAATTAAATTACTGAAAAATCTTAATTTGGGAAAACAGATGCATTGCAAACAGAATTATAAATATAAAAATTATATGATCGTGGAGAAGATGAAGCTAATGAATAATATCATCGTGGAGTTATTTTTAGGCTGTATTTCGTAAAATTATTTTATTTTTCAGTAGTTCTCGATAATAATATAATTTAATTTACTAATTTTTATAATTAAGTTTGTGGTCAAATTGCACACAAAAACATAGTTTAATGGTAATTACATTGTATTTACAACATAACAATAGATATCGTAAATTATATATATATATATATATATATAATAAATTCTGATATTTTTGTTCCAATAATACTTATCATATTTGGTATTTCATGTTTTTTAAGAAAACTATTAAATTGAAATAATAATTATTGGTTATTTATAAAGAGTAAACGTGTAAAAAAAATATTTATCATTTTTTCAAATCACAAATGTAATAAATATTTTGGAATAAATTATTTTCTAAAAAATATGACAAATATTATGGAAGGAAGATAATAGTTTTAATAATGTATAAGTAATAGTGTGTAATGGACCAAAATAGTTTTTTTTTTTTTTTTTTGTACGTAAAACGATATGATAGCAAAAGCCGTTTATGATGTGAAATGCCATTTTATGGTTGCGGCAAACACAACTCTTTTGCGTTGCCCCTACCGCCTGCGAAATGCCAACGTGCATGCTCCTACGACAAAAATTTAAAATACTTTCTCAAAAGCTTCTGCATACATACAACTAGTCTCGTAAAACAGGTATATATCTTCTTTTTAAGATTTTAATTTTGCTTACTAGTTTTTAGTTATGAGCATGTGTCATCGTCAGGAACAAGTTTTGAACCAGGTCGAGAATGTCCAATGAACCCTTAGTGGCTAAGGCTGAGGTTTCATGACCTTTCCAATCCCTTTTCCTAATAGTATGCTTTAATGTAATTTATAATTATTGAGATTAGCATCCCTCAATATCTTAATTTACTTATTTAAAGATTCAGTCCCTGGAAAAAATAATTATATGGATGAACTACTATAAATTCTGAAATGATATTGGTCCGATATATAAGAAAATATAGAAAAATTCTCGTGAAATAAAAAAAGAATAGCCTTACTTGTTTAATTGTCCACAAGCATATATAGGGGTAATCAAACCACCATTTCAGTTTAAAACCTAACTGAACCGAGATTAGGAAGGGTAAACTGAACTTCCTATTTTAAAATCGAATCAAATCGGATGAATTCAGTTGATTTCTTCAAATTTTGATAAAGTCAATTCAGTGTTCAGCTTAATCGATTAGATTCGACATTATCGAACAAAACTGCCTTGAAATTTTAGTTTGAACTGAAATAAATCAACAACTAAACTTGTTGTGAGCAGACCAACCAAATTGAATAGTGTCGGTTTGGGCAGTCACTTCTGTAAAGTTAAAGTTCAATATATATACAAACCACTTATCGAAGTCGCTTTATAAATCTCAAAATTAAGTTAATACTAGTAGTATATCGAAAAAGAGTGGAAAACTAATCCTCTATGGATGAGATAAGATGATAGAAATTCATTCTCTGTTCAAGTTCTAAATATGGTGTTCCTTTAAACACTCGGACGGAGTGCTTTACCTTCTTCATGAGCTTGTCTGGCACATACTCCGATTAGTCCAACTAGTAAGTTTTTAGATGCTAAATAGTTAAAAAAATAAGTGTAGATTTCCACTATTTCTATTTACTACAACATTGTTTGTTAATATAAACATTTATAGAAAACATATGCCGTCCTCTTTTTTTTTTTTTTTTTTTTGTTTTAATATGTGTACCCTTACAGAAATAATTTCTTTTTGTTGTTTCAAACTAGGCCATTGAATGATAAAAATTATAAGGGAGGAATTGACTAAAAAGAGATAAACCAAATGTTCGAAGGAATGAGTTCTAATCATAAAGCATGGTGCTGGGTGTTCACGCCAATGGTGGTAGTTGGCGGCATGAACTTTGTAGGTGTACAAGAATTCTGTCGAACTCTGTTCACTGTAAGCCTCTGTTAAATTTTTATCAGACTCTAGACATATTTAACCTATGGTCTATGTCCCTTTTCATATAATACAAAAGTAAAATGGAAAATGCTGCACCACTGGAGGCGTCGGAACATCTACATCAAAGTTTTGGCGGTCCATCAATCATTGAGGTCATGCCTATTGATGGTCACTTGCCGCATTTCGTTAGAGGTTGTGATTCCAGTTATTCTCAGGCACCTTTACCTTGATATAACCCAATAAGACACATAATAAGTCTGTTTTGTTTTTTAGAAGTATAAATTGAAATATTAGATGGTAAAATGTGTTTGCTGATATTGTATTAAATATATAGTTAGGTTTGTATTGAATGAAATGGTGGAGAAAATGAATTTTGGGGAGGCACGGTCACTCAAGAGTTTTGAAACTGAAATCTCTAATTCTAAAAATGGAGGAATTTTATGGCTGCAGTTTTTTTTTTTTTGTTTACGGCAAAGCGATGCCATTGGAAAATAGTATTCAGAAAAATTTGTTAAAAAAATTTTTAATGTTCGACTTTTATAACACTTGCTCATTTTTTTTTTTGTAGACGAGGAGTTTGTGTTAAAAAATTCTTATATAATGTGAAACCGGATTCATAATGACTTTTCCATTCTTAACGAATGGGATATACATTATAATATGCACGTAATTTTTTTATTTTACTTAAACACGATGATATGATCACGAGAAATATGTAGTCATATAATAAAAATGTGGCACAGTTAGAAGATTTAAATGCAGATGGGGCAATAATAAACAACACACAAAAACTTGAAAATTGCCTGCAATTTGACTGAAAATGAAAAGAGAGAGTTAATATTATTGTGTTGATAATTCAATCAAATTTAATGCAATATTTGAATTTCTTATCAATTTCACCAATTCTGAACTTTTACCTTTTGTTGCAATAGCACCATAAATTACAATTAGGACTTAAATAACAAATAAAAAATAAATTATTATGGCTTCACTCATGACTCTCGGCTTGGATTAACTTAATACATTTGTGTAAGTGAGAAGAATGAGTTAATAGTAAGGAAAATCTCTATTATTATTTTTAATATTTTTTAAATTATTTCTTTAATTTATAATAAGTAATAAATAGAAATGCATTATTTGATATATGGATATTATTTTTAAAAATTTAGAGTACTTTGTAAATAAAAAATTTATTATTATTATTATTATTATTATTATTATTATCGTTTGGCTTTTAATGTAAATTTTGAAATATTATAAAATTTAAAAAACAAAGCTTGAAAAAAATTGAACTACTATAAGATTATTTGACTATTGGAAATTTTAATAATTTTCTTGTTAAAAATAAAGTATAAGATATCATAATCAATTATAATTTAGCTTGTAGAAAGAAAAAAAAAATATTTATTCAAGACAACAATTAAACTTGATAAATTTGTGTGCGTAAAGAAGCTTGAATTAAGTTAAGTCAAGGTTAAGAGTAGGCTCCACATTAATGTGCTTTTATTTGCAAATTAAATATTAAATGCAATTTAGAGTGCTATTACAACATAACATTAAAGTTCAGGGTAAAATTAACATAAAAGTTAAAATAGAGTCATATCACAATACCATACAAAGTTCAAACTCATATAATGCATTAAACCAAATGTAAGAGTATCAATTTATGTGAAACGCGTGTCTTTGTACTTAAAGTTGGTATTTGTGTCCTTAAAATGTGTGTTGAGAGAGTGTGTTAAGAAAAAACTATTTCTAGATTTAAAAAGAATTTAAATCAATGATAGTGATAGTATAACGATACATCGTTATTTGTGTTCTTAAAATGTGCGTAGAGAGAGTGTGTCAAGAAAAAACTATTTCTAGATTTAAAAAGAATTTAAATCAATGATATTGATAGTATAACAATACATCGGATAACAAATGCATTTAAAAAGTCAAGATAACACTTTCAACACTGTTTTGATTATGAGAAATTGCCCAATATAACTTGAGTTTATTCCTTTGCTGATTTGGCAGTGGGAAAAATCAGACACAGTATATACAAAGATCACCCTTAAAGTTTCCAACTCTGTTTGTGAAACTCAAAAGTATACCTGCTGTCTGGGCATAGATCCTTTTGAGAAACGCAGCTCCATACAGCAGCTTTGATTTAGTACTCCTCAAAGTAGGTCAAGGACTAGAATTTTCAGAATATATGTCTGAGAAACATTGTTTTGCAGCAGACTTAATCTGAGATCTATAACCCATCAACCTTTAGGCCTCATATGTGAATTTTTATCAGCATCAAGAAATCTTTTATCAACCTTCACAAAGCCATTGGATTAATTTTTATCAGCATACAATTTCAGAATTAATAGTTTCATGTCAGCGATTTAACAATCTGATAGGAAACTTATCTCTGCCTTCAGGTTCAATTCAGCGATAGCATTTTGGCATTTAGAGATTTCCTCGTACAATTCAGCGATGGCATTTTGGCATTTTGCCTTCAGATGCAAGTTCTTGAAGCTTGGTCAAGATGACTTTTTTCATTCTTCTTTTTAATGCTATATTATATTGCTGTCGTTGTAACTTGTAAGTCCCCTCTCAAAACTGAAAAGCCAAGCACTATTCATTTTGTATTTATTCTCTTTGTAAATCTATTTTGTGGGACGAAAAGCATTGGAAGTTGCAACAGCGCGCAGCCTGCTGGCTGAATTTCTCGGTATTGCCACATTCAAACTCGCTTCGCTTAGAAGAAATATGCGATGCCTGTCGTTTTTTGGCTTCTAGAGAGTTCCTCGTAAGATAATGAGATGAGGGAACGTTTTAACTACCATTAATAATCCTTATTTCACTGAATATCAGATCTTCAAAGAATATATAAGCTAACTAATTGGTTAAAGCTAATCATCTAATATTGGTTGGTGAAGCTCAAATAAGCTAAGTAAGTTCGTCTCCATTCACTTTCTTATTTTTCTAAAAATTTAATGCTATTAACAAAACAATTTAAACTTTACACTTTAGCTATAGTCTAAATTGAATAATTTTATTAATTTAAATGGAATATTCAAAATGGGAAGTTTATTTATATAGAATCGAAGGATATTAATTTTTTTTTATTTATATTTATAAATTATGCAAACTATTGATATAAATTTTATTATACACTTTTTAAATTCATAATTTTAAATTCATAATTTCTGATAAAAATAAATATAATTATTCGTGATTATCAAAATTATAGCTAACTTCTAAAGCATGCACTCTAAACTACATACACTAAAACAATATTAAAGTGTGCTTTGCTTCTCAACCAGTGGGTTTGGGAATGTTAACGACGCAAAAAAAAAAAAAAAAAAAAAAAAAAAAAAAAAAAGCGTGCGTCCAAAGGACACCTGCAGAGCTGCAGAGCACCCTGACCGCGACCACGCTTGACCAGTATACCTACGACGAAACAAAAGTGAAATAATTAGCACCGCACACGTTTTTTTTTTTTTTAATAACTAGCATCCGGATTAGAGACTTATTAAATTCGGCTCGAGATTTAATCACAGTTAATTTTTTATTTTTCTTTGCAGATACGTTCAGTAAAAATAGAATTTGAGAGAGTTTTTCTCACATACCCAACTTGCATTGACAACTGAGCCACATTTTGTAATTACCGGACACGTATTTTTATTACATGCAGAAACTGCCATCTTAGCCGTACCAACTCGTCTCTGCACTACGGACAAAGCAAATGCAAATACTCTATTAAATACCATGTATTATATATATATATATATATATATATATATATATATATATATATATATATATATATCAAAAACAATGAGGCAATGGATTGATTTATTTAGAGTGGACCTATCATAGATCAAATTAATATAAAAGTAAATTTTTATTATGTATTTCTAAAAAAATTTTAATATTGATTTGAGCTAATTTAGATAAATATTCACTAGCTCATAAAATATAAATCGTTTGAGGTTTTTGCACGGGAGATAAAGAAAAAACTAATTTTTTTTAAATTATAACAAAATTAAAGATAATTTGACCAAATTACTCTTTATCTCAAATAAAAATTAATTTATGAAAATAATTATATAATAATAATGATAAAATAGGAAAAAGATCACGAGTCACTATTTAAAATGCTCAAAGTGACGTATATTTTTAAACAAAACAATCATTTTAATTAAAAAAAAAAAAACCATTTTAAAACGATTCATATTTAAATGAGAAGGGAGTATAATCCATGCAACAACAACATTGCTTATCAACCTGGTTTGCATTGCATATACATATAGATTAGATCCGAAACTGATGACTTGCGTTTCTTCCCAACGTACCTCTCGGCTCCACGTGTGATTCTGAAATGTAATACGTAGCTGCAGTTTGCTTCATGTTTATCCATCCACCTGAAACCAATATAAATATTAAATTCTTACAACTAGAGTATTGAACCAAAAATGGGAATTATAGAAGCACATAATGTAAGGATTGTGGGGAAAGGAGAGCAAGTTGTTGTCCTAAGTCACTGTTGTGGAACTGATCAATCTATCTGGAAATATTTAGTGCCTCACCTTGTTGAAGATTATCGAGTAATTTTATATGATAATATGGGTTCTGGTACTACTAATCCTGATTATTTTGACTTCGAAAGATATTCCAGTATCGAAGGTTTTGTTTATGATTTGCTTGCCATATTGGATGAACTAAAGATTAGATCTTGTATTTTTGTTTCTCACTCATTTTTTAGCATGGTAGGCGTCATTGCGTCCATTTCTCACCCAGATCTCTTCTCTAAACTCATCATGCTCTCGCCTACTCCTAGGTAAAATATCTACTTTTATATAGTTTTATTATAGAATTTTTATTTTCTTTTTACCCATGACCTATGTTTCAGTTTAACAAATGTTCAAGTTAAAGGTTTGATATATATATATATATATATATATATATATAAGCATAGTGTATTAAAATACTTCCAATTTTGCAAGGGTTATGCTATGTTGAGTAATAGCTTTTCAAGTAGTTTTTAGTGTTTTGACTGGTCAAACCATTGAACACTATTCTTTATAGTGTTGGATAATATAGCGTTTGAATTAGTTTATAAAGGTTAAGATACCGTTTTATAAAAAAGTTAACCTATGTAACATTTCCATTTAGTTTTTTGGTGTTTTATAAAAAGCTATTTAAACAGCTAACAGCTACTAAAATAACTAATTTTGTCGAAAAGACCTTTAATCTTTTATAAAAAGCTACCTTAACTTTTAAAATTAATTTAAACGATATGTCACCGAATATTATAAAATATAGCATTTAGTCAAAACGCAAAAAACTACTAAAAAAACAGTTGTTGAACACGGTCTTTGACTTTTTTTTGTCAGTTTTTCCAATTTCAATATTTTGTAGCAATAACACCTCAATCGCTAATAAGGATGGAGCTGCAAATAAAAAGTTCTTTCATTCTTTTTTAAAAAATTAATAATAAAAATTTAAATTTAAATGTCCTTTAAATATCAAATTATATTCATATTTAGTGGATTTTACATTTATAGATTTAGAAATATTATATTTGATACATGAGCAGTTAAAATAGTTTAAGGACAGTTGGTTCTCTTTGCTTATCTGTTTCTTGGAACAATCATGTTAGCTGGTTTTCTAATTTGATAGGAAAGCTTAAGTTTTTTAATTCAAGAATTTTTCTTTCTATCAGTTTAATTCCTTTCAATTTCATGTATTTCAGTCTAGCTAGAATTTTTAACTTAAACATTTTTTAGCTAAGTTGGGTGTATTGGAAGCTCTATTTGGCTAGGTTGGGTGTATTGGGAGCTCTGTTGGTTTGGTTTTAGCTGCTAAGATTTGTTAAGTTTGTTTTCCTAAAATTATTAATTAAAAAAAATATAAGTTTTGCTGATAAAAAAATAATTAGAAATTATTTGTTTATTTTTTTTATTACATATATAATGATTTAACTATATTATCAATATAAAAAATCAATACAATTAGGATTTTTTTCACTTTTAAAATATAAGTAGTGTAAAATGAAATGAAATCAATACTGATAGTGTACCCAAAAAAACGTACGAAAATTTTCCATTTTCATATTTCCATTTACAACATTGTTAATATAAACATCTACAAGAAACATTTTCCATCTTTTTTATGTATCTTTGCAGAAATAATAACTTTTTGTTTGTTTTAAACTAGATTATTGAATGACAAGAATTATAACGGAGGATTTGAGCAAGAAGAGATGAACCAAATGTTCGAAGCAATGAGTTCTAATTATAAAGCATGGTGTTCAGGATTCGCGCCAATGGTGGTCGGTGGCGACATGGACTCTGTACATGTACAAGAATTCTGTCGAACTCTATTCAATATGAGACCTGACATAAGCCTAAGTTTAGCTCATGTTAAATTTTCTTCAGACATTAGACATCTTTTAACTATGGTTAAGGTCCCTTGTCATATTCTGCAAGGTAAAATGGACAAGGTTGTACCGGTGGAGGTGTCTGAATATCTACATCAAACTCTCGGCGGCCCATCAATCGTTGAGCTCATGCCTACCAACGGTCACTTGCCGCAATTGAGTTCGCCGGAGGTTGTAGTTGCAGTAATTGTCAAGCACCTTCGCCTTGATATAACTCAATAACATACACAATAAGTGTATTTTGTTCGTTAGAAGTATAAAATTAAAATATAATTGGATAGCAAAAATGTAATTGATGTTTAGGGAATGCTCGGCAAAAAGCTCTTTAAGTAGTTTTGCTATTTTACGTAGTTTTAACATTGCATTTGAATTGACTTTTAGAAGTTAAAGGTAGCGTTTTATAAAAAATTAACTCATCTAACATTTAGCTTTTTAGTCTTTTATAAAAAGCTATTTAAACAGTTACTAGCTACTAAAACAACAACTATCAAAATAGTTAATTTTACCGAATAAACAATTAGACCGCTAAACATTTTATTAATTATATCTTTGTAATTGAGTAGATGATGTTTTATTAAATATATGTATAGGTTGTACTAAATGGAGTGAGACATATAATGGTCAGAAAGGCCAGTTTCATATATAAATTTAGTAAAATATAAAATAGATACTTTCTTTTTTACATACATATTTCTACGTCAGACTGAATGTAAAATTATGGTAAACACTTTTCAATAATAGAGACTTCAGGTTTGAAATATCCTTCAATTGCAAGTAAAGCTAGCTTGCAAATAAAAAATGTATGCAGCGACACCTAGCAAAGCTGCAGAGCACAAAGGACATTGACCCGACCACTCTTGACCAGTATGCCAACGACGAAACAAAAGAGAAGTAATTACTAGCTTCACACGTATTTTTATTACATGCGGAAAATGCCATCTTAGCCGCTTGAAATACCAACTTGTCTCTTCACTTTGGACACAGCCAATGCAAATACTATATTAAATACCGCATATACATATAACACAACTCAAACACAATGCAACAAGAACACTGCTAGTGGTAGCCCTAGTTGATTAGATCTTCCCAACATACCTCTTCGCTCCACGTGTGATTCTGGAATGTAATACGTAGCCCTAGTTGCTTCATGTTTATCTATGCACCCATGCACCTGAAACCAATATAAATACTAACTTTTCACTAACAATTAGAGTGTTAAACCAAAAAATGGGAATTGTAGAAGCACATAATGTAAAGGTTGTGCGGAAAGGGGAGCAACTTGTTATCCTTTCTCATGGCTTTGGCAGTGATCAATCTGTCTGGAAATACTTGGTTCCTTACCTTCTTGAAGACTACTATCGTGTTATTTTATATGATAATATGGGTACTGGTACTACTAATCCTGATTATTTTGACTTTGAAAGATACTCCAGTATTGAAGGTTTGCCTTTGATTTGCTGGCCATATTAGATGAATGACAGGTTAAGTCTTGTATTTTTGTTGGTCATTCTGTTTTGAGTCTGGCAGGTGCTTATGCCTCCATTGCTCGCCCAGATCTCTTCTCTAAAATCATTATGCTCTCTGCTACTCCAAGGTAAACTTTGCTAGTTGCTGTTATACTGATCAAAATCATATATAATATGTGTAATAGAAACTTTTTATTTGGTGTTTCAAACTAGGTTATTGAATGACAAGAATTATAATGGAGGATTTGAAGGACTGCGTTCCAACTACAAAGCATGGTGTTCAGGGTTTGCACCAATGGTACTAGGTGGCGACATGGACTCGGTAGCTGTGCAAGAATTCTCTCAAACTCTATTCAACATGAGACCTGATATAGCTTTTAGTTTAGTCCATCTTAAATTTCTAACAGAATTGAGACATATTCTACCTATGGTCACTCTCCCTTGCCATATATTGCAGAGTGAAATGGATATGGCTGTGCCAGCGGCGGTGTCTGAATATCTGAATCAACATCTCGGCGACCCATCAATCGTCGAGGTCATGCCTACCAGCGGTCACTTGCCACACTTGAGCGCGCCTGATATTGTAATCCCAGTTATTCTCAAGCACCTTCGCCTTGATTTCACTCTATGACTGTGTTATAACCAAATGAGTGTCTTCTTCTTTTTCTCTTTTCTTTTTCCCTTTCTTTTCTAATTTGCTTGTAGCAGCATCATTTGGAATATAAGCTTGAGACCTTTTTCTTCCTCTTTTTCTAATCTTGGTAAGTGATGGAATTTTAATAGTAAGTTAATCAGGATCTAATTATATTTTATGGACAAAAAATATATTTGCATTAGATTAAGAGAATCTTATTCCTAATATACTTCCGCTGACATGTTAAACAAGCCAATACTTTTATATGTAGAATCTTTTAAATTTCTTTATAGGACACTTAATGAACTGTCAATCACTCCAAAAATACGCATTCATTCAGTATTCCAAATCTGTATGTATTTAACAAGGATTATAACTGTAGCTCTAATGAATAGTCTTTCTCATTCTATATAAAGGGATCAAACTCCATACTTAGGTACAAAAAATTAATATATTTCATTTAATTATAATTACTCTCTCATCCAATTATAATTATTTATCATCATTTCTTCATCTATGTCATGCAGATTTATACATGCAAGGGTGTTACGAATCAATTTTCTGAATCTATAATTGATGTGTCGGTAATGGAACATGAACTAATTTTTTCAAATCTAATAACTCATTTCACTACTCATTTCGTTCCTAAATTCTCCTATAAGATTTTCTAAATCTATCAATTGGGGTCATATTTGGAAACAACACAAATCATTACAAGTTTGTAAGACATGAAAAGAAATAGAACCTTGTAAGACAAAATTTCAAATCAAAAGATTAAGGCCTTCAACAACGATTAGAAAAGGAGAATGAGAAATTGGGTCTCGTTGTTTCAAGTCTATGTCATTTAAAATCCTCTATTTTTAACTATTGATTAGGACAGAAAGCCTGGAACTAAGAGGCACTCAAACTATCCATTTCCTCCATCTCTGCTCAAAACGCATCTTATGCGTCATGTCCAGAAGGAAATTCTGGTTGACTGAATCATTTGCTTTTTTGAAATCTGATTTGAATAATAAACCTAATTTAGCCCTTTTCTGCTTCAATTCATGAACTATTTCATTACAAAAGTTGATTATGTTTCTCCAATAATTGACGCCATAGCATTTTTCAATCGGGATGCAAGAAGTTTTGCAACCACTACACTTATAATATAACAATGTAAGTACACATACTTTAAGGACAAAGAAGATTCTTCAAACTATTTTTTTGAGATTGTTACATTGTGAGTATAAGAAATCTATAAATAGTTTTATTGAGATTAATACATTCAAATTTATTGAGATTCACATACCAAACTATTTTTCATGCTATTATTGCACTCAAAGTGTAACAATCTATCATAAGGAAATAATATTTCCTTAATATTGTTTAACAATGTATAAAAATAGACATTGAAAAATAGAAAACATGCATAAATTGTTACACTGTGAGTGTAACAATGTCAATTTTTATCAAACATGTATCTTTACTCTTAAAGTCTGTGTCGATGTCTTTAAAATGTGTAATAGTATTGTTATATTATAAACGTAAGAGAGAGTGTGTTGAGAAAAAACTGGTTCCAATATTAAAAAATTTAAATAAATTGTAGTCATAGTATAATAATACATTGTGTAACAAATGAATTTAAAAAGTCAAGATAATACCATAATCGTAAATATTTTCTTTCAACACTATTTTGGTTCCGATAAATTGCCCAATGAAACTTGAGTTTATTCCTTCACTGATTTGCCATGTGGTAAAAAAAACCATGAAACAGTATATACAAATTTCACCCTTAATAATTTCCAACTCTGTTTGTGAAACTCAAAAGTGTATCTACTGTCTGGGCATGGAGTCTTTGAAGAAACGCTACTCCTCAAAGTAGGTCAAGAGACTAGAATTTTTTCAGAATATATGTCGGGAAGCATTGTTTTGCAGCAGACTTAATTTGTGTCCAACATCTGAGGTCCACAATCCATCGTACGTGATTTTTTATTAGCATCAAGAAATTTTGAATTTCCTTCACAAGGCCATTCCCCATGCATGCAATTTCAAAATTACTACATACTTTCCTGTTAGTGGTCTCAATAATGGCATTTTGGCATTTAATTAGAGATTTCCTCTTACAATTCCAAAGGCCAGTGCAATTTCTTGAAGTTTGGTCAAGATGGCTTTTCTTATTCTTCTTGTTAATGCTCTATATTATATTGTTGTCGATGTAAGTCCCCTCTCAAAACTGAAAAGCCAAGCACTATCCTGTTTCTATTTGTTCTCTTTGTAATTCTATCTTTTGGGACGGAGAGCGTTGCAAGTTGCAACCGCAGCCTGATGGCTGGTTTTCTTGGTATGGTATTTGCCACGTTCAAACTCGCTTCGCTTTGAAGAAAATATGCAACGCCTGTCTTTTTTTGGCATCTAGAGAGTTCCTCATAAGATAATGAGACGCGAGAAACATTTACCTACCATTAAGAATTTGTTTTGACTAAATATCAATTCTTTATATCCCGGATGAAAGTGACAAGCTAGCTAACTAATTGGTTAATATTAATCTTTTAACTTTAGTTAGTTTAAATCTAAGTAAACCTACTTCACAAAATTTTATGGATTCTAAACTCCTAAATCCTACTAAGCTTATCTCTGTTTTTTCAACTTTTAACTTCTAATATGGTATTAAAGCAAGTCACTTTTAACTTCTAATATGGTATTAAAGCAAGTTCATGATTCCCGGTTGTATCATAGTGACTAAATATCCCACAAAGGACATATAAGAGAAACAAGCTAACTAATTAGTTAGTACTAAAATTTTAGCATTAGTTGGCTGAAGTTCAAATAAGCCCACCTTACAATTTTTATGAGATTTTTGTCTCTTATCCAATTCATTTCTATCCTACTCCATGTGTGAGTCTACCTATATATCAAACCAATCAAAAACAATTTTTTGTCCAAATGAGAGAATTTTTGTGGAAAAAAAATTAACATTTAAAAAAAATTACTTTTTGATTGGTTGAGTGTATGTACCATCCATATTCGGAGCACATTTAAGTGTCCACAAAACATGGATATTTAATATAAAAAAAAAATTTAAATGTTTTAAGGCTATATTTCTGCCATTTTTTTATGTTTTTTCTTCGTTTTTTGCTGTTGAATAGTGAATGAAAAATTTAAAAAAAAAAAAAAAAAAGCTCATGTTTTTATTCCATTTAAATATTTTTGAATATTAATAAAATTTTAGTTTTGAAATACACAATATAAAAGCCTAAAAGTTTGATGAACCCATACAACTTATTAGTGTAGTGTAGAAAAAAAAAATGTATCCAACTTTTTTTTTTTTTCAAGGGTCAAGGTACTCTCTAGTCGCAAATAAGTCAAATAAAGAAATAGAAAGTCTATGAATATACAAGCAATATATCATGAATAATTAATATATGTTATTTATGGGAAACCTTGTGTTAATACAAACTTGATAGTTGGACATAACGTTATTTTATTTTAAAAAAACAAGGAATCCTTTTCTTCTGAGTTTTCATATCTAGAGAAGTCTCCTCGTTGTATTTTGGCTATGGCTTAATCATGACATTACAATTATTGCTTTTAAATTTCCAAAAAAAAAAAAAAAAAAAAAAAGTATTGCTTATATTCGAAATAGTGTATTTAGTTTGTCTTCTCTATTATTTAAAAAAAAGGGATAAATAATATTTTCAATTACAAATAATGATATTTGTATTTATTAAATTGTTTTTTTAGCGAACATTTAAATTGTGTTTAGGTAGTTTCAAATTAATACATATACATATTGAATATATATGAAAAATGAGTTTTTATATAAGTTTAATTATTAATGTGCATAAACTGGATATGCAAGGGTCGGAAATTATATTCACAGATTGTCAACATCTAGTTTATGAGTTACATTCCTCTTTTATCGATAATTTTATGTTTGATTTAATTGTAGAGAATATTGTAAAAAAATTCTTAATCGTAGAAATAACATTGTCGTTCGATAGTTAAGAAAGTAAAAGGTAAAAGGTAAAAGGAAAATTTTTTTTCTATGTTTGTTTTCTTTGTAAAAGGTAAAATTTTTTTTATTATTTGTAAAAGTTAAGAGGTTAGAAAACTTTTGTCATTATTTTGTAGAAATTATATATGTGTGTATGTAAAATGTGAATTTTTTTTTCAATAGCAGCAATACAAAATAACATGTAAATTTTTCCATATTTTATAAATGGTAATGATTATTTTGTAAAAGAAGGGGTTTTTATTTGGAAAAATTTCATTGGCTAACAAAATGTTATGTAATTGTTGCATTATTTTATTTCTATGGAAAAATATATATTTTTATAAAAAATTTAAAATATCTTTTAAATATATATAAAAAAAAGAGCTTGTTATCTAAAGTTTAATTTATCTAACATTCAACTAATTATCTCCGTTCAAATTTTAATTCAACCGTGAAATAGCTTGTTCTCATATAAAAACATGCACTTCACTTTTTTTAAATGTACCCCTTAATTGTCTTATTAAAGTCTATGATATATTTTTTAATTTAATGTGAATATATATTTTTTTTACTTTAATGTATTATATAAATAAAAATATTAATTAAAATTTTAAAATTATTTTTAAATAACTATAAATAAAATTATCATAAAAAAAAACTAACTTGAAAAAAATAATTTTATTAGCAAATATTTGTATGAAGTTGATCGAGTTCAAAATAATATAAATAGGAATTAATGTAATAGATAAATAATCAATTCTTGATTTTGTTAGAGGGTTTTGAAATTAATAGTTGTTACACGTAAGCGTTGAAGTTTGTGATGGATACCTGTAGGCTTAACCGGGTATGGGCCAGGCCTGGACAGAAGAACCTTAAAATTTTAGCCCGACCCAACCTAGCCCGAACCCAACATGAACAAGTGTAGGTTTAATTAATTTAAATCACCAAGCAATTAACTATAACCTAATCAATTAAAAATAATTTGTGCTAATTAAATCTGTGATTAATAATTTATTATACCCTTAATCATTAATTCTATTAAATTTCATACCAGATACTATAAATAATATATTGAAAATGTCACACCATGCTTATATCCCTTGATGAATTACTTAGATGGAGGCTAACACCAAAATCCAAAATTAATAGGGATGGTTGGAATATAATTACATTTGATAAAAAAATATCTTTATTTGTATTAATAGGTGGTTAAATTAGATAAGCAGAAATAGATTATATTCAAAACTTAGAATTATAACTGATAGAAAGACTTTATCTAAATATTATTATTGATTCGAGCGTAGAGACATATATATTAAAATAAATAAAAAATATCCTCATTTTATCATAAATATAATAGATAAGAAAAAAAAAATTCAGATACCACTTGTTTGGGGGACCGGATAGATACCTGTACAAGTTGGCATGAAAAGGGACATTTGGAGCAGAAAATCCAAATATTAGAGGTGATGAAAGACAGAGGTTTGATATTTTAGTTCACTAAGTGCCTATGCTTAAAGAAGAGAAACTGGCACGTGAAAATGCTAAATGAGTTGGTTCATGCAGCTGGCTGTTTGGATAAGTCCGCATTGATGGATGGTGGGTCCATTGATGGCTTCCCTTCCTGTCAATCATCTAAAATGGTAGTCGAAAACAGTTTTTTGAATCTAAAACCTTAAAATTATTTTTTGGGTATCGGAGTACATAATATTTAAATTAATTTTTAGAGATTAAATTAATATTTTATAAAAAATTAATTTATATAATGTTTAATTTTTAATATTTTATAAAAATTATTCAAACAGTTAAGAGTATCTCTAATGCAACTGTTGATTGCGTTTATTTATTTGCTACGTCTAAAAAATTGAACGTTAAAAAAAGGAAAACATTTTCTAACGTTATTATCTGTATAGTCTGTGAGTCTGATGTATTAAAAAGAAAAAAAAAAGACATTATCTACCATGCTCTCTGTTTTCATGTAATCTGTTAGATAATTGTCTGACTCAGTTGTTTATTCTATTTTCCTATTTATTCATTTTTTTATTTTTCTTTATGCCTTCTTATTTTTTTGTGCTCAAAATTTTTTCTTGCGTTGAATTGATTTCTTCTTCGTGCATTGGAGAATAATTTTTAAAATTTAATATTTATAAATACATATTCAGTTACATCACCAACTATCCATAATTTCTATTTATTAAAATACAACAGTCTACTCTAACAGCTAAATATTTCTAATCCTATCAAAATATTTAATTTTACCAAATAGCCTTACCATCTGTTGCTCGTTGCTTCGCCAGTCACTCCCTCAATCATTGATATTTTAATTGACTTGTATTGAGATCTTCCAATTACAGATGCATATTATACTTCCAATCATAGATGCATAGAATACTTATTATAAATCCAAGTTGGGATATTTTGTTCCTTAGGTTTACTCCCTCCCTTCGTAATTCTTTGTCCTGCCTGTTTTTTCTTTCTCCCATTCGCCTCAAATTGTCGTATTGTTTCCCATTTTTTCTTTTCCCAAAATATCTTATTTATATTTTCAAAAAAATGATTTATTATTTAATTTCTTAATATACATTTATATTCTTAATTATATAAATATCATTTAATATTATAGAAGGATATTTTAGGAAAAAGCTAAAAAAAATAGTTTAACTATATATATTTTTTTTAATCTAGGTAAAAGTCAAACTATATGTATTTTTCTTAAACTACTTACCTTTATTTAATATGTTTATTTTTGATAATATATATATTACCCAAACTACTAAATTACAATTAATTAAATATTGATAGAAACAAAATTAATATATCAGACCCTTAGTATTCCACTTGTACATTGGTTGATTATGTTTATTATTGAATTGATAATTGCAATCTAATTGATTTTAGTAACAATTTAATATGCATCATTTAATTTTTTAATGGGATACTAATATAACGATATATCAAGAAAAAAATAAAGCAAAAATTTTTATTTAACTATATTAACTAAATGCTTTTAATCTATCTACAAGTAAAACCAAGATAAAAATTACAAGGCGGGCGAAGTAAAATACTTCAGAAAAATAGTTTATATTTGAAATATATTCTTTAAGAAAAATATTTTTTAAAAATTATTTATCAAACAATTTATTTCCTGTCACTTGATAATAATATTTAAAATTAGTTAAAATGTTAAAAATTCTAATTTGTAAAATTAAAATATTCAAAACTATAAAATTTTTTATAAAAACTCTAATGGGCGAAAAAAATTCAAATTCGAATTCTTTTATTTTTCACCATAGCAACAACACCTATTAAAATTTAGGTTCTAATACCTTCTCTAACAGTAAAAATATATATATATTAATATGAATATTCTCGTATTCAATACTTAAAAAAAATTTTGCGAAGTCGGCTTGCCAATGCTCCTCTATCTATTAGTTGTTAGATGATTCCATATGAATGCACTCACTTGCACTAATTCGTCAAAAAGTTGATCACATGGTTCTACACCGTTGATGTAAGAACAAAAATCCTATTGCCTGTACCAGCACATACATAAACAAAGCCCAATATCTTATCATTAAATTTGGAAAAAGAAAAAAGAAACACACACACACCCATGCGGTCGTTATTATTCCCCGTCTACACCTTTTCCCTTGTCCACAGCACCAAAAACAAAAACAAAAAAAATCCAAAAAAAAAATAAAAGTCCACCATTTCACACCTTTAAACCCAAAGCTCAACTCCCAAACCCCAACCTCCCCAACAAAAAAAGGCCAAAAACAGGAGAAAAAGATATGGGCATAGTAGAAGAAGCTCATAATGTCAAAATCATAGGCGCAGGAGAGCAGGTTTTAGTTCTCGCTCATGGATTTGGCACCGATCAATCTGTTTGGAAACACCTTGTTCCTCATCTTCTCGACGATTTCAAAGTCATTTTGTATGATAATATGGGTGCTGGTACTACAAATCCAGATTACTTTGATTTTGATCGGTATTCAACTCTCGAAGGCTATGCTTATGATTTGCTAGCGATTTTAGAGGAATTACAAGTTGAATCGTGTATTTTTGTCGGTCATTCTGTTTCTGCAATGATTGGCGCTATTGCTTCCATTAGCCGCCCTGATCTCTTCTCCAAACTCGTAATGATCTCTGGTTCTCCAAGGTAATTAAATTAATTAATTAAACTCTCTTCTTTTTGACTATTTTATTAATCTTTTACAGGCCACGTTGATTAGCAGATTAGCTGATTAAGACAACCATAAAAGTTTGCGCAGAAATAGAAATCATTATAAAATGTTTTCAAGTGGTTAAAAATTAGTAAAAAATAGCGGTTTATCTTTGTTGTTTAATGGAAGTCGCATCGCTAACTGTTTAGTTACTTTGTTGTTTATGATTATTGCGGTATCTTTGATTTGTGTTCTAATATATTTTATTATTCATTCCTGTCTTTTCATATTTGAATATAGATAAATTATTTTTTTTATACAAGGTAAGGCTAGTTGAAACATTGTTTAATAATGTGTCTTTTTGGATCTTTGTGTTTGTGTGTGGGTTACCAAACTAGCCATTTGCCATGAAAATCATTTTAAAATCAATGAAACTATGTTGATTGAATTGAAAATTTCAGCATTCACAAGCTGTTCCAAAATATTTTTTCATGTAGTTTTTAATATTTTGATTATTTTCATTAGTTGTAGTGTTCAGCGACATAATTTTTATATTAATATTTAATATTTAAATTTTGAATAGATATAATGAAACATCACTCCTTTTTATCGTTTGATGAACAATTAATACTACTAAGGCAACTAATAATTACTAAAAAAAAAAGTTAATTTTACCGAACGAATCTAATATCATGACCGTTAGCTTTAGGTAGACCTATCCTAATATGATATCTAAATGTTTTGAATCATGACTTTGGAAGGGTTTGTTAAATGAAATTAATTATTTTGGTAGTTATTAGTTGTTTAGTTAAAATTTTAAAAATTAGTTTCAACATTATATTATTAAGTAATATTAGAAAATTTAATTTGCCAAAACTCTAAAAGCTACTTTAAAAGTTTTGTTAATACAGTTCAAGTCTAGTTTTACTAATCTACATTTATAATTATCAGGTATTTGAATGATGTGGATTACTATGGAGGATTTGAGCAAGAAGATCTAAACCAACTATTTGAAGCAATGGAATCCAATTACAAGGCGTGGTGTTCAGGGTTTGCTCCGCTGGCCGTTGGCGGTGACATGGACTCAGTTGCCGTCCAAGAATTTAGCCGCACTCTCTTCAATATGAGACCAGATATAGCTCTAAGTGTAGCACGAACCATATTCCAGAGTGACATGAGGCAGATTCTGCACTTGATCACGGTGCCTTGTCACATTGTCCAAAGTGGCAAGGACTTGGCTGTGCCGGTGGTTGTGTCGGAGTATTTGCATCAAAATCTTGGCTCTGAATCTATAGTTGAAGTTATGTCGTCCGACGGTCATTTACCCCAATTGAGCTCACCGGATATTGTAATTCCGGTGCTTCTTAGGCATATTCGTTATGATATTGCTGCCTAATCTTTAAAATGCACATTTGGTATTTTAATATTTATAATGTGCAATCATTGTTTCTTTTTTTTGACATTTGTGCAATCATTGTTTCTTGTTTAGCCTGGTAATTTCTCGTTAATAAAACTGTGTAAATCGTTAATTAGGATTTTATATAAAAAAGTTGGAAAATTATCCTTGGTGTGTGACCCATATATTTGTCATAAATCAAGATTTTTAAGGTCATAAGAGTTTTTTTTTTTTTTTACCATTCTTTCGGCAGGTATTAGAAATTCTTTATGGGAGATTACCAAGATTTAGCTTTTGAACTCCCGCCAGCTGCAAGTGTTAAACCAAAATGGAAAACAAAGAGAAATATGGTTTATTTGTTTTTGGAGGGAACACGTGGTTGGTTGGATATAATTATTTTTCTAAAATCACAATAACCAATTTTTTTTAGAATCAAATTCAATTTTATAAAAACTACATCGAACCTTTAAATAATTAAAAACCAAATTGAAATAACCCAAATTTTAATAATAACACGTATATATAAAAAATATTTTTATACATTAAAATCATAATATAAATATGATTGTATTGCATGTAACCTGCAATAAGAGATGGTTATCTAATAAATAATCTCGCCCTCATTCCTATTCCAGAAGGAGAGATGAATAAAAGGGTAAGTTCCTTTGTGGATATTGCAGGTTGTTGGAATTGGGCTCCTTTTGCTCACATTTTTCCCTTCCTCTATTTTCTGCAAGATTAATGTTACAAAAGTAGATTACTTTTCTAATGAAATGTGTAAGAAAGCAACACGAAACTTAAAAATTTATATGCATATGGTATTAAAAAGTTTAATCATGTGATCTGTATTTTGTAACATAAGATATAACATACAATATCATCTTTATATATATATATATATGAAAATAATTAAAATATATTATAAGTCAATCACACGTGATTTGTTTGGTCTTTCACCTTCTATAAAAATATAGAAAGAAAATTTCGGATTCAAGTTATTTTGACTATAAAAATGCTCATCAATTCTGCGAGCATATAAAATAAAATACACTAGCAAAAAAATTGCGCTCAAGCTAAGATATTTTTGTGCACCACTGGGCTTAGACTCGAAACTTTTAGCCCGAGTCCAGGTCTGCTTCCGTTCAGTGTCCATCCTAGCCACCCTGTGGCCCAATCCGCAGTGGACAATCTATCATAGTCAAATACATTTTCTAACGATATCACTTGGACAACCAAATGTCCAAATCATATTAAAAATTCATATTTGCTATTTATTTACCGAGGTTTTTTTTTTTTTCCTTTCCTTCATATTTTGACAAGGAATATTTCATTCTACTTTACTTGCATTGGGGGAAAGAATCCCTTTTTGATAGAAATACAGATTCATGTTGAATCATATGGTATTACACGTCATCTCAGTAATTATGAAACAATACAAGGTTAAGAGTTGCAAATACTTCTTATTAAAATGACTTTATTTACTAGATTTTGACTAAATTTTACTTGTGTCCGTACACCAACTGAGTGGTAAAATACTTTAATAAGTATTTCTTATTAAAATGATTTTATTTATTATATTACGACTAAATTTTACTTGTGTCGAATCGCTCGACTAAGTGGTTTTCACACTTTAATGAATATTTAATCCATTCATAATGATTGAACCATCGATCTAATTTAAAAAAAAATATGATATTTGAATACTCGATTTTACTCACTAAGCGATAAAAACACTTTAATGAATATTTTGTCTATTTATAAGTATCGAATCCTTGATTTAATTTAAAGAAATATGATGTTTGAACACTCGACCTTATTCAAGGAAAAAAAAATATTAAACCATTTATCTTGACACTTGTTGGTAAAAAAAAAAAAAAATTAAACTTTATCAAAATTTACAATAATAAACATAATAAAAGATTAATTTATCATTAATAAAATTTTAAATTACCTTCAATAAATCACATATATAAATAAATAGTAAACTTCTCTTAATATTATAATTTAAGATTTAACCACTCATTGGTCATAAAATCGAGCCCATAGCTTGTTTAATTCCCGTGGTAAAATATTTTGTTAATGTTAATGGCGGTGAAAAGTGAAAACTCAGCGGAAGTGAATCAAGCTTTCTTTTGTTCACGTGTAACGGCACGTGCAAACTCTCTCCTCCAAGCTCGATTTCTCCACCACCACCTTCCTGGTCCACCTTCTCCTTTCTACCCCATTTCTCCCGTTCACTCACCTCGTTCGACTCCTTTTCCTATTTTTCCCTTTTTAATCTTGAAATTGAAATCTCAACAAACTTGTTTGTAACTCAGTTGAGTTATTATGGTATCGGCGATCTCTGAGCGTGCCGAGCTCGCTAAGTCATGTGCCTCCGGAGATTGGTCAAAGGCTATTCGAGTTCTCGACTCGCTTCTCGCTCAGTCATGCACCATTCAAGATATCTGGTCAGTTCATTAATTTTCCAGTTGTAGTCTTCTTGTTTGATCTTCAAGAAAGATTGATTTTCGATAATGTGAACTTCTTCTTTCTCTTTTCTTTGGTTGCAGCAATAGAGCATTTTGTTACAGTCAATTGGAGCTCCATAAGCATGTCATTAAGGACTGTGACAAGGCGCTTCAGCTCGATCCTAATCTTCTTCAAGCTTATATTCTCAAAGGTGTTTTACTCTGTTTCTGTTTTGCGTGTCAAATTTTAGCTGCAATTGTAATTTTCTGACTTCAAATTCGAGCGGGCTCGAGGCAATTCAATTCAATCCAATCCAGTTCAGTTGTGTGCTTTTTTTTTTTTTTTTCCAATTTTTTAGACAATTAGACTCAGTACCCAGTACTGAAAAAAAGGAGTTGCTTAGATAATAGCTGAAGCACGCTGGAAATCATTTTCTGTTTCCTTTATCAAATAACATGTATTGTTTTAAGTCAATGCATGTTTTTGGATGATCTTGTTCATAACATATAGTCCTTTCTTGGTACTTGTACAGTTGCATATATGGTTTTCTCTCCATATGGCACTACACATCGTTAATGGCTTTTTGCTGTCAAGTTGTCCAAGATTTTAAGTAATTTGGGAATTGCTCAGAGGTGGCTTATTCAGCATTCGATTTGAAATCTAAATTTGAATTTGAGATCTACAAGAGATTGCTTACTATGGTCACAATAGTTTTCTAATTATTGCATGAATTTTCCTATGACCCTTGATTCATTATCCCAACAGGAAATAAGTGTGTATTAATTGTTGCAGCACATCAAATGAAAAATTGCTAGCAATTTTGTGGTAAACGTTGTTTGATGTCTTCAATGATATAAACAAGAGCATAGACTGTGCTGCATGTGCTTTTCTTTTGAAGAAACTAAAAGTAGGCTTCGTTTTTTCATTAGGAGTTAAAATGTTGAAAAGTTTGGCTTTTTTTAATTGTGGAATTGTTTTTCCATTTGTTTGTGGATTTATTTTATCTGGAAAACAATATGCTTGATTCAAGGTCTGTTACTGGGTATAGTCACTTTCCTATGTTCCTTAAACATTGATAAACAAGAAATCTATAATATTATCCATAGTTGCAAAAAATTGTTCGTTGTTATACCGCCTGATCCCCTGCAACTGATGATCAAGTTTAGCTTATCTTGACATATTCTCTTCAATGTACAATAATGCGATATAAATTGCTGTTATCTAGGTCAAAGTGAGGCATAGAACGAGTGTTCTCACGTTTGGGATTCACGGGTTTCTCTCCTGATCTTACGTTTGTGATTTTAGGTCGTGCGTTTTCATCTTTGGGAAGGAAAGAGGATGCTCTTCTGGTATGGGAACAGGGCTATGAGCATGCTTTGCATCAGTCTGCGGATCTGAAACAGTTGCTGGAACTTGAAGAGCTTCTTAAGTTTGGAAAACAAGACAGAAACAATGGTCATGAAAATAATGTGACAGAATCTAGGTCATCCATGAATGTAACTGAATCATCTAAGATCCAGAATAAATCGAGTGATTTCTCAAGTTCAAGTGGTGAGTCTGGCGATGCATCTCAGAGCTGCAGCAAGTTTCGAGATAAGTTTGAAGTGCTGAATGGGATAAAAGATGAAGCTGGAGGGAAGTCACCAATACCTATACCTGAATCAGGATCCTTCGTAAACGGAAAACCAACAGAAAATTATATAAATCAGAATAGATTAGGAGATAAACATTATTTATGTAGTGAGTCAAGAGATACATCTGAGTTCTACTGCAAGTCGGGGAATAATTTTGGCATGCAAAATGACTTAAGTGAGAAAGCTGAAGGGGGTAAAAAGGTTGATAGCCCAATGAATGTAACTCATGATATTCTTGATAAACCAAGCCATAGTTCTAATTCCTACAATAGCTTAAGCAATACATCAGAATTCCCAAGTAAATTTTCTAAGCTACCTAGCAGCTTGGGTGAAACAAGTCACATCCGCAGCAAATCGAGTAATGAGACTGACGTGCCTAATGAAGCAAGTGATGAAGCCAATAAAAGTAAAAAGTTTTGTGTAACTAAGATTTCGAAGACCAAGTCCGTGACTGTGGATTTCAGATTGTCACGGGGTATAGCACAGGTATGCACTACTTTTAAGTTTTAAGGTTTAAATGTTGCTAACAAGTGCTATTCTTATTGGTCAGATTGTCAATGTTTTAAGTATTGCATTCCGTTTGAAACTACAAAGTGCCCTCTTGCAGGTCAATGAAGGGAGATATGCTTCTGCCATATCTATTTTTAACCAGGTAAATTTGTATTCATCATTCTGGTTGTTTTGTATCTTTTGGGAATGTATTGTCTGGTCCCCCGTTTATGATTTTGTGCATGTTTTTGAGAGTGTGTGTGGAAAGTCTCATCTTGTTCCAAGGCAGGGCTATACATCAAACTTTTATGAAAAGGGTGTTAACTGTTTCTTATGCAGATACTGAGAGAATATCCTACTTATCCCGAGGCACTAATTGGTAGAGGGACAGCATTTGCATTCCAGAGAGAACTGGAAGCTGCTATTGCTGACTTTTCAAAGGTATTTGAATTTCAATGTGCTAGATATATATGAAAAGATTTAAGTTTCTGCCTTACAAGTGCTTTACATGATTAATGTTTTAGGCTATTGAATCAAATCCATTAGCTGGTGAAGCATGGAAGCGAAGAGGGCAGGCCCGAGCTGCATTAGGGGAATCTGTAGAGGTAGGAATAGTTTGAACAATTCATTGACCGTTGAAGGCTTTATTACCCAAACGAGGAAAATATTTTTATTGGCTTTGGCTATGTTCTTTTTCTCTTGGATTTTAAACCATTCTCACCTGCTTATTAAGTTTTTGGGAAAATAATTTGCAGTTACCCACTGGAGGGCTTTATTTTCTTCCTGTATGTAGCAACTTCATTTTCTCATACTACTACTGAATTTTTGTTTAATTTTATACTTTAAGAAGAAGGCATTAAACAAGCTCAAAGCATATCCCCAACATGGGTCTATGTTTTAAATTAAATTATTCAGTTGTTACATATATATCTTTCTTCTCTTGAAATGACTGAAAGTTCTTAGTTCATAGGATTAAACAAACTTCAAATTGCTTTTATGTTAATTCATGTCGCCTCTTCATAGCAGGCCATTCAAGATTTGACTAAGGCATTAGAGTTTGAACCAAACTCACCAGATATATTACATGAAAGAGGTAACTTTCTTTAATGTATCTCTTTCATTGTATTTCAATATTTAGTCAACTTCCATGATCTGACAGGATAACATGTCATTCACTTCTACTTTATATGTCAACTATTCTGTTTAATTATCTAATCAAGTAAGAAATACTTCTGTGTGGGGATTGTATTTGAAAGATTTGTTACCGTTGAATATGTTCATCTGTAGTTTCTTTCCTTTTCATAAAAAGTATGCTACTTTTCATGTTAAAAATGATGCTGTATTGTCTTTTTCTTTCTTTTTCATATATTGGGATTTCTTAAAGGGAGTGGATGTTGTATTGTTTTTTTCTTTCTTTTTCATATATTGGGATTTCTTAAAGGGAGTGGCTATTTGGGTTTGAACTCTTGGAACTCTTACATTGAGGCAAGCATATCACCACTGAGCTATAAGCACAATGACATTATAATTTATTTCGATTTTAGTCTCATTACTTAATATTTGCTTGTAGCATGCCCGCAAAGCTGAATTGTTTGATGTATTTGGGTTTGAACCCTTGAACTCTACACTGAGGCAAGCACATCACCACTGAGCTATAAGCCCAATGGAATCATAATGTCTTTAGATTTTAGTTTCATTTCTTAATATTTGCTTGTAGCATGCCAGCAAAGCTGAATGTTTGATCTAATCAATGTAGTTGTAGAAACAGTAGAGTTGTGGTCGATGGCTGCTCTTTACCAAACAATTGATCAACATAATTTTTAATATTGTAGGAATTGTTAATTTTAAGTTTAAGGATTTTGATGCTGCTGTGGAAGATCTATCTGCATGTGTGAAGCTTGATAAGGATAACAAATCTGCCTACACATACTTAGTGAGTCCTGAATGTCTGATACTTTACTCATTCTAGATCATATATTTGTGATTTAGCATCTTAAATTGTTAATATTGTTTGTATTCTTCTACTTGGAATGAGGGAACTTTGACTTTATAGGGTTTGGCATTTTCTTCAATTGGTGAATATAAAAAGGCTGAGGAGGCACATTTAAAATCTATCCAACTTGATCGGAGTTTCCTTGAGGGATGGGCTCATCTGACACAGGTAACTACGTATTTGCATTTTCTTCAAGGAGAATAGTTTAGCTGATCTCTTTAGTGGGATGTCCATTGTTTATTTATGTTATTCTTACGACTTGTGTTGACGTCAATGGCATAAAATTATTTATGGAGATAGTATTACTTATTTAATATGTAAACCATGTGCCCAAATTTACAGTAAGCAAAATAACGCACTTAACTGAAATTGTTGTTCCTTTGCAGTACAATAACTTAGGACTCTTATTGATGAAAAATACATGTAATAGTGATATTTTAAGTTGGAGACAAGGAAAGCAGATACAATGAAGCATCTTTATAACAATGAAAGAAAGATGTGGATAGATAAGCTCATGCTACCAAAATATTGGAATATATAACACTGTTATATATATGATGTTAAATTGAGGGCGTTAATGAGAAAGGCGGTTAGGATGGAGTTGCAAAGTAATTTTGGGAATAAAAGATCTGGCACTTGCACTTGCAGACTTCTTTGATAGCTTCAGAAGTTTGCCTCGTAGTGTCCGTGTTTATGTATGATGTTTGGCCACTGTCTTGCATGGTACTTTCAGTCCTTGAGCCAGTTCATATGCTATGTCCAGCCTTTCACCCAATGTTTGCATACATGATTTTGCAGTATCCACTTTTTGGTTCTGTAAAGCACTCGATAATGTCCAGATATGTATGTGCTGTATGCTAAACATATCTTTTTGAGCTGTATTTATTCAACATCTAGAGCACCAATACATTTGGGTCCTTAGTTCATATTGTTTGTGGGTCTGAGGGTTTCACAAGAAATTAGAAGCTGAAGGAAAATGCTATTCCTACAGAAGTTTTATTTATTTTATTTTATTTTGGTTAACTCATAGCATCTACACAAACGGTTGAAAAAATGCTGATGGTTTATAGTGACTTCTTTGCAAGCACACAGTGACAACGATGAGTAGGTTCAGTACTTTACTACTATATAGAGTTGCAAATTTCACCTTCACAACACATTGTTCCGTCAGTATGACAAGTTCCTTGTGAAGAAGCTCTATTACTTACTGTTGTTTCAATATCTGCATCATTGCAGTTCTACCAAGATTTAGCAAACTCATCAAAAGCTTTCGAATGCAGTCAACAAGTTATCCAAATTGATGCAAGGTAATTGTTGTCACTCTTCAGTCTGCATCATTTCATTCCTGTTGCAAATGTGTAATGTTTGATGATGAATTTGTTGTATCTGATTCTGCTTGTGATTTTGCAACTTGAATTTGATACTGTTATTACATTTGATAGGTTTGCAAAAGCCTATTACTTGCGTGGGCTACTGCTTCATGGCATGGGAGACCACAGGTATGTTCTATCAAATTATTGATTTTCCGTAAAATATTTATTTGTTTAAGTGACTATTACACCTCTTGTAGATTTTTCCATCATTTATGTGATGTCAATATCAATTTCTTGATTTTCTCTCAGTGGTGTATTTATTTATTTTTATTTATGTGACCATTGTATACATTTTAATTTGCATCATCTTATGAATATTTGAAGTGCGGGAAATCATAAAATGGTAAGGTGTTTATGTAGTAGGGGACTTGGCGTTTATTTGAAATATTTGTTTTAGTTAGCAAATTGATTGAGAATGTAGTTTGGCATTATGTGCAAATCACTCAGGTTTTTATAAAAAAAGTACTTTTTCTTCGAATAATATGCATGGGTGCATTTAATTTTGATTTTCTGTTTTCTTTATACAGTTGCCCCTCCATTTAAATTCCTACTTTTAGATATATACATACACATTGTGTGGATGAATTGTAATGATCAGTACTGTCTACAAGGCTACAACAAAGCATCCCTGCCTTTATGGGTTTAAGTCAAACATTATTAGTATAACATTCGTGTATATCAGCAAACTGTTTGAAGGAAAGCCATATATCTTGATAAAATTCTTCAGAAGGCCTTTTTTATACATTTAGGGCATTTGAAGTTGACCTATCTAGCTTACTATGCTTCTTCATTTACCTTTGAGCAATATCTAATTATTTTATTTCTGGTTTGGAATGTTGCGTGGTATTATGGTTACACATGCACACTTATTCTTCTAGCTATGAATCAACTTGTTGAGGAAGATGGATATTTACATATTGTATGGAGGATCAAGATATCAACCCTAAGGTATAAAGAAACAGCAAGAGATTGATGAGAAAAGCAATAAGTGACAGTGAAGCCAGACGGAAAAGTTCTTAGCCACTTGATTTGTATGGGTGCTACAGTGGTTTTCTAAGTGTGTAGTTTTCTACATTAATTATTTCTGGATCTTTTTTAGATAAAAAGGGCTATTGTTTAGGCGGATGTGTACCACCCTTTTGGAGTTTATATGTGATAAATTTGCAAATAACCTGGTAGAGTGTCAAATAGAAATCAAAATAAAATTTTGCAATAAGTTCTGTTAGAAAATTTTACACTTTACTCTTCGAATTTTATCATTGAGTTAAATGCAATGTCTTCTTCTGCAGCACATCATTTTCTAACTAGTTCTGCATGGACATGAGTGACTGATTTAGATTTTACTGTTGCAGGAAGGCTATCAAGGATTTATCCATTGGCTTGAGTATTGAAAATTCAAACATAGAATATTTATATTTACGGGGTTCCTGCTACCATGCTATTGGAGAATATGGAGAGGCGGTAAGGTCTCTTCCATGAAAACTATTGGTCTTATTCATAAGTTGCAGATTGCTTAATCTTGTATTTTCTGTTTGCAATAATTTTGTTCGATGGTCACAGGTGAAGGATTATGATGCAACTCTAGATATTGAACTAGACTCAATGGAGAAATTTGTGCTTCAATGCTTAGCCTTCTATCAGGTGTGGTTGATCTAGAATATTTTATTTTTAACTTGAAAATTTATCACGTGCTGCTTTTTATTTCCAACATTTATCTCATTCAATGAATTCACATGCTTGAGCTGCATCAGAAATCCATTTGTAGATTGATATTGTGCATCTTTAGCATGTTTGTACGCATTTTTCTATATCAGTTTTGCTTTATTGTTTTTAACTGTATTTCATAAGATATTGCTATCCAAGTCATTTTGTAATATAATAGTTTCAGTCGGCAATTGATTGTTTTAGCTCATATCTGACCCTGGCCTCTATGGAAAAGTTTTTAAATTTAGCTTTTATCTTTTGCAGAAGGAGCTTGCTTTGTATACAGCTTCTAAAATTAACAGTGATTTCTGTTGGTTTGATATTGATGGAGACATTGATCCTCTTTTCAAGGTATTAATGAATAAGAAACGTACAATACATATATATACACACACAATACACACATTTATATGTACTCTTTTACTTGTTTTTCACTCATGAATAGTCCCTTCTTCGAAATCTTAAACATTTTTTAAAATATTCTATGAGAGCTGAACCATGACCTCACAAAAAATTTTCTTTCAGAAATAATCACACATTCAGAAATAATCACATGCTTACATCGAACCATTTACTAGTTAACATGCCAGATTGTGCAGAAAGTACAATGCTTCAGCAACTTCTTGTGAGCACATATTTCATATTTATTTTGTGTGCATGCCGTAATGAATTTTCAGGAGTACTGGTGCAAAAGATTGCACCCCAAGAATGTGTGCGAGAAGGTTTACCGCCAACCTCCTCTTCATGATTCTCTGAAAAGGGGTAAGCTGAGAAAGCAAGATTTTGCCATTACAAAACCAAAGACTGCTCTTCTATTGGCAGCTGATTCTATTGGCAAGAAGATTCAATATGATTGCCCTGGCTTCTTACCCAATAGGCGTCAGGTGATTAATTTTTGAAAGATATATGTAATGCAGTGCTCTTTCTGTTTGGGTTCTAGTTTTCATTTTCTTTCAGTTCTCCTTTCTCATAGAAAGCTTATTATATGTCTTTATAATTTTTTCATATAGTTTTGAATCGCTAACTAGTCTATCTTGCACTTTTACTTTTGATCTTTTAAGTTTCTCATCTAGATTCTCAACAAAAAAAAAAACTAATGATTTATTTTTTTATTAATTCATCCTTTGAAAGATAGGATAATTTTGCTTCTTATAAAATTTAGTATGTGCAATGCAGATTTTTTTTGGGTGTTTTTTCATTTGATGGCATAAATGCATGTTTTAGAAACCGTTCTGTTGTTTAGATTAAGCTGATTCATGGTGTGAGCTTCTGTTTTCCTGAAGCCTTCATTGGCAAGTCAATTGGGCCCTCTATACTAGAAAGATCTCGTCAGCATGCAAAATGCTTCATGGATTGTTTGGATGGAGGTAAAATATAGGGAGGATGTAAAATAGAGGGTAAAATGCCTTGGAATTTTCAAAATTCTTTGTTTGGTTTGGGTGAAAATATTAAGGAGGATGTAAAATGAATTTATTTTACACCATTTTTAGCCCAATTTTCACTTCATTTTGGAGGAAAGTGAATAGTGTAATTTTACTTCCACTCTTATTTTAATTCCTCCCTCTTCCCAAACGTAGCATAAATGTACATTGTTACCCTGTCATGCATTTTACATTGGGTCAATCTTCCCGACTGGGACCAATGGATGTCTGGAAGTTTCAAAAGTTGGTGATATGATGGTTTTATCTCTATAAATCATAAATTGATGTAGCAATTTCTGGTATAATTGTCAAGTGGTGATAGAATTGAAGTATCCCTAACCAAATTGGTTTAGTTTTAATTCTTTGATTTACAATTTCTCCTCTCTTTAGAAGAAACGAAATCAAACCAAAGGTCACCAAGAGGTGTGCCAATGCCTGATAGGATTTTTTTAGGGTAGAAAAAGAAAGATATCTCCTGTACAAGAGCAACAAAATAACTATGAGGTGAATCGTGTACAGGAAACTGAGTCTTGTTGTCAATTCAAGTTGTCATTTTATGTTATTGGTATCATGTTCAAAGACATAACAAGATTGCTCTTGATCTACTTCCCTTATTCTTCTACCTGTAATGAACTTGTGATAATCTTATACGTTGATATTCTGCTTGGTTGGGTTCAGGTCGCACCTGAGTTTTAATCATATCTTGTTGCCCCATAACTGTGCATAAGTCAACTTAATGTTACTTTCTTGTTACAGTTTGTATATATTAATATGGTTCATCTTTTGTTCTGTTTCAGCATCGCATGGCAGGACTAGCAGCTATTGAAATTGCACAAAAGGTTTCAAAAGCCTGGCGTTCTTTGCAGGCCGAATGGAAACATTCTAATAAAAACATGTCAAAATATGGTAAGAGAACTCGAAGAAGAATCAACTTGGCCAGTCAGAATAGAGGTGGCGCCGGTTGCAGTACAAGCAGTTCCTCAGAAACATCAACTTTGTACGGCATTACAGAAGATAGATCTCCCGGTCGTTATAAGATGACGTGGCAAGACGTTTACTCTATCGCTGTCAAATGGAGACAAATTTCTGAGCCCTGTGACCCAGTTGTGTGGGTTAACAAGTTAAGGTATACCAAATTCATGCTATTACTCTAGCCCATCAAAATGAACAGGACATGTTACTTACCATTGGAATACGTGTTATGCAAGATTCACATTTTACTACTTTAGTTATACAGATTTTGTTATGTAATATCTGGGAATTGGCATTCTAGACTGTTCATAGATGTTTGTACCAGTTTAATCAATTAGTTCATCTATTGTCTGAGTATTTGCATGCTGAGCAGTCATGGCCTGTATTTGACCTGCGAAATTATTGATATCATAGCACCTGTCAATTCTATGCCTCAATCTTAATCCGGTCCCCAGAATGTCTGATTTTGGCACTGTTTGGATGACTTTGTGTATTATTTAGAGATTCAAGATGAATGAGTTTTTTAACTGACTCAAGTCTTTGCTGTAATTCTTCTTTTTGTATGGATTTGGGCATCTCTTCAATTCAGTGAAGAGTTTAACTCTGGATTTGGGTCTCACACACCATTGATTCTTGGACAAGCAAAAGTTGTTCGCTACTACCCAAATTTTGAAAGGTGAATCCTAGTTCGATTCTTTATTAGGTCCATCCAGGTTTTAAAATTCTCATCAGTTGTTAAATCTGCAGAACATTAAATGCTGCAAAGACAATCATGAAGGATAAACTGTATGTGTGCAGCAAGGCGGATGAAATCATTGATATATCC
Source organism: Jatropha curcas (assembly GCF_041381405.1). Lineage (NCBI taxonomy): Eukaryota > Viridiplantae > Streptophyta > Magnoliopsida > Malpighiales > Euphorbiaceae > Jatropha > Jatropha curcas. Next base: position 30,085,360 of record NC_143153.1, read on the forward strand.
AAGGATGAGAAATTACAGGATGTGAGTAGTTCAATTCTCTGTTTCAATTTTATCTTCCTCCATTTTGTTGCTTTTCAATGATGCTCTAAGATAGGATCATGTCTGTCATTCTTTGTAATGTAGATAATGAAAGAAATCAACCTGTTTCTAAAGTGGTTATATGGGCGTGCCTATGTCAGCATTTTGGTTTTTCCTCTTTTTTACTACTGTTAGAAGTATCTTTTCATGGGGCTATTAAATGTGATCCGTTTTTTATTAATATGATATTATTCTATAAGTTTCATCAATTATTCTCCCACTTTGTCATTGAAATAAAACTGGTTTATCTATATGCATATGGTTAATTTCGTTATGGAACATACAGATCATGGATGCAAAAACTTGTTCTGATCTTTACAAAGTGGTTGGTGAGGACTTCTGGTTGGCTACATGGTGCAACAGTACAGCAACTGAGGGGTAACTTTCCTTTAATTATGAAATGCAATATGCAATATATAGTGCATATAAAATTTCCCAATGATAACATTACTCTTGGCTGTTTATACTCTTTTCAGGAAGCAGCTTGAAGGGACAAGGATTACCCTAGTGAAGATGTAAGTCCTATTTGTTTTTCCTAATTATTCTCCATTTTATTTCTTCTGATTTTTTTTTTTTTTAAGTTTACATTCTTATGCATTTTTATGCTTTCCCGGATGGCTGAACATCGAAATGATTGTTCCAGGGGTGAGCATGGATTTGACTTTGCAATAAGAACACCATGTACACCTTCTAGATGGGATGAGTATGATGCCGAAATGGCAATGGCTTGGGAGGTAAGGTTCCCATTTTCTCAATAAATGAACCCATAATTTTCTCAATCATATCCTTTGCTGCTTTTATAATTGGTGCAACATATTGATAGAATAAAGAATCACAGAACACAAAGGAGTTGAAGTTTCCTTTTGCACGTGACTGTTCAATTCTCTCTTTTTATGGTGTCATCTCTGTGAACTCTTTGTACTAATCAGTTAAGCTTGTTAGATAATTTTTGCACTTCAAATTTGATAACTTGGTATCTGGTTTGACATAAAATAGTCTATTTTGTGTCAAGACTTCAATTGAACTTGTCTAGAAGCTTTTTAAATCAGTCATTTAGTTTATTTATCTCTTCCAGTGTAAATATTAACCTTCCAGATTTGCCCGAGTAAGGTTTGGCAAGGGATTTTATTTGTTGGTTGGAAGCTTCCTTTTCTCAGTATTAATTTGTGTATAAATCCAGGTCCCGGATCTTTTCATATGCTTATCCTTTGACATGATATACAATGAAAAAAATTGGTATGGGCAAACTTATTGCATTTTGTGATTATTTGAATGAGTTCCTTGTACTAGTAAAGCAGCAGCCTGATAACATATACTTCTTTTACTTTTAGCACATGGATTTTTCCTTTCAATCTTTGCTGACGCATAAATTTTGAAAAATTGCACCTTAATATTATTCCTAAATTCTCCTACTAATTGTGTCAAATTCAGTACCTCTTTAATTTGATCCATATGGATCTTCTGTTGACATTGATTTTTATTTGTTTTCTATTTATTATTAACTGAATGTTTCAAAATTTGATTCACAGGCTGTGTGCAATGCTTATTGCAGTGAAAACTATGGGTCTACTGATCTTGATGTACTTGAAAATGTTAGAGATGCAATTTTGAGGATGACATATTATTGGTACAGAAAAATACTCTTAATACATAGAAGGTATTCTTTTTTCTTCAGAGAAATATGGTGGTTTGTACAAATAAATGGGATCACTTTTCAGGTACAATTTTATGCCACTGTCTAGAGGCACTGCTGCAGTTGGATTTATCGTTTTGCTTGGATTGCTTCTTGCTGCTAATATGGAGTTTGAGGAGAAAATTCCAAAAGGGGTACAGGTGGATTGGGAAGCAATTCTGAACTTTGACCCAAGCTCTTTTGTGGATTCTGCTAAGAGTTGGTTGTATCCATCACTCAAGGTCACAACATCTTGGAAAGATTATCCAGATGTGGCATCAACTTTTGCAACAACAGGATCGGTTGTAGCTGCTCTCAGCTCTTACGATGATTGAGCTCCTTCAAATCCTTAAGAGGTGAGTTTGCTGCATTAGTTGTTCACTGAGTAAGTATCAGGCAAATTTGATGATTGCCTTGTGAAGGTGAAAATATGATGGTAAGGCCCCTGGCATTTGAAGAGAGCTTTTGGAATGGACTTATAAAACAGATAACTGGAGTTGAAATTGATGGTACCAGTAAAAGGGGTCTGTCGTTCAGGTCTCTTTCTTTTTGTAACATTGCACATGGTAATTCTGATGCATTATGCATTACTTTAATGCGTGAATTTCATTGCTATTCACCCTTATTTGGTTCAAACGAATTTGAAATCTAGAACTCATTTATAAAAGGTAAAGATTTATTTTAATTATGTTGGATCTCATTTTTGTCCATATCAAACATAAAACATGAATTTCACAAAATTTCGTGGAATTCATTTATATCAAATGGGCTAAGTTTGTTTCTTTGCTCTGAGAAACTAATTCACTCAGCAAGGATGTCCTTTTTTAGTTATATTGAATTCCCCATGCAAATTCAACCTCTTTTTTTTTTTTTTTTTTTTTTTTTTTTTTTTTGTCTGAACTTGTGTAAATTCGAAATTGATGCAGCAGACAGCAGCTGGTCTTTCATGGAAAGTGTTCGAGTGGACCCATACAGACGAGTTCAAGTTGCTCAAGATGCCTTTGCATACACACTGACTTAAAAGTCTTGTAAGCATTCCTCTTTGTTGTATGATTGTGTTGTACAGCAATTGTAGAATAATATAGTTGCAAATTTCTTTACATCCTTAATCCAGTTCTCCTGACACCCAAATTAAATCCGTGCTCGTTAGATTCATTTCATTGGAGATATCTGTCATATCCATGCATTGCAATTGTGTTCCATTACATTAGCTCGACGAAAGAACTTACATTACTGAGGTAGTCTATCATTTGTAGTATATACTTTGGGATTCTGTCAAATCTAACCTGCTATGCTCTTTGCCCAATAGTGATGAAGGGAAGGTCGACTGACATATAGGAAGTGCTTATGTTGCCTTTTTTTTTTTTTTTTTAGTTATGCCTTAATTTAGATTCGATTTTCTGTTACTTGAAGCATATATTACATTAAGCAGAATGTAAATTGTATGAAAAGGTCTGTCGGAACCCTCGCCTTTTAATTCGACTGATTAAACACTTTAATTTCTAAATTTATCCAGTTGAATATTCAATTTAAGTTGTGTATATGAAATGTTTTAATTTACCAAATTGTATTTATTACCAATCTGTTGAGTAATTTAAAAAAAAAATGCTTGAGTTTATGTTTAATGATGTGATTTTACAAGTTCAATTGTTCAAAAGAAGTGTGTAGTTTTATAATAAATCAAATTAAAAGTTTGCTTTGTCAATAAAATTTTTATTTAAAATTCAGTTAATTTAATTTGCATATATTTGGCTGATTATATATGTATATATCAAAAAAAAAAAAAAAAAAGGTCAGCGTGCCCATTGATTTGATAGATGTTTTAAATTTTATTGAACGCGAATCACCTGAAGTCCATAGACATTATTGTATGTGGGATGGAAGCAGGACATTTGAAAGTAGACTGCTTCGTTCTGATCCATTTAACGATGGTCCAGATGCTTATAAATAGGTTTAGGATGGATGAGTGATGAAATTATTACTGCCTACTACTTTTATTCTGTATCACCCGACATATTTAGAATTTTATCTTCTTTAAAAAAATTATTAAATTTATTTAAGTTATGATAAATTATTAAGTAAATTGACTATATTACTCTTAATTTATTATTAATTCTCTAAAATCATGAAATTAAAGCAATAATTATTAGTTATATATAAAAGGCAAACATGAAAAAAAAAAAAGATTTATTATTCATTGAAATCACAAATGTGATAAATATTATAGAACGAAAGTGATATTTATAATGGATATGAATATGAATATGTTATGAGATAGAGCTATGGGTATTCACTATCATTACCTTACCTGTTATATTAAATGAATTATGGTCGTGGATATATTAATTATCAGTTAAAAATGTATTTTAAATGAATAAATTCAATGATAGTGGATATACTAATTATCAGTTAAAAAATGTATTTTAAATAAATAAATTTAGATTTGAATTGTTTAAATTTTTAAATACTTCAAATGAGTTTGGCATGTGTAAAGATAATAAAATTTTAAACGTACTTAGATACAATTATTCAAATGAGTTTAGCATATGTATAGATAATAAAATTTTAAATAGATTTGGATATTAAAGGTATATTTATATGGATGGTGAATACTAAATAGATGTATAGGTACAAATAATTAAAAAATTATGGATATGCTTCCATCCATAATTATATGTTAGATATTTACTTTGCCTTTTGCATTTTAGGTCCAAAATTCTGAAATATGTCTCTAAAATTTGAATTTGGCCTTAAAACGCCAAGAGGAAATATGCCTAGTATCCTATGTAATGTGTTATGTCCACTAAAGTGCAAATTACTTTATGGGAATTGTTGGATCAGGACAATAATTTATTGTTTATGTCCTCTTGTAAGTATACAATTAGTGAGTTAGGTACGACATGATACATGAAAAATCAAGATTAGGTATTATAAAAGATTTCGGTTAGCTTTCAAGCTAGCTATCATGGTCGTAATTAGATTACGTGTCTTAATCTGTAACAGGGTCAGGTATCAATGTTACAAATTGGGAGGGGAAAAATATTGTGAGCTCACCAAAAGATAAGAAAATAAATCATGAAAAAGTAATTTATACCCTTAAACTGTTGCGAATTCAAATAAAATTCTCTAACGACTCCAAATAAAGTCGCCTGGGGTCAAAAGATAAGATACAGTGCACTTTTGAGGATCCGACCGATTATTGGTCCTAAATTCTTAAATTTAAAAATTTAAGAATAGCTTCTCAACACTCTCCGGTATCATGCAGCAGCATTTTCAATTCTATGCTTCAAAATATCATAAATACTAAGGACACGATATATTAGTTCACCGACAATTTCTTTAATTAATTACATTTAATGAGTTTATGCTAATACTTCACCTCTAATGAGTAGTGGAATTTAATATTTTGAGAGAATAATAATAATTAGACAGAGTACAGTGGCCCTATTTCATGATTTTGCTCTCCTGACTCCTGAAATTGCACAACTCTTTGACCACATCTATCAAACAATTCTCACACGTGCCAAAGCAGCAGTGAGTCCTGCAGCTTCTCTTCTCCGTTTTGCCGTACCTTGCTGTTTGCTTCTCTCCCTTTCGCCCAGCGATTCTTCTTGTACAGTGGGCAGTCCTACCAGAGACAAAAGTGTAACTTTTATGTTCTTTTTTTGTAGTGGATGTAACTTCCATTACCTAAATTCAGTCGCTAAAATAGTTCTTTTAGACATAAAAAATATAAATAAATGAATAAATAACAAGAACATGCATTCACCTTTCTTCTCTTTGATCTTCATCATCATCTTCACCTTATCCTCCCCATTGGATTTGTCTGCTCTTTTTTCAGCTTTCCTCTTTGACTTGGCTTCTGCAAAAATCCACGTGGCATTCATTTGTTTGTTGATCATGCGAGCTGCGTAGTATGGGATTTTGACATTCACATTGATGAACATTAAACAATCCATCAAGCTTTCCTTAGCCATCCCTTTCATGTCATAGGCCTGTGATCTTCTCCACAAACTCTTTCTATGAAGACTCTTGCCATCACATAGGCTCAAAGCTCTGGTTGTATCTCTAATGGCAGCTTCTGGAATTTTAAGTAACAAATAGCACTGAGCTCTATTACTATAAAGAACTATCCTTTCTTTTCTCATCTTTAATGGGCATAAATCCAAAGCTTTTGTATATTTAACCACAGCTTTTTCAACAAAGCCAGACCAAAACTTCTTATTTCCTTTTCTTTTAAAAATCTGAGCCAAGTTTTTCCTTTCTTTCATTTCTTTATTGGAAATTATCTCTTCTTTCTTTCTTCTCTCCACCTTTAACTCCCATATTTCCTTCAATGCGTCCTCTGCAATTTGGTTCTTCAATTTCAAGCCTCCATATTTGATTTTGTAATAATCTTGCAATAATGTTTGTGTAATTGTTTCTCCAATTTTGTCTTTTTCTTTTAAGCTTTTTAGCTCAACCAAGTCAGCAAGAAACGAAGCTGCAATTTCTATAACTTTATATCTTGTATTTGTATCTTTAAGCAATAAGAGTAGAGAATCAATAGCCATATATCGCCAATAATCACAAGTTCTTGATTTGTTGCATAGACCCACTATCACTTCTTCTATATTTGCTATACTTTCTCTACCAATTGTTGTATTGCATAAACTTCTTATAAGTCCAACCCCACCAGGTGATTTTCTGTTGCCTAATCCACCCCACAAGCCACACAAATCTTTCAAGAACTGTTGTTTCTTGCATATAATACTAACTGACCTTTCTTTACATGCAAAGCAATTTAAGAGATAAAGAGACCAACATTGTAACTGATTTGCCCATTCTTCTGCCTTTCTGTTTTCTCTCTCTTCCCCTCCAATACCTCTTGTGAGCAAGTCGCAATGATATTTCAATCTTTTTCTATCTTTTACACCAAGAAACTTTTTATAGATTGTCTTTGAGCAATTACTGGCTAATTCTATAGCTAATTCAACAATCTCCACTTCAAACTCATTAGCAATAGCTTCGAATGCTCTTTCATGGCTAGCCAAGTGACCTAGTGCTCGAACTGCAACTCTTTGCTCTACCCATGTGATTTTCCCCCTAAGAAGTTGCATTAGAGGCAAAACTACACCTGAATTAATTGCTTTCTCTGCAAATTCAATCTTGTTCATGGTATAAGAACCAATTATATGAGCTGCGTAGTAAGGAATATAAACGTTTTGGTCTCTAAGAAGCCATTCTTTATCTTTGATGCCTTTGTTTATAAGTTTCCCCATGCATTCAAGGATGCCTAGAGATGGGAATTCAGGGTCGTTTGGTTGAGTCATGGCGATGTTCCATAACCCACTTAAGACCAAGACATGTTCTTGGTCATCTCTTAGAGGCATTTCTTTGAAAAATTTGGTAATTTTGGATCTTCTGAGAGATGGGTTTGGTTCATTCACGGCGCAAAAGAAGCAAAAAGGATTTTTGCATGTTGGGTTTGGGAGGATCTTAGAAGCAGAAGAAGAAGAAGAAGAAGAAGAAGAAGTGCACTTAAGTGAATTCTCCATTTCAATAAGTGTAATTAAAAAAAAAAATGAAGTTTGTACTCTGATGGAGGTTTTGGAATGTAGTGAGCAACAAAAGATGCCAACTTTGGTTTAAATTTTGGTGTTGTAATGACATCTATCATTAGAGATTATAAGGATATATATCTTATAGGGGGGAAAAAAGAATTGGAAGGATTAATATTATCTTTTACATTTAATATTCTGGTTTGAAGCAATGTTTACCAGTATTAAAATATCTCAGTTGATGAATGAATAAATAAAGAAATTGTTATTTATTTTATATTTTTATAACAATTTCATTTCCCCTACTAAAATAATGTTGTTTTGTTTATCATAATTTCTTTCAAAAAATATGCAACTTCCTCATATAACTATCATATAATATAATTATATAAAGCTAGAATAGAAAGTATTCAGGCAACTAGCACACTACTTAATATATAATCACTAAACTGAATCATAGCTACTAATTGACTAGACAAATTAAGAGAATAATTAGTATAAAAAGTGGAATTTAGATTTTATTTCCAATAAAAAGAAATTATTGAAAGTGGAAAAGAAAAATCTTAAAAATTCAAATATGGAGATGAGGTGTAAACAGTCAATTTGAGTAAAAATGCATAATTCTTTTCTGGAAGAACACATATATATCAAGTAATTCCTTTCAAAAAAAATATATATATCAACTAATTATTGCTAGTATTGAGGTGATAATGTGACTCAAATGAACAAAAACCCATGTAAAACAGAAAGTTCAAAACTTACAAAAGAACATATATAAAAAAAAGAAATTGAATTGCAGAGGTAGAGGTAGAGGTAGAGGTAGAGGATCTACAATTACTACAATATGTCAGTCATGAATGATGATGCTCAGTGGCTCACCATATCTTAGGTCTCTTTAGAACAAAGAAACTTATGGCATTGCTTGGTCCCCTCCATGCCTTGGTTTTGAACATACTCTACTTAAAAATTTACTTTTCAGTTTGTTTTAAACACAAAGAAGCCAATTAGAAAACCCATAATCTATGTTCTTTCAAGTACAAAAGTGGGTTGGTCTCAAGAAAATATGGCCATCATATGCAAACACTCTTTAACTATATGAAAATAATGATTAGTCCCATCTTTTAAGCTTTGGAACTTAATTTAATAATACGAATGCATCAAACAAAGTAAGTTTTTAAATACATAGTTTATGCATATTTCATTTCTTGACATGTGTACATCACAACAAATATTAACAAGATGGAAGCATTGGAAGATGTTAAAACCTTAATGTTTGTGAATATTTCATGGGTGAAAGACAGAAGAACAATGCATAAATACAAATTTAAAATCCTAATCTTGTTAAGTTTCCAAGGATCTGTCTTAGGAAGTTCCACATCAATATATTATACAAATAATTATGATATCATGTGTCCAAAGTGCACTGGACTGTTGTTGGGCTCAAGGAATTTCTGGGACTTGGGCGTCCGAGTTTTCTGAGCTCATTGGGCTTCTACCCTCTGAATTATGATTTATTCTGATTGGGCATTGGCCCAATTCATATAAAGGCTATGCGTCTACATATATTGGGCTTTGCCGTTCGCGAAGGAACTTCACAACTCTCTCTCTCTCTCTCTCTCTCTCTCTCTACAGACACACACAAAGCTCAATAGATAAATTGACATTTGAATTGTACCAAAGAGAAAAAGAAAAACAGTAGCTTCTTAAATTTTAAGTTGGCAAATTATGTAAAAGCTCACATGTTCAATATAAATATATACATTTTTTAATTATATACATATGTCCACTAATCACGGTATTAGATGCATATTTTAGAATAAATTAATAAAAAAATTAATTTTCGTATTTTTTAACCATTTAATAGATATTCGATAAGTATAATTTTTTAAATTGAATTATTTTAATAGGTGCTAATATTATTGGTCCAAGACTCACACTTGTTATTGGTTGACTATTGCCAGCAATTGGTTGAACTATAGGTGATTTCATTAAATAAAATATATCAACCATATATATATATATAATATATTCTGTGTTTATGTTATTGCAATTGATCATTTTTTAATGATATTAATATTATTATATGATGTTTTTAATTAATTAACAACTGGAACTATTACTTGAAGATCTCGATCAAGTTTTCTTTTCTTTTTTTTTTTTTAATCAATAATTGGAGATCTCGAGTTACAATTGCATATGGTAATATATATATTATCATATTGTGTTTATCATCTATTATTAATTAATAAAGAAAAATTTCCCAGTACATTATAAAATGGAAGAATAATTATTAACAAATGCACTATATCTAATTATATATAAACATTAAAAATATTTTATATTATATTTTATTTTATTTTGAGTCACTAAATAATAGCCTAAAATTATTAAAATTATATAATTTTTGTTTTTATTATAAAAACAATTGCCTAAGATTCTCACAAAACAAGTTTTCTTTTTTATTACAACTGCATATGATGAGAAAAAAAAAATATTTAAGTCCTCTTCACGTAGAACAAATTCTTTACTTATTTTCGTATTACATTGTAAGATATAATTCACTAAAACAGTATTTTTTTTTTGGCACATATTTCTTTCTGCATTTTTTATTTTTTATATCTACAACAATGAAATAAAAATGTTTCAAGTTATTTATAAAAACCAAATTTCTTTCTGCAAAGTTAAGTTGTTTTGAAATTAAAAAAAAAAAAAAAAGTTTTCAAAAGAGAACCATTATTGTTTTGAAATAATTTAGTCATAAGTCCACACATTATTCAGAATGTATGATTTTTATTATCGTATTTAGTTGATTATTTTAATTTGTAATTAAAATTTATTTTTATTTTTATTTTTTTATTCATTAAGAGGATCGATTGTCTGAAATAACACTACGGACTACATAATAGCAATAAACTTCCTTTTAGCTTATTAAATTGGTGATAACTTTTATACTCAAGACTCAAACTTAAAAACTCTTGTAATCGGAAAGATTCAAATTTAAAATCTATCACAAAAAACCAATCAAATCACTTACTATTGATATTTTTTTTTTAATTGTTATTATATCAAATAATATATGAAATTACACTTTAGCTTTTTTTTATCTATCTCATTCCTAAAATTTTTTAGTCCAACTTGTATTATCGTACAAGCAAAACCCCAAAATGTAAAAATGAGACAGGCTGGTTCTCAGTTCTCACTTCTTACTTTACAAAAATTGTAAGAAAGTGCCCAAAACGTAAAAGTAAACTGGGCTAGAAGACACGCTCCCCGAGACAGCATTTCCACCAGGGCCCCACGCTTTGGCGGTGGGCCGAAAATACAACTAAAGTCACCAATACTTCCACAACAATTATTGTCAATACCCCACGTGGCCATCTATGATTTGGTTGTGAAACTGGCAACGTCCCCACCTCAGTACTCACAGCTGTATCAATTCCCCTTGAACCAAAAAACACCAGACCAATCACAGCAGAGAATCGTATTGTTAATATGCGTAATAAAGCCCTAACCAAAGTATATTAGTGACGTGTCACGCGTTTATTACTTAATCAAAGACTCCATAATCACATGCGTTGATACACCGAGATTTGGACATTTGTGGTCCCTCCTTCCAGACTGTGTCAAGCGCCACATTCTTGTTTGATACCAATTTTGTGGGGTCCAAAAGTTCTATTCGTTAATCAAACGGCTATTAAGTGGGTCCCCCTTTTGTAAACGATCCAGATCTATCTAAACCTGTCCGTTATTTTTTAAGGAAAACGGGGCCTATATATATGCCATTCTCACTAATTCACCTTTAACTCGCAGTCTCGAACTCTCTCCTCTCTCTCTCTCTCTCTCTCTCTCTCTCTCTCCTCTGCCAAGATGGATCGCAAAAGCGTTTTTTCTGTTGCATTAATGTGCATCATTGTCGCCGGCGTCGGCGGCCAAGCTCCAGGTGCAGCACCGACTGCTACTCCGTTGGCTCCTGCAGCGCCTGTAACTGCACCTGCTAAAGCACCAGCAAAATCTAAATCGCCTGCTCCTGTTGCAGTTCCAGTGTCTTCACCACCAGCGAAGACACCAGCAGCTTCTCCGACCAAACAGAAGGTGCCAGCTCCGGCTGCGGCTCCGGTAGCTACACCACCACTTGCCGCCGCTCCTATTAGTTCACCACCTGTTGCAGTTCCAGTGAGCTCTCCTCCAGCAAAAACTCCAGCAAAATCTCCGGCCCAATCTCCTCCATCACCAGCACCAGTTACTCCACCAACAAGCTCTCCTCCGGAAACTGCTCCTTCAGCTCCAGTGGCTGCGCCAACCGCCGAGGTTCCTGCACCGACTCCAACCAAGAAAAAGTCGAAGAAGCACGCTGCTTCACCTGCTCCTGGTCCGGAGTTGTCGAGTCCACCAGCTCCACCGACGGAGGCACCTGGACCGAGCCTTGACGCCAGCTCTCCTGGTCCCGCTTCTGTGGCCGATGAGGTACTTTCTACTTTCCAGTGCTCGTTTTAGTTGTTTTTCCGATTGGCTTACCATCTGACATGCGCTGGAGTGCAATGCACCTCCAGATCTGAAGTTTAATGCAAAGATCCATGGTCTGTGTTTTCCCTCTTTAGCACTAGAAAAAAATCTAGATATCGTTAGTGGTCACCGAGCCTAAATTAGTGAAGAATGCTTAAATTTCCTAAAATGACCGGATTATTGCCCCTCAAGTTAATCCATTATTGAAATGCTAAATGTCGGTGCTGCCTTATAACTGCTTAGTGGAAGCAAAGCTTGGCGCTTCTCAAGTACTGCTTCTGGTGGTAAGCGCTTGTCTCTAGTGAGATGAACGCGACACTGTGGCGCGTAAGATTCACGCCCCATCACTGTAGTACAAATGACAGTGAATTGCACTGTGTCATCCGTGGATCTGCAGAACATTAATGTGGAGGTGATTAATTTTATTAGTACAGTGGGCAAGTCCTTTTAATTAATAAAATTATAACTGTTGATGAAAGGTTTTAATGCAATAGTAATAAAAATCTATGGCACAAAGCGGTTTCACTTCCCGTAAGGAGGATCTATCTTGAATCGAATAATTCTCAAGCTAATGGTTTTCTAATGAATGTGTATTTATTGTTTCTCTAAACCGAACATTGAAATTTCAACATCAGAATTTCAGATCATTAACTTCCCAACGGGGAGAGGCAACAACATTCTCGTGAATAATTATTAAAGTAGAAATTTATGCAAGTTTATTTATTCTTCTTAACATCTGGATTATGAAAATGAATTTTGATCCAAATTGCAGAGCGGATCAGAATCGATAAGGTCAGTACAGAAGATGCTCGGAGGCTTGGCATTGGGATGGGCAGCAATGACTTTGATCTTCTAGAGATCAAAACAGAGAGATATGTTTTATAATGTCCATTATTGCTATTGGTGTTAAATTATTTTAATCTTTTGTCCCCCACATGCTCTTCTTCTTTATTTACGGACTCACCATTTGATATTTTTATTTGATTACCATTGTTTTGTTAAATTATTGCTATATCTTACTGGCCAGTGGTTTGGTTTTTTCTGCCTGGGGATTAACCACATTTGCTTTGTATTCAGTATTCTTTGAGGGACAGGGAGGGAGAGCTGTGTGGGGGGAAAAACTCTGTATTTTTGTAGTTTTCTATTCACTGTCATTTTATATATTTTGGATTATTCTATTGGGAGCCTCTCTTTTGTTCTTTCCTTTCTTTCTTTTCTTAACAGCCTGTTCTTGCGTTTGCTTTTTCATATGTTTGGCTTTATTCTTTAATTGTTTCAGTTAAAAACTAACAAAAGATTAAAAGAGAGAAACAAAAAAGAGTAGTTATCTCTGGTTGTTTGTCATCTAAAAATTACAGTTTGATAGAGAAAAGGAAGGGCAAGGTAATTATGGAAAAAAAGAAAAGAAAGAAAAGCAAGTTGATTTGATGGCATGATTGTTTATCTTGATTCTGGCATTTGGTCAGAGCCCTACCATTTTGGTGTTAAAGATTTTCTTTGTTGAGGTAAAGCTTTTATCTGCATCCAATACAAAGAATATGTATTATTATTGGTAAGCAATGTTTAATATTTGCATTATGTAATAAGGGTAGGGGTAGTTTTCCTCTTGCTTATTAAATTGATAAAAACATCTGTAATCGATTGGATTCGAATAATTTTATTTTTTATTTAGAGATATATAATTTTATCCATATTTTTTACCTCATCCGTTACACACTGATGTATCTTATGTTAATTTTTTCTACCTTCTATTAAATATAGGGATAATTACTTAATTTTGCTACTTAATTTTAGCGAAATATGTAGACAATAATTGATACATAAATGGATAAATTGTAAATTTTAACAAAATATATGAAAAACATAGTAGTATTTATTGACGAAAAAAAGTATAAAAAATCGACAGAAATAGAGAAGATAAAAACAAAAGTATGCATTTCTGAAAAATGCAAGCAATTTATATATTATGACAAAATATAATGATAAAATCATAAAATTTTCTTATATTAGTAGTACAACTATTTTTATCATTCCTTTTAAGCCATTGATAATTATATAAATCATTTATGGCCTTACTCTACCCATTTAAACTGATACGATATAGTTCTTACTTTCCTAATTTAATCTCTAATATATAGTTTTTCTTTTGGATAGTGGGTTCTTTCTCTTCTCTCTCAAATCAAAAATAGTTTGAAAATCATAATTAACGAAAAAAAGATTATGATAATATGGAATATCTTTTAAAATTGAAAGGAGGAAGCTTGAATTTATTATTCCCCCTTGTGCTCCTGGACTAGAGCATGGTAGGATTAATTTGGAAAGACAAAAAAATAAATTAAAACCTCAATTTGATTAACTAAGTTTAGATTAGTTTTGAACTTACAAATGTATAATCCTAAAACTAACTTGAGAAGCTCGAGTATCTTTTTCCCTTTTGTTTTGAAAATGACATCTCTACCGATAATAATGATATTGAGCCAAATCCAATCATGTTAATGATCTCGAAAGGGTTAATGTTGGAGTTGGATAGATATGTATGGGCTAAGCCCAATATGATTGGGTATAAGGCTTTTGTATTTTCAATCCAAGCAGATATACTGTTTCAGCTGAGGCAAAAATCAAGGACAAGAATTTCAAACAAAACTTTCAGTTTCAGAGCTAATTAAATACAGCGTAATTAGTGCATTTAAGCTCAAAATCAAGAAACTGAATACTTTACTCTATAGAGTAGAATGCAAGTAAAATTGTAAAATTAAAGGGAGGGCAGTTTTGACATTTTTTAATTTTGACTTAATTAATATGATTATTTTTCTAATATTATTATAAATAAATAGTAACTTTCAAACTTAAATAATTATTATCCTAATCTAGTGATAAGTGCATATACGACCCAGCAATAGATTTGGATTCAAATCCCTCTCCCCCAATACTCAAAAAAATAAATAAATAAATATCTCAAAATAATATAATAATTGAAATTTTAAATATTAAAAACCAACAAATAGAACTAGCTATGAACTTTCAGTATTTTTTTAATGATATATAATTAATATATTAGATTTTCATTCGTAATTATTATAAATAACTTTTTTTTTTTTAAGAGAGTACTTACTATACACGTGACACAAATGACATATCATTTATTAAAACCATGATAATATTAACAAAGCATCCTAATATATATCTCTCTCACATACACACGCACAATTTTTAAACTTTAAAAAACTATCCTAGACGGTAAAATAAATACATAAAAATAAAAAGTCAAAAACTTTCTTGAAAAGAAAAAAGCAAAATACTAAATGAAGCGAAAATCAAATTTTGAACTTTTACTTTATCTTGGCTTGAATAGATAGAAAGATTTTAAAAATATTGTTAACTAGCTCAATCAAATATAGAAAAATAAAGAAATAATTTAAAAAATTTTAAAGGAAAAGAATATAAGAAAAAGGATAATCGAATTTATAACTTTTTTTTTATTCAGCTTTAATATAGATATATAGATTTAGATATGAATTGATATATAAAATATGTGTGGATATAAATACACATAGATATATGGATTTAAAAATATAGATATCAATATAAATTATTATAAAAAAATATTAATTTTAAAACTTTAAAGATACCTTAAGTGGTTGAATTAAAATATAAAAAATAAGGAAAAAAAAAATAAAAATTTACAAAAAGGGTAAAATACTATGCTAAATAAAGAGTGAACTTTATTTTTATTTCAAGTTCAATATAGATATACAAATTTCTCATGAACTAATCTAAAACAAAATGGTTAGTAGTATATGTTTGAAGTTACTAATTAATTAATTAGATTTTTACTTAATTTGAACTTATTTGATTATTATATGAATATCATTTCAAAATTAATTATATATTGACTCCACTGCCGTTTACCAAATTTAAAATGATGAGTAGAAATTTAAAATTGTATATGAGAAGAAAAAGTATAAAATGGAGATCCACTATTTTATAATTACTTGTTAATTGATCAGTTTACCGAGTCAATTAATAATTTAATTAAGCCATCATAGTAGGCTAATTGCCTAATTATTCGTTAGCCAATGTACAATCCTTTTCAATTTCCATAAGATATTCCTTTGGGTGGCACACGTGCTTCACAAGTTTTCTTTCTTGCATCTCTGTCTTTTTCTACAACTTGCTTTCTCCTCCAAATTCTTATTTTTGTTTCTTTCATAAATATCTTGTAAATCACGAAGGAAGAGAGAGTGTGATTTTTATGTTCTTATTCAATTAAATGACTCAATTTTTTTATTATATGAATCAATTTTTATTTTTATTTTTATTTTTTTAAAGTAGCAATATTCATCCTACCAAACCAAGCTAAATATAATCATGGACACACGCACACACAAGCATGCGCATGCGCGCACACGCACGGACTTGCGCGACCACACGTGAAAGACTGGTTAATAGTTTGGGTGCTTCCATATTGGCTAGCCGCGTACTTAAGGATTTTGACCAAAGCGTGTAAATGTTTTGCCTAATTAGCTTCAATCTTATCCTTTGGCAACGGTAGCACTTTTTTTGCCCTACTAAATATAAATTGCGATTATTTTATTTTAAAATATAAGACGTATTGATTATTTAAAAAATTAATAAATATTTTTTTAATCATATTATTATTTATATTAAATTAAATATTTTTTTGTAAGTTATTTTGAGTTTATTATAATTTGGATAAAGAGAGTATAATATTATAGTACAACTTTATTATTTAAGGTGTGGAGAGAAATTCAACCTTATACATTTTAACTTCCCAACCTTCAGTTTTTCCTTAAAGAAGCTTTAAATATTATGGTATAATTGCAATTTAACCAAACTTTAAATTCAACGCAACTAAAAGGTGCAAGCATAATTTTCTCTTAAAAAAAAAAAAAAAAAAATTAACTCGAAAATTTGGTGAACTAATTTTAAAATTGGATCCATTTGGCTTTTGCATCATTTAAGAAAGAGAATCTAATTGAACTGGCTATCCGTGATTGAATTAGTCGACTTGATCAATTACCGGAACCAATTTTTAATATTTCAATTATTTCTATTATATAATAATTATTGTAAATTGTCATTATTCAATTAATATATTACTCGTGTGTTCATGATCAACTAATCATCCTTGTCTAATTGTTATTATTTATTTATTTTTTAAAATACATCAAAATTCTTAAAGATGAGAGTTATTATGACATAGATTAGGAGAGCTCCTAGCCTTTTTCATCATTTCTCATATCTAATTATTAGTAAACACAGGAGGCTTCCTAATATAACTTTATACTTTAATTTTTAACTATGCAATTTTCTATGTTTCGCAGAGCTTTATAATATTTCATGATTTAAACTTAAATATTATCGTGTAGAATTAAAATTGTTTACGCTAATTAAGGTGAAACATGATTTTTAAGATAGCAGGTGAACGAAAATAAAGAACGTAAAAAAGTTTATTCAAATCAAAATGGTTATATCATCATTATTAGATAAAAGCACATGCAAAAATAATACTAGTTGCAAATATTTATTTTTGAACAATTTCTGCATTTACTCGTCCAAACTCCATATAGCTAATACCTATTTTCATTTGCAATATTAATATAGAAAAAATTTAATGCTAAAATTTTATCTCAAAATTAATTTAGCACATG
Source organism: Jatropha curcas (assembly GCF_041381405.1). Taxonomy (NCBI): domain Eukaryota; kingdom Viridiplantae; phylum Streptophyta; class Magnoliopsida; order Malpighiales; family Euphorbiaceae; genus Jatropha; species Jatropha curcas. Next base: position 30,102,825 of record NC_143153.1, read on the forward strand.
CAAAAAATATATTAATTGCAAGTATTTATTTTTGGTTAATTTTTACTTTGCGGATCCAAAATCCATATAATTATTACCTTTTTGCACCAACAATATTAATATTAATATACAACAAACTCAATATTAAAATTTTATCTCAAACTTATTTTGTATAATTTTATTCCTAACATTCTTAACCTAATAATATTGAACTAATTGAAAATTTAAAATTATAAGAGAACTTCAAGAGCCATTATATTTAAAAGTAATAAATTAGAGAGTAATTTTAAAAGAGTTATTATTCAAGAGCCATTATATTTAAAAGATATAAATTAGAGATTAATTTTAAATGAGTTAGTATTATTTAAAAATTCATAAAAGTTATAAAGTAGAGAGAGAAAGAGTTAAGGGAGACACGTTTTCTCTTTAAAATCTTCAAATTTTCTTAACTAAGTTAAAACAAAATATTTAAATTTTAGAGAGTTTCACTCTCAAACACAATGTCATGTCAACATCCACTATTCTCATTTATTACATAATGATGATGATGACGATGATGATCAGTGCAAAATGTGGTTGTCAACCACCGTTATTCTACCACTGAGCTTTTTTTTTTCTTTTTCTTTTTTTCTCTAAGATACTAACATTCATTTTTAGGCCCAATCAAAACCTTCAATTAATTATCCTTCCATATTCTACACCTTCTAGGGATAGATAAAGAAATTTGATAATTAGTTGGGAAATATTAACTCATTAGAACAAATTCAAATCAAACAACTAATTTTATTTGATGGTGAACTTCAAATATTACTCAGAAATTAATTTTATTTATTTTCTTCTCTATTTTTTCATACAAAAAAAATGAGAAATAAGTATTTTATTTGACATATTTCTAACAAGCTTATTTTCATTTTCTAACATGATTAATGATCTTTTTATATTAACAATGTTGTCAACATCTTAGTTAGTAGTTGGGCATTGATTTGACAAATCGTGACAAAAATAAAAGCCACAGGATCCACTAAAATAATTTAACTTAATTCATTTTCTAATATACAAAATTATACAATGATTGAAGATTATAATATTTATGTGTTAACTTGGTGGTGTTCACTTGATATAATTAAGAATGTTTACAGTTCCGTTCCCTTACCAAAGTTTAAAAAAAATTAATTTTAATTATTTTTTTCCATATGATAACAAAAGGTAGTTGAGTTATTTTACACATTTTTTTTTAAATTTTACCTCCATAAAAAAAAAAAATATATATATATATATATATAGATTTTTTTTTTAGGAGATTACCAAATAAAAGAAATCTAACCAAATATCTTACACTTTCTATATTTATTATATTTATAGGATGTAAGAGATTAATTACATCGCACATAATTCAATGTATATAGATATATTTCATTAATAAAAATAAAAAATATTAAATATCTTTTTAAACTGCGAATTGATTGGAGAATTTAATAATTTAAGCATTAGAATAGCTTTTCAAAATCCAATAATAGTTAATCATTAATTAGCAATGACTAACGATACATTTTTTTAGCAAATTGAATAATAGATTATCATTCAATAAATAAATAACGACAAATATAATTATAAATTAAACTTGTAAAAACTATTTGTATTATAATTGCGTGACTCAAATACATAATGGCCATTTGATGATGGTCCTAACTTCTAAAGGTAATCTTGTCGAATATTATTTGGTTGAAATTTCACTTTCTCTTCCTGCACTGAGTAATGTTAGAATTTAGAATTAAGAACAGGTGTGCTTATCCATTCGACATGTGTTTTTGACACTGTTAGCAATATTTCCCGTGTCTTAGATCCATTGACTTCATTTTTTTCGCCATTAATGTGAAGAACTAGAAGAAGCAAAGCTACAGTCACCAATCATTTGCATGGATATCTCCACCTTAGAAGCTCGGTATGATATTGATCTCTAATTAAATCTTTTTCTTTCTTTAATTTTTTTCTCTTCTGGGTTTTCTGGTTTCTTGTCTGTGTTTTGTTTTTTTTTTCCTACTGAATCATGGATTTAAGAGTTAAAGGATTGGTGGGTTTGGTACAGCTTTCAAGAGAAATTTAGACGTGGTATTTTGGGAGGTTAACCAATGATGGGAGTTACGAATGGAATTAGCCAAAAGAGGCAAAGGAAAATTAGTAGCAGGTGGCAAGTGCTTAGAGAAAGTGTTGGCAATTGTTACAGCTTTTTTACATAAATGACTGAAATTAGCAAAAGAGAGAGATCCTCTGTGGACACCCACAAAGCAAAACATGATTTTTTTTTCTATTTCAGATTCAAAGCTAGTATCTTTGCATAAATTAGTTCACAAAGCTAACCTTCCCTTTGATCTATTCCTTTTCTCTGATCAGTAGCGGGAAGAATCTTCAAAATTCAAAGCGACATTAACTAAACTAAATATTACTGTCAGCTAGTTGGATTGATTGATTAGTAATGATTGAACTAATGTACAATTTCACATACCCAAAAAAAGAAAAAAGAATCATAATTAAAATTTTCTGGGAACTTTTTACTGGCCAATTAAGTTTTTTTTAGAAAATTTTATAGTTTCTATGAGAATATGAGTCTTGTTGTTGCCTTTATTGATATTTGGCAAAGTAAATTTGTGGAATTATTAGTATTCTGGCTTCAAATACTTTTGTTTTGTAGAACATTTCATGTTTGGACTCGTTCCATTGGTTGATAGTTGCAAGTATTTTCAAAAGCTTGATTTCTTGATGCTGGTGTTGATAGTGGCTTTTGCTCTCTGAATCCTTGTACTTTTAGATTCTTATTGATTCTCAGATTGCGTTCTCTTTTTGTGCTAGGTATCTTGATTCTTGCAGGAGGCATGAGGTGCCACCCAATTCTGCCGTACTGTCATGCTTCTCTAAGGTCTATTAAACTAAACTTTCTTCATGAATGTTTGCGCCGCCCCTCATGTTTAATAGGGAACAGTGTTTCCTTTGTTAGGATATTGCACACGCACCTCCCCCCTTCATCTGCCTTTATCCCTTCAGACTGCTTTAGATTGTGGAATCTGATGTTACTGACTAAGGCTGTCCACTTGTTGTTGTTTTTATCAATTAATATCATATTTTTTGGATAAAAGTTGGTTGTTAGTATAGAATCATTTTGCTTGCATTGAGGGGATTCTTAAACCATCTTTCAGAAAAGAGCCATATGTTGCACTGTGTGCTGCTTGGACTGGATTTTTCTGAAGTTAGTTTTATCCCACCTCCTAAAGCAGCAAGCTGTCTTTTTTTTTTTTCTTCTTCTTTTTTTGTTTTTTTGGCCTTGGGAGGTGCATTTCTTTCTCTGAAATAATACTTATGGTCCTAACTTGATAGCATAATGAAACTTAGCTTTCTTCTCTATGATTATTAATCATCTTTGCTTCACTGGCTGGTAGATTGATCCAGTAACAAACTTGTACAGTTTTTGCATTGAAGAAACTATTTTGTGGCAAGCATAACTTTTCTTCTTTTATTTAGGCCACAATACAGAAGTTCTTCCAGAAGAAGTGTACCTTTGAGGTTTTGCTAAATCAGCTCAAGAATGATGATATTCCTCCTCTGATTGATATGTTCCTAGCAGTAGACTCTTCTGACATTGATGCAGTTGACATAGTCAATGAATCGCATTGCAATTTGAAGGAAGAATATGTTCTTTCCTTGTTGCGAGCAATTCATCTAAAACTCCGGGTTGTTGATCTTCAGGAAATGTCATTGGAAGAGGACTTTTTATGGTTGGTATCACCATTCTGTTTTATTGCTTGTCCTTATTGTCTTTGTCATTTACCATAGTCATAATGCATTATCTTCTATATTTTATTTTCCTTTACCTGATAGATTTCTGCCGTTTCCAATTTCCCAACCTTGAATTCCTTAAGAAAGAGAAAAAAGAAAAAAGAATATGAAGAGAGAGAAAAATGATGGTGATGCTAGAAGTTCTAATCACTTTATGAGTTTTAAGAGATGAGATTATCACTTAAAATAACTTGAAAAGGACCACTGCCGTCATATTTTTAGAATCTGGATGGAAAGACCATTAGGACGGCTAGTGGGCACTTTCTGTATTGGTTAACAATTATGAAGATTTGAATGCTCAAGTGAGGGCCTTATCTAGGATCCCAAGACCCTGCTTCAGCAGTTTACAGAGCCCCAACATTTGTGTCCTGTGTCTTTCTGGGTTCATGACAGTTAATTTTGTCTTTCTATGAAAAGCATATAGCATCCTCTTTTGCTAAGGAAACATTATATCATGCAGTGAGTCTAGTGACCAATTAACTATGCTTGAAAAGGATGAAAAGAAAGGTGGAGTATTCTCTATCTAAATCATATTTTAACATCGTTGTTTGTGGGACCTTTCCAGGGATCTAAGTCACCATGGCTTATCTTGTGAAATTTTAAGCTTGAGGTCCACTCACATCCAAAAGCTCAACATGGTTGGAAGTTTTATGCGATTGCACACCTTAAATCTGGATTTTTGCACTTCAATCGCTAGTTTGCATAGGGACTGTTTTTCTTCCATGCCCAATCTGATGCGTCTCTCAATGTGTGAGACAAGAGTGATTGATCTCTGGACAACCACTGCTGCCTTATTGAAACTTCCTTCTTTGCTAGAACTACGATTCCAAAATTGCTTGTGTTGCAAGGACACTGGGCCATGTCCTGCATCATTTGGTAACAAAGCAAATGTCCTGCATCAGTTGGATAGAGGTTCATCCATTGAACTGCTGCCTGTCAATGCTGCTGACACAACTATTTACACTCCTCATGCAATGTCATGTTGTGACTTGCTTTCTCCCAAAAATGCATTTACATGTAATGAGGTTAATGGAGGAACTGATAACTTTTCAGTCACTACTGAAGATAAAATTTCAAGCTGCCTGCAAAGAATAGATTTGCTGGAACTATCATCCAGCATGCTTCCTAATTTGAATGGAAAAGTCAAGTTGCAAAATGAGGTAAGCATATTAAATGCTTAGAAGGGGGAAAGTTTGAAATATAGATGTTTGGTGATGGATTTTTTTAGTTTGTCTAACAGGTTTCTTTTGGCGAATGATAGATTGAAGACAAAAATGAGTTGTTTGCAAGTGGATGCATGTGGGATTTGAAGAAAAACTGTACTAAGTTAAACAACATTTACAGTTCACACCACCCATCGCCTATCTGCTTTGAGAAACATTATAGGGAGTATATAATTGCTTCATTGCCTCATTTGGAGGTTTTAGATAATTTGCCCGTTGGAAAGCTGGACAAGAAAATGGCGAAGATCATCTCTTCAAAATTCTATGAGTACTTAGCCTATAACCGACAATACAAAGAAAGCATTGTCAGTATCCTGCAGAAACGTGAAATGAGAGCAAGTGGTGCCTGCCCAAATTTCCAGAAGACAAAGAAGCAATATCCTCATGGAAAGAGTCAAATTTTCTTTCCACGATCTCTTAGTGCTGCCAAGCTGGGTTCTGTTGCATGGCCCCTCTTGCACCCTTTGTCTAGCTTGAGCCATCTGCATAAAGAAGGAAGTAAGCGTCTTCGCCCTAGACAATTCGAATATCATCCATCTGATCCTAGTCTTATGGTTTTTGGAACTCTAGATGGTGAAGTAGTTGTCACTAATCATGAAAATGGGAAGACTGTTGGTTATGTTCCTTCCAGTGGAGCAATGAACAGTATTCTGGGTCTTTGTTGGCTCAAAATGTATCCATCAAAGGTATGCCATTTCCATAAAGCATTTTAGGCTTGTAATACTTTTGTCTTGCACTTTCGACCCTTTTCTTTTATCTGTTTCTAAGGCACTTGTGTTTGGTATCGTAAGTTCAATATGGTTCAACAATAAATTGCGGTTGTCTTTGGATTTGGTTTATTTTACTCGATGACTTTGTAGGTCAAGATCACACCTGAATTCCAAGGTGATATTTCCAACAGCAGTATCTTGTATACTTTCCGCAGCAATTTAAACCTTGAAATATTTTACATTTGTTCTTTGGATGAGGGAAATCAGCCAGTTGCATGCTTACACCTAAAAGATACTAGAATTGTATCAATAGGATAGATAATTTGTTGCTAGAACTTGTCTTTGGAAGTAATTCATAAATGCTATATAATGGGAAGGACATCTAATTTATTGCTTCATTTTGATTCTTAGAAGTTCAATTTTTGCTGAAGGCTTTTTGTATGCATTGAACAGTTGCTAGCTGGTTCTGATAATGGTTCCTTGAAGCTGTTTGACATCAATCATATGCCACCAAAAGTTGCAGATATAAATTGCATGACAGGAGTGGTCAGTTTTGATGATTTTGAGCCATTGACTTCTGTTCATGTCAATTCCACAGACGATCAGTTTCTTGCCAGTGGGTACTCAAAGGATGTTGCCCTATATGACATTAGTAGTAGAAGACGCATACAGTTGTTTACTAATATGCATCGAGAACCCATTAATGTTGCTAAATTTGCACACTGTTCTCCCTTCCTATTTGCTACTTCGTCATTTGACCATGATGTCAAGCTTTGGGATTTGAGACAAAAACCAGAGAGGCCTTGTTATACAGCCTCAAGTTCAAGAGGGAATGTGATGGTTTGCTTTTCTCCTGATGACAAATATCTGCTTGTTTCAGCTGTTGACAATGAGGTATTTTCATATCCATTATGTATGTATATATTCAGTTGGGCAAGGATAAAACGTACTAGATAAAGAAAAATTCTAAATCATTGTGTGGATGTAGACTCCCTAATCTTATAAAGGGGTTTGATAAGATGAGCATAATTTCACTAGTCCAATGTCATTAACGCATCTAACTGTAGATGTTCCCTACTAATCATCAAGCAGAATTCCTTGTTTACCTCTTAGGATGTAAGCATGCCACCTTAACATAGTAATAACAAACTTGTTGGCTTCTTTCACTGAGTTCAAGATAATATCCCACTTTTAACTTGTGTCAGGTCAAACAACTTCTGGCAGTAGATGGTAGGGTTCACATGAACTTTGAGATAGCTGCAACTGGAAGTTCTCATAATTATACTCGCTCCTATTACATGAATGGGAGGGATTACATCATAAGTGGTAGCTGTGATGAAAATGTTGTCCGCGTCTGCTGTGCTCAAACTGGAAGGCGACTCAAGGATGTTTATTTGGAGGCATGACTATTGATTAATTTCAGTTTTATCCTTTTGGAGCATTTATTTGCATCCACTTCTGCTGTTTATGACTTGTCATGTTTAAGAGTTCTGGTGTTTATTCCATTGCAGGATAGTGACTCGGGGAATTCTCTGTTTGTGCAGTCCTTAAGAAGCGATCCTTATAGGGTAATTTCCTATGCAACAAACCAAGAAAATATAACTTTTCTTTATTAACTAATAACTGCTGTGAGTCAGAAATCACATTGCTTTGCTTTCATGTCCAGTTCATCCTTTCTTTAAGTTTTGTACTAGTTTCCATTGCAAGTACCGCAAACAACAGTAGAAGTTAATTGTTAGATAAAATTTTCACGTGTATTGCTTTGTTTATCATTGTGTTCTTGAAAACAGCTATTTCACATGAGTGTCCTAGCTGCCTCCAGGCGACCAAGCGCCAAATGTGACATCGTGAAGGTAACTTTCTTGACCAATTTTTCTTTGCTACCTACCTTTGTGTCATTCTGTCAACTCTAATTGTTGAGGGCCTTCTGCAGGTCAATTTACTCACTTCCAGTCGCTCTGCCAAAGAACATTCTTATGGTCAACATATCCGTGCTTCCTCTAGTTTGGGAGGTTGACATTGGTATCTTTTTGTTTATTTTTCATCATATTACATATATAGATAGGCATACATGTGTCTATGTGGATTGACATTTTAATGTTGTTTTGTTTTGCAAGTTATTGGGAAGAATTTATAGTACATGTCAAAGCCTGAGTTCTTTCTGTTCGCAAAGACGTGCTTCCTTATTGTTTTATCACGGCCACAACTCTCAGCAGTTTAAACGTATATAGGTTTGCATCTTCAGTATCACTAATCCGATGTATTTAAATTGTTCCATGCTTGAATATAAAAAATTCTGCTGTAAGAATTCACATTGTTATTAATGAAACTTCTTGTGCATTTAGCCATTGAATTCTAGATTTTGTTGCCTTGTAGCTATATAATTTATTTTCATAAGCTTCTAAGTTTATTTTCCTCAGGTGACAGTAAAATCAATTAGCTCTTTTTTTTTTTTTTTTTTTTTTTTTTTTTTTTTTTTTTTTTTTTGAACATCAAAATATTTAAAGAGGAATCTCAGGAGGTTGAGTCCAATTTCCTGGAACCTTCGGGGGCCTGTCTATTCTCTTCCTCCTCTAGTTCCCACACATATAAAAAGGAAATAATTTAAATAAGTGCAAGTTGGGGGAAGCCACAGCCTGGAATTGTGCGCCAAACTAATTGAGATTCTCTATCCCTGTCTATATCAGTTTTCATTTCTTTGTTCCCTTTTAACTTGAAGTTGGAAATTATTTTTCAAGTTACATAGAGATTCTGGCGAGCCAGAAAGGAAGAGCAAAAAAAGATCAATAAACATATGCAAATGGGCTACATCGGAGAAGCCAGTACAGCTTGTACCCTTTCAAATTGTTGGTACTAAAATTTTATAAATCATCAGAACTTCACAAGTGTTAGTCAAAACCTAATTAATTAACCTTAAAAAAGGATTATCTCCTTCCTCAGGAAGGTACTTGCAAACTTCCCTATGTATAGCATAAACCTGAGTAGAAATATAATAAGCTAATCAAGACAAAAATCTATAATGCCCTCCCCAATAAGTGCCTCCTTAAATTACAGACTGTAATGAAATTGTTCATTGGCCTTTTAATTTTATTAATAAAATACCCTTTTGCTTCAAATTTCCACATGACTTCCACCTTCAATCCACCACTATAAATACTCCTCTGAATTCTTTCAAGCCCATAGCTTCCTAAGCTAATTCTCATCGCCTTAGTTAGTACTATTTCTTGAAGTGTAAAATATCAATCAAAATAACTAAAATGAAGCTCTTGCTTGCATCATTCCTGATTCTTTCACTGGCTCTTTGCTCCTCTTTACTTCAAACAGCCATGGCTTCAGCTCCACCATATATGGCTGCACCACCACCTACCACAGCTGCTCCAAGTAAGATTATTAAATTAAGCCAAGCAAATATCAATTTTTTTTTTCTGGGGTTTTTCCATTTTGGAATAATAAATAAGTACTTATATTTCTGTTTTGGTGATATTAGGTGATTGTGATTTGAAGTGTGGGACAAGGTGTAGCAATGCAGGATATAAGGATAGGTGCTTGAAGTATTGTGGAATCTGCTGCCAAGAGTGCAAATGTGTACCTTCAGGAACCTATGGAAACAAATCAGAATGCCCTTGCTATAGAGACAAGAAGAACTCCAAGGGTCAATCCAAGTGCCCTTGAACTGATTAATATTTCTTGAAACATTTATGAATATGAACAAATTCTCGTTTGCTTTTGGAATAAATGAATTTTTTGTTCTACTCCTAAATTATGTTACTACTTTTTGAATTTTAATATTAAATTTCAGTTTTACCTTTTCTAGTTCTTGATTATACGCAGATAAAGACTTCCTCTCCATTTGAAGAGTATTTGTTATCATGTTTAGTAAAATTGTGTAAGAATTGTTTGGAGATGCATGGAAAAGTTGAGGATATCAAACTTGTATGAAAAAAGAACATGGGAATGAATTAAATTAGCAAAAAATTGTTTAACTGTAAATTTTAAATCTTTTTTGAAGATTTAAATCTACAACACACATATAAATATGAAATGAAAAAAAAAAGAAAAGAAGAAAATTTACCAATTAATTCATAATTAAGGAACTAATTGAGTTGAACATATATGTAAATATCAATCTGCCATTTTATTCTATCTTTTGTTTTGATAATCAGTTTATATAAAGTTGAGTTTTTCTTTATTCCTTGTATTTTCTAATTAAAATAGCTACTAATAATATTTAATAAAAGAGACTATGACTGTGTTCGGGCAACCGCTTTTTAAGTAGTTTTTAGCATTTTGAATAATATTTTTTATAGTGTTCGGTACTATAGCCTTTGAACTAGATTTTAGAAGTTAAGATAGTGTTTTATGAAAAGTTAATTTATATAACGTTTTATGAAAAATTATTTAAACAACATTATTTAAAAAACTAACAGCTAACAAAACAGTTAATTTTACCCGACATATCTTATATATACTATTGACATATGCATAGCGGAATGACCTATTTCTAATTGTATGTATGCTACTTCATTTCTTAAAAAAAAAAAAAAAAAAAAAGTTGATACTATATATTATATTTCTTGACATAGAGTAAAGCAAAGAAAAGAAAAGAAAATCTGTACATAGCACAGATTGTTGGTTTCACGTGAAATAGAGATGGAGGCAAAATGAAATCGCAAAACCTACCTTTTAGCCACTACCATACCTGCATATTCTACTTAATCATAATGAACCATATGAAAAAAATATGCACCTTTTAAGCACAAATCTCATTTCAAAAAAAAAAAAAAAAAAAAAAAATAATAATAATAATAATAAAATAAAGTAAAAAAACAGTAACCTGCAGAATTAGGCCAAACGCATAAATTGACGCTTTAACTTTTTTTTTTTTTTTTTTTTTTTAAGTGTCTAAAGGAACCTTTAGCTTTATTTTGATTTATTAAAAACTTCAACAAGATTAAAAAATTTGCAAATCATTCTATTGAATGTACTAACACTTAAATTTAAATTGATCGGACATCTATTAAATATAATTAAAAGATGTAAAAATCATTATTTCTAAAGTTATCCTAATCATAAATCAAATTAATATTTCAAATAATATCCCTATAGATAATTGTCGATGATATGGAAAAGTATGTGATTTGCAAAAATTTATAAGAAATAAGAGCATAAATGGTCCTCATCAAAATTTAAAATGCCATAAAATTAAAGCTGTAATGTATTTATGTATCAGCTGTAGAATTAAGATATATTTGGTAATGTATATTATTTATTTAATTATTTATTTAATTTAATTCGATTTTAAGAAACGTTGGGTATTCCATATCCCAAATCACACGTGGAGTTTATGCGTGTGTGAGAAATATGAGTTAACATATTGCATTAAAATTGGCTCTTGTATAATCTTTCCGGCAACTGTACGCATCATTCTAGTGTCCCTTGACCTATTATTTTCGGAGTGTGCTGCTGGAAAATCTGGGATCCACGCAATAGATGGTACTTTCGTGAAGAACATGTGACGATACAGAGGTTGAAAATGGAGGCGTTCTGCTTGGCTAAGAATATTTTCGAAACTAGTTTGTACGTGAAAAAGTCGAGATTCCTTCGTGCAATAAAGAATTAATTTCACTCACATAGTCTCCTCCCCCTAGCAACTGCGTCAATCTCAATACTAACACTTCTGTTACTGGACAATCAGCATGTGGTGGAGGTTTAATTCGAGATATTGCTGGGAGGTGGTTCAGAGGCTTTGTTTCTAACATAGGTTCTTGTACGGTTTTCAATGCTCAGTTGTTGGCAGTTCTGGAAGGTTTGCAGCTGGCCAAGAGTTTAGGGATGAAAAATATCCAAGTTGAATGTGATAATTTGGCTGCTGTCCAACTCATTTCAAGCAATGGTTCTTCTTCAAGAGCAATTCAGAAACTGGTGCTTGCTATTCAGCAGTTGATCCCACAATTTCAAAGTTGTGTGATCAAACATATTTACAGAGAAATGAACAATTGCGCGGATTACTTTTCTAGATGCGCAAGAAATTATCCATCAGGGAGTCAACTTCTCATGAACCGCCTCCTGGGATGGCAGAATGGCTTCTTCAAGAGGTTTTTTATACTGGACTTTCAATGTTTACTTAGAGTTTTGCTCTCCAATCGTTACCAAAAAAAAAAAAAAAGTCTATTTTTATAATGGGTGTGTACTATCTCATATCTTCTTGTGTTCTCTTCAAAAATCGATCTTTCAATGTGTAAAATGAATGAGGCAAAATTAATGATAAAAAAAATTATACGTTTAATTGATAAAATTAAAAACATTAAATGCAATTATAAAGAGCTTGAAATTTTAATATTTTATTTAGTTATTACAAGATAATTCATACTACAATTTATTTTAGAATTAAGGAGACGCTGAACTTCCAAAGAACGTCCTTTTTGTAAGCTTAGCAGAGATAAGAGCTAATACTGTTGCTGCAGGCACAAAGACAACATCTGGCACAGCCTTTAATATCTTTAACTGAGGCAAATTCTCCGCCGCTTTCTTGGCAGCCATTGCTGCCGGTGGTGTTACTACTCCGGTGACCAAGGCGGAGTCATCTATCTTGCTAAGTTTTACGCTCTTCTTCATCAATTCAATGAAGAGTTCTTTTCTTTGTGCATCTGAAGCATGTTTCCAAAAACTAAAACATGCCTGCAATATTGAACATTTTTTTGTACATAATTATATAAATTTATTTGAGATAATGGGATTTAATTAATTAGAATATTGTAAGGTTAATGTCACTGGCCTCTATCTCTTTTCTTGAGGGTGCATCATAATGTTTACCAGGCAATGCTGAGTTGAATGCGCTGTAAACAATTAAACAGCAATAAAATTTCAAGAATGAAAAAATTAATGTATATTTATTAGGTCTAATCACAACCTAAAAAAAGATAATTTTTGTAACTCATGTTGATTTTGGTGGTAAGGAACCTTAACGGTGATGATATAGGTCCAGGCTTGATTCCGACCCTCTCATTTGAAGATATCAAGAATAATAATAATAATAATAATTTCTTTATAATCTTACTTGAAGATATCAAGAATAGCCATGTGGAATTCCTCAACGTTCTTAATATCTTGGTCCACAAATTGCTTGTAGAGAGTCCCCATAACAAAACCTACCATCTGGTTTGAAGGCAACCCTACAAAAAAAAAAAAAAAAAAAAAAAAATTCTTTATTGTATTTGTTATGTAATAATTTTAATCAAATGCAAGAATTAAGAAAACCATTAATATGCAAGGGAAAACAAAAAAGATTACTATGTGAAAATGAAAAATTTGCAAGAAGATCACAAAACCTTTTCCCATGAAACTCATGGACATCCCCATTTTGTAAATTTGAAAAATTCAAGTAGATTGAATCGCAAAATGGTTACATATATAATGGAAGGGTAAAATTGGAGAAATATGCAAAGAAATAGAGAGTGGATTTTGTTTTTTCTTAGATGAAAGAAAGGAATCCTTGATTTATATTCAATCTAACAATTTTCGAAATGAAAGGATATTCCTACCTTGGAACAACTTGTTAGCTTCACATTGGAGCTAAAGTCCTTTAAGCTTGCTGCCTTGCCTTGGATTCCTTTTGAAACAAAAATTAGAAGGTTAATAATTAAAATAAAGAGGGAGTGGAAATGAAATCTCATCTTATTTTCCATTCTATTTTCTGTGTCCCCTTTTTCTTTTCTTTTTTTTTTTTGTTATGATGTGAATTTGACATTTGAAATACAGAATTCATTAATGGCAGAATTTTATTTAGTTAACATACATGAATTGAATTCCTAAAAAGAAAATGAAAATGAAAATATAAAGTTTCAATAGAAGATCAGAAATGGGTTTAGTGAGAAAAAAAAGTCTTTAGCTCATACCTATCTTTGATGAAAGAAGCCAAAAAGCAAGTTTACGTAGAAAGAACAGCCAGTGGCCCTTACTACACTAAGCGCTACGAGAGCCAATCACCGAAGAAATGAAAGAAGGACTTGCTTCGGTTCGGGTCAAGCAGGAAGCCAATGCACCTTACTTAGACGAAAAAAGGGGGGGAATTAGACCTGCTATTAACGTCGGCTTATCTGTCAGTCGCGTCGGGTCTGCGCCGAAAAAGAAGCAACGCTATGGATACCATGACCGAACACCATCGATTTAGTTCCACAAAACTTATTTACTTATCATACAGGTTCTAAATTAAGAAGTATGTGAGGTTAAAATCCACTAATTTGGTCTAACATACTTTCAGCTCCTTAAGCAAGAGATATGTTTCCTGAAAGTCTTTCTCAGACTGTTTCCTCATTGCAATTTCTGAACTTTGCTACAAGTTTATCAATCTCCTGCCTAAAGTTAGAAATAGCAGCCATTTGACCAGTGGCTAAACCGTCTTCAGACCTGTAAGTGGAAACGAGGTGCAAGGCTCTCTTGAGTTTCTTGTTCTGTTCAGGATCTTGGAAAATGGTCCAGTTTAAAGGGCATCAGTCACATTTTGCAATGCAGCTTGAATTTCTAGAGTAGATGAGTAAGTTCAGATTCGAAATCCGCAAAAAGATGAAGCATTTCTTCAACCGTACCCTACAGAGAGAAATTAGTGTTAAAGACCAAGTCTACGAGGCATGAACAGAAACACCAGAAATGAAGACGGTGTTCTGAAGATGGTTTGCTCTTGAAATCGATCATGGATGATGATGAACGAGCTGAGATAGACCTGGAAATATTTTTTTTTTTACTTGGCTTTCTTGAACTGGCTTGGCGACTGACCGCTAATCCACCTTGTTCCTGTACTTGATCTTTTATCGGTTGGTATAAAGATTCTCCACCTCAATTGAAGGGTTGGAAATGGTTAATTTTAGATGCTAAAAATGGGAAAAATGAAAAGAAGTCCTTAACATAAGATGGAAAGTTTACTTCTTTTGACTGGATCGATAGATCTCTCACAGCAAACATATTTCACTATTTTCGCATTTCCTAGGAGTGTTTGCGCTCCTGAACAGACTTCTTGCTCAACCTCTTCAGGAATCTGGGATTGCATCTGCATTCTGATACGGACACAGGACATCATTGCTACTTGTGTTTGGCGAATGTTATAAAAACTTCTTAATTTGTATATTTGATTTATTTGACTTTTTCTTTTTGCAGTATCAAACATATCAATCCAATCCATCAGACTAATAAGCGAATCTTTATCTAAGAATTGCTTGTACAGTGTTATTATCACAAAAACTTGTGGAATGCGTTGAAGGAAAACCTAAAACAGTCAAACATTGAAATATTAACAAGCATTCCTGTAGTGTCAAATTGAAGAGATAAGGGAAAATATTAAGTCCTGTGACAAATATACAATCACATAACTTCTCCCATGAGACTCAAAAAACATCCCCATTTTGCAGATTTGAACAGTAAAAGAGACGAGTCATTATGCTACACAAAGGAGAAAGGAGAGAGACGAAACGCATATGGTCAATGTAAGAAAGAAATCCATGATATCATATGAATCTAGCAGTTTTCACTATCCAATTCAATTCCTGGCTCGGATCGAGCTGTTAGCTTCAAGGAGGGACCTAACAACTGTGCTTCTCCAGTGTACACATTCTGCAAATTCTCACTAATCTAAAAAATATTTCCACAAACAAAATTATAATTGTATTAAAATAATAGCACATCTCTAAACAAAGCATCCAATGCTCTACAGCATAGATAAGAGACCTAATGAATATGGAGCATGTACAAATATGTAAGCAGCAGATGGGCAGCGGGAAGATACACATCAGAAAATGCATCAGCATTTACAATTATCATCTTGCAAAAGTGTTACTTCCAACAACTTTTGAAGAAGTTTCAGTCTTTTATGTACTCGAGACATCTAAATCACTTATCCAGCTAAGCTCAGGATTTACGGTTCCGGCCACCTCTGCCAGATTTTCTCCTCCCCGTCTTCTTCTTGTCATTGGAAAGATTGCTCCTGGATTTTGGAAGTGTTTTTCCACCAAAATTTACACGAGGCACAGTTGTACCTGTGGATATGTTAGTAGCTTCAGGAACGCATGATGTCTGCTCTTCTGTCTCTACCTGATGCTTCTCTGTGACCTCGTTTCTGAACATATTCAAGTCTTGCATCTCTTCCTTTGCTGCCTGATTATTTATTAGAATTCCTTCTTTAGTCTGCAGAAATGAAGGACACATCAGTTATAAATAACTCTCGTAATAGATGGGTGGCAATACAATTTAAAAAGAAGAAAAACATGCTGGTCCACAAAACATCAAAACATTAATCAATTCCAAATTCTACACAGAAATTGTCCCGTGAAAATGAATATAATCTGTGACTCCCACGACCAAAGCTATAATTGCCAATATGAGTAGCGGCAACAATCATACCACTGAAATCTTATGAACCAAGAAAATATCTTGATAGAAAATTTTTATGGAGTTGGCACAGTACGAATGTGAAAATTTTCAACTCACTAGCTGACAGGACAAGGACAAGGACAAGAACGATATATGATCACACAAACTGGAAGCAAGTCAGCACCAAGTTCTCAATACCACAATAATAAATGTTCTGGTTTTTCTAGACAACTGAGATATATAGCACTGGCTCATTCCCATATATCAGCACAGAGTTTCTATTACAAATAGCAATTTCTAGTATTAGCTAACATGTATATTTGGGATGGGGCACTATCACTACATGATATTAATTGAGGCCAATTGTTGCCAAAACAGTCACCTAAATAACAAGCATCAGCTAAGCATAGCTTAAGCTTTTTGATGCACCCATTGTACAAGATTGCTCCTAATAGTATACCAACTATAGCTCAACTCGACAGTAATTATTACTCTCTCATATATCAAACCTGGGACGTCTTAGAGCTCTCACATTCAATTATTCTTACCCAAGCAAGACCTCTCCATCAACCCTTTATTTGCATTACATAAAGCAAGCCCAACAATACATGGAGTTGAAAATTTTTGCCAAAGCTGCCAGTATAAAGCAGTACAAATAGTGAGACAACGAAAAGGTACATTGTACTGACTTGAAGAGAATCCATGTAGCTGGCTAAGAGATGTTATCAAGAAGCATTTAGAACCATGATCAGACTGAGACAAATGATAACAAATGAACTTGTTGAGAGAATATATTGTAATTGTATTTCTTGTATCTCATCAATCGATTACATAGGTCTATATATAAGGAATTCCTATGTTACCTAGCTATTTAGGAATACAAATCATAAACTAATTAGGAATCTAACTCCTAATAGAACTCTATTTACAACTAATCCTTAACACTCCCCCTCAAGTTGGAGCATAGATGATAATCATGCTCAACTTGTTACAAACTATTACTTTCAGCAAAGCACAATACCATACTCAGCAACTGTACCCACTTCATTATAGCAATAAAGAACCCCAAACCAAATAGTAGTAGCAGAATCAAGACAACACACTTAGGTTGTCGAAACAAATCTCACTGAACCAGAAAACAACTCATAGGGCTGTTTCAAGCTTCCATAATCAATGCCTCAAAGAGGAAACCCAGTAGCACAGATATTCAGAAACGCATCAAAGGAAAATCTGGCAAACAGAGCACACCACTGAAGGCCAAGAACACAATGCTAACTCACTGGGGTTGCACTGCTCTCGACAAAGGAGAGAGTTCAAAAGCAGAATACCCGTAACTGCAGCAAAGGTGCAGTACTAAACCCTAATGCAAAAAGGAATCACTAGAAAATCACCGAAAATTACCTAAACCAATTGTCATAGCAAAGGAAAAATATGTTTCCTCAGCAAATTAAAGCAACAACAGTAGCAGAAGACTGCCCGACACAGCTGTAACAGAATCGCAGCAAACAAACCTATTGAATAAGCCCAAGAATAAAGATGCAACTCACTGGGTTGCACGTCTATCTTCAAGTCAACGCCGGAGAGAGGAACCGGAGTGAAAAAGACCATTGGACATGCGCCAACGCATGAACCAGAGCAAGAAGAAAGAGGAGACGCGTGGGGGCCATTCACTTGGAATCCGACAACTGGATTCTGGGGAGGCGCTGATCAGCGGCTGGAGAATATCCTGAGGTCGGTGGTGAGACAAAATACTAACTCTAGAAAGGCTTCCTAAGGTGGTAGTGGCTTCTCATAAGGGAAGTTTCGGGAATTTTTTTTTTTTTTTTTTTAATGGAAGGCTCTAATACCATGTTGAGAGAATATATTGTAATTGTATTTCTTGTATCTCATCAATCGATTACATAGGTCTATATATAAGGAATTCCTACGCTAGCTATTTAGGAATACAAATCATAAACTAATTAGGAATCTAACTCCTAATAGAACTCTATTTACAACTAATCCTTAACAGAAATAGACAAGTAAAGGCGAGTATTTTAAGCCTTCAGCACCTCCCGTTGTAAGTGCTGTATACACCAAAAATATGCCAGGGAATGAAAGAAGCATTGCCCAGTATACACTTAACAACACTGTTTATCTAGCACGAAAGGACGGCAGAATGGATTGGTTTTTTTTTTTTTTTTTTTTTTGAAAGGGGGGGGGGGGGGGGGTTGGGGATAGAGAGAGAGAGATGAAACTTACATCTTCACATGAAACCCCAACCACAGGCTGATCTGTGCTTTCAATCATATCAGGATGAGTGGTGACCTCTCCGTGACTTGAAACAGCACTTTCAGGGAGAAACTGTGAGATGGTGTATAGAGATCTAACAGGCATTCTATCATCATTTTCAAGAGGGGAAGCAGGATTTTGATCAGAACTGGTCAATGCATCACAAGATACAGGCATGATCAGCCTATTAACAGAAGCAAACTTCCCAGGATTTTCACTCACCACCTTCTCAATCCGGACCTTCAACTTGCGAACTAGCAATTGTAATGCTTCAATTTTCAAAAGAATATTTTCACAGATATTATCAATTCCTTTGGTCTCAAGAGATGCCCATCCATCTTGAAAGCCAAACTCATCATTAACATTGATTGCCTTATCTGAAAAAGACCCAGATAAGAAAAGTTAGGCACATGATAAACTGAATTTTAGCAATAATAGTCAATAGAGAATATATAATTTAAAAAAAAAAAAAAAAGTTTCCCGATGTGTGTGCAGCATGCAGTTTCTGATCTAGATAACATCCATTCATTATAGGCTGAATACATAAATTTACCTCTGCACTTTATTGTTTTAACCTTATAGAACTCTCAATTTTTTCTTGGAACCATCGAATACTTCAACTTATGAAATTACATTTGTTAAACACTTTAGTTCGCAACATCATTTTATTGAACACGTCAACTTAGAAAATTAGATTAGTTAAATACTTATTAGATCGTTGAAAAATGAAAAAATTATTGTTCAGAAGTAGTGCTCATCATACATCAAATCATGTTTTGCACATAAAAGCCAAAAACTCTAAAAGATGTTATTATTTGTGCAGGAAGGTGTGCAAAGTCCAAAATTCATAAGTTCAAGTGTATAATAGATCTTTATCAAACTTGAGGTCCCACAAGATTGAAATAAGAAAGTTCAAGATGAATGTAAGCACTTGACCAATCATTATATCAATTCTATTTTTCATGGCACCATCTTTTTTGGAATAATATTTAAGATCTTTATGCCAATAAACCCAACTCTAAATTCTGACAGCATAATATCAATTTTGCTTATAATCTTCTACTTAGTCTCGATTTGAATAATAATGAGGTATACTTTACCATTGCAGGAAACAAAAAACATCAGAAGTACAAATATGTAGAAACTTGAAAGAGAAACTGGAAGAAGTTGTTTAAAAGGGAAGACAAAACAATAAATTCTACAATCAACATCAAGAAAACAAGGTAAATTTTGATGCACGTCGTCTCACAATCAAGTAATCAGAAGTGCGCTCTCTATCACACAGAGCTATATGTTGTTGTCATCATATAGAAACATGTTAGAATACATGCACACATTTGCTAACGTGTGATTGTCTCTAGTCCTTTATTAGACTAACTACTTCAATCAAGTTGAGGCTCAAAAGGAAATGTATCAAAGACTAGCATATGGAAGCATCAAATCCATGAACAGATGCTAAACACAGTATATAAGGCATTTCTAGATTACTCAGTTTTATCATTTAAAAATTTCAGTTAAAAAACGAAGTCAAAACAAATTTTAACTCCTTACCTGGATTATTGCTGCAATTGTCATTCATAGAAGCACCATTGGCAGAAGACTTCCTAGTTTCTGGTCAAGAAAGAAAAGGGGAAAAGAATAAGAAAAGGGAATATGAAAAGACATTACTCTCCTAGGAAAATGCTTGTCATCGGGATGCAAATGCTACAGGTAATAGGCAAATCGGAATGCTTACCATAATAGGAAAAGAGGTTATGTTGTAGCATATATGATGATATGTCAGTTGCCTCCTCAATTCTTTTTCTTTTCTTTCTTTTCATGACTTTGTTCCTTTTAGTACAACTTGAAAATGGTGTTGACTTTGCATCAATTCCTTCTATTAAAAACGTACCATAATCAAACTGCTTTCTCTGTTCATGTTCTGCAAGTTCTCTGTCATACTTAAGCGCCTGGGACTGAAATTCTTTAATTTGCAATTCTATCCACTTGCATCGCCACATAAGAGGACGTATAAATCTCCTCCAATGGTCTGTCAACTTTTTCCTCCTGAACAATTGGAGAAAATAAATTAAACAAGGGACTGAATATTCCATAGTTGAACAAAGCATGAATATTCAATGAAATGATAAAATTAGAAATTGACTCCAAAAGCTAATTTTCCTTTGTATAACCATGGAAATTCAAACATGTAAAATAAGGAGGAAGTCAATAGAGAGGAGCACAATTAATGCTTTCTCTACCAGAAAGAGAGAACCACATCAGTCCACTTAAAGGATCAAATTGGTATTTACACTTTTTCTGAGATGGAATCATTGGATATTTTATTATCATAATCAATTCTCCTTCAGTATATTGAAAATTAGAAACAGAAGTGGTGTTAAGACATGAGAGAATTTTTAGCGGCAATCCCCCTAAAGGATTGCCCGACAACAAGGTGGACATAGATCTTTCAGCTTATCTGTAATAGAGCTACATGTGCAATCCCATTAAGACTTTCCAAGGAAAGGTCAATGCTGCCTTTATGCGCAGGGCAATTTTCCATCACTCCACAAGGAATCTAAGACCTAGATCATTGTACAAAAATCATCCCTGATGGTGTAACAGCGCTACTCAAAGATTAACCAATAACTTAGTCTAGGTGCAGCACACATGTTTGAAACACAAAAGATTGTGGTAAATAGCATTGATGGGTCCAAGAGGAAGCATACCCCAATAACAAAAATAAAGTCAATATTAAGTTACATGATTAAGAAGTCAAGAGCAGTTTGCCTATCTATAGTACTGCACACTGAAGTAAAAGGTACTAATCAAGATGTCTTTAAGCATAGAGAAAGATCCGCGCCTAAAGGCTCTCCTATTAAATCCCTTCAAAAAAGAGGGATTGAAACTACTGAATTCTTGCGAAAATAGTAGTGTATAACCTTCCATGCCAACAAACTTGGAGCAACTACCAAAGAAATTCTCATGACGGAGAACAGAGGAAGTGTTAAGAACCTGGAATCAACACAGCAAACTGAGGACACTGGTTCAAGGAGTATTAAAATTATCTTGTTTGGATATGTTTATAGGCATTATACCCATGGTAATGAAAACTTAGCAGCAGCAGCTGAAAGCTTGGATTAAGTAGCTAAATCAGTTTGTGGCTGTAGTGTAGTTTTTCTACATAATTGGCAGTTATTTCTAGCTTCCTTATAGGTTGTTATTTTCAGTTTTCTAGTTTACTAGTTTATAGTTGGTTCTGTCCACTGCCATGATATTTAAAGAACATGGGCGTGAACAAAAGGCGCAAAGATTAAACTTAAAAGTTTGGTTTTAGGAGATCAGAAGTTCTCTCCAATAAGCTCGTTGTCACGAGCAAATTTTATGGTTAATTCAAAATAGCCCACAAGGGAAGGAAGTCAACTATCAAGAGACCTGTGACCAATCACAAGTTGGGACTTTAGCAGCAAGCCAACCTCCATAATTGCGTAACCCAAAGTGTTTTAGTAAAAGGCAACGAGTGGATTTGACAGCGTTTTCGTTTAGTCTCATTGTTCCATGGTTTTGTTCCCTTTTCTGAATGTCAGTGATGGTTAAAATCCTCCGCCATGCAGGTTTCAAACTAAAAACCTTAGTCAAAGACAAATGTTCCAGAACACTTACAATGGCTAGTTAATCTTTTCAATTCTTGTGCTTCTTTAACAAGAGGTGGAGGCAATCCATGTAATCACATTAATTTAGTTATTGGATTTAATGATTCTTAAGATAATTTGCCCATATTATACTCACAACTGAACTGAGCATCATGTATTAAGGATAAACTGAGTTAACATTTAAAGATAAGTTACTATAGGCAAAACCGAGATGCTCCCTCTCCACCCTTGATCTCACTTACCAATGATGCAGCTTATAATCCAAAACAAAGTAAAAACAATGATGCGCTAATATTACTGTGGAGAATAGAGAAAAATTTGAAGAGAAACCCCAACTTAAATATGCTCAAATACATCCCAAATTCATCATCAAAAAGATCATCGTTAATATTTCTACAAAAGAAGGTAGTAAAACTTTCTTTTAATTATGGATGACTATACTTCCTCCAGCTACACAACAAACAAGTCATTTCACCAAGAAAAGTTAGTTGACAATGACTCACAATACTATACACCAAAATAGAGGGCCATGATATCACATATCTTTATCTTTCATCAGAAAGTTACCTACACATGAGCATTAAAATGTAATGAACCAATTGAATCAAACAGTAAGTACCTCATTTGAAATGCTCCTCCATCAAATACCGATGCTGCTGCATCACAGAGACAGCACTGTGATTCAACTTCAGCATCACCTAACACTGCAAGATTCTCAGTCTCAGATAATGTGTCACCAAAAGAACTCATACTCTCAGTTGCATCCTCACATCGAGCTTCAATTTGTCCATTGTCACCAGATTTTGTACACTCAATTATATTAATATCCATATCCTCGCTTAGTTTAGCTTGGTCATAATTTAAAGCTTCCTCATGGAAATTATTGTCCTCATAATTACTTATACATTTCGCAAACTTATCTTCTTGAACTTGGGATACGCCTCCATTGTCTTTACTAGCCAAAGCTTTTGATTTCTCCAAATCAGGCCCCATATTAATTTGCTCCAAGATTATTATACATTCATCTGCAACAAAATAATCTCTTAGTAAAAAGTTTAGTTATTGAGATTTCCATGGCAAAGCAACTAAACAAGGTAATAACTAGAACTTCACATCTTTTTTTTTTTTTTTTTTCTTTTGGGGGGGGGTGGCCGTGTGTGGGATGGTGGAAAGGATACAAGTGAAAATCAATTGGAAGATAGGAAAATGCAACTGAAAACCAAAACAAAACTTGGAGGGATCATTAATTTCTGCACAATGGGAAGCTAATCTTTAATTTTTAAGACAGAGGTCAGACAATATGAAGAAAGCTAACCAAGATAATGTAGTAACTTAAACTAAAATAAAACATGTTTTATCGGGGAGGATTTTTTTTTTTTTTTTTTTTTTTTTTTTTTTGGGGGGGGGGGGGGGGGTTATTAAAATATAAAACTATAATTAGAAAAAATCTTAGTGGGACCACAGCCACCCCACCCTATAACCTAGTTTTGCCCCTGAAATTGGAGACATAGTATAACTTGTAGGATGCAGTCCAAGAAAAATGGGGAAAAAACCATTCACATAGCTGATTCAAACTATTTTGAAACTAAGCATTAGTCTAGATGAGTTCACCTTTATTTCAATTACTCCCTTTACTCCAAAATATAAGTCATTTTTGAGTGATTATGTTGTCCCAAAATATAAGTCGTTTTGAGTATTTTTAAAAAAATAATAAATGATGTTTTTCCGATGTTAGCCTTGTTTAGATTAGTTACAATAAATACTTTCAAAAGTAACTATTGGTTTTGAGATAAAGGATAATTTGGGCAAATTACCCTTGAATTTGTTATAATATAGGAGAACTAATTGCTTCCTCAATCTTTCTGCAATAACCTTAAACAACATATATTTTGTGACAAAGGGAGTATCCAATAAACTGAATTAAATGTAGTCATCTTTATAGCAAGGAACATAAAATTCAAACTTCAAAATGTTCTCTTCTCATGATTTGTTCACTGAAAGAACATAAAATCATTTGACTCATAAAGTTGCACGGTTAACATTTTCCTTTCTTCAATGACAAAAAATGGATGCCATGATAAACAAAATAACTAAAGAGCAGTTAATTGTCGGCTTGATAGCACAAGCTCAATCTACCCATCTCCGTCCATAGATGAGGAAAGGGCAGCTACACTTGACTTCAGAGCCAGCTAATCCTTAGAAATATAAATGCACACAAAAACGAAAAAAGAAAGTTCCCTAGACAAGCAAGCTAAAGCATAAATGAACAATAGAAACCTACAGCATATCTTGCTCAGTTTCATCAAAATATATGGAAAATCAACAGAATTCCTAGAAACAAGACTCCAAATGAAAAAAATAATCTTGAAAGCATCTCATGCCAAAATCTTGAAATTGCATGAGAGAGAGAGAGAGAGAGAGAGAATTTGAACTCTTTATGTGATAGAAAATTCAAGAAACAACAAAAATAACCCAAAATGAATTAATAGAGGAAGCTTTAAACAAAACCCTAAAACCGTAACACACAAAGAAAGATCAATTAACACTTACGCAGACAAAAAATTGGGATCGACTAAGTTATGCTGAAAAAGCGAATGCCACCTCCGGTGTTAATAGTCGAGCTGGTGACTGACAGAATCGTGGTGGTTAATGACTGTATGCGAGCAACGAAAATACAGTTTAAGGCGTGCGCAGCGAAGCAGACGCAAGATTAATGGACTCTTAAAGGCGGTTCAAAGGTTGCGTCAGTGTCAACTTGGTTGGCAGCGGGGCGGGTACCCGCAAAAAATAAACTATCCGAATTCGAATCCGTTAATAATGTAAGCACCCGAATCCGTTAAGAAACAAACCAATAATACCCAAACCCGTCCCAAATCCGTTTAGAAATACCCCGCGTACTAGCCGAATCCGTTTAAATACCCGTTTAATCACCAACTATTACAATTCCGCAAATCTAAATTCCCTTGTATAATGGCCATTCATAAATTGGTACAATCATAGCATTCTCAAGACATCAACGAATTAAGAGTAAAAGCAAATTATCATCATATCAAACAAATGGAATTGTTGCAGAAATACATTTTATTTTTTGCATGTAGAGATTTTACATTTTGTACAAAAAGCTGAACCCATAAATTAATTCAACAATTCCTCCTTTCTGTCTTTTTATACGTGTTTACAAAAATAAAATAGAAAAAAAAAAGGAACGATGCAAAACGAAAATAAAAAATGAGAATGAAATAAAAAAAAAATCAAGAACGAACCTGCGGCTGAAGAGCACTTGTACACTTGAAGAGCACATCTGCTGCGGAGGCGATGGCCAAGAACGAAAGCAACGGGAAGGTCTTCAAGTAAGACAGTGGCTGTAGAAGTGAAGAAAACGAGCGGCGCAGGGAAGGGAGGAGGGAGGAGAATACGTTTAACTTGAGTTTGAGAGAACTTTCTGTTTGTATGATTAAAATCCAACCCTAGGCTAAAACGACGTTGTGTTGGTTGTGGATTCAATTAAACCTCCTACACCAAAATTACGTCGTTTTGACGGTAAAATAGTTATTTTTGTTATTATTATTATTAAAGTTATTATTATTCCTAAAGTTGTTATTATTATTATTGTTATTATTAGTTATTAATTATTAATTAATTATAAGGCTATAATTATATTTCAATATTATAGTAAGTGTAATAACAAAATATTATACAAAGTATTAAGTTTAATATTTTTTTATTAGATATTATACCTAGTAGGTTGTAATTAATTATGGTTGCTGTAATCCTTAATCTATATTGTAATATCCCGAATTTTTATTTTCAAAACTTTAGAATTTTTTATTAAATCAAAAATCCGAATTTTTTTTATAGTATGGGTCGTGAAGACCGAGCATTTCTAACTTGAGCCCAAATTTGAATTGAGCCCAAGCCCAAAAACAGAACGTTCAGAAATTTCGATGAAATAAAATGGGTCGTGACAAAGTTGGTATCAGAGCGTAAGTTGGGACTTAGGAATCAATTGCGGAACATAGGAATTTAAATAGAGAACTCCTCTGTTGGGATCGGCCGTAACCAACAAAGGAGCTGTAGTCTGGATTGAATTCCATTTTAGTGCCGATGGACGCATCGTGCACGAGGATGGAAGGAAATCTGTATCAAACTTAGGATGAGAACTAAAGGTACATAAATAATAGGAAATTAAAATAGGTCTGGGTAACTGACATTTATAAACGAAATATTTTGAGTTTGCTAAATCCCCTCTATAAAATTTTGAAGTAGAGGATCAGTTGGAAATTGGTGTAATGGCCTGATCACCCAGTACACCTTGATCCAACAAGAGACACTGCTTCGAAAATTATTTAAAATGGTTTAGAAAAAAATTTGGAGTTTTAAAGACAATAAGAAAGTGAGTTTATTTGAACTATGATTTGAGAAAAATGTTTTATTCTTTGCTTGTTGGAAATTGTTTTTATTGTGAAGTTGCAATTAATTGTTTGATTTTATTATTTTGTCGGCATGTCAAAAATTTATTTGATTTTAGAATTTAAATTACTTATAATGATCGCATGTTTGATTAATTTTTATCATATTGTCTATCCCGAGGACTAAATTAGGCTTGCAAAAGTTAATATTGATAAAATAATAATAAATGGTATAGAATATGAATTAGAATGAACATTTCAATGAAGATAGAAATTAAATTCTAGAACTGTTACTGTTAGGGAATAAAAAGTGAAAATTGTAATTTACATTACATGAAGGGTAAAAAAAAAAAAAAAAGAGGATCTAAGACAAATAAATTAAACTCTCAATTATTCAAGGCTAAACTCAAGGATGTAAAAAGAGAAAATTTGTAAATTATTTAAGTATAACATTAAGGAGAATAGAGACTTATTGGCATAATTAAAAAGAGTTAGACGTGAAAACAATAAGTTGTGTCTAAATACAATAAAAGGTATTTGATTGGTCAAATCTCGATATACAAAATTTAAATGGAGTAATTAAAGCAAAATAAAAGACAAAGGTAAATCAATTATGTGATTACATGTTAAAAACTTTCTTTGGAGAAATTAGTGTGAAGGGTAAAATTTGAGTGTTTTAATATAGAATTAAAAAGTGGTTAGTAAATAATTGCGCTAGTGTACGATAAAAGTATTTTAACAAGAATAGAACTTGTATAAAAGAACTGAGAGTGAGCTCGAATAACCCTGTAGACAATGAAAATTTCAAGAAAATTTTTCTTAAAATCTTGGATTAAAGTAACAGTTTTTCGACTTTGATTAAGCAAAGATTTCGTCATAATATATGTTAAATAAATAAATCAAATTAAATTTCAAATTGTTTTACTTTTTGCAAATTATGTATTTGGTTTTCATAAAGAAATGTGTAATAAAATTTAATTTGGGAAAAATATAAGTATTAAGCATTTTGTTGTAAAGCTCGGTTAATTGTAAGATTTTTATTTAAAGAAAGATTTTCTAGCAACTGTCCGATGATAGTTTAGAGGCTAAAGTAACAAAGCTTCCTATAAGTATCAGCTAGGTGGTATTGTATAGCTTGAACGAAATTTTGGTTTAAATATGATTGGTGGTAGAAATACAAGCAGAATACCTCATTCACTTCGTTTCCTCGATTTATATTTTTGCTCGCGAGCTGTCTCCTTGGTATTGGAAGCAATTTCATATAACTTTAAAATTTCCATGCATCCATTCTTATTCTTTCCCACTAGATTCAATTCGAGGACGAATTGTCTTAAGGGGGGGAGATTGTAATATCCCGAATTTTTATTTTCAAAACTTTAGAATTTTTTATTAAATCAAAAATTCGAATTTTTTTTATAGTATGGGTCGTGAAGACCGAGCATTTCTAACTTGAGCCCAAATTTGAATTGAGCCCAAGCCCAAAAACAGAACGTTCAGAAATTTCGATGAAATAAAATGGGTCGTGACATATATACAGTAGACTTCTAAGTTTAAGTATACTAGTATATATAATGATACTAATAAAAAAATAAAAAGATATTTACTAATATCTAATTGTAATTATGTCTATAAATTTATTAGTGATATTTTATATGAGTTATATTATAATTTACTAAAAGTCTATCTAGATTTCACATTTCACACGAGTTATATTTCAAATTAAGATAGAATTATAATTATCATTAAAAGTTTAATATTGATGTTGATAAGTAGCTTTAAAAAATTTTAATTATAACATTATTAACATTCTATTCAATTAAAAACTTTTTTTATGTTTAATAAATTTCATAATTACCAAACAATAAAATATTCAATTAAATTATTAAAACACGACATGAATACTAAATATATGATTTTGTTTAATATATTTTATGAAAAAAAAAAACTAAATTCAATTTATTAAAATATTATAATTTAATTGACATAATTTTATTAAAAGTTTACTTATTCATAAGATTATATTACTTCCAATAATATTTTATTCATTAATAAATATTTAAATTATAAATTATTATAGTTATCGGTATATATATATTGTACGTATATTTTATACAAGATTTAAAAAAAAAAAAGATTATACAAGAATATTAAGTAGCTTGGAGTTAAATTAATTTAAATGATCCACTACTCGCCCACCTGAACTCATATCCACTCCAAACCCAATGCATGTATTAAAATCACAATCCAAACCCACCTCAAATCCGTTTCTATATTACCTAAACCCGCCAAAATCTGGTAGGTTAAATTATCATCCCATGTGTCAACTACCAAAGGAGGTCTCTAAGTGGGGTCTGTTTAGAGTCACGCGTCGGTGACTGACAGGACCTTGGGAATTTGCCTTTCTTAATTAATTATATATATACTATAATTAATCATTTAAAATAATTATGTGACTACATTCTATTTTATAATTTTATATTTCATGTTAATTTAAATACTCAATCATTTTTTAGTAAGAACGTTACTATTCATTAGGATGGATTAAATTTTCTTTTATCGTCTTTCTACATGATTTGAACGTCCAAAAGGATTTTGAAAATTTAATTTTCTTTCTATAAATTCTTTGAAAAATCTCTAGTCATAATAATTATAACGTTTAATATGTGAACTTTAATATGTTATCTCTCATTTAATATAGTTAAATAAAATAATTTCGTCAATCTAATCAAGTTGATGTAATTATTTGTTCTCCAAAAAAAAAAAAAAAAAACCTATGCGCTCTCTATTTTTCTTCTTCCCTTCCATGGGCGACTGCCGATGAGCTTTCACTGATGGTCACCTCTTTTTCTTTTCTTTTTTTATTTATATTTTTGCAAATAATTCTCAAATCTGTATATTATTATTCAGTTATTGAGATTTATTGTCACCCTATATACTGGGAACCAATCAAAATTGGCTACGTGGAGCCATTCATAATCTCTTGCCAAGAGGGAAGATCTTGGTTCTAGAAGAACAAGATTTTGGTTTTGTTGTCAGATCTAATTATAAGTTATTCTTGTCATTATAATGATGATTTTGCCTAGCGTTTATGCAAAAATAAGTGCAGATTTTCGAAAGAAATCAAATTGGACTTATAGAGTCGAATAATGGCTATAAATAGCGCCCAAGTGAAGCAAGCGATCACCTTTTACACAAATATTATGTTCTATCAACTCAATCAATACTTCAAATCAAAATTGTATTTTTTTATTCTTTGTATAAATAGATTATTATTAGACTTTCTATACAAAAATATAAAAACATAGAAACATCTAAATCTGTATCATATATATATGTATACAGTTTCCTCTTAATGAAATTTTTACTTTGATTTCTTCTTAAAAAAAAAATAAATAAAACATATATTTATATTATATCAACAACCACCACCAACGCCCTCGACCTAAACTAGTGAAGGTATGGAACTAGTGAATGTATGAATTTTTTATTTCAAATATCCGCTTTGATAATTAATATCAATGCAAAGCTATAAGTCAGAAAAACTTTTTGAAATACAAGTTGAAAAAAAAAAAAAAAAAAAAAAAAAAAAGGAAGAAAGAGAAATGTAAGATATGGAACTAGTTTGCACTTTGCTTAGTTTCAACTTCAACAATTGCAATTCCGAATTCCAAATGTGTTTGGCTTGCAAGACCAGCATAATTAGAAAAGATTCCTCAATTTACTGGCAGCATTAAGAAAAATAATAAATGAATATCCTAAAACATCCTGAGACAACAAAAGTCATGCATAGAAAGAAATGAGACACAACAACGCCCGAATACTCAGCCTTTCTCCATCTCTCTAAAAAGACTTAACTCACATTAACATGTAAAACATTTTTCACAAGGACTCAATCGCGTCCCCTGTAAATCAATTTCCTCTACAAATCATGTAAAATCCAAGCAGAAAAAAAAAAATTGCGTTATTTGCAATATCAAATGTACACACTATGTATAGAACCGAATCAAAACCTCAGATGCATTGACAGGATGATCTTTAAACAAATCAGCCCCTAGCATTACCATGTCGTTGGTTTCTGAAGTACTGAAGAAGTGCCTGAGCCTGCAAGCAAACAAAAGCTCGTAATATAACCTTCTGAGAAGATAAAGAAAAACAACACCTTGATTATGGAAAAACATATCTCACAGTATACCTTTTCTTTAGCCCTTGGGGTGCCAGACTGTGATAATGCCACTAATGGTGGCACAGCGCCTTCTTGGAGAACATTGTTGCAGAACCTACTGCTGTTTGTGCAAAGCTGCAAAAGAGCAGCAGCTGCATTTTCTTTCCCTCTTGCAGAACCTAACTCAACAACCTCAACCAGAACAGGGATTCCACCTTCCTGACCTATTGCAACCCTTCCCTCAGGAATTGTTGCAAGATTAGCCAAAACAGCTACTGCCTTATCAACCATTCCAGCTGCTGGGTCCATCAACTCTACAAGGTGCTTAACAGCACCAGCTTGTACAATCCGAGCCTTGTTTTCATGAAATATTGACAAATTAAACAATGCTGTAGCTGCATCCTTCTTTCCCCTTGGAGTTCCATTCCCCAATAAATCAACCAAAGGACCAATAGCTCCAGATCGTCCTATTCTGACCTTGTTATCCTCAATCACTGAAAGGCTAAAGAGAGTGGCAGCTGAGTTCTCCTTAGCCTCTGGACTTCCAGTTACTAAAACGTGAATCAGAGGTTCAATAGCATCTGCATTAGCAATAGCGGTTTTATTGTTATCGTTAATTGACAAGTTAAGAAGTGCTGTGACAGCATTTTCCTGAATCCTTGAGTCAGTTGATCGAAGTAAGTTAACTAACAAACTAATTGCCCCACATTGTGCGATAACAATCCTATTATCCATGTTGTGCTTCGCAAGTAACCTGAGTTCAGATGTTGCCTCTCTTTGAATATCAACTGAATCACTATTCAAGTCCTCAATCAGCTTCCGAACTTGGGTTTCTACACCTGAAAGATCAACTCTTGTTTCAATAGCAGGGGAAGAAACTATTCTTGGAACAAGCCTATCTGATGGCCGGCGCCAGATAGTTTGACTTCGTGACCGTGGTGGGAATTCATGTTCTCTGTGAGAGGTGTTTGAGGCAGTAGAAGCCTGTGGTTCTGCTTTTACCTCCCCAGAATTATCACTGCTATAGGAAGCAAGATGGTTTGACACCTCTGAAGACTCATTATTATCTCCCTGTGCTCCTTGAGAAAAGTTTGCATTAGGAAGTGTGCTGGAGGCTGAGGCACTTCTACTGTGGCTCTGAGCTATTGGTTCATCAGCTCTAAAAGAATTTGAAACTTCCTTTCTAGATGGAGATAGAGAGTGGTGGACAACTGAATCCAAGCTCTTTCCTTCCAAGTTAGCAGACCTTTCCTCAGAATTGGTTAATGATATTCTCATCAAGTCCAAACCCCGTTCATTTCCTATTATACCCGACAATGAACCCTCAGAAGTAGAACGGGGATGAAGTGGAGAAGCTCCCTCTCGATGAATTGCACCAGAAGATATCCAATTCCTGCCAGGAGAACCAGTTGAACGAGTTGACTCAGGAGACATCGGTTGGTTTCCCCTGGAATGAGGAAAAACAACATGTAAATCCCTGGGTGTGCCAGACTCAGCGTGTACAAGAAGTGGTGAAGGCTGATTGAAGCTCACAGATTTCGCAGGATCAGGCAGCTTCACATTATTTGACTCGCACCAATTTGCAATGAGTGCCTTCACGGTGTAATTAGGTATCAGATTGGTGTGAGTCAGAGTCTGCCTTGTCTTGGGGCAAACAGTGAGCCCAAGTTCTATCCAGTTCTTAATGAATGCACGCTCATAGGTTTGCCCTGATGCCACAATCACCGGATCAGTCATCAACTCAAGAGAGAGAGGACAGCAAAAATCAGCGGGTATTGGGACTGGGCTACTGGTCTGGGACTGTTTCATCAGGACAAGTCGATCATGCATGTGAGTCACAAGAGAAATCATTTGATCAAATAACTCAGCTTCCCTGGGATTTTCAGCTTGTTCAGCATTCTCCTTCAACTTCTCAAGGGCCACTGCTTCAATCAGAATCTCCTGATTGGACCTCAAGCTTAGGCTCTCTGCAATTTTCACTAGGATCTCTGAGCTGGGTCCAACGCTCTCCGCTTGGTCCCTAATAGCTTCTCTGACAACAGAGGATGTTTGCTCATATCCCATTTGCTTAATTTTCTGTAAGCAGTACTGCAATCAAGAATGTCAATACTTATTAAACATAAATTTATAAGAACCTGAATAAATTTATAAATTAATTCTCTCATATTCCAAATGCATGATTCTTCAATGTTTCAATGATCTGTAACTTAACAACAGAAGCTTCAAACAAGTTTTCAGGGATGATTACCTCAAGAGATGATGAACTTAATTCATCAGGAAGATGTCGAGGAGAAGACTTCAGCAGCTGAAAAATATCCAGGCCAAAAGTCCGAACCTTTGATATTAATGATTCTGCTTGCAGAATCTAGACAAAAAGAAAAAATTTGATGGTCAAAAACCCTCATCCATAAGAAAGGTTGCATATGTTCAGCATTATTCTCTTGCTCCTTTTGTTTTTTTCACTTTTTCAGCGAGTTGCTGCATTCATTATGAATCAACCTAAGAAGAGAGTGTTATATTTTTATTCATCAAGGAACAATACATGCAAGCAAAATGCCTCCTAGATAATCAATTCTAAGGTAATAATTTTTTGAAATTAGTAGGAAAGGAACATTAAAATGGAACAAAAGTATAAGTTAAGCGATGTTAACAGCAAGATAAATTGAAACTTTGCACTGATAACTGATTCAGTCAAGTCACCAATTTACACTGATACGATGATTAAAAAATGATTTAAAAAGGATACTTTAGCCTCCTTTAAGGGTTTGAACATAGGATAAGTTTATCAACAAATAAAGAAAGAGATCCCACTAGAAGTATGAATGATATATGTCAATAACAGAGGCTAACTTACAATCGCAATTTAATCTTCAAAGCCGCAATACCACAACAACTCAGGTATCTCAAAAACCTACACTATATTTGATGAGAATGACAAGCATAAAGACAACACTAATAAAATGACAACTGAAAAAAGTTGCATTTTACTTGAACAACTCCAAAAGATGATAGTCACTGTATATTAAATGCCTTGATTATTTGGAGACGACAGCTATTTTATAAAAATCATAACGATGATGATGTCCAAGCTTCAGTTGAATGCAAACAAAGCAATTTTCCTTTTAGCCTAAAACAAGGAACACAGATTTTCAAGAATTCATCTCATGATTATTCTCTGTTACATTGCAACTCCCAACACCATAATTGTTATCCTTACAAGGGTGAAACAGGTTGCCCACCATCTCAGCAGAATTTTATCCGACCCCTCTCCCACTCCATATCTCTCTTGTACACACTTACTGCTTAACCAAACCCCATACCAACACCAATCTCCGCATTTCACATCATTAGTTTCACCGTAAAATGGTGATCACTATAGCACAACCTCAAACTTTAAGCCACCCCTCTTGTTATAGATAGACTGACCACCATTAATACATTAGTCTCAGGCATCTAATAAAGCTGCCACGTCACAGATAAATTACAACCAAAACCTACTCTCAAATACCAGCATATTTATGTTTTCTATAGAGACTTAGAGACTAATTGAAAGCAGAAGACCTGAAAAAACTTGTGGATCAGAACATAATGAATTGCATACAAATTATTTAGTAACACTTCTGCAGAGGGAGTTTCAGGGGAGTGTAAGACAGGCTGTGCCACAAACAGCAATCTCAGCTCATGCAAAGTACAAATCAAAACATGCTGATTATAAATAAAGAAATTATATTAACAATTCTCATTAAGGTAAAATATATTGGTCAAACATGCATTGTCATAAGCAAGCTCAGGTTAGGTATTTCCCCCAAAATATAAAGCAGCTTAAATATGCTATTTAAAAGGCCTAATCACCAAAAAAAACACAACTGTAATCAAACCTCAAAGACTATTTTACCCTAATACCGAAAATTAGTTGCAATTATACACATTTGGTTAAACTTGTATCCATAATTTTTTGCGATTAAGAAGAGACTAATGGAGCTTTATGATAGAGTTGAGTTTGGAGATGAGTAGCCGAAAAAAAAAAAAAAAAGAGATGTATAATAGTCTATTTTTCAGTATATTTTGTCCAAATGCATATAATTTCAACTAATTCTAGGGTAAAATAATATTAGTTAGGAGGTTCGGGTACAAGTACAATTTTCCAAAAAGTTTTGGGTTTTTTGTTTATTAGGCCTACATAAAATCATAAAAATATGGCTAGGCACTTACAAAATAAACTTTACTCGATAATGGTTGCCAGTTTACAAAGAGCTCCCTCAATTCATCAATAGATTTTCCCAATTCATCAAATGCCTTATTAAGCACTTCATCAGAAGCCATTTCAGAATCAACAATGGCATCAAGTATAGGCTTCAACAGCTTTAATATCTCTTCTGCCTTCTGGTAATACTTCTGAACCAGGTCTGAGCTTAAGTTTTCAGTGGACAATAAATGTAAAAAAGAGGAGATGCCATTAAGGAGTGCTTTCAACAATGATATTTCCATCACACCTGCATCATGGGAAAAATCACGAAGTGCACCAACAAAAAGAAAGAAATAGTAATAAATTAGCAAACACCATGAAGCTTCTTTAGACCTATAACACTGAAGGAAGCGTTAAGGCACAGATTCATGGTTATATAAGTGCGTGGAAGCAGATATCTAAATATTTACTTTACAGGCATCATATAGTTCAAGGTAATATAAAGTTAGCACGCTATCCCATTGCCCACTATCATTGTGTACTTTCATTGCACAGGTAACCTGATTCGATAACCACGACAATCCTGTCTCTCTTTATTATTCTCAACACTAAAAGTTTATATTCAATCATATGAATAGATAAATGAGGCATCAACACCATAAAAAGTATCAGGTGTTTCTTGCCAACCATCTTTTAAAGGAAATAGTCTAGATTACTAAAAGATATAGATGTTTCTTATTTCACGATATAACTGAAAAGAAAAGTTCCGTCAAAATTTATGATGCCTATACTCCTCTCTCCCATTTACCAAGTATAGTTTTTATTAAAAGAAAACACATCCACAAACTTTACACTTTCAACAGTACTGGTTGTGTTGATGGTACTGTCTCTTTTAGACATGCAGTGCATTATGGAAAAATAAATAAATAAGTGTTCCGCATGTTTGGCTGGAAGAAGGTAAGGTGAAGGGCAGATATTTAGATGATGGTAACTTGCAAGGAGCCAGTGGATTGAAAATATCAGTGCATAAAAGCCAACACTAAGATGTAGTAACATGCCCAGCCAAGTTAGATACTATTTAAGACATCAGTGGTTCGTGTTGTTATTATTCCACTAGTGTTTGCATCAAATTGTCAATAGTGATAAACAATAATTCACAAGCCCAAAAAGAAAAAGCTGTGTAATTTTCTATTTCCAACTAGCACAGCATACAAGTGTCGCAAAGCACAACACAGAAATAACCATCACACAAAAGAAGGAAAAGCAAAAGACCATAGAATAACAGCGACAAGCTAAGATTACATAACAGACAGTTTTCATATCAACAGGGATTCAATGTTAACAAAGACTACAGAACCTTAATTTCAATTAAATACCATAACCACACTAAAATACAGCACAAAATTCTATAAATACATAATCCTTTTTTCACTAGTCAAACTCTATCTCTATTGAATTTTAGACAATCCTGCTCTCTCTCACCACTACTATCAAAACTTATTAGGGAGAAAAATCACTTACAGACAAAGCAACTTTATTTGTTCACAGGAAAAAAAAAGGAAGAGATCACAGAATTAGGAAGAGCAGGAACGGTACCTTTTTCACAACAAACTTCTTACTTGAAATGCCAAAGTAATCTCTCACATTAATAATCGTCAATACTGTGGAAAACAAAGAAAAAACATTTCGAGAACCATGATAAACTTAAGAAATTCTTGGAATTGTTGCTTTCAGCCAGAAACTCCTGTACAAAAATAAATTTCCATATTATCTCTATCAGAAAAATACAACATCAAGTTGGACAGAAAATTAAATTCTATGCATTGATATAATTTTTCCAATATGAAACATTAGTAAGTAAACCTTCTTAGATAATTCTCAGTACAATTATTATGCCAAGTCTTTCCTAATGTCCTTTAAATAGTATTTAAGAAAGAAGATAAAAGGCAGTGTCCGTCATCTGAGTCTGCCAATAAAAACAAACATTTCCTGACTCATAGGTTTGAGCTCTAAGCGATAATAGCTCTAGACAGGACTATAACTGTGCAATGGTTGCCAGGAATATAACAAGTAACCATCTTGTTTTCTTTTTCCATTTCTGCTAATGATTTGTGTCATCAGAAAAAGGAAAAGACTTAGTTCGAAATTGATAGTTATGTTTCTCCATCATTTTCATTAGTTAAAATCATCTTAGGCATAGTCATCGACATCCAACTGATCTCATTGACCATGCCATTTCAATCTGCTCATAAATACTTAGCAGATAAAGAGGCTCAAAAGGACGGCGAACTCATGTGTATTTAAATCACATCTCTTATGGACCTCACAAATCTGTAGAAACAATTCAATTTCCAGTGTATATCAGGGAAAAGGAAATTTCCTGGTTTTTATTTTTTATCACCAGTAACCCCTAAACTTGACTTTTGTTACAAACGAAGTCCCCTTCAACTACTTGTGTTTGTTCCTTCTTCAAACCCGCTACCCCCACCCTTCCCTTTCAAAAACTAAATATAAATAAAAGACGGCATATAGGATATCTTCTGAGATTTCAAAACACAAACTCGAATTAATAGAATAGCTTTTCGAGCCACTAGCCATCATATGCTTCATAGGTAACATAAAATGAGTTGGTTTTAGTCAAGCCGAAGGACTCGAAAGATGGTATTTAATATTTTGCTCAACAAGATAAACATTCAATGTAAGAATATTTGCATAAGCTAAAGGTTATCAGGATAATGGACCTAGCCCATGCCAATCACAAGGGAAATAAACCCAGTAGAAGTAGACTATACCAAAAATCACAAGTTTTTAGTAACACAAATTACATAACAGTGAAAATAATCTCCCCCTATATCACATTGTAATTTAAAATCCTTCTTCATTGAATAAGTGTTTGGAGAGCCACAATAGCTAAAAGTCCTCCCTAAAAGCAAAGTGAATTCCACACCTAGTAATTCCTGCTTCCAATAGCATAATCTGAGTCCTGACTGAAGCGGACAGCAACTTTTTCCACAATTCCACAAATTTGGACATATATATTTATAATACTCATATACGAAACAATAAGCAAACCACCCTCCATAATCACTAACTAATTCAGTCAATAATTATTCAACTTTCACCTCCCCAACCAATTTGCAAACTAGCAGCCATTAGGTCAATGGCACCAAGAAGCAAAACCAAAGAGATATGAAGTCAATTAAGTCAAATCCCAGATAACTATCCTAAGAAACGTTTAAGAACTAAGATCAAGAAAGAGATTCAAACTTCTTCCAACATCAGAAATGTAAACAATAACCCACAGAACAACAACCAATTATCAAATACTAAAACCTTAAACTTATTCAATCACTTCAACAAACTATATAAATTAAAGAGGAAAAAAAAAAGACTTGTATAAATCTAAAACACAAAAGAAGAATCCTACGACCTTCAAATATTCAGTTCTGCAAAAAAAAGAAAATGCAAATGGTGGCTTTATAGTTTAAACTTCAAAACAGGCAAGCATGAACCTTAAAAGAAATGAAAGAAAAACAAACAAAAGTTACTGAATTCAGCCCCAAATACTTGATTTTGTAGGCAACTAAGAAATTAAGCTCAGAAAATGAGAAACCCTAGATGGATCAAATCACAAGAACAAGAAAAAATGAAAAAAGCATTACCTGTAGCGAATATAACTGATGAAACCAAATTATCAAAGAGAAAGTTTAGTTCTTTGAGGTTTTAGTATTTCAATTCTCATATGATAAGATCACAAAAAGATTTAGCTTATTCTTCTTCTCTTGAGCTAAAGCTGTGTTTTTTCCCTTTTTTTTTCTTTTTTTTTTTTTCAATCTTCTGCCCGTTTGTCATAGTCATTGCCTTTTCATTTTTTTATATTTGTTTTATTTTATTTCTTCGTCTATATTTGTTTGTTGGGGCTCTATTTAATTAATTATAAGGTGCATTTGGTTGGAAAGTGGGACATTCTCGTAATTTTGTATATATTTTATTATATGTTCGATTTTCTTTTTAACAAACTATAATATGGCAAGTGGGTTCTGTTTCTTCGTTGTTGACCATTTCATTCTTCAGTCTTTCTTTTTTTTTTTATTTTGATATTCTGTATTTTTAAAACATTTATATATTTATATAATCATCTCAAAAAAATTATATATTTGCTATAACACTTCGATATTTTCCAACTGAAATTTTAAATTTTTTGTATTGCTCCATTTGAAATACAGGTAAAATTACTATTAAGTCTCAATTTCTTTTATAACTTGGTCTCTTTTGGTAAATAAACAAATTAGTTTTTAAGTTTAGTTTTGTTAAATTATTTAATCGTCCATCCAAAAAAATTTCAATATTAATTAACAGACTAAATAGTAATTTAGTAGTAAACATGAGAGACGAAATAATATAATTATATTAAATAGTAATGACTGAATATAAAATTTTATAGAGCATTAATCTCTAAAATTATACTTTTTAAATTGAATGAATAAATAATTTAACGACCTTAAATCTGAAAGATTAATTAGTATATTTATTAAATAAAAACCTACAAATAATTTCTTATCCTTTCAAAAAATAAAACTCTTAAGCCAAACAAATATGAAGAGAAGAAAATGTAATTTCATATACTTTTTGGCTTTCAGAACTTTTGATCTATAAAAATAATACTATATGTAATTTATTTAGAGCATTATTTATCGATTAAGATTGACTTTAATATGGTTAATTTATTCATTAGGTAGCCGATAAAGAGGTTGGTTTTACTTTTACCAATTTTCTTTACCAAAAACTCATTTAAAAAAAAAAATTCTCACCATATTATATATGATTTTACATTATAAATTATCAATGCAAAAAGAATTTTTTTTTTAGGTATTAGTAACAAATTAATTCTATGGATATGAAAAAAAGAATTATAAAATTATTACTGAAGAACATAATTGATTTTCAAGCGGTACAATGAAAAGAAATATTTGTATAACTTTGTTAATTTTTCATTTTTAGTTATAATAAATATATAATTAAGTGAAATTATTGAGTTTTAGATATATATATGTTAAAAATTTTATATTTATTATATAAACAATATTCATTCACTTTTAAAGAATAGTATTGTTGTTAACGTTTTATTTTTGGTTAATGGCTCCGGAATCCTGTTTGACCAGAATTAGTATATTCTTCTAGTGTACGCTTAGCACCATGGAAATAATCAAATAATGACCGATTCCTTAGAATGGAATGGAATGTCAGCTTTGGATTTGTCGTAGAAACTTCCTAGGAAGAAACCAATGCATGTTTCATTTCTTTATTATTGTTATTTTGAGTAATTAACAAATTGCTATCACATTCTTATATTATTAATTTCTTTCTTTTAGAAACTCTCATTTTTATTGTTAAATGGAAAACTAAATAGAAATTCTTCTAGGATATAGATAAAAAAAGGAAAAAAAAAAAATATTTTTTATTAATATTCTTTTTTTTCTTTACTTGTTTGTATGATTTGATTGAATATATTTTTTTAAATAAATTTTTAAATAAAATATATATAATATTTTTTTTAGGAGGGATGAAAAAAGAAAAAAATATATTATTTTTATTAACATTTTTTCTTTATGTTTGTAAATTTTGATTGGATATATTTTTTAAAGAGTAAGTTTTTAAATAAACTTACATAATTAAACCTTAGATGCAAATGGTTGAAATTTTTAATTTAAAAAATATATAATATTTTATTAATTTATTTATATATGTATGTACATTGAAATATTTTTTTGTTAGATGAGTTTTGAAAGAGTTTTATTTTTAATAATAATTTTTTATTATTTTTTTCATTATTGAATAATTTATAACTACTATCATTTTAATTTAGTAAGAGATTTATATCCCTTATAATAAGTAGATGGTCTATTGATGATTAAGCATTTTTAATTTTTCTGATATTTTTTTTCTCTTATATTCCAAATCTGTTTGATTCAAAAGCAAATAGTGTTAGAAAACTGGAAAAAAAAAAAAAAAAACTAGAACTATATAGTTATATTTGGATCACTTTTTTGGGGTTTCAAGAATTTTTGTATATGCACATATATTCTTTTCTCAGATACATTAGGTAAATAATACTGTCATTGTAGTCAAAATTATTTCCATTATTAATTCTAATCATCCTCTCATTTTTTTTTTTTATTTAGCAGTAAAAATTAATTTATTATTATTTTTCATTATAGTTGTATGTAGATATTAGATTTGGATTGAGGGCAGGGGTTAGAGAATGTGTGATGACTTAATTTTCTTTTTGAGCACCTATTAGGATTTTAAAAATCTGCTAAGATTATTTCATTATATAAAAATAGAATTAAATATATAATAAGTAGTATTACAAGTAGCTTGTACGGCAAAGTGTAATACAAATTAACCACTTGTATTTATTTTAATCTAAACAAAACTTATACTTTAATATTATATAGATAAAAAAAAATGAGTATATAATAAGCACCTATTAGAATTTTAAAAATCTGCTAAGACCACTTCATTATATAAAAATAGAATTAAATATATAATAAGTATTATTACAAGTAGCTTGTACGGCAAAGTGTAATATAAATTAACCACTTGTATTTATTTTAATCTAAACAAAAATTATGCTTTAATATTATATAGATAAAAAAAAATGAGTATATAATGAGCATAGTCAACATACAAAAGACTAGTTATATTAAATGTGAAAGACCAAACAATCAAATATATGGAGTATTTAACGGTAAAAATAGTATTTTCTATACTGTATATTTGGATAGTCTAATAGGACCAAGTTTAGTAGTAATTTTACTAACTAGTTGTGATTTGAATAATACTCATATATCAAATAGTTAATTGACCTTATTATTTCAAAATAAATTTTAAGATCATTAGATAATTTAATTTTAGTATTTTTAATGTTTGATTTTAATACTATGTTGATGCTTCATAATTTTACATTTGAAACACCAAACATTGCTATTAATGAAATATATGGATGATAAAATCCTCATTTCCAAGGTCAAAATCATTTTATTTAATTAGTATTTTATATATAAAAGTAATAATAATAATTCCCTTTTGTTTGAGCTTTCAACAAATTTCTAAGGTAACATTATTCCATTGGATTTGTCTATAGCTCACGTAGTCTATATAAGAATCTCTCCATATTCACACATCGTCTCTTATTCTTACCTGTGTCACCCTAACAAAATTAGTGCATAGCTGGTGTGAGTTGCATAATCTACCTAGGATTTTTCCCAAATCAAGCGGTTAGAAGTTCACATTGTATGTAACAACTAGCTGGTAGGAAAAATTAAGCAAGTGTTTATCAAAAGCAACATGTAAAGTAGAAAGAAAACAAAGGAATACATTTCTGCAATTCCTTCTTTACATCCCTGTTTGATGAATAATTTGGTAAGGCCTTTGATTGTAGATTCAGTAGCTCCGCTTGCAAATTTACAGCATTTCGAGGCTATATATATATAAAAAAAGCTAACCGAATACAGTACATACAGCGTAAATCACGAAGCACGGACAACCACTGGGGGTTCACAATGGCTGTAGTTCTTGCTCAGGAACTGCTGTATTGACGGGTCTATATGCACTGAATGTTTGTTCTCTACACCTCCAAATAAACAATAATCCAGAAGCTGATAATCCAAGAATGAGAACGATAATAACGACTAAGCCTGCGAATAAATAATGTTGCTGCCACCATGTCCTGCATGATTACATAAAAGAGAGTAATATTTACTTGCAGAAACATAATAACTTCAGCCTATACCAGAATAACAATTAATGCATAAAAGTAAACATTAAACAATAAAAGAAAGGTAACGTAAAACTATAATAAGAAGAAGGATATGTGATGAAAGTTAAACAGAAGTCACTATGTTTATAACATGCCCAGCTGATTAATAAATTAAAGACACAAAAATAACTATTTAAATTTGAAAGTCATACTGAACTTGGGATTAATAGTTTCCCATAAAGTGACAAAAAAAGAGCCTACCGATTTGCTGGAGGCTCAATTTTCCAGTGAACCAACCGGTAACTTCCAAAGGTATCAGGAAGCTGAATGTGATGTTCAGCAACCCGGGAAATTATACTCTGCAGGTAGAACCAAAAAATAAGTAAACAGTTTCAATCTTCCATAAATTCACAGTCATGCTTCTACAAAAGCAAACTTACAAGAGCAGTAGCATTAGAAATGTGGTCAGCAGATCCTGAAGGGACTATGGTCCATCCAATGAGTGAATCATTTCCTTTAGAAGCGAGTTTCAGTAAATGGACCTGAAATTATCAAGTATGATTATTGTCGCCCCTGAAGGAAGGAACTCAGGCAGAAGTATGAAAAAAAAAAAAAAATCATTTATCATAAGCAGCATTAATTACAAGACAGATTTTTAACTTCTTTTATCCTGGTCAAGAAGAAATTTTAGATTTCAATGAGCAAATGAGTAATTTGCACTAGTTTTATGCAAATGATGCAAAGGAACCTTCCAATATAAAATTTTTCTAACCTGGGAAGAATTAACACCTAACTGTTGAGCAATGAATCCAATAAGTTCTGTAGCATGAATCTTCAAATGTGAGTAGTTGGCTTTCAGTGACATTTCAAATGTTATTTGTCCAATTTGAAGTTCATCTGTCAATAAAAGTTAATGAGAAACCATTGTCCGAAAGCATCTCAAACAAGATGTGATAACAGACTAAAAGAGCAACATGACGTGTTGACAATGCTACAAATTGAGAATAACTTCAGTATCAAGTAGCTGGCTCTTGTCTCTTGTCTCAACAAAAAGACAAGATATATAAGTGCATGATTTGGACTTAGGGATCAAATTATTTCGAATGTTCCTTTACATCTCACAATTAGCCTACTTTCACTAGTATTTCTTTCCATTATCCCCTTATAGTTATTTTTAATCTGTAGTCCCTACTTTTTAATCTCTTTACTAGAGATATAGTTTGAATGAAGTCCACCAGTCAGATCTGGTGACAAAAAGAAAACAGAATGACTGACTTTGTCAAAGCCAAATCATAACAAAGAAAATAAAAGAAATTGGGAAAGCATCTGTGATTGATGAAGGTTTGATAACCAACCAAGTCATCACAAGAAAATAAATGTCATTTTTTCTCTGCAACCCAGTTGCCGAAACGTCTGCACTATAACTTTTTATTCAAGAAATCCATCATGAATGTCATATCACTGTAACTAGCATCTTACGCTATGTGGTATGGTGTCGACACAAAAAGGGTATGCTAACGTAGTGAGTTTAAATGACATATAAAACATAAGAATTGCACAAACCACAAGCGAACCAAACCTGGAAGAACATAATGCAGTTGGTCACTAGGAGCCAATGTAGGCGGTATTTCTACAGTTATGTTTGTGCCATTTGAATCTGAAGGTAATGGTGCTGCAGCACTAGTTATGTGGAGTCTTTCCCATAGCTCAGAACAATTGGTCTTCCAGAAACCCACCTTTGAATTTTCACGATCATACATCACAAGAGTAT
The DNA here is from genome assembly GCF_041381405.1 of Jatropha curcas. Classification (NCBI taxonomy): domain Eukaryota; kingdom Viridiplantae; phylum Streptophyta; class Magnoliopsida; order Malpighiales; family Euphorbiaceae; genus Jatropha; species Jatropha curcas. The sequence continues at coordinate 30,147,117 of NC_143153.1, forward strand.
TGCGGACAATTATTCCTGTTATTGCATCCAAAATAAAATTATTATTAGTAAAATAAATTAGAAACAAATTTGGTAGTAAATGATAGAAATAATTAGAAAACATATCTATTGCCAAGGGAGCATAAACTGACTTAAATATCTTTAGAATACAACGCAAATAAAAGCTCATATATTGCATACCTCCTAGAAGAGTAGTTGGATCCTTCCCATTTGGGAATATCCCAAGACAGTATGCACCGGGGACTTTTGTATGCTTCATGAGAAAAAAAAAAAAAAAAAAAAAAAAGAAGAACAGGCTTCATCAGTGCGTCACATCAAATACTGTCGTTGAAACCAAAAAACTCTCAATCCCATAAAAAATGAGCTTCCTCATTGATAAAGCACAAATATATTTACAGGAATATACTCAGGCCTAATAGTCCAAAAGGTCTTGATATTTGTATGAATTACTGATTTCGTCCAATTGTTTTAACTTTATCAATATGAGCATTCTACTTTCATGCAACACCTGATAGGATTGAGCTACAGCTGGTTGGCAGTTGATATGGCTTAGTAGAAGTTTATCTATTAACTAGATCCCACAGTAACACTCTAAACGCACCCCACTAGAAAAGGTCCATGTTGTATATGAAAAGAATGGAAAATCAGGTTAGATATCTTCAGGCCGGGCTCATGCCAATAGTTGGAATCTTTCTCAACTCGCCAACTATGTCAACATGCCAATTCAATTAAATACCACTTTAGGTCTGCTTCTCATTGTTGTTGTACTTATCGCTGATACAAAATGAGACCTTGAATATATTAAAGTCATTAAAGAATATTTCAAACATAGATGTGCATTTATGATAATACACACTCCAAGAAAATAAAATGTTTCAAACTGCATTGCAGTAACATCTAAAACATGCATTTTCAGAAATAACAGCCTCAATGCCAGAAAGTCACTGATAAAGTGTACAAATTGATAAAGTTCAAATAAAATTGAAAATTCATGTAAAGATCGGGATTTCTCTTATCTTCACGTGTCCCGCCTTTTTTGCTTCAAAAAAATGATAGAAAGATCAATACTCACACGGAATAGGTAATTTTCAGGTGATAGTGACCACTTTTGCCCATGTTCAAATATCATGTCAACCGTTGGAAATGCATTTGAAAGTTGGGAGACTTCACTGAGGACATTAAATCAATTTGACTTTTAATCACGCAATAACAATAAGAAACCCATCTATCTGTGGAATTCAATTCACACATTCTTTTCTTATTTAGATAATACCTTCCAGCACCAGAAAAGCAAATGTCATTATAATTTGGATCAGGACCACGGATCTGCTTTAACGAGTGAAGTTCCTTCATAATCTATACAAATTAAAAAGGAGAACCCATTAGATACAAATAAAAGAACAAATTGGTAAGCTGCACTAAGAAGAGGTGAAGACATGGACCAGCACTAGAATAAATTTCAAATTAGAACTGAGGAATGAAAGATCTTTTTTCATGGGAAAAGCAGAGAAGCACTAGAATGAATTTATACATTACCATACCATACACACAATCCACTTGAATGAACAAAACAGACAAATTACTGTCCTTGCTTTTCTCAGATGCATCATCCATGTCATAACATTCAAGCACTCACCCTATTCATTATCTTTCTCAGAATGCATTACTTCATAATTCATTAAACTAAAATTTAAATGAATGCTGTCTTAACATTTTCAGGAATTAATCAAACCATGCTATATTTAAGATTGTAATCTTAATTACATGAAGGCAACAATTATTTCTCAGGAACAAACTGGTGCAAAGAATAGGTTCCTTCAATTATTAATTGCAAAATGGAACAAATAGAAAATGATAAAGGATGTAAGCAAGGAAACTGAAGCTTACAGCGTCCTTAAATGCTTTAAATACTGCTTCTGGTAGGTAAGCATATGTTGTGCCACTATCCAGGATAGTACCATGTTTTCTATCAAATACACCAGGCTCAAGAGGCAACCGCTTCCCCGCAACATGTATCTCTCTCAAATCAATGTTATAGTATTGACTGTTGCCATCCCGAAACTAGAGTAAATGTATGAAAGGTACCAAATGTGCTTGTTAGGAAAGTTCAAGATGTATCACATCTGACAGAGAGAGAATTTTTAACAACACACCTGCGCACAGGATCTGAATAGGTAAAGACCATGCCGGAAGGTGGGGACAAACTACCAAGAACCATTGCACCCCCACCAATATTCATTCCGCCATAACACAATGAGAATGAGTCACTAATCACGCCTTTTTCAACAAGTTGATCGACAATACTGAGATCACCACTGCCCAATCCCATTATGCCATCGGCATGTTGACTGTAAAGGTCACCAGTTTCTACATTTTCACAACCAAAAACAGCACGCTGCGGTTCAAGTTCACTCTGATTGCCAAAGGATATAAAGTCCTCAGCAAGAACACCACTGCTAGTGCTCATTTCAGCATACCGTCTGTCATAAATGCACTGTTCCCTTTCATCATCACAGTTGCAATCAGGATTGCATTTTAGAGGCTGATAGGTGCTTGACAATTCTGGCTGAAATTTTGGATCCTTAGGAATAACAATAATACAAAAAACTTGATTGTAAGATTCAGTCAATTCTATAATGAAAATAGTTTGGACAAATAACAACATAGAAGTTGAACCACTCATTTTTCCTACTCTATTTCACCGCACTTAGTAGAAACCCCTAATCAATAGACTTCCAACTACATTAAACCGCAGCTCAGACTTCTACAAATTCACATGCCTTTTCGTTTACATATTGTTCCTTTTCTCAATCTTAATGAAAAATCTACAAACTGGGAATCTAACAAACAGAATTCATGAGACGCGGAATTCATGCGTAAATCATTCAAAAACAAGCATTGCACTACTTATGAAACAAAGTAATTAACACTTCCAGCAAAAATGCCAGATGCCAATTGAAGTTAGCAAATTCTGATCCTTTTCCGTTTCTTAATTTTTCATAATGTAATTCATGTGAAGTTCAAAAATATCACCAATAACTGGAAAAAAAAAAAAGAAAAAACATTTCGAACAAACCTGGTGGTTGCCACATTGCTCACAAGTAGAACAGGGTACGTATGTAACAGTGCTGCCAGTATCAACGATAAGCGCAAATCTCTGTGGTGGCGTCCCGATCCAGAGCCGCGTAGTGTAATACCTTTGGACAACAAATCCAAATTTACACATGCAGTTACGATCACGAAGAAAAAAAAATCACAGAAAAGGATCAAATCACAGAAAGAGAATAACCACACAATCAGTATATATCTAATGCGATACCCGTTGAGAAGAAGATCGTCGTAGAGTCTCATGCGAGCATTAGGACGAGCGCTGGCATTGGATCCCAGGAGATGGCGAGGTGGATTCGACAATTGTTTGGAAGAATTTGAAGGAGAAAGAAAGAGGGGCAATATCAAGGCTGGCGTGGCCCCGCCTAAGAGGACAGTGGTAGTAGAGTTGGCAGAGACATCGAGCACTATGGCGGCATCGAGTTGGAAGAAAAAGAAGTAGAAGAAGATGATGAGCTGAATCGGTGTCGATGCCATGAATGAATTGGGGGTGGCTCAGGCGAATCAGTAGAATGTATTTATTTAGATCAAGCAGGAATATGTAAGGAAAGGAAATAAATGGCGGTAACGTACCTGCGCACAGAGAAGGGGGGGAGGGAAGGAAAGCGAAAATGGAAGAATTGAATAGAAACTAACCGGTGAAAATGAGCTACCACAGTTTACGTTGGATTTTCGCTTTCAATGGCCGATAGGTTGATTACAAATTAATTTAAAACCTTCAGACCGACGTCGCTTTTACAAAACAATTAAATTACTAAAAACTCTTTTCCCAAATATTAGCTGAGGTCTCAGGTTCGACTCCCTCCTTTTGACGAAACGCAAAGGGCCCATGTGAAAATAGTCTTTTCCATCGCAGCTAGATAAGACTTTCTTACATAGTTAAGATTTTCATTTCGAACTAGAATTGCATTGTTAATAAACGCATTTTGGTCATATAAGCCTGACAGTAACATTAAACTACAATCAACAGCATCTCTAACGAGCTTTCTTACAAAATTGGCATTCAAGATTACATATATGGTTGATGTGAAGACCGCATTCCAGTAGTGCCCATATAATTGCTATAGTTAGAAGAAGCTGGATCATATGAACCAGCAGTAACCCTGTCATCCTGAGGATAGTAGTACATTCTTTGATCAGTAGCTGGCTGGCCATAAGCAGAGTGGCTAGCAGCTTGATAATCATAAGGATTTGGAGCTGCATGAGGATACCTCTCTGGCATTCCAGTATATGGTATCCTATCAGCAAAGACGGGTGGAGCTTGCCGCCCACCAGCAGTTCCAGGGGCAGCACCTCCACGGTATCTACGGTATCCTCCATTTGCTCTTGGCTTCTTTGACTGTTGATGTTTGCCAAAATCTGCACCCCTCTTTTTATCAGACTTTGATTTTACTAATTGGGCAACCCTTTTCTGAAGTGGATCAAGTGGGTATTCAGCTTCAAGCTTGTACTCTTCAACAGACCTTATGACAGCCTTGAGGGCTGCAAGTTCTTGTGCATTTACATCAACCTGCAAAGAGAAAGGAGCCAGTGAATAATTTGCTAATGGAATGTTTTTGCCCAACTCCTTTATACTGCAATGCAAGAGAAATGTACCTGTCCAGTAGCACCACCTGTGTTTGCACCCTTTCCTTGGGAGTTTCTCCTAGAATCCTTCAAGTATGTCTTTAGTAATGGAACAGGGGGGAAACTTTCAGTCAGCTGAAAGGCATGAATAAACCGCACAGCTTCAATTTGTTTCCCACTGTTAATCAATGTCTCAATAACACCTGCACAAAAAATAAATGTTCAGTAAACTCTACATTAAGTACATTTTGGATGTGAGTTATGCTGGACTGCAAGAGTCAATGAGCAATTAAATATACCACCAGTCTAAAGGAATCAAGTGTCCAATGCTCCAGTCTCCAGACTCAGGTCAGTTAATGAGAAGAACACCAACACTCAGGTCAGTTAATTAGAAGAACACCAACCTGGCATTTTGTGTGTTAGTCCAAGAGAACGGCAGAGCTCAGGTGCCTGCCTGCGGCGAGCAACTACAAGGACAAGCTTGCAGAGTTCTTCCTCATCAAACTCCGAAGCAATTCTAAAAGTTGAGAGAAGCTGCAAGAATGCGTCTGCTTCCAATGAATTTCCATTGGGAGCATCAGTGTCTGCACTAGCCAACTTAGGCTTCCACTCATCAGCAATTGCCTTGGCTTGCTGCTTTATTTCAGGGTTTAGAAGGTGAGCAGCACCTGGGTCAATTCTGGCCAATAAGGCAGCCATGGCTTCCATAAACATAATACAGGATTTGCGCATGCCCTGAAGGGCAGCATCCTTTTTATCCATTAGTTGGGTATTTTCAACAGGAGGATAAAATCCCTCTAGTGAATCCAGCACCAAACGGGCTGGTTCATTTGCACTTTCTAGTGCAACAGAAAGTTCCTCACGTATGGCATATAGATTTTTTTGATTCTCCATAGTAAAAGTCAGTAACCCTCTTGCATCCATCTGCTCGCAAAATTGCGTCAGCTCTGGACGTGACTTAATCTCAACAGCCGCGCTTTCAGCATTTTCACCCATTTTAGGAGGAGAGTCCTCCTCAAGGGAATTTGTGTCACCAAGAGAGCTGCTTACCTTGCTTTCCTTGTTGTCGGCACCATCAGTGGCCTCCAACATAGACGGCTGATGATTAGCTCGGGCCTCTGCGATGACAGCAGCAGCAGCATCCTTTAGTTCCTGCACTCGATCCAGGAAGTCTTGCTCTTTAGCAACGACCACTGCCTCTCTTTCTGCAAGTAATGCAAGAGTTTCAGCTTCTTTCTGCATGTATTCCTTCTCTCTAGCTTCTAACTCTTCAAATTTCCTCTTCAATGTTGTATCAAGGTTGCGAAAGTGTTCTTCAATTTCCATCCACTGAACCCTGTCCTCAGAAGCATCCTCGAGGGCTTCCAATTCATGTAATGCTCTTCCAAGCTGATTTATTAAAGAAGGTGCTGTATTGTTTTCCACATCTTGCTCTGAATTAGTCATGGCTATGCAAAGTGCCTGTGGAACAATTGATCAAGATTCATAAAGTCATAAGAGAAAACAAGTAAAAATAAGAAATAAAAGCTGAATTTACATCTTGATAAGAAGGCAACAAGTGACCATGCACAAAATAAACAATGCAAAGAGAAAACGCACCGAATCTACACTTCATTATTTTAGATTCGCAGGCATTCAAACACTGAGTGCCTGATGACTCATATGAATTTAAGTAACCATCAGTGATCCAACCCGAAGACAACAAACTCCATCACGTTAATTAGGAGAAAAAGTTTCAGAACAAAGAACTGCAACAATTATATTTTTTAATCACATAAATTTGATATAATTCTAAAAAAAAAAAAAAAAAAAAAAAGTCGCTTTGAAATATTTTATGTAACTCTTGGTGGTTCCAATATGCATAGACAAGTCTAAACAAGAAATTGTTCCAATTTAAATACAAGTTATGTAATCACATCCTTATGTTGGAGACCAAGAGGCCAACCAAACATGGACAATTCTGGCAATAGGAAGACAGACGTAGTTAAAAAAAAAAAAAAAAAAAAAAAAAAAAAACCTTTAAAGCAACCAATGAAACAGTCCAACATAAACAAATTCTTTGAACCTAAACAAGTAAAATGATATCCAAGCACAGATTTGGCTGCAAAAGTAAAGAATATAAATGCAAATCAGTGCAAATGAAATCTAACATGAACATTCTTATTGCATATCACCAAACCCACTAAATTCAGTATGAAAGTGTCAAGACTTAAAGGAAAATAATCAGAAGGGTGATGCAAGGAGATTTTAGTATATTAAATACAAATTATAAGTGTTCATTGAATTGTAAAAAGCTCCTTATCTTCTGTTAGGAAAAAGAAATTCCCAACCCTAATACACCCATAAAGAAAAAGAAGATAATACACCCAGAAAGATTCCCCCTGTAGTTCTATGACATCAAAAGTGTGTATTCTCTGTCTCAATGTTCAAACTTCAGAAATTATGTAATCCAAGCACCATTTCTTCTGGTGTATATTACTTTCTAAGCTGCCTAAGTATATTACGAAGGACTTATCCTCATTCAGCAACACCACTAAGCGTACAAAAGTTAAAGGTTCTCATCTCTTTTTCTTCCCCAAATTTCTAATTAAATGGCTCATTATACAATTTCTCCGCCACAAAGACACTTGCCTATATGCCAATAACAAACACATTTTTAAGATTCTTCTGTCCCTACTTTATTTCCATTTATTGGGTTCAATTCCAATACACATTCATTTTCATAATATTCCCCAGCTTTACAGTACTATGATCCAATTAGAAACATTTATCATCCAGAATAAAATCCATTCTGGAATTAATCTTCTCCAACAAAATTCCAAATGATGTTCTCAACCCACAACTTTTTCTTTTCTCCACAACCGTTCAGCTAAAACCATTTGTCTCATCCCATTTAAAATAAAAACAAGCCATAGCATCCGATTTTAAGAGGAGAGGAAAACAAAATCCTTAAACATGAACAAAATTTGCGATTTATGTGCAAATAAATGGACGATAAGAGAAGAGAGGGAAGAATGCGGTACCTTGACACGCACAATCAAACAAATAAAGAAAACCCTAGAAAAACACTAAATAATTGTCGTTTGTCGCTGAAGGGAAGCAAAGCAACGGGAACCGGCTGGAATCTCCCTTCTTTTAGCTCTCCGGACGCTGATAAAAAATAAAATTAGTGGATTTTTTTGGGTTTTTTTTATCTTCTTCCTTATGGAAATGTGCAGATACTAAAACTGCAATTATGGTTGTCGTTTTTCATGGACTATAAATGAAATATGAACCCTAACAGGCTCTGGGTCGGTTAATGGGTTGGAGGAGTTTAATTGGACAGAGCAAAGTACACAAGCCATTTAAATGAAAAATAAATAGTTGTTACTCGTACATGCAATCGGTATTGGGCTTTAGCCCATTTCGTTTGCTATTTTAAATTTCCATGAATGATTACTTCAAAAAAAACAAAAGACAAATAATAGAAAACTATTTTCCCGCCATTACATCCATTTATATGGGTTAGGTACTTCGGTGCCTAGCTAAATAACAGAATAACTTAGATTTGGTAAGCAAAATTCATCACCAAAATATTATTTCTCATGATTTTACTTGTTTTGATTTGTTCCGGATCAATTTTGAGATCTAACTTTGTTTTTTTAATTGAATTTGAGTTCTAACTTTATTTTCTTTAATTGAATCTGTGCACCAGTCACAAATTTTGCGACTTTAGAACCCATCAGTGTGACACTCGGTTAAAATTATAAAGTTGAGACTTTAGAACCCATCAGTGTGACACTCGGTTAAAATTATAAAGTTGAGAAGCATATTTACACATTTGCAGTAATAAATTGTCATTTAAATATTTTTACATGACAAATTAAAATTACGAGACGAATACATGCATTAGTAATTCCGATTGAAAATAAACTGAATTTTATTGCAATTTGATATTCAAATTTAATAGTCCATCTGATTTAACAATAACAGAGAAATAAGTAACTATTTACATGATCTACAAGTTAAGGACTAAAAACTAGTGAAAGAAATACTTGTTTGAATGCAGAGGTTGCATTCAAAGCTGCAAATGCACTGCTATTTTCTTGGATCAGCATTCATCCAGAATGTCTAAAGAAATCTAGTCAAGGTTTAGTTAAGAGGATAAATGAACAAAGACAAATGGATAAGTAATCTAATTTCAGTACATTGTTCAAAGCTGGCTCCTTGCCTAACAAAATAAATTTGAGTATAGCAACTACAACATCACTCCACTAAATTTCAAAAGCAAAATCAATTTTCAGGCTATGCTTTCTTCCAGCCATTGATACTGTAGACGAGTAAGTACGTAAGTTCTATGATTCAGAAACATTGTCCATAAAATTCAGAAATATAGAAAGTGAACTTTGTACACAGCCAATATCAGTATGCTTGAAGATTAAACTCTATGCTTGAAAAGCTCAGGTTTTTCTGCAACTATAATTGGACGTTCATTGAATGTAATGCTGTCTTGCTTTCAATAGACACTATACGTTTCAAACAAGTTGCAAAAGTAGTTCGGTTACTCAATTACTTCTACATTTTTAGATGTAGAACACCATGAAACAAAGGTAATCCCCATGGAAACAAGGTAAATTATGAACAGTACATATGCAGCGGTGAAGATGCATACCACCGTGGTAAAAATTACTCCATTCACTTCGCTGAAGAAAAAGTCAACTAAAAGGTAACCGTTGATTATTATCACCAGGGCAGCAACAAGCCATGATACCATCTGCAAGGCAAAAAAAGAAGTCGAGACGCAAATTATTTATTTGTAAAAAAAAAAAATGGTAAGTAAAAGAGAATGAGCAACAAGCAGAGCAATCCATCAAACAAATCTTTATGTACAAAACAGAGTTAAGTGGAAGATCCAACCTAACAAGAAGTTATCTATCTAAATCTAAAACATTTTTTTCCCTCTCCAAAGGAAAGGGTGAATGCTGATAAATTAACAGGCTCTACCTTCCACGAAGGTAAATAAACAAAGAATAATCAGAATGCCTAGAGTAGGTTTACAACTATATCCATTAGCGAATTATGGCTCCATATTTATTTTGGTTATGGTATTGTCTTCTTAGCCTCCTCAAAAGCATACAGGAGAGTACTTGTGGAAGCAATCAGGAAGAAATGTTGCCAAACCAGTTCAATGATGATGAACTGGCAATATCATGCATGTTGAATGCATTAATGAAGCATAAATCATTACTTTTTCTGGAGAAAACACTGACGATAGCAAAGCCACAACCAAGCACAACCTATGCAGAACATAAATCTTCACAAAGACAAACGAAAAAGCTTCTTCTGGGGACATTTATAACAGGTAATAAATCATTGCACCATAAGGCAGAAGTAACCAAATTTTTTGAAGTATAAAGTGGCATTTCAGATATAAATATTTTTACGGAAAAAGCAAAAGTCATTCCACTTTACAGCATGCCAGAAGACAATAAGTATATCACCACCCAACACGTCACATAAGACATTTGTTGATGTAAATAGTGGTACCGCAATATTGATTTCACGACAAAGGCATAGTTACTACTATGCGGAATGTTTTGCTTTCTGAAAAGCGTCAATCTCTAATAGTACTCAAAAAATATAGACAATAAGTTAATAGCCCATCCAACACATTATTTCTGGATTCGTAGTTCATTCCACATTTCAACTCTCAAGTCTCGAAGAAACAATGTATGGTTAGTTATAAGATACTTCAGAAATACTTGACAAATATGTGTATGTATATATACATATATGGGTTGGTTGACTTGATGAAGATACTATGAATGAGCTATAAAAGACTAGTTTCACTTCCCAATGATATGAGCTTTCAGCACACACCCACAAACACACACATCTCGCAATGATCATACCTTAAGAATAGGACCAATTCTGAAACTGCCCATGATTTGCTCCTTAGAGACCAAACAAAGAAGAGGGATAAGTGCAAAAGGAATCTGAATTGATTGAAGCACATTTAGCCACTCATTTAGAACATCCAATGTATCCTCAGAGGAATCAAAAGCAAGTGCAACAATCATAGTAGGGATGATTGCACAGCTTCGAGTGATCAATGCCCTGAGCCATTTTTTCAATCTCAAGTTCAGGAAACCTCCCATGATAAACTGCCCTGCATAAGTGCCAGTGATAGTGCTACTCTGACCAGCTGCTAATAAACCGATACCCCAAATGTATAAAATTGGGAAAATTCCACCCCCATACTTCTCTTGGAGGTATTGCCCTGCATTCACAAGGCCAATACTATTTGCCATTTCTGTACCATAAAAACCTTTAGCAAACACTGTTGTCACAAATAAATTGATAATGAATGATATTATAAGCGCAACAGTAGATTCTATGGAGTAGTATCTGAGAGCTTCTTGAACCCGGCCTTTCTTGGTGTGGTCAACATCCCTTGACTGTACAAGAGCAGAATGCAAGAATACATTGTGAGGCATGATAATGCAACCTACAACCCCAACAGCCTGTTGTATTGTTTTAGAGCTGAGTTTTGGAACTAAGATACCTGCAATACAAAATTCATTTGGCTACATATTATACGCAGTGCAACAGAATAGCTGATAAATTCACACACTCACACAGAGTTTTAAATTCAAATTTCTATTCAGGTGAAACATCACTCACCCATAAGAAGCTCCACCCCACTGGGTTTGGTTTCACCAAACATCCAAGCAAATGATATCGCCATCGTTGCAATTAGAACAGCAAACACTGCTTCCAATTTCCTCACACCATAGTTCTCAAGAAATAGGAAAATGAAACTGTATTGAGACAATCAACTGCATCAACATAATGAACTGAATATGTCTGTATAACAAGGTACAGTAAACTAAAAAAATAATGCACATAAAATAACTGTTTAGTTGCTTAGAAAACTAGGAAAAGAAGACTGCATTTGAAGTAAGAACACAGATTACAATCATTTGAAGGGAGGAAAAGATTTCTTCTCCCTGCTAAGCCTATTACAGTAATGGGCCATCAAAGATTCTTTTTATTGCAAATATTATCCTACCCACAGTTTTCTGGCAAACAACAAAAGTTATAATTCAGAGTGAAAGCTACAACGAGAATTAATCCGTTAATTTTGTTTTGAATTTGTTTATAATTTACCTAAGTTAAGTTTTTATACTCTCCAAGAAAAAAAAAATCATTTACATGCTTGATGAGGAATTTGAGTCTTCAACTTCAAAAGTCAAAACCAATTTCTTGAATATAAAAATCTAAATACCCAAAAGTAATACTGTTTGAAAGACAACGAAGGCTGAGAAATTAAATTCCCAAACATGGGACAAAAAACCGGCACACAGAGCCAAAGAGGCAAGGACCATGAGATTCAAAAGCTAGGAAACTTTTAATGATAAAGCCCACAATCGAAAAACAAAATCCCGAAAAGGGAAATCAAAATTTATAACCCCGAAACACTTGAAACTCAACAGAAAAATGTTGAAAATCAATGTAATCCACAACAATACAAACTGAAGCATAGAGAATTCGAAACTTACCAATCACAAGCTGTAATAATCACACCAGCCCACAAAGGCAAAACTCCATTAGTCAAAATTTTAAGAGCAATAGCACTTCCAATAACCTCCTGTATGTCAGCCCCTATTAAAGCCAACTCAGCCATAATCCACAGCACTATTCTAGCCCAAGCAGGATACTCCTCTCTACACAGCTCAGCCAAATGTCTTCCAGTAGCCACGCCAAGTCGAGCCGCCAGGAGCTGAACAAGAAGCCCCATAGCAGTTGCCCACAAGAGAAGCCAAAGTAACGAATACCCAGCAATCGCTCCAGCCTGAAGGTCCCCCTCCAAATTTCCGGGATCGAGGAAGGCGATGGACATTAGGAATCCAGGACCAGTGAAGAGCCAAAGCTTTCTCCATGAAAATGGCGGAGCCTTGTCGGCATAGGCGTCGGAATCGACTCCGATTATGTGAACTTTCTCATCGGAATCATAGGCGGTTTCTTCTTTCTCTTCTTGTTCATCATCTTCTGGGTTGCGTAACAATGGCTGCTGTTGATTATCTTGCGCTATCATGGTTTGTTTATAATTAAAGTCTATTAGCCCGAGAAAGAGAACGATGGATAGGCTTTGGAGCTTTGGATTTATGTTGCTTCTGATCCTTCTTTAATCTTTCATTCTTGAAGTAAATGTATAATTGCTTCGACAGCGAAGGGAAACTACCTGTCGTCACCTTCACTTCTTTTAGCTCGCTTTTCTTCCATTTGTACATTCAAGCTTCGAATTGGAAACTAACTCCAATTAAAAAGTGCCACGTGGAAAGCATCATTGGTTAATTGCTAACGTTTTTGTGGTATTTATGTCATTTGACAGCAAGGGAATAAGGAGCAGCAGACTAGCCGCCCTTTCCTGTCCTGAGTGGTATGCTTCGTGAGGAATCAAGCTTCTTGCACGCCGCATTCAAATTTGGAAAAAAGCTGAATTTACCCCTGGAATTGGCAGAAATAGACAATTTATCTAAAAACTAAACTTTTTGTATAATTTAATTTCTCAACTTACATTAAATAAATAAGAAAATTTTGATTTTTTATCAACATTTTTTTATGTAAATCAAATAGATTAAACCAAATATAATCAAATAAATAACTAATAAATATTTTTCAAATCAATTTTCAGAATTCCAATTTCACCATTTCAAATCTTTCTAATTAATCTCAACGCATCGTCCAAGAATTCCAGAGGACCCACCTAGAGGAAAGGATAATTATAAGTTAATTGTGTTGTGCCACATGTTGAGATACAGCATCCACGCAAGAACATCTTTGATCCGATGTGGCAAAATGACGTGGCTTTAACAGTCATGTACAGGCAGTTGCTACCGGTAAGGGACAAGGAGGAAAGTGCGAGGAAGGGCATGTTAGATGTTGCCATGTGTACGGCGTGTAGGTCCAAAAGCGTGCGAGATTACGTTTTTGTTGTGTTTGGCTCGTGAGTGCAATGGTTGCTGCGTGCCGCTAGAGCCTTGTCGATGCGTTCTATATTTGGCGCTTCTTTTTTTTTTTTTTTTTTTTTTTTGGTTTTTGGCGCTGTTATTGATGGTTTATTCAATCTGAATGTTTGGACGTATGCAGAAGGGGCTGTGAGCACGTGCGGCCGTGAGGGTAGTTATAAGTTACTATGTGAGTGTAAGGCCTCACGCTTGGTTTAAGGTGCTGTTTGGTCGAAAGTACACTTTTAGGAAATTACATTTCCTCTTTTTTTAGTAGCAGGGTAACTGGGTAATTAGCTTCGATTTAAATCAATTATATTGCACATATATTCATTGCTAGATTATGCATTAGTGTGTAAATGTCATTTTCTTAAATTAAATAAGATAATGCAAACTAATAAAGTAAGGGTGAACGAATTGCGTTAAATATAAAGAATTGATTTCAACCGATTTGATTTGATTATTTAGATATTTTATGCATACACAAAATGACAATAAATTTAAGTTCAAATCACATTTTTCAATACTAAAAAAAAGTCTTATTATTTAGAGTCAATCTCGATTTCAATATTTAAAATTAAAAACCAACTAAAACGATAAAAATTGATTGGTTTTCAACCATATAGACCGAAAACACAAGAAAAAAAATCAAAATTGGTCAAAATCATGTTGGAACGAGAAATGCAACTAAGACCAACGTAATATAAGTCGGTCTAATTTCTAATTTTGAACAATCCAAATTGAGAATTCTAAAACTGAAACTAATGTTCCTAAAGTTAGTGGTGCTTAAAAAGAGAAAATCATAGGAAAATAGTAGATTGCGCACGGGGGTATGATTAAATTAAGTCAAACTGATACATTATAAACTCGATTAGAACACTTAAAACTCAAAACTTAATTTGAACACTTAAAATTTGAATTAGTTTGAATCTTTAACTCTATGGTCATGAGAGAGCCGAGAGGTGCGTAGAAAGAAATATTAAATCGATTCTTTAATACGTCGCCGTCACGGCAGCTTACGATTCCTTTATCTCCGATGTTATTATGTTGGTGACCCAAAAAAGAATGGCTGATTGCTGTTCTGCCAAAAAGAATGGCATAAAAGTAAAGGCGCACATGGTGGTGGTGCGAACAGTGACACGAAATCCAAGTTGTTCTCTCTTCTTCTAGCCACCAACTTCTCTCCTTTATGTCGACATAATGAATATATGTATTCTTGTATTCGTATGCCAAAAAATCAAATACAACTTGTATTTATTTACGACCCAAAAATTATCACTTCGCAGTCGGCATCTCCTTAATGGGTGAGTTGAAAAATAATTTTAACATATTTTAATTTAAAAAAATTACTAGATAATAATAAAGTGTTGGTTGGAATAATAAATAAATTCAATTTCGGTGAAAGCGAATACAAATTTAATTTTTGACAAATTTATCTTTTTTTACTTGAAGGGAATTACACCTTACCTCCTGAATATATATATAAAAAAATAACAATTTTTACGAATGTTAATGATGACAAAATGATATTAGGACAAGAAAAAGAAAAGGCAACATGATGCCATCATGTCAAAAGATCTTGCAATTCTCTCATGCGGACTCATCTCTATGACTCTTATCTTAAGTATCAGCATCGTTCTATATATTTTAGTAGTAAAAATTGGTCAATAGATAAGTAACCAAATTCTCTGAGTGTCTCATAGCACAGACTTTAATTACTACGTCCTGAATGTTTTGTAATAATAAAGTTTTTAGGACCACAAGTGTCCTGTCTCTTTCTCATTATTTACTGTTCAATGGAAGCAATAAAACCCCCTTCACTTCAATTTCATAGTTATATTATTTTCCCAACATAAGTTGCATTATTGCATTCTTGGGATTTTAACTACTAATCATGTTAAATGTTAGCTAGACTACAATTGCAACCTCATCCAATCTTTTTAATCATTTATCCCTATTCAAAAATCAATACTTAAAACAAAAAAAAAAAAA